>NC_073745.1:227464122-228664122 GCF_029784135.1 Toxorhynchites rutilus septentrionalis | reverse complement strand
AGGTGGTCTACCCATGATCATAATTCTTCTTTAAGGAAAATCGTTAAAAAACATAAAAATTTGAATAATTTCAACACCTTATGGTAGTATTAGCAACTAGAGACTTGGGGCTTTTCAACAAACCCAAACTCGTATCGATTATGTGTGATTTTCATGAAGAAAAATCGATTTGCATTTACTAGTTACGTAAAAACACCCCAAATTGGACAAACCAAGATCATTTACCCTATATAGATTAAATCCTCCAGCATTTTTTCTGCCGAATTTGATGAATATGAATATGACGCTAGTTTGAGTGTATGTACTCCAAAAATAACTATCGATATAACTTTTAACCTCTTACATTAGGTATGTGTAGTTATATTTGTGCGAATTCCGGTGTCATTTGTATGAACCTGGTAGATCATAGAAAAAGGTAAACGGAATAAAGAACATGATTGTGAATATTCCGGAGTTCGACTTTATAGGTAACAGTGACTAATGATCTAATGATTTTATACAGAGTAGTTTTTTCATCAATTACAATTGAGGTGATATTGAAATTTTCAGAAAATTTGTATCATCATCTCCGTTCTTCCACGGTACCTTCAAACAAAAACCAATCAATTGACAGAGCGCGAAGGGTATGCGAATGGCGAGGACTGAAATTATCTATTTTTCTGTGTCGTTTACATGCCACAGTTGAAAAACTCCCGCTAGTTGCTTGATGCACAGTTGCATCCAGCGAATATTGCCTTTTCATCTTGCAGCAATTAATTATAATGTGTGGCATCATGTGTTTGTGCAGTTACGACATGTACGTGAAACGGCATCATCTCCGAACAACAATGGCGAATGCTGGGGGGAAAAAGAAAAAAGCGAGCTCGAGGAGCCATATGTGATAGAGACATTTGTGCGGTGGGCAAGGAGACGCGATGTTCACGGAACAAGTTATGATGTACAATATTTTTCCTTTGTTCGAGGGAACATCCTTCCGCCGGTTCCTTACACAAATACGTGAATAGTGGGAGGTTCCGTAGGTAGGTTATAGATTGCGCTCGTTGTCTTATGATGGAAAATGCTGTTCGCTGTGCAGCCCACCGCGGAAACTTGGTTGTACGCGTTTCGGTATAAACAAATTAAGTTCTGCTGCGCCTCAATGAACTTGTGCAAGATAATATTTATAAACGAACGTGATCAATTAACATTAGGTGCACCTTGGCTCCAACAGTTTCAGCTGCGGTGCCACCGCTAGAGAGGGGGACATATGTGTTTTGCAATATTTCGCGCGGGATATAATCTTGAAAGTAATTGTAACGCAATTACAATAAATCATTCGTTGAACTTGCCGCTATTAAATTTTAATTATATCGAATGTACTCCAATAGCAGATGGCGCATCAAGGCATATTTTCTTGCAACGTATTGATTTTGTTCACGTGATATGGTACATTTTCCGAAACATACAACAATAGTTAGAATTCAGATACCAGTAAGACAATGGTCTGAACTATCCGATGACAATCTCATGCTCTACAAACGACGATAACAATTTTCGTTCGTTGAACAACTTCGTTCATATTGATGATCCACTAGAAATATATGGATAATGAATATCTGAATCGTCGGATGCTCGTTGGCTGGGTTATGCTCTCACAATGTTGTAATACCAATCCGGCGATCATCGAATGAAAAACGCAGAGGTGAGGAAGGACATCGTTTGGATGAAATTTGCTCAATTGTTTCAATTTTTTCCCAATTGCCGGTGAAGCAGTCAGATATCAGAAGCTCCGGTAGATACTGTTGGAAATAACTTTGTAGGACTGTATACCTTGCAGCGAAATAAATAGTGGGTGAGGATGGAGTTGGGGAGCAGGGGCCTCCGTGGTATGCCATATACCGAATTTATTCACGCTATCATCGATAAAGACTTATATCGTTGCAACTATGAGAGCACCTGGAAGCAGAAGAGCATAGCACAAATAAAAAGGAAATTCACAAGAATGAATGGAGCGAATTTTCATCATTGTTAGTGCGGCGCTGGGGCGCTTTCCACAGCTTCGACGAACCCTCAGATGTGTGCGCCTGAATACGCTTTGGAACAGAACAATGTTGGGATGAGAGCATTTTAAACTATATTTCATACTGTAACCGCACAGCAATAGAGACTCTTCGACGTGCTCTCAGTGAGCATTTGGGTTTGTGATGGAAAGGGTTGAAGAAAGGAAAAAGGGCGTATAGTGCAAAGTTCAGATGCCGGGCGATTCACAGCCGGAATCGGTCTAACCGAAAACGTTTTGCGCCTAGCAGTGTTGGCAGTAAGTTTAGGCAGAATCGACAGTTATTGAACTTTTTTAACTCAATCACAGATAGTAGCATAAACATATGTCCGCATGAAGCTTAAAAGAATATAGAATAAAGTGATATACACCCAGGTTTTTTTTCGCTTATTTTTGCGAGGTTTTTTACGCGGATTTTCGAGTTAACGCGGATTTTCCAATAACCGCGGTTTTTTTACGAGGTACGTATCCCCCGCGTGAAAAAAAAACCTGGGTGTAGATATGAAGATGCGAGAGCACAGGTGGCGTACCAATGCAGAGTGTGTTGAGATTTAACATTTTTATAAAAACAGAGAACTCGCGGACAGTATTTTTTTTTGTTTCCGTCAACAGAAACTATATCTACGCCGAAGGAAACGATCTCATTTGTGGAATCGGAACAAATGGAGCGTACAAGTTTTCCCCAAAACTTGCGGTCCTTAATGTGTTAAGAAGGACAATGGTTTGGTCATAATCGTAGCTGTGACAGATGTCCTGATTTTTAACTCTGACAAATATTATTTCTAGCCATTTGTAGTGTTGAATTAGCTACATTTACGAGTTTCTAAACAGTTACTAAATCTCTCCAAAGTCCTACGTCAAGCTTCCGTCCGCGTCTCTAGGCCCAGACCCTTCTACTATTATTTAAATATTTCGACATGATCTTGGAGGCAATTCGCTGGTCCATTACGCGAGATTATTCGTTCACCAAACTTTCTTTCATTAAGTTCATTAAGTGCACAATGGTCCAGGAGATGTATTTAAATGGAAATTAACATTTAGAGCTCGACAGTTATTCTCTAGATAAAAACTGTCTTCGACAAAGTTTTACACATAATAGAGCGCTCATTTTTATGTTGTCGAAAATAGGGTGATCGAAATTTCCGTTGAAATAAAAAATATAACTTTCTTATCATTATAGATAGAGGTGAACATAGTTTGATAATGTTGTAGTCCCAGTTATTTGAAATAACCGATATAGCGCTTTTTTCTAAGTTGCGTTAGGGTCACCATGAAAAAAAAAACAACTTTTATATTTCAATTCTCAACTTTTATATGTCAGATTCTACCAACAAACTGTCTTCAGAAGACTTTTAGAACACACTAATAAAAATGGGTGGGTTATATCTATGATATAACCGCAAGGTTACGTGGGACTACCTTAGCTTAGCAATCATTTGTTTGTATTGATTAAATTGTTGATTGATTTAAACAATTTCCGAATTCAATTGAATTTAATATATTTGCTTTGTGAGTAAAGAGATTGAATAAATGCCTTGTTTCATGCATTGTGATACATTATGTTCTTCATTACAAGTAAATTTAATGACAGTCCTATTACGTTTGGTGTATATTTGGACAAAATATGTGAACGGAAGAATTATCAAACGATTATTTTATTTTACATTTTCCTCTGAAGTTTGCATCTCTCAAGTGTACGTACTTCTCGAACCGTAAATTTGCTTGATTTGATGAACTTCAGGCACTCAGTTTCGATTTTGACATGTACGTCGAACGCATATTGTTTAATCAATAGGTGTTATCGCAGCAAATGGTTATCAACATTTTGCCTAATCATCAAATGGTATGCGTTGAAATTCAGTGAGCAGAAGATATGAAGGCATATCCTTCAATACAATCTTGAATAACCGAACCAAAGCGTTGTGTTCGTACCCGCTTTTGAAATCTGTGCAAAAAAAAACAGACGGGCGCAGAAATACCCCCGCCTTGCATGAATCAACAATATTCTAGTCTGCACAAAGACAAGCGAGTACAAAAGTACTCGCAGTTTGCAATTATTTGCAAAGCCCATTTTCCCAGACTCCTTGGTTTTGAAGTCTGTGTTGGGGAAACACATTTCAATCGGAACAAAAATACCTCCGATTTGCATGTATTTGCAATGCCGATTTCTCCAACACTGCTTGGTTTTGAAGTCTGTGTTAGGGAACACATTTCGGTGAGAACAAAAGCCCCCCTATCTTCAATTATTTGCAATGCCGATTTCCCCAAGGCTGCTTGATTATGATGACTGTGTTGGGGAAACCGTAAATCGGGCCAATCAAAACGAGGCAGTTAGGGCGTTTAGATAACGCTTAACATTTTACAGTTATTCAATTGTTTATCTAATGAAAAATAACATTTTATTAATTGCGATAGATGCATAGAAATATTCCCTATCAATTGATGCAAACATCTTTCCGATCCAGTAAAAAATGTTCGAGTTATAAGCATTCGGAATCTTTCATTTTTTCCTGCATGTTCTGTGTTTAGGTTTTCATTTTACCTCCCATATTCTCCGGTTAGACGTAGTCCCACGTCAAAACATTTTGCGACGAAGAACTTGTCAATATCTCAATTTCTTCTTCTTCTTCTTCAATGGCACTAACGTTCCTATAGGAACTTCGCCGTCTCAACGTAGTATTACTTGCGTCATTTTTATTAGTACTTAGTTGAGATTTCTATGCCAAATAACACGCCTTGAATGCATTTTGAGTGGCAAGCTCTAGAATACGCGTGATCACAGTGCAAGTCGGAGGAAATTTCTTTGACGAAAAATTCCCCCGACCAGAACGGGAATCGAACCCGAACACCCGGCATGTTAGTTATGACGCTAACCACTCGGCCAAGGGAGCACATAAACATCTCAACTTCACTCAAAGTTATTGATATTTTTTCCCAAAAAATACGCTCTCTTCAATTGCTCGCCATTCTTTCTGGGGCAAACATAAAACATGTTTGTTGACGAAATTTGAAAGAACAAATTTCACTCTATATAATATATGATTTTCAAAGATATGTTATTTTTTGTATTTCAGTAAATTGAAATTGAAATCATGGATTTTTGGGTGAAAAACCATCAATAGCTTTGAGCAGGATTAAGATATTGACAAATTCTGCATCGCAAAATATTGATCTAGATAAGCTCTTAAAGACGAAGACAATTTTGATGTAGAATTTCAAATACAGTAGAACCCCGATTATCCGCGGAATAGTCGGGCTAGCTGATCGCGGATCACGAAAATCGCGGATAACACAACAAATGACTGAAAATGAGGTGCAAACACAAAAAAAATCAGATATTTCAGTATGAAAACAATGTTTTATCAATACAGGAATCATTGAACTATCCATTTGTAAGGTCGTGTACACCAGTAGCCAAATAATGTGAAAGTCATGACTAAAATAGGAAACATAAAACCTACCACTCATTGTCAAATTTAGGGTAGGTTCATAGAGTTACTATGGAACTCGCTTTCGCGGGTAAATTCGCTTGCGGATAATGGGGGTTCTACTGTATAAAAGTTAGAGTAAAAAACCGGTTTTTCCATGAGGGTAACCATGGAAAAACCGGTGCAACTTAGTTAGAAAATAACTGCGAAATATTTAATCTTTAGGCAAAAACTGTCTTCGACACCTGGCCGAGCATAAAACTGTTATTATTAAGAGATTGGGGGTTTGTGCCTACGGGAGCAGATATCGTTAAAGCATTCTCAATCCCGCGTGTTCCAATTCATGCATAAAAATATTTAAAGAAAAAATACAAACCGATTCTTTTTATACAGCTATTTATGGGACAATATTTGTGAAACCGGAGCGCATTTATAATCTTCCGTGATAAAATGTATAATTTAAATTTTAATATAATTTTACTAATTCATTTCTCAGCAATTTCCATTCACTTCTTCGTCTTCTTGAATGGCGTTAACGTTCCCTGTGGAACTTTTGCCGTCTCAACGTATGCATTAACTAGCGTCATTTATTAATATTTAGTTGAGATTTCTTAGGCCAAATAACACGCCTTGAATGTATTCCGAGGGGCAAGCTCTTGAATACGCGTGACCACAGTGCAAGTCGACGGAAATTTCTTTGACGAAAAATCCTCCGGCCAGAACGGGAATCGAACCCGAACACCCGGCATGATAATGTGAGACGCTAACCACTCGGCCACGGGTGCACATTTCCATTCGCACTGAGTCATATTTTTACAAGCGTCATGACAATGATTAAGTGTATCCTAGGGCATACGTTCCCTACTAACTCCTTTCCCAAATTCCCGAGATATTTTTGAGAGAATGTAAAGCTCTATGCATCTCTCTTAAGTAAACGTCGAACTAACATTCCTTCCCTTTCCATAGCAGTTGTAAGTACGTGGTGGGTACAATTCACCATTCTCGGAGGCGCACTTTCAACTCAGCAGTTCTGAACTCCTACTATCTACTCTATTGTGCAACTTGCACGATGCAAATGCCAATGTTAATGCTAATATCAATGCTCATATTTTCAAAATGAACATTATTGAAGGAAACTTATTTTCGTGTATCAAATAAATATCATAAACAATAGTATGAAAAGTTTGCTGCAGACGATGAAAGAGTTTCGAAATATAACTCCGCGGATCATCCGCTCGGATAATCGGGGTTCCACTGTAATCATAATAACGTATTAATTTATACTTGCATTTTATATTACCATTATTAATGATGGCAACAATACTTGCCTCGTCTGTTTGTAACGTATACTCGGCTTACAATTTTAAAGTAGAAGTACGTTTAACAGGAAGGTTAAATGAAAGTCTAAGAGGTCTGAATGTAAAGATAAATTGAAAATTATGAAAGTTTGTAACTCTAAAATTTCTCGATTATTCGCGGAGATATTTACACTTATCGATTGGAAAAATTTCCACGCAACTATTGTTATAAAAAGCCTAGATATACAAAGAAATTAACTTTTGAACAGTTAAAAAATGTGAAGCATTCTCTAAACTAAAATCCCACGTTCTGATTGGTCGATTGGCATAAGAAAACTGTAAAAAATAAGCCAAAACGATCATGTAATGTAGTAGCGAGCAGACGCGGGTATAAAAATGGATTGTGTATCATTTACCCGGAACCAAATGCGTTGGCAATCGCAAAACCCGAGGAAAGAAAGGTCCGATTTGAGCTAGCATTATTTTGTTCTATACATCTCTGCCCTCAGATCAATGTTACGGAGCCAAAAGTAAGAACAGTTTCGGAAAACACTGATGGATAATGGGAGAATTCGGAAAATTGAATTTCCACATGTTTTACAATTACATCGCGATAAACGTTGTTAGTCCATTCGATGTTTGCGCTAATAAAAATGATCTTTGTTCGAAACTGGAGATGGATTTTCACGTGGATTAATGCACTCCTTTATCTTCTACTAGCTAACCCGGCAAACTTCGTCCCGCCCATTAACTTGATTAATTCTCGAGTAATGCAGAAATTTGTGTTTTATTTGTATGGCAGCCACCCCTAAGAGAGGGGGGAGGGGTATCTAACCACCATAGAAACATTCATTGCACCCTAAAGTTTCCATATGCCTAATTTGGTTTAATTTGCTTGATTAATTCTCGGGTAATGCAAAAAATTGTGTTTCATTTGTACGGCAGCCCCCTCTAAGAGAGGGGGAAGGAGTATCTTAACACCATAGAAACATTTATTGCATCCTAAAACCTACACATGCCAAATTTGGTTTCATTTGCTTGATTAATTCTCGAGTAATGCAGAAATTTGTGTTTCATTTGTATGGCAGCCCCCCCTTTGAATGGGGGAAGGACTGTCTAACCATCATAGAAACATTTATTGCACCCTAAAACTTTCACATGCCAACTTTGGTTTCGTTTGATTGATTAATTTCCGAGTAATGCAAAAAATTGTGTTTTATTTGTATGGCAGCCCCCTCTAAGAGAGGGGGAAGGAGTATCTTATCACCATAGAAACATTTATTGCATCCTAAAACCTCCACATGCCAAATTTGGTTTCATTTGCTTGATTAATTCTCGAGTAATGCAGAAATTTGTGTTTCATTTGTATGGCAGTCCCCCCTTTGAGTGGGGGAAGGACTGTCTAACCATCATAGAAACATTTATTGCACCCTAGAACTTTCACATGCCAACTTTGGTTTCGTTTGCTTGGTTAATTTCCGAGTAATGCAGAAATTTGTGTTTCATTTGTATGGCAGCCCCCCCTTAGAGAGGGGGGAGGGGTCTCAAAATATCACGAAAACTTTCCCTGGCCCCAAAAACCTCTGCATACCAATTTTCATGTCGATCGGTTCAGTAGTTTCCGAGTCTATAAGAATCAGACAGACAGACAGACATCACTCCATTTATATATATATATATATATATATATATATATATTGATTTATAAAAATGAAAATGGATCAACAATTGTGTTGCAAAGCGTTAAACTCGAGAAAGGAATCGTCAAATTTGAACCGTCTTTATTTTGTTTTATCTGTGCTTGGGTGTCGTGCATAAATTACGTAACGCGAGTGAGGGAGGCGGGTGGTTGGGCTCGAGCTTTCGTTACTGCATGTGACATAGGGGGGGGTGGGTGGTTAGCCGTGATCGTTACGTAACAAAATTCCATTTTTATTCTTAAATAAATTCACGGGGCCCTATATGCTTGAGCAGCTAGCTTCAATTCTGGGACCGAATGAGGTGTGTTTGCTGAGCCAGGATGATAAAGCACGTGTTTTAATGGGTTTAACAGCAGCCTGTATTTCTACAGTTTTTTCAGACTTTTTTTAACCAAGAAGCCGTAGATATAGATCACAATTTTTTTTGGGTTTCATACAATATTTACAGTTTCTTTTTAATAACGTCACAATAATGACTCGACGTTAATAATATTTTTCCCGATCTCACCTATTTTATTAATATAGCGTTATAATAAATAAATAACATCGTTTATCTTTTTCTCTTATTGAGCACAGAGAATGTATATTCCAAAAGTGCACTCATACTGTCGTGAAAATTCATTTCCTGTGAAGGCTCAAAAAAATTGAAAATGCACAACTTGAAGCGAAAAGAAGGTATTAAATCAGTTCAGAAAATATTGAAGCTCTCACTGGAATCCGTCGTTAAACATATCCTAAAGAGATTCAACCACGACCGAAATCCTATTTTACTGTTTTCTGAACCTTTTAATTCATTACTACCGTTACATTTTTATGTGTACCTGAAATATATTATAATGTGAACAAAAATCCCCTGGTAACTGAATAAATTTCCATTGCACCTGAATGAAGCAATGTATTCTTACTACAGTGTATATGTTTCCCGGCATTACGTGAATACCATCAACATCGTCTAATCAATAATCTCTATGCCAATCAATGATGATCATGAGAGATTTCAACTGGAAAGGAAACATTTTAAGTATGCAGGGGGATCGTTTGCTGTGTAAAATAATGTAGCGATCGACGAATATTCCCTCAAAGCAGAATATATTGAGCTCGCAAACTCCAGGATCGATGAAGCGGAATTAGTACGATATTTTCTCCCCACGTAAGGACATCCCAGGGCCTTTTGCAAGTAGTGAAAACGTCAGGAACTGCTGCATTGAACCAAGGAGTAGTGTAAATCAACATCAATTTATATCAGTACAAGCTCCTCTCAGATTAACGCCAAATAGGTTGACCAATCCCAACTTATGTCAGCATAAATTTTCCGTCTATGTTTGTTCAAAATTCTATGAACTTGCCGAAAGTTCTTCCGATGTCACTACTTGCATGTAAGGAACATCCGTGAGAACATTTGATTCCGACCTGGGCAAATATCTATTTCTTCATGTTGAACGAACGACTTTGACTTTGTGTAAAGATTAGCGTAACGTAACATAAGGTGGAGGGGGGTTCTTCTTCTTCTTTGTTTCAAAGAGGCTTTAAACTTTTCAGTTTTCGCCTCTAAGGGGGGTTTGTCTTGCGTTACTTTTTGTTACATAAAGGGGGGAGAGGTCCAAAAATCGCATTTCTAGCGTTACGTAATTTGTGCACGGCGCCTTGTCTGTAGATCAATGCACTATAGTCCAGGAAGTGCATTTAAGTGGAAATTAGTATCCAGAGCTCGACAGTTATTCTCTAGCCAAAAACTGTCTTCGACAAAGTTGTTACATATGATAGAGCG
Source organism: Toxorhynchites rutilus septentrionalis (assembly GCF_029784135.1). Taxonomy (NCBI): domain Eukaryota; kingdom Metazoa; phylum Arthropoda; class Insecta; order Diptera; family Culicidae; genus Toxorhynchites; species Toxorhynchites rutilus. The sequence goes on along the minus strand of NC_073745.1, from coordinate 228,653,890 downwards.
CTTATTTTGATGTTGTCGAAAATAGGGTTACCAAAATTTTCGATGAAATAAAAAATCTAGCTTTCTTATCTTTATAGACAGAGCTAAACATAATTCTACAATGTTTTAGCCTCAGTTATTTTAAGCAAATTTGTAGAAGAATGTTCTTTTCTATCTCTTGAAATAACCGAGATAGCGTTTTTTTCTTAGTTGCGTTAGGGTCACCAAAAAACAAAAACGGTTTTCTTGCTCTAACTTTTATATTTTAAATTTTACATAAAAACTGTCTTCAGAAAACTTTTAGAACTTACTAAAACAAACATTTTGCGGTGCAGACTTGTCAATATCGCAACTCTACTCAAAGTTATTGATATTTCTTCCCAAAAAATACGCTCTCTTCATTCACTTGTCATTCTTTTGGGGCAAACATATAAAATGTTCGTTGAAGGCATTTGAAAGAGCATACTTTTCTCTATATAATGTGGGATTTCCAAAACTATGTTATTTTTTGTATTTGAGTAAACTAAAATTGAAATCATGAGTTTTTGGATGGAAAACCATCAACAACTTTAAGATATTGACAAGTTCTGCATCGCAAAAAATTTGTCTTCATACGCTCTAAAAGCTGATCCAAGACAATTTTGATGTTGGGTTTGAAATATAAAAGTTAGAGCAAAAACCCGTTTTTTCATGGTCACTTAGTATTAAAAGCGCTATATCGGATATTTCAAGAGATAGAAAGCTCAAGAGATGTTCTACAAAGCTGCTTAGAATAATTGAGGCTACAAAGCGCTGTTTGGTTTAGTTGTAAAGGGTGTGTCACATCAAATTGCATCACGGAAAAAACGCTGTAGAAACTCGTAGACCGATCCTTTTGAAAATTTTAGACAAACAGGACAAACTATTAAACAACTTTTGGCATTTTCTTTTTATTCATACTTCGAGCCCAAGCCCGTATGCTCGCACCATCTTCTTCATTTGCGATCCCCCGACGCCACACCCTAAAGCGCAATCCACTGCTCTCCCGCAAACAGGATTGAACATGCTCCGCCAACTAACTGGAGGATAGTTTTGTGCTGTACAAGGACGGCACACAGTTCGATTCAAGACAGCAAAGCGTAAGCAACAGCATTGAAACGGAATTTGAAGGAAAACGGCGGAAGACATTTTAAGTGATTTAAGCTGTATTATATTATGTATAGTAAAGTTAAGTTAAATACAATGTACATAGTTTAAGTTTAAGTGTGTGTTGTGTTTTGTCTCCAAAACAACGGGTCCATCAATCCGCCACAAGGAAGTGTAAAGTTTCCATGCGAATGGAAAATCCCCGCTGCATCACTGCAATGTAGGCAGTTTGCATCGCGCCCACGGGGGGAATTTGGTTCTCTCACTGGGCAAGCTGCGTTGAGGCAGCTTTGGAATCGCGCAGCGGGTTTAAGCCAGCAGTTTTTACAGTCCACTGCATTTAAGACGCTACAATAGTGGTAGTAATCGCTTCTGTAGGCACTCCTTAAGATAAACCTGCCCGTTTACCGTGCCGGTCATCACGAAGGGGGCGCTCCGCTTTCCGCAAGAGCAGATCGCTTGCCACACCATGTACTTTTTGGCAAACTTGGATAGTTTCTGCTTGCGAATCTCCTCCGGAACGCTGAATTTGTCCTCTGCGGAGAAGAACAACAGGGCCGGCAGCTGACGAAAGTCCGCTTTGACGTAGGTTTCGTCGTCCATTACCAGGCAATGCGGCTTCGTCAGCATTTCGGTGTACAGTTTCCGGGCTCGCGTCTTCCCCACCATGTTTTGCCTTTCGTCGCGGTTAGGAGCCTTCTGAACCTTGTATGTACGCAGGCCCTCCCGCTGCTTGGTCCGCTGGACGAATGAACTTGACAAATTCAGCTTATTGGCGACATCCCGGACCGAACTTCTCGGATCACGTCTAAACTGCTTAACTACGCGCTTGTGATCTTTTTCACTGACGGAGCATCCATTTTTGCCGTTCTTCACCTTCCGGTCGATGGTTAGGTTCTCGAAGTATCGTTTTAGTACTCTGCTGACCGTGGATTGGACGATTCCCAGCATCTTACCGATGTCCCGATGTGACAACTCCGGATTCTCGAAATGAGTGCACAGGATTAATTCACGACGCTCTTTTTCGTTCGACGACATTTTTCCTAATTTACGAAAAATTGACAGTGAAGCATGGCCAACGTGATCTATACACTCTTATCTGATTATAAGCGAAAGCTGAAGATATAATTCCTAAAAATTAAATTTCTACAGCGTTTTTTCCGTGATGCAATTTGATGTGACACACCCTTTAGTTTTTGTCGTGACAGTGCACGATCGATAAACTTTTACTTAGTCGCGGCAATACATACACATACTCTTTACAGATACACATGTCGAAGGTTGTGCAGGTCACTGTTCATTCAACGAGAGCCAAAGGTTGTACCATTCATGACAACTCTACACGAGCTGAAGATTGTACCGCCCAGTGACCATTCTACCCTGGATTCCTCGAGTCAAGAGAGATGCACCACGATTGATATGAGGTACAGACTAGGGGGGCGTCGCTGATTAATGGTCAGTTGCACCCATATAGGAAGTATCCCGTGTCGGCCACACATACAGAGCACTGGAGACTGCAACATCCCAATTATGAGAATCTTTGTAATACTTACCTCGAGCCAACCGCGAGTAATCGGTTACATATTACTAACATAGTTGTTGTTCGTTAAAATTAAGATGTTAGTGTTGGGCCATAGTGGCCCAATACGGCTTTCGGACTAAGTACTAACTCCTTCACGGTCGGTTTTAGACTGAACTGTATTTCCTTAAATTTTACATTGCTTAGGTCACTTGGGTGTTTCTTGTTTCTCCATGTCAGCACAAAATGTGCGTTTGATTATACAGCGTTCGCATTATTTTGATTATACAGCATTCACACTATCGAGTCGGATCCTCCGCTGCGCCCCTTCCAGTTCGCGCAGTCGTTTCGTGTTTCTCCTCCAATGGTAGTAAATGATGGCGATCACCATCGCCACGATGAATGCCCCGTCTATGGAATATGATGCGACGTCGTGCATCGATATGGTATTCTCGATCTTATCGCTGCCGAACATTATACTTGTTTTTAATTGTCGCGTTTTCTTGGAACTCGTAATGTTCCCTACATTGTGGCGCATTTTATTGCATCGAGGAGGGTCTTAATCGCTGACCCAAGCACTCGAGCGTGTGAAACCACTTCGTTTGGAATTTCGGGTCTCGCTATTATCAGCGGAAATTTGCATTGTCAATTTTTTCATAGGGTCGTCACCCAATCTGATTTCGTGTACTTCCAATAGTCGTAAGACGAAAATTGTTAAAATATTGAACTCCCGGCTAACGCCATATGTGCCTTAATAAAATATATATTTTTTTGGGGCTATAACATTGTAGAATTATATTTACCTCTATTGATAAAGATAAGAAAGTTAGAAATTTTATTTCATCGTAAATGTTGGTCACCCTATTTTTGACAACATCAAAATAAACGCTATATCATATGTAAAAACTTTGTCGAAGACAGTTTTTGTCTAAAGAATAACTGTGGAGCTCTAGATGCTAATTTCCACTTAAATGCACCTCCTGGACCCTTTTAAAATGTTACGGTGAGAACAAAATTTTAATTTTTCGAACAACTTTGAGTGAAAGTTTGAAAAAAAATATGGGTAGATTATACCTATGATATAAACGCAAGGTTGACGTAGGACTATCGGTGGCTTAGTAATCATTTGTGTGTATTGATTTAATTATTGAATAAACTAATGATTGAATGAAACAATTTCTGAAACCAATTGAATTTGACATATTTACTTTATAAGTAAAAAGCTTGAACAAATCCCAATTTCGATCAATAAATTACGTTCTTCTGACCGTCCGTTATCCTTTAATGATGAGTTGGGCTTCCAAAATATGTGAACGGAAGAATTGTCAAACGATTATTATATTTTACATTCCCTTCTGAAGTTATTGCATCTCTCAAGTGTGCGTTTTTCTCGATCCGCAAATTTTCTTTATATGATGAATGAAAGTTACGAATGGTTCATTCTGATAGTCACGTAGAATTTTGTACTTTTTGTACAGGTGCTCCTCTAATTAACTGAAAATTTTGAAAAATCGATTACAGAAAACAGCTGAACGTATCAATATGAAACGTTCACCAGGGTTTACCAGCCTAAAATTTTTTCTGCAAACAGAATTAGAATTACTGCAATATTAGCAAAATTACAATTGATTTTCTAAAACACTACAAAACATCTGTTTTTAGCGTTTTTTCGAAATCGATGCGAAATTTGAAATATTTTTTTTCTTCGTCAAAGCAACAAATTAACTTTGTACATAATTATTTGAAGTTTTCAAAATAGCCTTTCGATTTGCGGTGCGATCAGGGTCACCAGCTATAATTTTCCAAAATCAGGAAGAATGAAAATAAAAATCTGGAAGAAATTAGGATACCTCACATCGGATTGTTCGGGAAGTTCGTATCGATTTTTAGAAAAACAAAAGCTTATTTTTTGTTGGTAGACTTGCATTTATTCAATTTTATATGCATCCACTCAGCTTAAAAATTATATTCTCCCATTATATCTTCCCAGAAAATATTTGCTTTCTCGTAGAAAACCATTCTAGGTATTTTTTATGCTGACCATATAGTTGAAGTTTTTGCCATTGAGATAAATTTGCAGGGATATTTTGATCTACACGCTACACGGCCACACGTATATGTAATGTAAATATACAAGGTAATTTCTTTTATTAATTCGTTTATTTTTACAGGCTCAGTTACATAGGTTTTAAAGAGCCGAATTCTCAACTATATTTTTATAACTATATATAAACAATTTCCTAATTCTATGGAAAAAAAAACGATTACTCGCGGTTGATTCGAGTTTAGAAGGGTGACATTTTTTTTCAGGGTAGGGATGGGATATAAGGAGATTATAAAAATGTTGATGATCAAACTCAATTCTTAAATCTATTCGTATACCTTTAGTGTATTTACATTTCAACTTATCACCAATTACTTATACATACAAGGTAACGTTGTTGTCCAAACTTAATCTCGTTATATTCCCTAAATTAAATAATATATTTCAAATATTCTGGTTCCATAAAATTTTTCAGCACTGTTTTGAAAATCCTCGAAGCACATGTGCATAGCGAAATGAAATTCGGGATTTCACACTGGACAAACTCATTCAGCCGATTGCAACGATCATGCATATTGATAAAAGATGTCACGTACAGCTTTTTATCTGGAGAATTTAATTTAATGTAAGTAAGCATTATAAATCCGAATCGGAGATCTATAATAACAGTTCTCATTTCCAATTAGGAAAAAATTGAAAAAGATCCCAGTATATTTATTACGGATAATATCCATTCTGATATGAAGTACTAGAAGTACTGAAATCAGGAAAATCAGGATCTTTCCGAAAAATCAGTCAGAATTTTTTTAGTTAGTTATCAGTAAGGATATCAGGAAACGTGCCAAAAAGTCTGGGAAATCCTGAAAAATCAGGAAGGTTGGCATCTGTGGGTACGATCATTACTTATTGAATTATTCATCATCAAAGACGAAAGGGTATTTTTTCGTTCAAACAGAAATATCTCTGTACGGAAAGGTAATTGTGTTAGTCTACAAAATCTTTGAAAAAACAGAAAAAATCGATTTTTTATTTCTTTCCAATATCTTTGCACACTACACCTACACAAACCAGGATAAAAATATGAACGTGAAATACCTGGAGGTTCAAAATGATGTATATCTCATTTGTATGAGTTGATTTTTCTCGAAGTTACAGCATGTCAAAAATGACACAACATTTTAGACTTCGCACTCTGTTTCTGTATTTTTTTTGTCGAGTGTATCTGCATGAAGGGTTTTGGTAGAAGTAGCGGAAAATTTATAGTGAAATGAAATTGTAAAGGACCAATTGAAAGATCAATCAATGGAGGGTTCTGCGATTGAACTCACGAACGTTCGCTTAGTAACCAAAACGAGAATGTTCTATAGAATTCACATCAAAAAAGTAAATAAACAAACGTAATCCTCGAGTATGTAGTTATGGTATGTTCTGATGAAACTTCAATCGAACAATACTTTTTTTTCATAGCCATTTATACTTTCGTGAATTGTATTCAGCTCCTTATTTTCAGTTAATAAAAGGAAAAAAAATGAATTTGTGTTGAAGTATCAAAAATTACACTGTTTTGAGAAGGCTGAATTAGATGACTATTTAAATTGAATGAAGGCGAAGAAAAAATATTTTCTAAAGCTTCTTCATTAAATTATTGTCTTCTTCAAATAAATAGCAATAACACCAAAAAAGTACACAATAGCTATAGGGGAAAGGGGGGCAGTGTCGAACGGGGGCAGCTTCGGACAACGCTTGTACAAATTAGGTGGTACAATTTTCAACGAAATTAAAAATATAATTAAGTTAACAGCTCTTCCACCAACAGCTGTCATATGATTTGACATCTCCTGGTCGTCTATTACTTACGAAAACAACACAGTTCCCTTTTTCATACACGTTTCGAAACTTTTGAGCTTGAAGTTGTAAGTATTTCCCTAATTCCTTTGTGAACGATTTAGAAATTTAAGCACACCACCTCAGTTAGTAACTGATATGAAATGAAAAAAAACCTACATACAACGGGGAAATAAAGGTCTATTTATTAGATAAAATTATGATTTGTCTTCGGATGGTGGTGGGGCACATTCGGACACTGTTTAATACCTCATAAAATTTGTGACTGATTTTTGTTTACTAACAAACATCAATTTAGTCTGATTCTCAGACCTAATGATGGTTCCAAGCTACGAAAAGAAAACCGATAGAACCAGCATCAACGAAGATAAGATGGAAAAAGCTATCGAGCTAGATTCGAATAGAACGTTTTCATGATGCTGACAGGTGGTCCAAATGGGTCCATTGTTTTTGATAATTTCCCAACTAACGGTTGCATAACGAGAAAACTGTATCTCAATTTTCTGGAACATTTGAAAAAAGTAGCAAAAAGCAACGTAAACAAATCAATTGCAAAAAATCAAAAATCAATCAAAAAGTCATTGCACTTTGGAATCACTTAAATATTGCCGAGAAAATTGCATGTATCTTTTCCACCTTATGTCACAAATCGCTTACAACTGCTGGATGTTTCAGTTATGAGCCTTTTCAAGCAAAAGCTCTCAGTTTCCCGGAACGAGATTGGCTACTCAACCATCCTGGAAAAACAATTTCTATACACGACCTTTCAGGTATAGTTGCATCGGCTTATAATGCTTCTTTCAATCTGAGTAATATCCTAGCTGGATTCTAAATGACAGGTTGCTATCCATTCTCAATAAAGGATTTTTCGGGCAAGTATTTTGAATGCTCTAATGATTTCAGCTACTGGAGCGGAGGTAGCAACTGACTCATCAGGTAATATAACAATGCTGCAAAACATTGCGTCTACAGCACAGATAGATTTTACTTTGGCAACTTTGTCCCTGGAAAAGGTTGGACCTTTTCCAAAAACTTCACCGCGGAAAACCACCACTCGGAAACGGAAGAAAGCAAAATCACGAATTTTTACTGACTATCATAGTAAGTATGTTCCTTTCAGACAAATACTGATAAACAGAAAAATGCAGAATATACTGGAAATAAGAGGAAACGAAAGTAATTGTTGATAAAAATTAAATTATAATTTTTTGTTGTTGTCCGAAAGTGCCTCAGGGCTCTCCGAAACTGCCCCACACATTCGGATAAAAAGGCAATTTTCAAAAATTCGAATAAACCATTCGTAATCGCATCAACGCACACCTCTAACACGCTCATATGATACATTGATGTCCCAATGACAACCAGGATGAATTCAAAATATTTTAAGTTCACAAAAAATATGAAAAATCAAGGAAAAAAAAGTGTCCGAATGTGCCCCCCTCTCCCTTATTACAGAGAAGTTCAATTTTCGGTTTGTGACAACGTGCGCAAGTATACGAGTTATGATTTTGTGCGCGAGTGCAGTAGGGTTAATGTATTATATTTCCCGGTTCCCGGTAATTTTTGTGATGTTATTTGTGAGGGTTTTATGATAAATACCTATCTTCCACGGAAAACCCCTCTACACAAAAAGCCTCGCTTGCCAAGTTTGGGCAGTTGTCAAGCGAATCTTTGATGGAGGGTAGGAAAGTGCGAACATTCATCAAAACTGTAACAGAATATTTTTTTCAATATTTTTTTGAGGAACAATAAATTATCTGGGGGTCTCCGTAGCCACATTGGTTGCGCGTTCGCTTAGTAAGCGATCGATAGTGTGTTCAAAACTCAGGGCCCTTATTGACCATCTTTGTGTTGTTACAGAATAACTACGTCCACGCAACAATCATCAGCGATGGAGATCGATCCACGGTCGAAATAAGATCGATTCATCCATACAACTGCTCTGCTCTGCAAGAAACATCGGGCTGCTATTCTATTAATAACTCAACAATGATCATATCAACTGTCTCCGCTGTCCGGTCTAACTGGACAATGGAAGAACAGAACGAATACTCTTACGCCTAAATGGCTACTGTGAAATGTAATGTACCATATGCAATGGTATAGAAGGAATACTATAACGCAAAAAAAAATGGCAACTGTGTAATGTGCTATTTATAGATATGATAAACATGTGACATGTGCACTATTAAAATTCGGCTCTGTTACAGCTGAAATGCTAATGAGCCTGAAATAAACGAATGAGATAAAAAAAAAATTATCTGCACTTTAACATAATCCCGAGATACAACTGGTTTTGTTATTCTGAATTCTACATAAATCAAACAATACAATGAACTCATGATAATGTTTTGTCAAAAAATAATTGACTGAGTTGAGTTGAGCCCCATGTTCATTTTTGCAAACTAAGACATCGCAAGCATACGTTAAATATGTATACTTTCGAAATGAAAACTGTCCTCGCAAAGGGCTCCAGTCTAGCGTTAATGAAGCAGGCATCCCTGGCGTTGGAGTACTGAGAATGAAGAACCAGTGGAGCGAAATGAAAACTAATGAATCGTTTATATGCAACAGGCGTATCGTCCCGGCCATAAGCCATTTGGATTTCATTGCCAGTATTTTCTCATTTCTGAAGCACTAAGAGTGCAGCTAGTGAAATGGGTGAAACATTTTCCTGCCCTCAGCGGCGTACATCCCACCCCCTTCCTTCATTTTCCCGCAACTAGTTCCCCTCCCTCACGGAGTATAACAGGGAATCTGCAAGAACTTGCTGAAGATGTTTTTTCTCTGCTTTTTCACCCTCTCCTTACGCTAACGGCTGATCTTTGATATCACTCGAATCGAGCGTACATCATTAAACTGTCGATGTTCCCTGGTTTGGTAAGAGAAAAATTGCAATAAATTATGAATTGGATTTCTTTTATGGTGAGGTGGCAAAGAGCACAGTAAAAGAAATATCAATTAATTCTTGTTGCTCATTCTTCTCCGCTGCTGCCTTTTTCTGCGGGTAATTGAGTGGATTTCTTGCTTCATCTTCACCTCGCGGACTCCTTCGAACAACAGTCTGTCTATCGAAAGTAGGGCGGTAATAATTTTTAGGAATTGTTTTGAACTGTTTTAATAGCTTTCATCGATGTTCTGAAATCGATGGTTACCTGTAGGGGATTGTGCTCGTTGTGATAGAGTGGAAGAAATAAATCTGATTAATAGCAGCTTATCTGGCTAATAAATGAAGGAATTAATCTTCGAACGGTTATTCGAAGAAATTTAATGTGTTCTAGCAGGGTCGAGCCAGATAGATGAACAGATTATTTCTAATTGGAATTATCCCAATATATTGGGAGCTTCCTTTTGGGTCAACCTGCAGTATTAATGAACTTGTTTATGTTTTCCTGATGTATTGTCGCTTTTTATAACTATGTAGCTTTTAGTGTAGAATTTTTTACTAATCTTTTTTTTTTAATTTCACTAATTATCTACTCAAATTCGACATTAATTAGTCAAAACTATTTTCAAAAAGACGTTTCACAGAACGTTTTAACACATGAAATAAACAATGAAAAATTAAATGCATAGTGTTCCAGAAAATTTTATCATTCCCCAATGCAACCATATCAATCCTGCATCACACGATTACCTCGAAATCTTTGCGATCCAAGCCCATTATCATGTCAAACAAAAAGTGAACTGTTGGCAATCATGTTGAACACCGGCAGTGAAATCATGAGAGTAAACGATATAAGCCACCAAACGTGTTCTTCCGGAAATTTTGCCACCCAGCGGATGGATCGTATGGGAAGCACGAGATAGCATGAGCGGAAAAAAAATCCAATCATTATTCAGTTTCCACATTATGAAAGACATATGTTTTCGATAGCGCTAGAGCAGCGCCGACAGAAGGCAGCCACAGCAACAAACCTATAATGTGCATGTGTGACCTGAGCATCCGCCTCAAATGAACCGTAGATGTGCCTGATTCCAAAGTGTACCTGTTGAATGCATCATCATCATCATCGTCGTCCTATGCTATACGTACAAACCATGGAGTGAAGTGCCGATCCATACGTCGGCTGGAGTTGATATAATACCGAAAAATACTTAATATTCTGTCTGGCAGACGTGCGGAGGCTCCCTCTGTCGGTGCTGCTAGTATCTGTGAACAAAAAAAAAATCATTTTCCAGTGCCAGTTTACGTTCTTCATGATTTCCAAAGTGGTGGGGAAAACGATTTGAAATCTGTTCTCGGCTGCCTGGTATTTCAGCAGCCAGGCTTGCTCCATTCGATGGGGAAGAGCCTGTGCAAGTGGGTATACATTGCAACCGTGCACACTGAATTAGAATATTCTTCGTTTTGTACGATTATGCTTCAATCATTATCATTGACCATTAGTAAAACCTAATTAATGTGATTTCAAAATGCAACGATTCATTAAGAGTTTTTAACCCTCCTGTACTCGCGTGCAAAATCATAACACGTATACTCGCGCACGGTGTCACAGACCGAAAATTGAACTTCTCTGTAATGTTGCCATTGTGTATTTTTCAGGCTTTATTGGCATTTATTTGAAAAAAAATATGTTTCCTTCCTCTTTATGATGTTTTATTAGTCATCTAATTCAGCCTCCTCAAAACAGAGTAATTTTTGATACTCCAACACAAATATTGAAATTCGAATTTTTCATTGTTATTAATTAAAAGTAAGCAACTGAATATAATTCATGAAAGTATAAAGAGCTATAAAATAACATAAAAACGTATTAATCGATTGTGGTTTCATTGGAGTAAGAATCAGAACATAGCATAACTGCATGCTCGAAACAAACATATTTTTTACATTTCATGCAGTTGTTGCGTATTTTTCGGGCCTTTTATTGAAGAGAAGAATGTATAACGACCTTCTAGATAAAAACCAGATGATAAAGGTTCTGGAATATAAAGTTTACATATTTCAAAAATTCTTTGTCTCTGTATTCTTGGTAAACTAAGAATTAATACCTTTTTTAGATAGGGCATAAAAAGATGATATAAAAGGATTTCTAGTAACTCCCTCTTTTCCTTGTTTTCTTGTCTTTATTGTTCATTATAAAAAAAATACCCCGAAACTGTAATTGTTAAAAATTACCAGAAGCCACCGATTAGTTGATAGTTTACTGCAATTTTCGACGACAGGCCTTCCGGAGCGTGGCGCATCTTCGACGAACTCTACACCAGAACGAAAACGTTGAAACCATCGTTGTGCGGTGGAAATGGAAACCGTATCGGGTCCATAAACTGCACAAATTTTATTGGCAGCTTGAGATGCATTTTTGCCTTTGTCATAGTAGTACTGTAAAATATGTCGGATTTTCTCTTTATTTTGCTCCATATTTGCGACACTATAACTCACGAACGATTTAACCAAACAAAACAATGTCAAGGACTATATTATAGCGCGCAAAAATACCTTTCCAACAAGCTATAGTATGACTCGATACAATGAATACAACTAGAACTACGCGCTTACAACGAAACCTTGCGGAAATACCGCAGGACTTTTTTGACATCCGTTCAATCCAGTTACAAAAGGGACTGAAATCAAATAAGAATAGTCCGGTAATGGCCTCATGCATTATATTCTATAAATATTCCACGCCACTAACATTAAGTTATATATTTCATTTAATAATCTTCTAGAATATGAAAAAAGGCACTTGTCCAAAAAAGTTACTCCTATACTCGCGTCGGTGTGTCAGACCGAAAGTGTTAAAAAAGTGGCACATGTCCCCTTTGTACCAACACATGCGATACGCTAAACGATGACGAACGACGAATAACGAAGCTAGAGAGAATCGCAAAGTCGTAGTGTTGATATTTTCTGAGAAATGAATGAATTATTGATTTCTCGGTCTGACAGACCAATGCGCGAGTATAGGAGTGTTAAACACATATTACTCAAAATCGTATTCGAGTCTCGATCGAACAGTTATCGTGTGCACACGCGTTTACGTTTGCTCCGTGCACTCGTTGTAATTCAACAAGAACAAACGTGTTCTCGACTTGTTTCGGTATTGTTAGCTAGTTTCCCGTGGTTTTTCGATTGTTTATGATTATGATTGATTGAATGATTGGAAAAATAGTTGTGAAAAAGAAAAAAATAGTTTTCTCGAAAAATAGGCTCGGAATGATTTAGTGCATTAGCAATCTGGTTAGGCGTAGAATCATCGACATGTTTGTTCACCGGATTTGTTTACACGCATTGTCAGTGATTTTGAGATTACTCCATATTTTAAGGCCGTTATGAATATATTATTCAATTGTGCAGGAGAAGAACGTCGAATGAAAAGTTTTGTAAATTGCATTGATTTACATTCTTTTTTCATACGTCTTGTGTGGTACAGTTGCGTTATCTGGAATTGAAAGTGCGTTGTGCGTTTTACTCTCGTGGTTAACTCTCGTCAGAGTTGTGATATAGAATTGAATTCATGTCAGATATGGAATCGTGAAGCCTAGTGAAATAAAAATGGAAGTTCTTTCTTTAGATAAGGGAGTGGGTTTTGTTTCGTGTTTCTTTTTCTAATGGTGGTGGCTATAGTGTTGGAAAAGTTTTATTTCCAAAACGTTCCGAAATAATTTTTTTTAAAAATGTGTCGTGATGTGTCTCGTAGTTCTTCTGCATGATGCATCATTTATGAATACAGAATATATGAATTGGAATATTTAATATACAATTAACGCATGGGAAATTAATTCTTTATCATGTGTCTGGTTACAGTGTGTTGTTGACGTGGGACTACGTCTAACCGGAGTATATGGGGGGTAAAATGAAAATCTAAACACTGAACATGCAGGGAAAAATGAAAGATTCCGAATGCTTATAACTCGAACATTTCTTACTGGATCGGGAAGATGTTTGCATCAATTGATAGGGAATATTTCTACGCTTTTATCCGCATTAATAAAATGTTATTTTTCATTAGATAAACAATTGAATAACTTTAAAATGTTAAGCGTTATCTAAACGCCCTAACTGCCTCATTTTGATTGGCCCGATCTACGGTTTCCCTAACACAGCCATCAAAACCAAGCAGCCTTGGGAAAATCGGCATTACATGAAAGAAATGAAATACATGAAAGTATGGGGACTTTTGTTCTCACCGAAATGTGTTCCCTAACACAGACTTCAAAACCAGGGAGCGTTGGCGAGATCGGCATTGGAAATACATGGAAATCGGGGGTACTTTTGTTCCGACTGGAATGTGTTTCCCTAACACAGACTTCAAATACATGGAGCTTAGGGAAATTGGCATTGTAAATACATGCAAGTCGGGGGTGTTTTTGTTCCGACTGAAATGTGTCTCGCTAACACATACTTCAAATCAAAGGAGCGTGGGGAAATTGGCCTTCCAAATACAGGGTGGGCCATTTAAAGTGGAAGCATCTGGCAACCCCATAACTTTTGACAGAGATGTCAGATTATCAAATGTCATACCGCGTTGGAAGCGTCATTTCAGTACACTTTTAACCATGGAACAATACACACCTAAACAACGCGCTGAAATTGTTCAGCTGTACATTCAAAATAACTTCTCAATTGTGTTAACTAAACGTGCATGGAAAAATAAAAATAAAGTTAAAACATCGCCTGGAGACAACACTATACGTCGATTATATGCCAAATTTATATCGTCTGGTACAAGACGACCAAGACGTTTCGACGAGAATATTGATGCCGTTCGAGCCAGTGTTGCAGAGACTCCATCGACATCAGGTCGCCATCGTTCGCAAGAGTTAGGCATCGCTCGAACCACTCTCCGACGCATAATTCGTGTTGATTTGAAAATGTTTCCGTATAAAATTCAAATGGCTCAACAACTTAACCCATCTGACTTACCACGTCGACTTGATTTTGCGAAATGGACCATCGAAATGGCCAAAAATGAACGTGGCTTTTGGCAAAAAATCATAATGTCTGATGAGGCGCATTTCAACTTGAATGGAGGAGTGAATAAACAAAATTGTCGGTTTTATGCTACTGAAAACCCTCAATTCATCGAAACGCAACCTCTTTACGACCAAAAAGTTACTGTGTGGTGTGTCATTTATACCGATTAAGTCATCGACCCGTACTTTTTTGAAAACGAAAATGGAGCAACAGTAACCGTGAATGGGGAGCGTTATCGGACAATGATAACCGATTTTTTATTGCCATTTGTTCGTGAAAATGAATTGGACAATTACTGGTTCCAACAGGACGGCGCTACATGCCACGCATGCTGCCACGACCAAATTATTGCGCGAAATGTTCCCCGGAAGATTAATATCGAAAAACAGCGATTAGGCCACCGAGATCACCTGATTTGACGCCTGTTGACTTTTTTTTATGGGGATATTTAAAATCCAAGGTATACACTGGTAAACCAAGGACCCTGGCTGCGCTGAAAGACAATATCCGACAAGAAATTGCTGCCATATCGGCCGAAACATTGGGCAAAGTGATGGAAAATGCCGAAAAAAGGGCACATTTTGCGGTCAAGGCCAGAGGCGGTCATTTACGAGATATCATAATCAAAAAGTAGTTAGAACAAATCTCCTTGGACCAAAATAAATGAATTTCAAAAATTTTTTTTTAAATTCCACTTCTTTACTTTGCTATTGCAAAAACAAATCCTTCCACTTTAAATGGCCCACCCTGTACATGTAAGTCGGGGGCTTTTTTGTTCCGACTGAAATTTGTTTCCCTAACACAGACTTCAAATCCATGGAGCGTGAGGAAATCGGCATTGCAAATACATGCAAGTCGGGGGTATTTTTGTTCCGACTGAATTGTGTTTCCCCAACACAGACTTTAGAACCAAGGTGTCTGAGGAAATTGGCATTGCAAACTCATGCAAGTCGGGGACATTTTAGTTCCGACTGAATTGTGAAATCGGCTCAGCAAATAAATGCAAACTGCGAGTACTTACCTTTGTGCAAACTAGAATATGTTTCCTTAAAACGGTCTTCCGGGGGTACTTCTGCACTCGCATGTTTTTTTTGCACTCCGAAAAGTGTTTTCCTAACACGGATTACAAAAGCGGGTACGAACACCACGCTTTGGCTCGGTTATTCAAGATAGCATTAAAGGATATGCCTTCATATCTTCTGCTCACTGAATTCCTACGCATACCATTTGATGATCAGGCAAGATGTTGATAACCAATTGCTGCGATGACGCCTATTGATTAAACAATATGCGTCCGACGTACATGTCAAAATCGAAACTGAGTGCCTGAAGTTCATCAAATTAAGCAAATTCGCAGTTTGAGAAATACGTACACTTGAGAGATGCAAATTCCAGAAGGAAACGTTAAATAAAGTAATCGTTTGATAATTCTTCCGTTCACTTGTTTTGTCCTAGGCATCATACCAAACGTAAAAGGACTGTCATTAAATTTACTTGTGACGATGAACATAATCTATCACAATGCATGAATTGACCTTATATGGAATTATACAATCTTTTTATTCACAAAACAAATATATTGAATTCAATCGAATTCGGGAACTGTTTCATTCAATCAAAAATTAAATCAATACAAACAAATGATTGTTACGCTAAGATAGTCCCACGTCAACCTTGCGGTTATATCATAGATATAACACACCCATTTTTTTTCTGTTTGTGCTCTCTCATCCTGTTTACGTTGGATAGGCGCAGTGAGAGAAGCTGAACTCTCTTGGATGCAATTGAAAATTGAGGGGCTTAGAATGCAAGGGGTGTAAGTGACTTGATCGATTTCTCTTCATCAACTTTTTCTTTAGTTAATAACTCAATTGCAAAAACGTTCCAATTTAAGTTTGCTATAGAATCTGATAGGTGAGGTTCTGACCTATCTTCCACATTGTCAAATACAGCTGGGAATGTATTTGAGGCTAAGCTATGACCAAAAGAGAGAGTCGATGTAGAGAAATCGATCAAATCACTTACACCCCTTTCATTCTAAGTTCCTCAATTGTAAATTGAAACGATTTGCGAGAGAGGTTACGGTTCCTCGACATATTTAGATGTGCGTCCGTGAGTGTTTTCTGAGCAGAGAGTAATTGAGCGCATGCAGAAGCAGAATGATACAACAAACACGCTCTATTATTGATATGTTTTTTTGTGTATCGTTGTGGAGGATGACGTATATATTTTCATAATGCCAGTATTGCTCAGATATGTATGGTTGGCTTGACCGGCGGCATCGATTAGTTATGGAGAGTCCGTTTTTCTTATTTTTGGCTGGATTGTGGCTGTGGGCGGTTCGTGTAAGGTAATCTGTCTAAGATCGTTTTATATGAGTTGTTCGCGGTTATGATTGTTCGGTTGGTGATAGGAGGGACGCGTATCCTGACGCTGTGTGGTTTTGGGGGTTGTGTCGATCATGCATGTTTGTGCAGAATTTGTGATTTATAGTGCGTTGCTGTTGGCGCAGCCAAGGCATCTGCATATAAAATGTGACTTTATTAATATTGTTTTGTATTGGCATGCTTTGTATATGATATGAAAAAAATATTAAATATTATTTGATTCTTTTTCTACTTTCGAATTGAAGTTCATTGTAGAAAATGGAAACGTTTATATTTAGAGATTGCTGCGAAAACATTAATCTTTTGACGTAGGACTACGTCTAACCGGAAGATAAAGGGGGTGAAATGGAAATCCAGGCACTGAACAAGTAGGAAAAAATGCAAGATTTGAAACGCTTATAACTCGAGCATTTCTCAATAGATCGCAAAGGTTTTTGCATCAATTGATAGGAAATATATCTACGCATCTATCATAACGAATAACATTTCATTTTTCTTGAGATAAATAATTGAATAATTGTGAAATATCAAGCCTTGTCAAAATGCACTATGTGCCCATTTTTGATTGGTCCATTTTGTGCTCCTCAAATCGTACCGACCAAAACGGGCAACCAGAGCAGCAGCGGAATAGAATGAAGCACGATTGGAAAGGAAAAAGAAAAAAATGAACGAAACATTGGTCGCAGTCTCACACATGCGTAATTCTCGAGCCAGCCAGTCAGCTTAAAAATCCCCGCTCCGCTGCCGTAACGATCATTCTCATTCAAACCGTACACCACATCGGTTCGCATCACAACACATCAACAAACCAACCCAAGCAGAAAAGTGAAGGGAAAGGCAAAATCCCGCTCGAACCGTGTTGATCTGGAGTTCCCCGCAAGGGTAGCTAGGCCGAGTGCGTTAGTACCAGTGCACCAGTCCACCTAGCCGGCGTTATATAGTTTCGGCCGCCGAAGTGATCGAGTTGGCTGGTAGAGCTGCTCGCGACGATAAGAAAAACCGCATTCAGAACAGAACACATCAAGACAACAACAGGCAGTTGCAGCGAGTGGCGAGTGGCAAACGCAATCGCAAAACGGCATCAGGTAGCAGAAGAAAAAAGTTTGTTCTTTATACAAACTGCTTTGGTGGTAAATCCAGAACAAGGCGGCATCGAGGGCGTTCGAAATGGTTTTTTTTTTCAAAACCACGAGTACTAAGTTTTCTAAATTGGAGCCATTCCATAAAACAAGGCGCTTTTCAGGGCCATTAAACCTTCCAAAAAAGAGTTTAGGAGATACAGTTCAATGCTTTCTAAAACATTATCCAAAATAATAATAAAACACAAATTGATTTTTCCATAATTTGTTTGCCAGGATCTGATGAGTATGTGAATTTGGCAGTTGTTCTGAGCTTATTGATAGTTGGGGACTTTCCTGATTATTCAATTTTCACCAATTCTTAAATTGTTCCCAGATTGAAAGTACAGTAATTTACAATTAGTTCGACATTTAGCTAATTGGACGGACTTATTTAGTTGGACATTTTTGTAAACATAGAGATCCAAATTATGACCCCACATTGAAAGTCGACACTGTACCACTGTCATCGTAAATGTTCAATTACAGGTTGAAATCGCCTCCAATGCGACACTGAGTGGCGCTTCGGCACGTCGCATTGAATGTAATTTACTGTAAAATATGTCACAAGCTGGATGGGAAGAAATTTTCCAACTGTGAAAGCTGTGGCGAGTGGCAAATGCAATCGCTAAACAGAAAGGTTTAGCCGAACAAGATGGGGATATCGAGTGATAACAAAACAATAAACTCTTTAGATTGAAGATAATTTTGTGATCCTGAAAAGGACCCTTTTAGCCTGCATGTGAATCCAACGAGCGAACAAATCGTAATGAATGTATTTTTTGCCATCGCTCCCTTTTAACGCTCATTCGTTCGTCTCGTTGGACTCGCCCCTCTGGCTGAGTCTGCCGATTTGTCTCTATCCTGTGAGTGTGTACCGCTAGAGTATAAAACACGCGGACCCCAAAAAAATATCTTATTTTCTTTCAGACCGTAAACCCGTGTGGTTGTACGGCATCGGCATCGTGGACGTAACAAAGGAGGACAAGTTAAGGGAAAGGCAAAGTCTCACTCGAACCGTGCAGGTCTCCAGTTCCCTGTTGGTCGCATTCACTGATTGCTCCGCAAGGGTAACTAGGCCGAACGGATTGGTGCCGGAGCACCAGTATACCTAACAGCGATTATAGAGTTTCGGCCGTCGGAGTGCTCGAGTTGGCTTGCAAAGCTGCTCACGACAATCAGAAAACCCGCATCAAGAACAGAGCAGAGCGGTTCGGCGCTCATCAAGGCAACAATTAGTTTCAGTGAGTGGCAAAGTGTTTCTCCGGCACGTCGCATTAAATGTAATTTACTGAACAACATGTCACAAGCTGGATGGGAAGAAATTTTCCAACTGTGAAAGCTGTGGCGAGTGGCAAACGCAATAGCTAAACAGGAAGGTTTAACCGAACAAGATGGGAATATCGAGTGATAACAAAAACACAACACCAAAGGTTCTTTTCAGAACCATCAACATATTCATAAAGAGTAAACAGTAAACTAATCCATTTTTCAGGTAGACAGGTAGGTATTCACGAATTCAAAATAAAACAATATATTTAAAATATATATTTAACAAAAGCTGTCCCCTTTGTATAGTCCTACGTCACTCCGGTTATGTCCCCGACATTACCCACCCGTCTTTTTTTGTTTTAGTTTTTTTCCACTTCGTTGATTGATGCTAAATGTACGGTACAATTTCAGATTTAGGTTATTGATTTAAAAAATTGCATGGTGTGTTCTGATATCTGACTCAAAACTACATGTTTCATATTATATTATCCGAAACCAGTGCATGTTCTATATTTTCAATTATTTTCAATCAGCTTAGGGTCGATGTTGCTTTAACGTGTGTATGTAGATTATGTTCTTTTTCCGTTAGTATTTTCATGCATATACGTTTGTGAATACAATATCTATTTTCGCGTAAAGTGTTGTCAAGGGGAGATATATTGGTTATTTACATGTCATGTTTTGTCGGAATAATGTGTTTTGTGTGTATTGGTGGTCGGGAACAAATGTATCATCACAATGTGTTTCAGCTGCAATGAAATCCAACACGATATACACTGTGTTTCACAACTATAGAGTCGTTCATTTTTCTGGGTTTCCCGAGATGTGTGGGAGGTCGGTTGAATTGAGGGATGTAGCAGTTATCTTCGTTTGGGGGACGGATCATTTGAACTTTATTGCTGTGTTCAAGCGCGAGGCTTTCAAGAGACAGGAATTCGAGTGTTTCATAGCTGTGAAGCCGGATGGAGGAGCTCTCAATCTTTTGCAGGATTGGCGTCAGTTTCACATGAATTAGAATAGGTTTCTAATTCGTAGGTCATTTTTAGTCCTGAATCAGTTCGGATAGCTCATTCGGGGTGGTTTCGGCCAGGCTGCGCCATGTTGTGGTGTGTATATCTTTCTGCGCAGAGAATACTGCTCGTTTAAGCTCTTCGAGTCATGCAGCAATGAAGTTGAAATGACCAGTCTTTTGAATGAGGATGGTTGTTGTATCCTACACTGTACGCTTCGGTTTGGCCTACTTCTTGCATATCTCTGGAGACTCGGAGGGGGTGAGTGGTTCTGTGGTTGTGAAACGCAGTGTATGTTCCGAATACACATGTTTGTGATATCAGCTCTATTTCAATGACAACACGAACCTGTACTGTACGAATATATTGGAGGTTCATTTCATTGTAGAGATGTTTACTGGTGAATTTCTCAGGTTTCCCATGGTAAGGTGGTAGAATATTCCAAATTTTAAAATGTATGCGACGAGATAGGCCGCGAAATATCATGTAGGTCTGTTCTATTGTAGAGGGGTTACCCGGTGATCTTCTAAGGTTTCCCATGGATAACCTCTGTCGTCGAATGATAGAAAATTCATAAAGATAGAATGTATGCGACGCGATAGATCACTAGATACAATTTAGGACCGTTTTGTTTTGAAACGTGTTTCTCAGTGACCTTCTTAGGATTCTAACGATAATTTCCGTCCTAGGGTGATAGAATATTACAAAAGTTAGAAAGTATGCGATCCGAAAGCTAAGATATTGTACATCCCTATTAGGTTCGTTTTATTGAAGATGTGTTACCGAGTTACCTTTTCAGATGCAATAAGCCACGATGTTTTTTAGGTCCGTTTTATTGTGGGCCTGGTTTTGTCTTTGTCGAGCAGGTTAACGTTTACAGAATCACATCACTTACCGCAGTGAATCCTGAGTTTTAACCTATGCCACTAACAAATATCCCTTCCTTGATAAACGCTAGGGAACCACGCTATAGAGGCGACCCTTCTGGCCTTCGGGCGGCGAATATCATACTAACATTCCTTCCCTTCCCCTGGTGACTGTAAGGACGTGGCCGGCGTCGTTATTGACCATTTAAAGCTCGAATCACCGAAAATTGCACAACAAGAATGATTTGATTGCCCCAAGCGTCATTCTGTGTGTTCTTTGTGCTATTTGGTTGGTTCAGGTCAATCACGGAGAGCAACTACGAATTGTACAGTCTACCCAAGCTCAAGCTCATATTACTCAAAATCGTATTCACGACATATGTTGTGCTATATACCATCAGATTAGACAGGAAATTAGTCCAGCAATTTTTTAGACGTAGAACTACGTAATTATATATGTTGCAATCCACTTGTTTACCACTTGAAATATTATTTTAGAATGCATCGAAATTTTTGTAATAGATTATGTTCTTTGTTACCAATAAATTTGATGAACGTTCTTTTACGTTTGCTATGATGCCTAGGTCTACCAAAATATGTGAACGGAAGAATTGTCAAACGATCATTGTGTTTTTAATTTCCCTCTGAAATTATTGCACATCTCATGTTTACGTAGTTCTCGAACCGCGAAAGTTCATTCACCTCTAGTATCTGAAATGACGATTTTCCCAGGCTTCTCAGTTTGAAAGTACATTTTAGGGAAACATATTCCGACAACGACAAGCGAATACACAGTACTCAACACTAAAAAATACCCCCGACTTGCATATATTTGCAAAGCGGATTTCCCTAGGTACATTAATTTTGAAGTCCTTATTAGGGAAACACAGCTCAGTGGAAGAAAAATACCCCCGATTTGTATGTTTTGACAAAGCGGATTCTCCAGGCTCATTGATTTTGAAGATCGTGTTAGGGAAACGCAGCTCGGTGGGAACAAAAATATCCCCGACTTGCATGTATATTCGCAAAGCGGATTTCCACAGGTACATCGATTTTGAAGTCTGTGCTGGGGAAACCGTAAATCGGGCCAATCAAAACCTGGCGGTTAGGGCGTTTAGATAACGCTTGACATTTTACAGTTATTCAATTGGTCATCTCATGAAAAATAAAATTCAATAACTGTGATAGACGCGTAGAAATATTCCCTATCAATTGATGCGCACATCATTTAAACCATTTAGAGATTATCGAATTGTAATGTATAGCATATCAATACATAGCATACAAATCTTAGAGAATTTCCGATTCGATTGGTATGCAAATCATGAGAATTCGTTCACAGTGAAAATAGTTATTAACGTTAACTTTATTTCATAAAAACGTGACCTGTTTTCTGATTTGGCACCCTTCCCGAAAGACGTTGTTCTACGTCAAAACTGTGGCATCTCGAGATTCTTCTTTAAATTCCAATTGAAATGAAGTATCCTTTACGTCAAGTACATTCAATACGTTTCCATTGCCAATTTTAGTGAGCATCTACTTTGAGGATTCCCAGCTTCTTCGAATTACAATCTCCCAGCAGGTTACGTTGCCCTTGCTCAGTCACTATGAATTCAGCATTCGTCGAACGATTCTCAATTTCAACTAATGTTTACAAAATATGCAAAAGGCTCATTGCATCCATGTGCTTTGAGAATTTTGCTGCTGCGACACGATTATTTGCAGTGCTTTCAGCATCTCCCACACTTTTTATGTGTGTGAATTTACGTCAGAGCCAGAATCAATAAAAACTTCTGTCGGGATTCCTCATATCTTACATTCGAAAACATAAGTGTCGTTTCCTGTATGAAAAAAAATTTATGGTAAACCATTTTTTCTACCTCGCTCAATGATGCTGGAGGCTGCACATCTGGAGTGGAATCTTTATTTTCAACCGAATATACTTTCTTGGTATAGGGGTGACTGGGGCTTGAGAACCAAATGAAAATGAATATATTTAAAATCTCTTCGTTTGCTAAAATTCACACTGATGATGATGTTGGATTAAAGAGACTTTAAACTCTGGGAGTTCATTCGTCTCTGCACTTCTCACTGTTACGTGCTTCTTCATCTATCCATCTATCTGACATATCTCTGTTATTGATGCCCCCCTTTTTGAATCATGGTTGTTCTATCCAAGGATAACGCGCTCGAAAGTTGTACGACAAGGTTTTGACGAAGTACGTTGGATGCATGCTGATGAATGACGAGACGTTCGTGAAAATGGATTTTGAACAGCTTCCAGGCCACAAATTCTATAAGGCCACTGTCAGAGGAGATGTACTCAGCTCAGATTCAAGTTCGTTTTCGCTGACAAGTTTGTCAGGAAGTTCATGCATTGGCAAGGGATTTACCGCTGTGGACAGAAAACCAAGTTTCTCTTCACACACAAGACAATGGATTCGGAAATGCTCCCTGCCTGCAGAAACGTCTCCTTCCGTTTATTCTGGCCCACAAAAGTCCGGTGAAGTCTTGTCCAGGTTTGGCAAGCTGCCACTGCACTCCAGAGATGCTTCATTGATACCGTGACAAAAGTGTCGATTATGTTTCTTTGTACCTTCAACCAATCTCGAAATGCAACTGGTTTTTATGATTCAAAATAAAACAATATTGGGGTAGATGAATCTTCTTACCCATTAAGGACCCCTCACGAGTTTTCTCGTGTTTCGCGTTCCGTCTGTTACGGATGGATCACGAAATAACCCGTGTTTTCTACACTTGATGGTTAAATCCTTGGTCTGCCATGAATATAACAAGGCCTACCGATGGCTCGCCTTCGTCTCATTCACACAAAAGGGAACGATCTCATTCGTGGATTCCGAACAAATGAAGCGTACAAATTTGCCTCCTCAAAACGTGCGGTCCCAGTCAGGGTTGCCAACTATTATTTTCAAAAATCAGGAGAAATCAGGATGTTTATATTGTGTTGTCCGGAAAGTCTGAACTGGTTTTTCGAAACACAAACGCATGATTTTTATAGACAGACATACATTTATTCAAATTTATGTGTTGTTCCACGATCTTTCGCCATCTTTCGCACAACTTAAAAATTTTATCCTCACAGAATATGTTTGCTTTTTCGTCGAAAGCTGTTTTATATATGAAAGAAAATATATTTCCTATTCTGTCCATAATGTACAAGTTCAGGTGCTTGAGAGAAAATTTCGCAGGGATCTTAACCTGTGATAATCTGACGGCGTAATATCCGGTTAGTTTAGCTGGTGAGATAGCACATTCATCCCAGATTCAAAAAAAAAATTGTCGTGTTGTCAAAGATACATGAAGTTTAGCGTTGTTCTGATGGAACACGCATTGAAGTGGAATTTGCTTTAGTTTGTTGCGAGCAGTAGTTGTGGGAATTTATTGACTGTTCGACTAGTAGAAACTCCCAATGGAGCTTCGAGAATAATGAATAGGTTCAGCTTCGAGATCAATTTCGAAAGATTATGCTAATGATGATGAGTTTTTGTGGAAATATCAGGAAACTTTTTGAAACAGTTATAAAATAAGAATGAGGACTACGTGTTTTGAGTTTGCAAAAAGCAACAAGTAATTATTTTCATTCAAAATATAACGATTTGGAACTGCCTTTGGGTGTTTTTTTCACGCCAAGTTAAAGCTTTATTAAATGTCGAAAGAGTATCTACGATAAAGAGAACTGCTTCGGAATATATAGATAATAAACAAAAGAAGGTTAAACATTATACAAGTGCGGACTGGAGAGTTTTTTTTTATGTATGCTCTTATAACAATTCTCATTTCCAACATGGAGAACTTCGTATATTTATTACGGATAATTTTCGTTCTAATAAAGTATAAAGTTCAAAATCAAAGAAAATCAGGATCATTTCAGAAAATTCAGGCAAAATTGAATGTTTGCCAGGATATCAGGGAACGTGTCAAAAAGTCTGGGAAATGCTGAGAAATCAGGAAGGTTGGCATCTCTGGTCCCATGCGTATGTCTTACAGATTTCTTTTTGGTCCTTAAAGTGCTAAGCTATATTCCGATATTTTTTTTTCATTTTCGCGTAAACAGTTCAATTTTCTGTGTACAATCGAAGCCACTTGATGCTAGACGGATTGGATTTCGCTTGTGTATTCGAACATCTCCCGTACCTACTGAGTTGGGTTAGTTCACTCGTTTCGAAACCCAACGCAACAGTTAATTCGATGTAGTGCTGCTTAAAAATAAATATTATCTATTCAGCAACTGATGAAAATATTATCAATCTGAGCAGAAACACATCGTTGCGTGGGGAGGTTGGAACAAATATAAATCAATATATCCAGGCAGTATGTACTTGCAGGAAATTGGCATAACACAGTTTGACGATTGCTGGAAAATACATATTGGCAACATGATAGCAACCCCGTGTTGGGTGGTGGAAGATTGTGTGTAGCAATTTGAAAATTCGTGCCTGTATTTTCCGTTTCCCGTGTGCCGTTCCACTCCCATTTGGCACCGTTTTCAGCTCTGTGGACAGCTAAACAAATTACGGAAATAATCAAATAACTGTTATGTCGTTGCAATTTATTTGCAATTTGTGTGTCGAACGCGCAAAAAAAAGAATCTATAATGGACTTCCCGTCGGCATCGGGAAAAGTGAAATTGATTCGTTCGCTATTTTTGATCGGTTCCGACTGACACATACTAATGGAGAGGATTTAGTTGTTGATTCGGTTATTTTGTATAAACAATGAACGCAAGTTACTTTCACGGTGTGAAATATGATTCTAATGCAAGTGAAAGACAGTTCTCCTATAACACATGTGTGGCATTTTAGGTTTTGTAATCGCATTAAGTCTCGGACAACCACAAGTATTTGCAATATAAATTGGTAGTGAAATTATTACAACCGTATCCAAAGAGCCAGCTGTAAGCTGAGACTTTCCTTCGATATGGTACAGCATAACTTGCACTTCCGTATCAGCTATAAAGTAATCAGTTTATTAGCGAATACATTTTCATCTGACTGCAGGAAGTGCTCTGCTAAGCTCGGAGCGAAATTCCACCCTCGGTGCGCCCGTGTCCTCATGGCAACATTCCTTAAGGGTTCAATTGTACCGTCGTCTTTCTTCTTCCGGTTGTAACAGACGAAAAGGGCTCATTCTTTTCCTCCTCATTTGTGTCGTTCCTTTCACTGGTGGCCTTTTGTTCTTACGGTTCGTTTAATAATCAGCAGACGACCCACGACAACTCTCCTTACCCATTTTCTGAACGAACGCTGCTGCCCAAGTCAGATGGTCCATGGTCACATTTCAGTTCGTTAGTTTGTCGGCTCCCCATCAGTCTGAGGAATAAGTCCAAAGACATCTTGTCTGAGCTGGTGAATGCTAGTTAGTGCGTTCAACAGGAAAGCTCTCGCTCCTGTAAGCCGTTGTTGCAATAAAGTAAGAAAATTATGATTGTGAAGGATACAAATCACTTCTGGTTGTGCAGATATGATGGTAAACTTATGCTCCAGGGCTCTAGGAGCACTTTTATGGCAACTCACACTTAAAGTTTCCAGTTTCCTCTTGTGTTGCCATGGTCACGATGATACCGGTTCATGATTATGTGTTACAGTGTGCAAAATTAGAATTAGGCGGTGAATTCAGAAATGATGAAAGAAGATGGAGTATATTCAAACCTATGGGTACCTCTATTAAAAACTAAAACATACTCAATCACACAGTGATACAATCTCAAATGATGACACATTTATTTTTTTTATTTTTTTTTACAAGCTCAGTGTAATATTTACATATTTTGCCCAATTCCAAACTTTTTCCCATCTTTCTGGCAATTCACAGATCCATTTGCGGAAATAATCGGCCGGTTTCTCGGCCAACCACGAATCGATCCAAATTTTTGACTTCATCAAAATTGGAGAAGTGCTGGTCAACCAGGCCATGTTGCATCGATCGAAAAAGGTAGTAATCGGACGGAGCAATGTCTGGAGAATGCGACGGGTGGGATAGGACCTCTCATTTCAGCGTTTCCAAGTATGTTTTGACCGGTTTCGTGACATGCAGCCGAGCACTGTCGTGCTGCAAAATAACTTTATCTTGTCTTTGCTCGTATTGTGGCCGTTTTTCCTTCAGTGCACGGCTCAAACGCATCAATTGTCGTCGGTAGAGGTCCCCCGTAATGGTTTCATTCAGTTTTAGCAGCTCATAGTACACCACGCCCAGCTGGAACCACCAAATAGACAGTATAACCTGCTGGCCGTGAATATTTCGCGCGGCCGTCGATGTTGATGCATGGCCGGGGTATTCATACGTTGCCCGACGTTTAGGATTGTCGTAATGGACCCACTTTTCATCGCCAGTAACGATTCGATACAAAAAAAAAACTCTTTCTTTTATGTTGTTGAAGCAGTTGTTCACACGTGAAAAAACGGCGTTCGACGTCTCGTGGCTTCAATTCATACGGCACCTAATGTCCTATCTTTCGGATCATTTCCATTGCTTTTAAACAATCGGATATGGTTTGCTGAGCTACTCCAAGTGTATCTGCAAGTTCTTGTTGGGTTTGTGAGGGATCTTGATCGAGTAAAGATCGAGTAAATTCTTCATCTTCAAACTTTTTTGGCGGTCCGGAACGTTCTTCGTCTTCCAAATCAAAATTACCACTTTTAAACCGTGCAAACCACGTCTGACACGTTCGCTCAGTTGGAGCATGGTCACCATAAACTTCCACCAAAATGCGATGACTTTCCGCACCTTTTTTCTTCATATTGAATTAATGGAGTAACACTCCCCGAGAAAACACTTTTGTTGGTACGAAATTCGACATATCCGAAGTGGCAAAAAAACTATGTTATTTACGCTTCAACTCGCGCAATGACAGTAGCTTTCCAACGAATGTCTGGAAATTTGATTCACTGGAATATAAAACCATTTACGCCATCTGTTGTAAAACCGAAGAAACTTACTGGTACACCTAAGGGGCTGTCCACATACCACGTGGACAGAAAAAGTGTGATTTTAGACACCCCCCCTCCCCCTCCGTGGACAAGCGTGGACATTTTCTATACCCCTCCCTCTGTTGTCCACGTGGACATTTCTTCTTTCTTAGAAACAAAATTCGGGGAAAAAATTGTGTTGCGTATAAATTCTATTTTAAATTCGTTTTTATTTTCTATTCTGTGTTTTTACTTGATAAAAATGTTAGCTTCATTAGTAATAGCGGTTTGTAATAAATTTTTGGTTTATTGCCTACCATTGCCCGTGAAGTTATTTGTATCACTGTTTAGTTAGAAACATCACTAGTGAATCTAGTCTCGGACATTTTCTGTCATAAATCAACGTAAGCTGGTTGAACTGTTTTAGTTTTTAAGCTGGGATGTTCTTTGAGCTTCCGATAGAAATGGAGTATATAGTGTAGGATATAATAACATTTGTGAGACAGGCAATTCGAACTTCATTGTTTTGTTCAGGCGCTAAAAATTAAAAAAAAAACAAAAAATTAAGGTGATTCATAAATAAAGAACCAGATTGAAAACCATCACTCATTTCCAAAACTTAAATCGATTTTGCATGAATTACAACCAGTTTCTAATCCGTAACTCATTTTAGTTCATTGTCCGTTCAAATAACTGCTTTTTAGCTACATCAACATCACAAGTTTTCGTATGGGTTTTGATCTGGGAAGTCCGTAGTCCCTGAAGACCGTCCGGATTTCGTTAACTGGTGCCCAATTACGGTGATTTTGACTCAGAAACGCAACAAATGATTCCGAAATACTTCGTTCTACTCCTGACCTTTCCATCTGGTTCTATAGTTATGAAACACTGACGGTTTAATGTTTCGCGCTTGAATAGAACAATTAATTTCAAATAGCCAATCTTATAAACGCTTAAAATAATCTGTCCCTAATAGTTGATGCTGTTCACTTAACTTTTCTAAAAAAATCTATCCTCAATCTGCACTACAAAAATCTACCAATGATCTTTCTGTACAACTTTGTAAGTTTTGGGATTGTAGTATCGTTGGAGGTGGTTAATATGAAGAAATACACGTGAATACTTGTTGGTGGTCAGAATAGGAATGTCGTTTATTATCGATTTACATTGGGTTACCGTGAGAAGGTTTCAAGGTATCTTTATGAAACAGGTGATGCTATTAAAGAACAATGTGTATATATTGAAAGGTAATTTATGCGGTTACGATACTACAGGGATATGTAGGGTTATTCGAAATATTTTTGTCAATTTTTAGGGGAAAAACAAAAGCATATTTTTTAGGATACACACTTAAAGATTCATAGCTATAGAACCACTAATTTTTTTTTTAGCCTTTAGAGAAGCGAAGCGAAGGCAGTGCTCCCGTGGCCGAGTGATTAGCGTCATAACTAACATGCCGGGTGTTCGGGTTCGATTCCCGTTCTGGTCGGGGGAATTTTTCGTTAAAGAAATTTCCTCCGACTTGCACTGTGATCATGCGTATTCTAGAGCTTGCCACTCAGAATGCATTCGAGGCGTGTTATTTGGCATAGAAATCTCAACTAAGTACTAATAAAAATGACGCAAGTAATACTACGTTGAGACGGCGAAGTTCCTCTAGGAACGTTAGTGCCATTGAAGAAGAAGAAGAAGAAGAAGAAGCGAAATATATCGGTCTAAGCGATAAAATGGTATACAATGACTATTTTCGTTTATAAAACAAACTTTGTAACCTTCATTGTTTTGTAATTCTGCAAAAGAAAAACAAAGTATCGATGTTTCATAACTTCAGATCTGGATACTCCCCATTTACCATTATAACTCCTTTATAAAATTAACGAAGATAGTTAATGTTTCCCACTTTTTACACTTCGTTTTAATCAAGATTTCCTGATGGCTGAAAAATTCAAGAATTTGAGTGGTTCTCACTTTTTGAAAGGTACTGTATGTGCACCATTTTTTTCCCCACAAATCCATAGACCTTTTGTTTTCTCGTCAAAAAACTGTGCAGGATACATTTTATGCCATCCCATGAGCAGAGCTGCAATCCATCACCGTCAATGTCACAAAAAAGCTGACCATAGTCACTCAATTCCTCTCACGGCACGTGAGATCCAAATATTCAGTAGTGATACTCACTATTTTGTTTCTGACACCTAACCAAATGACGATTGGTTCCAATGCCTCTCACTGCCGATCGCTCTGTTTACAACTTTACGTTACGAGAGCGGTGGTTGTGGCGTATGATGGTAGTAGAAATGTGAGTGATCAGACAGTTCCAATCATTTTTGACAATCGCGACGGTTGTTTAGATTCGTTTGTTGAGGTAGAAGTTGTTGTTGTTCTTAGAGATGTCTATATTTTTCGTTTATTCGATTATCGATTAATCGTGGGGCCAATATTCGATTCATTCGAACAATTGTCTTTCAGTATTCGATTAATCGAGCGAATATTTATTTCTTGTAGTTAAAATGAACAGACATATATAATAAAAAATATTATGGTGTCATGATTTTAAAAGTTACATTAAATATAATTTTCAAATGAACATGGTGCAGCATAATGGTTTTTGAATGAAATGGTATTTAAGTATATTGATAAATTTACCATTTCATAATTATTTTGCGGATCATGAAAACTATCCGATTGAAAACCGACAATGCGTGTTTTTTTTTATTTTGAGTTAATCATTACCAGAACTATTGAAGTTTAGTTAATAAACGTGTGATGAACACAAAAATTTTATTTTTTTCATAAAACGAAAAAAAATTGCGATCTCAAAAAATCGCTCAAAAATCATCCACTTGCATTGAGGCTTTATTGAGAAACTTCTTATACCGTGCCATTAACTGTGCCACGAACAATTCCAGATGGAATATATGTTTGCTTCCTTGCTGCATCCGGTGTTCATAGTACCCGGCAAAATTCAACGTTTGCGTCTTCAGACTCGTCGCAATTTTGAACCAGATTCGGTACCAATCCACAGATTATAACATTTGATAGAACGTCTTGGAATAGCAGTTCGTATAGCTGTTTCCTCACCACTTCCAGCTTCTGTGGACTTTGTTCGAGGACAATCTGATTGGCGGTTTCTCGAAGGAATATTTGCCTGTCGATTTACGGCACCTCTTAGTTGACCGTGAACGGTTACAGTTGTACCAGCATGAGGATAGCGTAATTCTTTCCGTTAGCTCCGAAGGAATGTGCTGAAATGCAAATAGTGTTGTTACATTCAAGAAACAAACAAATGACAATCTTACATACAAAATTTTAAGAATATCCTCCTAAGATAGAGCCGGCACTCTTACTCAAGCAACGATTCCTAACCGCGGGAATAACCCGCGAAGTAGAATTGGCGCACAAAATCAATCTGCACGTAGACAAATACTTTTCAATGGTTCTTCTCAGCGCATCCTGGGTATCTTTGGTCAGCTAATCCACTTCGGACAAGACGAGTCTCATATTCCCTCCACCCACTGGGATCAATTTGCTTGATCAAATTCGACACGACCACCCTGTTATATATCACGGCAACCGATGAATTCAACTCGATGTGGTAATTACTGCTGATGCTCCTGATTTCCACGTAATGCGTAACTTGCGTTTTGTGGTAGTCCAGTTTGGATAGCTGGCGCGGTCGGTAGCGGTCAACCCAGGGAGCCATTGTACACAAAAATATTTGATGTATAATGTATACAAAAATACTTGGTGACTTGTTGTTTTCGTGTTGGCCTTTGTCAAAGTAAATGTCATCACCTATAGAGATGCCAGATATTTTTTTTGAAAGTCTTCGACATATATTTTTGTAACCGCGAGAATAGTAAAGCAATGTATAAAAAAAGGGGTTATTAACGCAGGGAATCAAGTCATAAAGAGTAGAAATACCATATCCCTGCAGCCTGCAACTGAAAATATAAGTCTGCAACAGGATAGGCAGGACATCAAACATCAGTAAAATTGCGAACATGTCTACAAATTTAGTATCGTTGCAATGATGAGAAACAAATTTGGTAAAAAATAACGAAGTCGAACGGGTTTCAAAATGCATCATTTTGCTAATTACAAACCTGATCGGGATCCGCAATAGAGGGGATAATCAAGGCGTGTCATTCCACAAACTAAGTACTAATACAAATGACACGTGTAATACTACGTAGAGTCGCGAAGTGCCACTAAAAACATTAAGGCCATCTGAAGGATGAAATGAAAATACATGCCTGAAAATACAATGTTCTTCAAATTGTATTTAAAATGAAACTGTATATTCACATCTGGCATCCCTGGCCGTAAAGAACGAACACAAAGAGGCGAATGTTGTGAATATCGCCAAACACCAAACCATCAGCTAGACTTTTGAGTGTCGCACTATTCTGACATTTCAGCAACAGGACACTTACCAAAGAGCTCGGATTTTCTTGGTGAGTACGGCCCAAATAGGTACTCCACCGAGTACCACATCCCAGTCAAACACCAAGAACTGTTTTTCGGACTGTCAAAGAAACATGGGATTTGGCATAATTCTGGTGGAACAGCTTACCTATCGTATTTTCAAATTATAAATTGCTGATTTTGGTTCGTTTAGTTACGTACTTGAACTTGCTGGAATTTATAATGCATAATGAAGAATTCCGTTCGAATCTCACCAGATACAAAGTTGACTTTCTCCTGGTAAATACCAGTTTTGGGGATAGCTGATTATGGTTCATTCCGCTTGTCTCAAAGATAAACTCCAAAATACATTCTCAGAATACACATTTCAGCAAATAAGTTACAACTATATGAAAACTATAGATGTTCAGCACTATCAGACAGCTCAATCCTTTTCGTCGATAAATACGAATGAATTTATTGAAAATGCAGTGTGCAGAAATTTCCATATATTGTTGAACACAGATGTGAACAGTTTTTTTTTCAAAATATTCATTCAACGTGTCCACGTGGATATTGTCTAAACCCCCTTCCCCCTCACCGTGGACAAGCATGGACATTTCCGTAACCACTACCCCCCTAAAGTTTTCCACGTGGTATGTGGATAGCCCCTAATATAAATCTCGTATCGTATCACGGTGTTGTCACCGAATTCTTCCGAAACGGCTCGACCGATTTTAATGAAATTATGCGCAAAAAATTGATAAGCATGATAATAGGTTGTAAACTATATATTTATTTAAATATTTAATACCGATTAGAGTACCTCTATGCAGAAAAAAAATCGGGAAAATTCGACATAGACAACATAGAGTTCCGTGTTCCATTTATGTGAAGCAACAATGCAAAATTGATATTCGGGTGGAATGAACACGCTTTTTGACTAATTTTTTTCAATAAAAGTTGATTCTACACATCAAAAAAGTGTTCGATGTGAAAAAGCAACGCATTCTCTGCATTCGGGGGATAAATCTCGAACGAAAATTGTGTCTGACGATGATTTTATGTTATGTATAATGTTTTGGTGGAAATGCAAGGAATTTTATAGACAATAAAAGTTAAGTTAAGGTTAGTACTACGTCTTCTGTGTATTTAAACGAAATTCGATCGAGTTTAAAACCAATCGGATTCCGGAATATGAATAACGGCTGTGATTATAAATTAGAATACTGTTGTGGATACTCCTCGATTGAATGACAACAGCGAAGTAATGCGGTTCCAAATAAGAACGATACATCAGCTCCATTGTTGTCTGGCGTATCGTTGGTTTCCTAATTCATGAACGAGACCCAGCAGTTATAAATTTAGCCGTACATATTGAAAAAGAGAAGCGCATTTGAACGATATTCTTTTTCTGATTTTCTATTTTTAATTTTTCTTCACGACAAAAATCTATTACTTTTTTTCTTTACTTTTAAATTTGAGATATCATGAGATCAAATATATCAAATATACAGGGTTTTCCAACTTTAAATTCTGAAAGTAAATTGAAATAAAACACACTTAGAATTCGAATTTCGATGAAACTTTTATTTCAAATTAAAGTTTGGTTTATGTCATTATGTTTGAAATACAACATAATTCAAATGTCCACCTAGGGCTTCCACGCACACCTTGATCCGGAACAGGTAATTTTCGATGACTTTTCGGCACATATGGGGCGGTATCTCGGTCATAACTTCACGAATGTTGTCTTTCAAATGTTCAAGAGTTTGCGGAGAGTTGGCATAGACACGGTCTTTCGCATAACCCCACAAAAAAAAGTCTAGCGGGTTCAAATCGCATGATCTAATTGGCATCACCAAAACGCTAAATTATGCGTCCCTCAAATTTCGTTCGCAATATGGCCATGTTCGGTCGTGTTGTGTGGCACGTGGCGCCGTCCTGCTTAAACCACATGTCATCCGTATCCATATCTTCAATTTGTGGCAAAAAAAAATCGGTTAACATGCGGTCATAGCGCCCACCATTCACAGTTACCGTCTCGCCGTCCTCATTTTCAAAGAAATGCGGCCCGATGACTCCACCAGACCATAATGCGCACCAAACAGTGACTTTTGTCGGATGCAATGGCCTCTCAACGAAAATCGATTGGAACGGAAATTATGGATGTTCACATAGCCACCGAGCTCGAAATGTGCCTCATCGCTGAAGAAAATTTGATGCGAAAATTCAGCATTTTGCTGCTGTTGTTCGTTCACCCAATCGACGTATGCCCGACGCATTCCA
Organism: Toxorhynchites rutilus septentrionalis; assembly: GCF_029784135.1. Taxonomy (NCBI): domain Eukaryota; kingdom Metazoa; phylum Arthropoda; class Insecta; order Diptera; family Culicidae; genus Toxorhynchites; species Toxorhynchites rutilus. The sequence goes on along the minus strand of NC_073745.1, from coordinate 228,619,182 downwards.
TGGTCACCACGCTCTAATTTTTGTACCAGTTGGACTTTATATGGATGTAGGTGCAAGTCCAAATGCAAAATTCGCCACAATGATGTGTTTGACAAGCCCAATTGCTGAGCACGCCGTGGAATCGAAACATTCGGGTCATCCTCCACACTGGCAGTAACAGCAGCAATATTTTCGGCCGAACGCACTTTACGATGATGCACAGGTTTCACAATATCCGCTACGGATCCAGTTTGTTCGAATTTACGCACTACATTAGCGATTGTGTGCTCTGTAGGCCGTCCATGACGACCAAAATCCGTCCATAATGCTCGAAAAACATTTGCCGGTTTTTCATCATTTTTATAGTATAATTTAACAAAATTAACACGTTGTGCGATGCTAAAACGATCCATATTGTAAAATGGCAGACATTCAACTAACGATATGACGCTTTGGTTGACAGCTATGTCAAACGGTTGTCAGCGCAGGGCTGTATACTTTCGGAAGCCCGAAATGGAAAACCCTGTATGTATTTCATTAATGTATAATGAAATACATTGCATCATGAAACATCATACCAACTTCCGTTAAAATCGGTTCAATCGTTTTTTTTTATCGATCATATTCGAATAATTTTGTAGATCGTTAATACATTCGAACACGCTTAAAATACATTATTAATGTTTTATTCAACACATATTCTCTAGAAATAATTTAAATGGCAGAACAACGTTTGCCGGGTCAGCTAGTTCTTTTATAATTGTCGATCTAAGAGTTATTGTGGAATAAATGCGATGATTATAAACAAATCTCGATTCATCAGATAATGTGAGTCAATCTTCGAAAAAAAAATCAAGTTTAGCCAGATTTCAAGTAATTTCTCGATAATTTATAATGTTTAATATACTGATTACCAGTTGAAGCTATCGCAAATCGACGAACAAAAAAGCCATGACCGTCACAGTGCGACATAAATGCTACATCTGCCTGTGGCACCCACTGTCTTCTCAACCACGGCTACACATAAACACTTTGCTGGTTTCTATTGAGTTATAAAAACCATCTGCGTTCTGCTTGCGTTGCTTGCGACAATTTGAAACCAAAGCCACACCAATCTCGTTCGGGGTGGGATCGCCCCACCATCCCGATTGAGACAAGTTTTGCAGTGGTCCACTCTAGACATAAGAATTTTGTAGCTGCTGGAATGGAAAGCACGAATGGATGCAACATGTTTCCGTTAATAGTTCCTTACCCGAGGGTTTTCCTTACGCTATCCGTTCATTAGATGCCATGCTGCAGATCAACAAAAGCGGGCTCGTTAAAATTTAGCCATAAATTTGTGTATATGACATCCTGTTTACGGTCTCATATATATAGGACAGTTAACAGCCCCCGGAATGTCCGGCATAAAAAACACTAGAATTAATAAACGGTGCCATATATCATTCGTCTATCCGAGATTTCTAAGACAATAGAGAAGGAAATTACTCTTTGCCTTCATGGCTCTTGTTGTCAATGTTATCGTCGTGCTTATAAAAAGCAAAATTAGGAAGTACAATGTTGGTCGGGATATTAAACCATTACTTTTAGTACACAATTCGGTCTACAAAAATATTTATAGCCCATGAGTGGGTTCCATATTTTGCGTTCAGTCTAATCTCAGAGACACTTATCTACAGGTACACTTCTTTGATTAAAAATACAAAATTGTGCTCGGATTAAAACGACCATATAAAAGTATTAATGTTATATTATGTCCATTCAATTTTCTTCGATACAAATTCGGATGAAACTACTTGAAGTGACTAATCTCAACACTTGCTCTTCATTTATGGATGATTCGGGATTTGAATGAAAAATAGTAACTACGGAAAACCACTTTCTGGAAGGTAGCATGCTTTATGAATAAATAACACCGTGTATTGTGATTTTCAACCGCAAATATAATTATGGATAGTTGATTGTTTATTTTTTCTTCCTGTACTACAAAAGCCTCCTCACCAGGGCTGGCATTGACACTTTAATTATAGTTTCACTCAGAACAATAACAAACTCCCAAACTTCTCATGCTTCGAACATCCCTGGTAGACAGTATGCAGAACGGTTTTTCATTGAAAACATAATTGGATTTTTCCAGCTTTTTCGGGTGAACATCTTGGGTGCGCCACTCGCCCGTTTCCCAGATAACCATTAATGAGTTTAAAAATATGTTTAGTACGAGAAAAACCACAAGCAGACAAAAACTATAAAGACTAGCAAATCTCGTTTATATATTTTTTTCTCTACTTCCAGTTAATTATCGCGGCATTCACAAAAATAGACAAATTCTACTCATCTAAAATTTGCTATGTACAGGCTGCAGAATGAGTTTGGTTGTTATTTAAGGTGTGTCCAACGGTTGTGTTTCATTCACCCGAAACACATTTACCCGAAGCACATTCACATTTTTGTTATAGAGATCATTCAGAAATGAGCATGGATTATGGAATGTTCTGAACATTAAGCAGATAATTTTAACAAAAAAAAAAGTCACAGAAGGGTTGTGTCCAAGACACGACGGAGAAGTTGACGTAGGATTCCGTTAGGCTGTCTGTTGATTTTGGATATGTTTGAAGAATTACACAAACTTTTTGATAATGATTTGGAGGCCCTGGAAATGGCCATTTTGTTTGGTTGTTGGGCATTGTTTGTCCACTCCACCAGTGTTTACCGAGTGATGCTGACAGAAGGGTGGTAAACAGTTGTTGGATGGTGCATATCAGATAAAAAATACTGAATGAACGAGATAAGATGAAAACCACCCTCTGTGATCATTGACGAGATGCCTCCTCTGATATGGATGAAATAAAGAAAAAAAAATTCACCAATGTAACATAAGATAATTACCAATACCGAACACAATTATCAATTTTTCTCATCAATAAAAACATGTTACTTTAATGTAGAGAAAATATTTCAAATGGAGAAGATAATTTTCTTTCATAATTTTTACTTTCTGAGTGTTAATTCAACCCAATGCGAATTTTAATTGGACTAACAACACCTAATACTTTATGAAGAGCATATGACAAATCACTTTTTGTAATATTTTTTCACTTTTCCAATTTTTCTCGCCGTATAAACTTTCGTTGGGTGAAAATGAACACAGCAAAACAGACAGCTTAAACCAAACGACACGTTCTCGAGCGGGAACACACCTTGGTTTTTATCTACGAAAATTGAAATAAATCGTTTCATATATGAAGTCATTTTTAAAACCATATACAATTTTACACTCATACTTGTGCTGAATTTTTCACAACATTAAAGTTCCGAATATAAAAATTCCCCTAACATGCATATATTTGCAATGCTGTTTTCCCCCAGGCAGCTTGATTTTGGTGTCTCTGTTAGGGAACACATTTCGGTAGGAACAAAATTTCCCATTACTTTTATGCATTTGCAATGCCGATTTCCTCCTGGCAGCTTGGTTTTGATGTCTCTGTTGAGGACCCGCCGAATGTGTCATCTATTTCGACCAATCAGAAGTGGGTATTTCCGTTAGGATAGGGGTTGAGATTTTTCAATTGTTTGATAGTTAGTTTCATGACATATATTATTTTCTTCAATATAATAAATTGTTATGGAGTGCCGAAATCGATTGACGCAAAAATTTCATCAATCTATCATGAAATGACTGAACAATGAACGTTTAAAATTGAACAATTTTCACGATGTACTCGATTTTCGATTTTCAACTTGTACCCAAATATGTTCCCGAAAGACGTAATCCTACGTCAAAAATATAAAGCATAAATGCCATGAAAATGTGAAAAGAATTAACAAGAAAAAAATGATACTTACGTATTTACCACCGCAGCGCAGTTTTTATGATGAATTTATAATTTCGCGATGAAATTTATTCAGAGGTCAATGTAATGGGGCCGTAGTCCCAATTATATGAGGATAAGGAACCGAGGTTTCCGTGGGAATAATTCACCTTCGAACGACCCAGCACTCGAAGGGACATCAAAAACCCCAACTGTCCCTATTTTACCGACCAGTTCAACTTCCCAATCGGGATTTATAAAGTTGACTGACCTTGTGGCTCAAATCTTCACATGCTTTAATGTTTCCGACTCCATCAGAACCATTGTCATATCAATGCTTCCAGTATTAAAGACAATTTTGCAACAATTGATGCAAACATGGCCCCTCCTTGCAATGATTATCTCTCTTGATGTCTAATTCAAATAGAGAGGTCGGAGATATCACTGTTTTACAGTGGAATTGTCGTAGTCTTATCCCTAAATTGGATACATTCAAATTTTTAATTCATAAGTTCAATTGTGATGTTTTTGCTCTGTCCGAAACTTGGCTTTCTTCGCGAGATGATCTCTCTTTCCACGATTTTAATATTATACGCTTGGACCGTGATGACAGATACGGAGGGGTGCTATTGGGGATCAATAAGTGCCACTCATTTTTTCGAATTGACCTTCCACCTATTGGAGGGATTGAAGCTGTTGCTGGTCATGCAAACATCAGAGGAAAAGACCTCTGTATTGTCAGCTTGTATTGGCCTCCGAGAGCTGCGGTTAGCCGCAAGCAACTTGTTGACATGTGCTCACTCCTTCCTGAGCCACGATTGATCTTGGGAGACTTCAATTCTCACGGAACTGCCTGGGGGGAACAGTACGACGACAATCGTTCACTGTTGATATATGATCTTTGTAACAGCTTCAATATGACACTTTTGAACACTGGGGAAACAACACGTGTACCTAAACCTCCTGCTAACCCAAGTGCTCTTGACCTCTCGCTTTGCTCGAATTCACTATCGTTAGATTGCAAGTGGAATGTAATCCAGGACCCCAACGGTAGTGATCACTTGCCAATCAAAATTTCCATCACCATTGGGTCGAATTCTTCTGAATCTATAAACATGGCATATGACCTCACAAGACACATTGACTGGAAAAAATATGCGGACGCGATTGCTCTAGCCATCAATTCCAGAGATGGTTTACCTCCATTGGAGGAGTATAACTTCCTTTCTCGTTTGATCTATGACAGCGCGGTTCGCGCTCAAACGAAACCCATCCCAGGCTCCACTATTCGTCGAAGGCCTCCCAATCCATGGTGGGATAGCCAATGTTCCAAGCTTTATCAGGATAAATCGAACGCATTCAAAGCTTTTCGGAAACGTGGAACCCCTGAAAATTTTCAGACGTATTTGGACCTTGAAAATCAATTTAAAAACTTGATCAAAGGGAAAAAACGTGCTTATTGGCGAAATTTCGTGGGAGGTTTGTCACGAGAAACGTCAATGAAAAAATTATGGAAAGTGGCTCGAAACATGAGAAATCGCTCTTCATCCAATGAAAGCGAGGAATATTCACATCGATGGATTTTGAATTTTGCACGGAAGGTTTGTCCTGATTCCGCTCCTGTGCAAAAAATTGTTCGAGATATACCACAAGATAGGTGCGATCTTGATTCCGAGTTTTCGATGGTAGAATTCTCTCTTGCTCTGCTTTCATGTAACAATTCTGCTCCGGGATCGGATAGAATTAAGTTCAACTTGCTGAAAAACCTCCCTGATGTGGCGAAACATCGCTTGTTGAATTTATTCAATCGGTTTCTGGAGAATAATATTGTTCCAGATGATTGGAGACAAGTACGAGTTATAGCTATTCAAAAACCCGGAAAACCCGCGTCCGACTTCAATTCGTACCGCCCAATAGCAATGCTGTCTTGTATACGGAAATTGTTGGAGAAAATTATCTTGTTTCGCCTTGATCGATGGGTTGAAACGAATGGCCTACTCTCAGATACACAATATGGGTTCCGCAGGGGCAAGGGGACGAATGATTGTCTTGCGTTGCTTTCTTCAGAAATTCAAATGGCTTACGCCGGAAAAAAACAAATGGCTTCAGTATTCTTGGACATAAAGGGGGCCTTTGATTCTGTTTCAATAGAGGTTTTGACAGACAAATTACACTCTCGGGGTCTGCCGCCTCTATTGAATAATATGTTATATAACTTGCTTTGTGAGAAGCATTTGAACTTTTCTCACGGAGATTCGGCAGTAAGTCGGGTCTCTTACATGGGCCTCCCCCAGGGCTCATGTTTAAGCCCCCTTTTGTACAACTTCTATGTAAGCGACATCGACAATTGCCTTACACAAAATTGCAGCCTAAGACAACTTGCAGATGATGGAGTGGTGTCTGTCGTAGGACCAAACGAATCCGACCTGCAAGGACCCTTACAAGATACTTTGAACAATTTTTCAACCTGGGCCATTGGGCTAGGGATCGAATTCTCCACGGAGAAAACAGAGATGGTGGTTTTTTCTAGGAAGCATAGACCAGCAAAACCAAAGCTTCAACTTTTGGGTAAACCGATCACTCATGCTATGTCATTCAAGTATCTTGGGGTCTGGTTCGACTCCAAATGTACTTGGGGGGCCCATATTAGGTATCTGAGTAAAAAATGCCAACAAAGAATAAATTTTCTCCGTACAATTACCGGCACCTGGTGGGGAGCCCATCCCGAAGATCTTATAATGTTGTATAGAACAACTATTCTCTCAGTGATGGAGTATGGCAGTTTCTGTTTTCAATCAGCTGCCAAAACACACTTAATTAAACTCGAGCGAATTCAGTATCTTTGTCTCCGTATTGCGTTGGGATGTATGCCCTCAACGCATACCATGAGTCTCGAGGTTTTGGCAGGCCTACTCCCACTAAAAGATCGCTTCAATTTATTATCTCTTCGGTTCTTCATCCGGTGTAAGGTCATGAACCTATTGGTGATCGGAAATTTTGAGCGGCTGATCGAGCTAAATTTTCACTCCGGATTCATGAATTCATATCTTGAATTCATCTCCACGCAGGTTGATTCTTCTTCGTATATTCCCAACCGTGTTTGTTTCCCTGACTACATCAATTCCTCTGTGCATTTTGATCTGTCCATGAAGCAAGATATCCATGGATATTCAGATTACCAACGATCGAGGATCGCTCCAACGATCTTCGATGAAAAATATAGGGGTATCAATTGTGATAATATGTACTTTACTGATGGGTCCACTATAAATGAGTCCACAGGATTTGGAGTGTTCAACGAATTTTTAAGCACCTCAGACAGTCTTCAGAATCCTTGCTCAGTGTATATTGCTGAATTGGCAGCAATTCATTGGGCGCTGGACAGCGTCGCCTCACGACCTGTTGAACACTATTACATTGTAACGGATAGTCTTAGCTCTGTCGAAGCTATCCGTTCAGTGAGGCCGGAAAAGCACTCGCCGTACTTCCTTGAGAGAATACGAAAAATTTTGAGTGCTTTACCCAGACGCTGTTATGTCATTACCTTTGTGTGGGTCCCTTCTCATTGCTCAATTCCGGGTAATGAGAGGGCTGACTCATTAGCAAAGGTAGGTGCGATTGAAGGCGATATTTATCAGCGTCAAATCGCATTCAATGAATTTTACTTTTTAGTCCGTAAAAATACCATCGCTAACTGGCAACGCAAATGGAACGAAGATGAATTGGGCCGGTGGCTTCACTCGATTATCCCTAAGGTTAGCCTCAAACCATGGATCAAAAGTCTGGACTTGAGTCGGGAACTTATTCGCACCTTCTCCCGACTCATGTCCAATCACTGTTCGTTAGACGCGCTACTCTTTCGTTTCAATCTGGCCGGCAGCAATATCTGCGTTTGTGGCCGAGGTTACCACGACATCGAACACGTTGTTTGGTCGTGTGAGGTGTATCTTGTTGCCAGATCGAATTTAGAGAACTCCCTTCGGGCTAGAGGAAGGCAGCCCAATGTGCCGGTGAGAGATGTGTTGGCTCGGTTAGACCTTGATTACATGTCCCAAATATATGTTTTCCTTAAATCTATCGATGTTCGTGTGTGATTATCCTTATATCCTTATACCCTCCATTTCTTCCTTTGTGAGTAATTGGTTCGCTTGCTATAAACAGAAGAATGAAATGTAAATTCACAACTGATGTACGAATAGATTTAAGAATTGAGTGTGTGTGATTATCAACATTGTAATAATTTCCTTATACCCCATCCTTTTCCTGAGAAAATGTCACCCTTTTAATCTCGAGTCCACCACGAGTAATCGGTTTCCCACATTACTAACCATAGATTTAAGAAAATTGTTCATATATATAGTTTTAAAAATATATTTAAGATTTCGGCTCCTTTAAACTTATGTAACTGAGCCTGTAAAAATAAACGAATTTATAAAAAAAAAAAGGAACCGAGGCGGCACCAAACTGTCCAGGGTGACACAATCCGTCGGAAGCGGCGGCCTCTCGCAAGCAACAGGCTCAAAGCCCCAATGGCAATCTTGGTACATAAATTTGCTTTACATAAAAATCTTAGATTTAAAAAAAATTGCATTGCCTAAGAAAGTTGTCCAAAGTCAAGGTCTAAAAAACATTAAAAATTTCCGCTTAATACAAACACGAGACAAGTGAGGAGCTTAGAATGAAAGGGATGTAAGTGATTTGATCGATTTCTCTATATCGACTCTCTATTTTGGTCATAACTAAGTTGCAAATACTTTCCCAGCTGTATTTGACAATGTGGAAGATAGGTCAGAACCTCATCTATCGGATTCTGTAGCAAACTTAAATTGGAACGTCTCTGCAGTTTAGTTATTAACTAAATAAAAAGTTGATGAAGAGAAATCGATCGAGTCGCTTACACCCCTTGCATTCTAAGCCCCTCAAATAAATTAAATGAACGATACATCAAAACAGAAATATTTTATTTCCACAAATTTGTTCATTTATCATTGATAAAAACTGGAAACTTAGTTGCGCTCCTAGTACAACAAAAACAATTCGAAACTTCAACATAGATGAAATCATAAATGAAAAGAAAAGGACCGTAATTTAAAATCACCGACGGCATATTTTTCCTATACTTGCCCACGATCAGGATGCGTAAGCTCGTAAAACAAATGTGCTTCAACATTAAAAAATAAAATACAAATGCTCGCGCTAAAATTGGGATGAAGTCATTTAACGCTTGTTCTTAATTTAACCATTCACTCGTCAACCAGCTGCACTGTTTCCACATACCTACCATTTCGATCGTTGAGTTCTTCCTGCGGCGGCCGGAACACTTTTTTCCCCCTCTGGTGCCACTATTCGCACTGTTGATTTTCCGCCACTACACTTAAGTGTGGCGTTTCACACCGCTGGAAATGTATGGATTGTCACGTTCTGCAAATATTTGCGGGAAATTAAAAGCATGCTTCAACGATTACAGGCGTGGGAGACAGTGCCGAGTGCAAGTGATCAATTCAAACAACGCCTCGGTGCTTTTGAAAGCAGTCCGTTCGATTTCTCCAACTCTTTACGGATGGGAGGCGAGCTTTGAATCCGCCATCAGTGGCGATCGCATCTTTGCTAATATTTAGTTCAAATGTTACGGTTCAAATAGTTCTGGAGTGCCACGGTATGCGCCTTTAAATTAATTAGTTGGGATTAAAACTTTAATTTTAATCATTCAGCAGGGAGCGCAGCGATACAATTTGCAGCCCTTCTGTAACAAGAAGCGCATTAAAATTTATCCCCGACGAAATGAGGAGCACTTCGGAAAGTTTCATCCCACTTCGACTTTTGTTTGGGATGTGAAGTTCTTGAGATGGTCTCGGAAGCATCCCTCTCAGCACCAGTGCCGTTGGCTTTGCACTGCATCGCTTCTTTCAAAAACACAATAATATTGGGATTGGAGCTAATTACGCCAGCACATCTTGAACGATAATTGCTTTGAATTTATATCCGATTAAGCAAACTGCAATTTGCCGGTAGCGCTTTCCTGCAATTGGACCAGGGCCAAATGTGGGATGGAGGATCTATTTGCTGTTTGTTCCGTTTCCTGGGTAATAGTTGTGTTATGGCTTCGACAAACAGCTTCCTCTGGCTGGCAAGATCCAACAAATCAAGCAAATAGGAAGCGGAACGAGGCGAAAAGACCCAGCTCAAGTGGGCACTCCAGTGTACCTTCAGCTCGGATAATTCGAAAATAATCACTATGGAGGAGCTCTGAAAAACAACTTCAACTTTATTTCTCTCTAGCGAAACAATAACAGGTTTATATTCGGATTCCGGCACAAGGCTCAACGGGATCACAAATAACAGGAGACGAATACTTCACCTTGTGTTTTTTTTTGTTTTGCTTTGCTGGAGTGTGTTGTGCTCATCTGTGCACATTTAATTGCAGCAGGTAGGAAGTTTCCATTGGTTGCGATTAATTTACATTTTAACTGGCAATTAGGGTTTGTCTAACCGTTTGAGGCTCACATCACCGGTTTGCTTCGGCAAAGTTTGTGAGCTGAATGTTAAATACTGAGCAAAGTGAGCCATCGGTTCTTTAAAATTGAAACACACTCTCATAAACACTAGGCAGTGCGAAATGCGAGAAAGTCCTTCCAAAAATAGCTTTCTAATGGACACAACATCACTCTCTCCAGAGGCTGGAGAATGCGCATGCAAAAGTTTCCCAGTGAGGAAAGAGACGAAATCATTAATGCTGCTGCTGCTGTATATTTTGAAACAGGCAGTCTCGCTATCCTGGATTTGGTCCGAGAACAAATAGATTGTCCGTTTGTAGCTTCTCCTGGGAGGAGATAAGCGAAAGATTTCACCGAGAGTAATTGGGATTGCTGGAAAAGGAAAAAGCTCAACCAGGAAAAGAGTCTATTTGCAGAAGCATGGAACAAAGAAACTTATCTGGCAGAGAAAAGATCAACAATTAATTATTTTAAGTTTTTCAGTAATTAATTCTGCTCCAAATTTATTGCAACGATTTATCAGCGTTAAACCATTCGGTAGCAATCGTAGCTGCAGAAGGACAGGTTACTGTGCACATTAACTTTGACTTTAGAGTAATTATTCCAGGCATTGTACAATTTGTTGATCCCGGAAACTATTCGGGGGATTCCGGAATGGGAATATGCCGGTTTAATGTTTAATGGTTTTAGGAATGTTGTTGCATGTCTGGTTTGTCATTTTGTTTTAGTTGAAAAAAATGCTAATTGAAAAGCAGCAATGAAATATAATATAAAATATCCATTCCAATTTGTTGTATGTCCTACTTGATAGGTCTTGTTTGAATTATTATTTTAAGTCCAACGATTGATCTAACCATGGAAATATTTCTTAGCTTTCACTTTTTTCGAAATCGACTTCAGCGACTCGCAGCGTCTTTCATATTTTGACTCGAAGGTTTTGGAAGATACAAATTCCAGCAGAGTCCCTATCAAATGAATCGATTTAATGAGGAGATGGAATTCATATGAAGATTAAGGGACTCAACTATTATTGGTCTGAAGACATTATACAAAATATAGGGGCATGCAGGGTTTCTCAAAGTGATCGATAACGACCCCCTGGGTTCGATTTCGGTTTTCAAGGGGTCGACAGAAACGAATTTTTTTTTTGTTATTATCTGTACAGGTAAACTTCGATATAACGTACATTTCACTTTCAAAATTGTACGTTGTATCGAATTGTTCGTTATATCGAAGCATAATAAAGTACTCACAAACGTAGTCTATAATACATTATTGTGTTGTTGTTTTAATAAAGTTAATGAATAACTTCAATCAGAAGACGAAGCCAGCTTTTCTCATGGTATATCCCTACGTACTGTTGATTAAAGCATGATTCATTTAGAATCCGGAATCACAAAACCAGCTGTATTTCGGGATGGATTGAAGGTACAAAACTTGTTTTAGCATCACGATACAGGTAATTCATTGTTCTGTCAGAAAAAAAATATTAAAAAAAAAATTCCTTTACACTTTGGAAATGTGTACGTTATATCGAGTTAAAATGTACGTTATATCGAGTGACGTTATATAGAGGGTACGTTATATCGAAGTTACCTGTATTATAGTGATTTTCAACTCATTTGGCTGGTTCGTCACTTTTTACTTCCATTTTTGGAAGATTGTCGGGAGTGAGAATTGAACTCGTGACCTTTAGCGTGAGAGGCATGGATGTTACCACTACGCCAGATCGCCTCCACCAGAAACGAAAATTGATTTTGGGGGTCGACGGGGTCTGAATATCGACCCCTATAAAATAACACAAGTTTTTATTTGAAACATTTAATATACTCCATAAGTTGTGTTACGTGAACTACCCTCTTATAAGAATGACCAGGGTTGCCACATTTGATCCTGTAAAGTTTTCTGAAAAAAATCTGTACATCTGTATTTTTAGCAAAAAAAAACTGTATCAAAAAACTAACGGATAAAATGGAAAGAAAGGTCCATTTTCTTTTTGAATTTATTGTTCTTATTCATGGTTCGCTCAAGTCGTATCAATACAACAAAATAAACAAAAAAAAATTTCTCATAATAAATTGTATGTTGTTTATACATGGATTTGTTTTTTTTATCCCTTTTGTTTATTTTAGGCTCATTAGCATTTTAGCTGTAACAGAGCCGAATTTTAATCGTGTACATGTCACATGTTTATGATACCTATAATTAGTACATTACACAGTTGCCATTTTTCGGCGTTAGAGTATTCCCTTTTTTACCATTGCTTATGGTATACATTTGGTATACACAGTATACATGGTATACACAGTAGCCATTTAGGCGTAAGGGTATTCTTTGTGTTCTTCCATTGTTCAGCAGACCGGACAGTGGAGACAGTTTTGATTGATCATTGTTGAGTTATTTATAGAACAGCAGCCCGATGTGTCTTGCAGAGCAGAGCAGTTGTATGGATGAATCGATCTTATTTCGACCGTGGATCGATATCTTCATCGCTGATGATTGTTGCGTGGACGTAGTTATTCTGTAACCACACTAAGATAGTCAATGAGGGCCCTGAGTTCTGAACTCACGATCGGTCGCTTACTAAGTGAACGCGCAACCAATGTGACTACGGAGACCCCCAACATGGATTTGTTGAACTTAGCTCTTCTTAAATTTTTCGTCAATTTCATCCTTGACGCATAGTTCTTCGCTTTCAAAATAAAGTCCATCATTGTGGAAGTCAACCGATTCCAGAACATTGTTTTGTTGGCATTGTGAAGCGAGAATATTCACTCAACACACACTGATGAATGTGGAATTATCAAAAAGTGTCCCAAAAACATTCTTAGTAGCAGGAATGGAGAAGTGAGGTGACATTTCATATGGTTCAACATTTTTATAAATCAAGGTACAGTGACTCAACGATGTATATACAGATGCTGTATTTGAAATTTGGCGAAAAATCTGTAAAAAACAGAATATTCTGTATATCTGGCAACCCTGAGAATGACTAATATCTTAGTAGAAAATATTATTGCTGTACATTTTAAAAACTCAACAAGACGATGAGTACAAGATGAAAAGCACAAGATGCACAAGAGCACAAGATGAAAATAAAAAAGTTCAATAAATACAAGATGAAAAATTCGGCAAGTAAAAAAAACCTGAACTGGATTGTGCAAGATAATATGTTCGAGCTTACGAGTCATTCTTTCCATTTCTCTGTTTTTTAAACATATACAGGATTTAACACGAAGGAAGTCATCATCAAATTCATGTCCAAACATGCTCCTAATATTTTACTGTATAACAAGTAACAAATATGTTGGAGCTTGAATGATGATATACTCAACTTCTTATTTAATCCTTTAACGGGCCGTGAGAACTAGGTATGTAATCAACGCAAATTTTAATACAACGACATGTTCACATGCTAAAATACTCAAAATATTTTTTTTCAACACGTAAAACAATCAAAAACATTGAAAAAATTGGTCGCAATATAGATGCCACTGTCCGGTTAGCACAAAATGTTGGCGGCAATATAGATGCCACCTGCCCGTCTAGCGGAAAACACTTGATGGTGAAAATGATTGTTTTGTATTTGAATTTTTAATGTTAGTTTCAATAAAATCAACTAATAAAACTCATGATCAGACTCAGCAGGTCCTAAACAATTCATATGTATTGAAAACTTCAGCAAATGACTGTTTTTCAATGACTTTATGGAAAATTTGCTCTGGCTGCGCTAAATTGGGAGTTGTTAACACAAAAATGGCTCAAAAATGAGCAGTTTTTGATTTTTTTTCGCGCTCAAAAAAATCAGGCATGCTGCTAGACATCAGAACAAGTTACCACATAAGGTTAGAAGTGATAATTTATTGTTAAAGAAGAGAAAAAAATAAAATCGTTAGTGTCAATATAGATGCCGGTACCCGTTAAAGGGTTAATTCAAGAGATTACAAGTTATTTACATAGCTAAATGAAGTGAACTAGAATAAAGTTATTGAAAAAGAATTTCCAAAATGTTTGGTCATCTATGTGCGTGGTGTAACCAATTTTTTAAAATTATTTTAGGAAACTTGAGATGGGTCGCGAAGAGGGAAAAATGTTATTTAATTTATTATAGACCAACACATTTTTTCTTCAGCTGGACGAGTCTACATTACTCAGCAATGAAGCTCTGTTATTGGGGTATCTTCGATATATTAAAGATGAAAATATGTGCCAAGAAATGATTTTTGCTGCATATATGAAGGGCCTGATTCTCGAATACACTACGAATACACTTCACGGTGGAAACGGAATGAAACGTATCCGCGATGACAACGGTACGGTGTCGACATCTGGATACGAGATTAGTTTCCCACTAAATTTATCATAATAATATCAAATTATCTTCAAATGAAATTTTTGTATGAGATTATTATGGACCTGATTCTCGAATACACTTCACGGTGGAAACGAAATAAACGGCACGCCATTTGTTGGATTGTGAAATATTTCAGGACTGTGTTTCCTCAAAATTAGACGAGATTTTTCTTGTCGTCTGGTAGCACTGCACGATCCAATAGATAATTGTACTCATCGTCCTATAGTTTGTCTGTTAGTTGTAAGGAATAAAGCACTCTGTTAAGCTCGTCTTGTTATAAAAGCTCTATTATGTCCATTGTTCGTTAATTGTGAAATAAAGTTTAAGTATGCGCTAAAAAGTTTCTCTGTAAATTGAATGTTAAAACGTGCTTTGATTCGAAATCCACAACGATTCGATCGGGAAAGTGTCGGATGTCCTGTAAAAACAAAAATTAAGACACAACGTAGGGTTTGACCGATCATAAAATTGGTGCCGTGATCAGGATACTCCGAATCGAACGCCATTGGATTCCATTTTCACGAAACGACTTTCGTTGCGATAAATATAAGGCTCGCTTTAAGCGACCGTCAGGTGATTACCAGTCCATTTCCCAGCACGTTTTTACATAGGTACGCTTAAGATCTCGTTTTTCTGCACGTTTTCTGGACTATCAGCATTGGATACAAACGGAACAATTATTACCTGAGAATACCTATCCTTTCAACGAGGCTATTATTCACCTGGATCATCGACATCGATAAGGAGCAATTAATTTAATACAAGGCATTTTGAGCCTTGGAAAAGGTGAGCATCTTTCCAAGCTTAAATACTCCTTCCCGCCGGGTCTACTGGGGTCTTTTTTGTAGAAAATTCAACTGAATCGCGTTTCTACAAAATGGCCGACGAACAGCAGAGGAGACAACTAAATTGCCATCGTGACACGATGATCGCCGCACTAGGTCGGGCTGAGGCTTTTCTGGCTGGATACATCTCCGATCGGGATCAACTGCAGGTACCGTTGAGGCTTGAGTATCTGAATAGTACGTGGAATACTCTTGAAGAAGTCCAGGCTCAATTGGAGGACACCGAAATCAATTATGAAGGTATGGCACGCAACGCTGAGATTCGTGCTGATTTCGAATCTCGTTTATTCGCAATAAAAGCAAATTTACTTGCAAAGCTACCTGCACCGCTATCTGATAACGCTCGAATTCCTCCACCCTCCCACGCTAATCCCACTCTCTCTGGGATAAAACTTCCTACCATTTCTCTTCCTGAGTTCGACGGTGACTACAAACAGTGGCTCACATTTCATGATACGTTTCTGGTTCTAATTCATTCAAACCCGGATGTTCCAGACATCCAAAAATTTCATTACTTGCGAGCAGCAGTTAAAGGAGAAGCGGCTCAATTAATAGAGTCGATGGCTATCAGCTCTGCCAACTATATTCTGGCTTGGCAAACGCCCGAGGGGCGATACGCGAACGATTACCTTTTGAAGAAACGCCACATGCAAGCGCTCTTCGAAATCCCTTCCATGAAGACTGAATGCGCTGTGACATTGTATGCGCTAGTAGATGAATTCGATCGTCATACGAAAATTTTACGCCAATTAGGAGAGCCAACCGACAGCTGGAGTACCATACTCGAGCATCTTCTGTGCACACTCCTGCACAACGACACATTGAAGGCATGGGAGGACCACGCTTCAACTGTGAACGAACCGAATTATAATTGCCTAATAGATTTCCTGCAACGTAGGATTAGAGTGCTGGAATCGATTTCCGTCAACCATCACGTGGAAACACCACGATCTTGTACATCTATTCATTCGACCAAAAAGACGCCTCACTTTGGTCTTTCGTCCTGTTCATCGATAACCAATTTGGAGAGAAAATGTCCCGCTTGCAATCAGCACCATCCGCTGATCAAATGTCAAAGGTTCAATAAGCTTTCATTGTCTGAAAGACAGCAACTAGTAAACTTAAAGCGTCTCTGTCTCAACTGCTTAAAAGGTGATCATATGGCTCGTAATTGTCCATCCAACTTCAATTGCAGACACTGCAATCGCCGACATCACACTCTACTTCATGTCACGTCAAACGACAATGCCAAACATCGCATGAACGGTAACGCTATTCAAAATTTACCTGTTACTCCTGCACGAAATAACGTGTCCACACCACCCACGCAACAATCGACAATCGTCGAAAGCGAAGACCACTCACCTCAAGAAATAAGTTTACCTGTCCAACAACCATATGAAAATGTGTTCCTACTCACTGCAGTAGTAAATGTCGTAGATGCGTACGGACATGAACATCCAGCGCGCGCGCTCCTTGATAGTGCTTCACAGCCTAATTTGATATCTGAGCGATTAACTCAAAGGCTAAGACTACGCTCAAACAGTGTGAATGTTACAATTCAAGGAGCTGGAAAATTAGCTAAGGTAGTAAACCGATCTGTGTTTGCTAATATCAAATCCAGAAAGATGGACGCGTTCGCTTAGTAAGCGATCGATCGTGAGTTCAAAACTCAGGGCCCTCATTGACCATCTTTGTGTTGTTACAGAATAGCTACGTCCACGCAACAATCATCAGCGATGGAGATCGATCCACGGTCGAAATAAGATCGATTCATCCATACAACTGCTCTGCTCTGCCAGACACATCGGGCTACTGTTCTATAAATAACTCAACAATGATCAATCAACTGTCTCCGCTGTCCGGTGGTCCAACTGGATAATGGAAGAACAGAAAGAATACTCTTACGCCTAAATGGCTACTGTGTGAATGTACCATATGTAATGGTATAGAAGTAATACTGGCGAATGGCAACTGTGTAATGTGATAATTATAGATATGATAACCATGTGACATGTACACGATTAAAATTCGGCTCTGTTACAGCTAAAATACTAATGAGCCTTAAATAAATAAATAGGATAAAAAAAAAAAAAAAAATCCAGAAAGATTGATTTCTCTACCGGTGTCACATTCTTGGTGATGGATAAAGTGACTGCAAATCTTCCCGCCCACAACATTCCTATATCGGATTGGGCCATCCCGAGCGATTTATTTTTGGCCGATCCCACGTTCAATCAAAGTCAGCCGATTGATATGGTTCTAGGTGCAAGACATTTTTATTCATTCTTCCCAACCGCTAATCGCATCCAACTGCGAAGTAACTTACCCATTCTGGTCGATAGTGTTTTCGGGTGGATTGTAGCAGGCTCATCTCATACCGTCCACCCTAAAAATGAAGCAACATTGTCATTCAGTGTTGTAGAAGTAGCAATGGTATCATTGGAAGATTCTTTGGAGCGTTTTTGGAAAACCGAGGAGTTACAAACGAAAGATAATTTTTCGATAGAGGAAAGACATTGTGAAACAACATACGCAACCACTACAACAAGAAACGTTGAAGGGCGATACATAGTTCGCCTACCACGGAAGCCCGATTTCAACATAATGCTCGGAGACTCAAGGACAAATGTCCTACGGCGATTTCAATTAATCGAGAAAAGGCTAGAACGGAATCCAAAGCTGAAAAGTGAATATCATTCATTCATACAAGAGTACATCTCCCTCGGCCATATGCGAATGGTCGGAGTGGACGATTATGAAAACTCCCAAACATTTTATTTACCCCACCACCCCGTAATTAAGGAAGGAAGTACTACGACAATAGTTAGAGTTGTCTTTGATGGCTCTGCGAAATCTTCTACCGGCTTCTCTCTAAACGAAGCTCTTTGCGTGGGTTCTGTGGTGCAGGATGAACTTCTGACCATAATTCTCCGATTTCGCACCTTTCCAATCGCTCTAGTTGGCGACGTTGCAAAAATGTACAGGCAAGTACTTGTGGATCCGAACGATACACCGCTGCAACGAATTTTCTGGCGTTCTTCCCAAGAAGCTCCAATCGAAGTTTACGAACTCCTAACCGTGACTTACGGTTTAACACCTTCCTCGTATCTTGCTACACGTACTCTGCAACAATTGGCAGACGACGAGAAAGAAACGTTTCCAATAGGCGCACCTGCAGTACGAAAATGTTTTTATGTGGACGATTTTATTGGCGGCGCCCAATCCATAGAGACAGCAGTCCAGTTGCGGAATGAACTGACTAATTTGCT
Organism: Toxorhynchites rutilus septentrionalis; assembly: GCF_029784135.1. NCBI lineage: Eukaryota > Metazoa > Arthropoda > Insecta > Diptera > Culicidae > Toxorhynchites > Toxorhynchites rutilus. Next base: position 228,600,429 of record NC_073745.1, on the reverse strand, counting down.
CCAGAAAGGCGGCTTCGAGCTCCGGAAATGGACATCAAATCGACTAGAAGTGCTCCATGGTTTGAATGTCGATCAAATAGGAACTGAATCTACACTCCAATTCAGTCGACTCCAACCATCAAGACGTTGGGCATATGCTGGGAGCCCGAAGGCGATTTCCTTCGATTCGATTCGGTTGCTCAAGATCACCACGAAGTTCCAACAAAACGCTCCATACTCTCCACCATAGCTAGACTTTTTGATCCTTTGGGTCTCATTGCTCCTGTTGTCGTCAAGGCAAAAATTCTAATGCAAGAACTGTGGTTGCTTTCCTGCGAATGGGACGATCCTGTTCCAGAGAAGACTAGGATAAAATGGAAAGAATATCAGCGACCCATGATAGCAGCTTATCGAGCTGACCGATTTGCGTTCCAGATAAACTCGTCAATACAACTCCATACATTCGCTGACGCCTCTGAATTGGCCTATGGAGCATGCACGTACGCACGTTGTGAAGATGCACGAGGAAATGTGAGGATTCAGCTTTTAGCATCCAAGTCGAAAGTGTCTCCATTGAAGCGGTTATCTATTGCGCGTCTTGAGCTTTGCGCAGCGGTTCTAGCAGCACATCTCCACTCACGAATTAAACAGGCAATTGACATCAGCATTTCAGGATCATATTTCTGGTCCGATTCTGCAGTTACACTGCAATGGTTACGATCGCCACCGAATGTATGGAAAACATTCGTGGCAAACAGAGTTTCCGAGATTCAACATTTCACACACGGCTCTCAGTGGAATCATGTGTCCGGTTGCGAGAATCCAGCTGATCTAGTGTCCCGTGGTACGACAGTCGAAGAATTTCTCAACAGCAAAATGTGGAAACGTGGACCAAGTTGGTTGTAGCTCTCATCACGAAATTGGCCAATATCCAATCCGCCTGGCGTCGCAGAAGAACTGTTGGAAATTCGAGCAGTAGGTGCTACCGTTCAAACATCACCTTCCGTTAATCCGTGGTTTCTCCGTTGGTCATCGTATAGACGCATGATTCATATGATCGGATATTGTATGCGTTTCATCAATAACGTCCGTGATAGAGCCAGAACCCAGTCGCTAACTAATAGCCCTCCAGTTTGCCAAACACTCACTGTTGAACAGCTAAATAAAGCCAAAATATTTCTAATTCGCCTAGCTCAGAAAGACGCATTCAGCGAATAGATCAAAAACCTGGAAAAAGAGAAATTATTATCAAAACATTCACATATTCGCAAAATGAGTCCATTCTTAGACCCAAAGAAAATACTCAGAGTGGGAGGTCGATTGAATCTGTCCCAGCTTCCCTACCAAACCAAACATCCTGCCTTACTACCAAATCCTCATCCTTTTACACGAGCAATTGCAGAGTACTTCCACCAAAAACTACTTCATGGCGGCGGGCGTTTACTGCTGACCGCCATACGTGAAGAATTCTGGCCACTACAGGGTCGCAGATTAGTTCGAAATATTGTGCGAAACTGTTTTCGTTGCACTCGCCTCAACCCCGTACCTGTCCAGCAGCAAATTGGACAGCTGCCTACTTCGAGAGTCACTCCGAGTCGTCCATTCAGCATAACTGGCGTCGACTATGCAGGGCCCGTATATTTGAAGCCGATACATAAACGTGCAGCTCCGACTAAAGCATATATTTGCATATTTGTGTGTTTCGCTACGAAGGCAGTCCACATCGAGCTCGCCAGCGATTTATCAACCCAGGCCTTTCTATGCGCTCTCCGTCGCTTCATATCTCGTCGTGGTCGTCCACTACACATACACTCGGACAACGGGAAAAATTTCGAGGGAGCTAAAAACGAATTATCCGAACTATTCGAAATGCTAAATGACAGCTGCGAAATATCATCTGCCTGCACAGAAGAAGGCATCACATGGCATTTAATACCGCCTAAAGCACCACACTTCGGTGGTCTCTGGGAGGCCGCGGTCAAGGTGGCGAAAAGACATCTCTATCGTCAGTTAGGATGCTCCAAGCTGTCTACCGATGACAGATGACCCAAACGATTTAGCAGCTTTAACTCCGGCGCACTTCCTCATAGGCACTACAATAACCGCCCTGCCCGATCCAGATCTACGTCATCTTCCAGCTAACCGGCTTGATCACTTCCAAGAACTCCAGATGCAAAGGTTTTGGCGTCACTGGCGTTCAGAGTATCTTCAGGAGCTCCAAAAGGACACTAAAGGCTCAGTACGGAACGATGGAATTTCGATCGGCAGAATGGTCATCATAGTGGATGAATTGCAGCCGCCTACACGATGGTCCTTGGCACGTATTGTGGACGTTCATCCTGGGAAGGACCATATAAACAGAGTCGTCTCTCTTCGCACGGCTCGCGGAGTTATCACTCGACCCACTTCCAAGATCTGCTTTCTACCAGATTCATCAGTAGATCTGGATCAGGACGGACGCATAGGCTTACCAGTCAACCGGAATGCCTCTAATTTAGATAGATAAATTGTAAATTTGTAGCGAAGTCTAAAAGCACATCCATTGTAAATGTTTTTTATTATTGTTTATTGAAACTGATCGTTCAAGGCGGCGGGTATGTTGGATTGTGAAATATTTCAGGACTGTGTTTCCTCAAAATTAGACGAGATTTTTCTTGTCGTCTGGTAGCACTGCACGATCCAATAGATAATTGTACTCATCGTCCTATAGTTTGTCTGTTAGTTGTAAGGAATAAAGCACTCTGTTAAGTTCGTCTTATTATAAAAGCTCTATTATGTCCATTGTTCGTTAATTGTGAAATAAAGTTTAAGTATGCGCTAAAAAGTTTCTCTGTAATTTGAATGTTAAAACGTGCTTTGATTCGAAATCCACAACGATTCGATCGGGAAAGTGTCGGATGTCCTGTAAAAACAAAAATTAAGACACAACGTAGGGTTTGACCGATCACCATTGAACTATGTTTTACGACTTAGTGAAGTGTCGAAGATAATAATGAGTTTTCAGGCAGAACGAGCACTTTTCAAATAAAAAATCATTAATGAAAATTAACTTCTTCGTATCAAACTGGTATTTAATGTGTATGTGTCTCATACAAAAATTTCATCTGAAGATAATTTGATATTATAATGATAAGTTTAGTGGGAAACTAATCTCGTATCCAGATGTCGACACCGTACCGTTGTCATCGTGGATATGTTTCATTCCGTTTCCACCGTGAAGTGTATTCGAAGTGTATGCGAGATTCAGGCCCGAAGACTGATACCAGAGGAGAATCAATCGTTTTTTTCACCGAAAAAGCCATTCCATGGAAGAACTTAAGACTGATGGTGCACCGTCAATGGTCGTCATCGTGGTTTTACAGCTCACTCAAAGTTTCAACTGCGTAAGGTACTGGCCATTCACAGACAGCATATAGTATCAACAAATCTGAGCCCTAGATCGCATCAGTTTTTACTATATGTTATGTGTGCTACATTCTTCGCCGATTGCCCGAAGTAACCAGACGAAGGAAAGTCGCGTCCAAGTTCCGTTATCGGTTACCGCGTGATTGTTGTTTTTTTTGCCGCTGAAGAGTTCATTTCGCTATCTGGATAGTGAGTGAAGTGCCCTGCCTGCAAGTGGATAGAGGCTTTCATCCTCGGAAAGCCAAGCATTGGTTTTTGTTTTGTCGCTGCTTCGCCGACATTGGAGATTTCGCCGAGTCATCGTGCCAACAGTGACAGTGCGGGTAAGCTTTCACCGACGACTGTGTGTAGTGGTGTCGTAGGCACATTCCCACCACCAACGAGCTTTCAGCACGCTCCCGTTCATCTGCACTGGAGTGCGTTCATAGGCGAATAAGATTGAATATAGTGAGAGAAAATATTTATTAATTATAAGTTTTTTTTTTGTTTGTTTTTGTGAATTATTATTATTGTGAAATATTATTTTAAAAAAAATACTTAGAATATAAGTGCCAATTTTAAAATGGCAGAGGGTGGGGGACCTTCGGATATGGAGGTCTCTGACTCTAGTTCCCTCCTAAGTGATAAAAAAAAGTCACTCAAACGCGTACCAAATACGGAAGATACTTCTTCTGGGGACGAGTCAGCTAACCCTACCAAGCCTCCCTCCAAAAAACTAGCAAATCTCCCATCTGCCCTTAACGATCCCACTCTACCTTCAACCTCGTCTTCTCCCTCTGTTCTTCCCGCTCCTTCTCAACCTTCGTCTTCCCACTCTCAATCCCCGTCCTCGCCTTCCCCCCCTGTTATTCCCACTCCCCGTGTAAAGGTCTATCCAGAAGATGCGCCCGGAACTGGTCCCTGGGTTGTTTTCTTCAGGCCTAAGCCAAATGGAAAGGCGTTGAGAGTCATGCAGATCGCGAAAGATCTGGCAAGGTATACCTCCGTTTCGGAAATTTCGAAGGTTAGACCAAACAAATTGCGAGTTGTCGTGAATGATCGAAAAGACGCAAACAAGATTGTTGTCGATCAGCATTTTACAATTGAGTATCGGGTCTACATTCCCTCTCACATAGTCGAAATTGAGGGTGTGATAACCGAAACGGGCTTGACGTGCGAATACATTACGAGTGAAGGTACCGGCCGTTTTAAAAAACTGCCCTCGACGACTGTTAAGATCTTGGGTTGCCGCCAGCTCGGAACAGTCTCCCATGAAGGAGAAGAAAAGAAATTTACGCCGTCCAACTCGTTTCGAGTCACCTTCGCTGGTTCAGCTCTCCCTGACTACGTGATGGTAGATAAATTGAGGTTAGCCGTGCGACTTTTTATTCCAAAGCCAATGACTTGTCTAAAGTGCAAGTCAGTTGGTCACACGGCTGCTTATTGTGCCAATAAAGAACGATGTGCCACTTGCGGAGAACAACATGAGGGGAAATCCTGCAGTGCGACTGAGCATAAGTGTCCATATTGCGGGGGATCCCCACACGTGCTCTCAGCTTGTGAAACATACAAGGCTCGCTGGGAGAAACAGAAGCGCTCTTTGAGGGAACGCTCTAAACGCACTTTCGCAGAAATTTTGAAGGGCGCTTCTCCACTGGCTCAAGAACAACAACCAATCAATACACACAATGTCTTCGCTACGTTGCCAGTTGACGAAATGGAAGCGGATACAGCTAACGGGGGCACGCCGTTTATTTCTCAAGGGAATCCCCGGCGCAAAAATGTGACCACTCCCAAAGTTCAAGGACAAGTCCCTCCGGTGATACCCCCTGTTAGCTTGCCCAAAAAATCGAGTGCAGCGGATAAGCAAAATCAGGTCCCTCCTGGCCTCCGTGGTAATAGTTCACCTTCGAACGACCCAGCACTTGAGGGGACATCAAAAACCCCAACTGTCCCTGTTTTTCCGTCAAGTTCAACTTCCCAATCGGGATTTATAAAGTTGTCTGACCTTGTGGATCAAATCTTCACGTGTTTTAATGTTTCCGACTCCATCAGAACCATTGTCACCGCAATGCTTCCAGTACTAAAGACAATTTTGCAGCAATTGATGCAAACATGGCCCCTCCTTGCAATTATTATCTCTCTTGATGTCTAATTTAAATAGAGAGGTCGGAGATATCACTGTTTTACAGTGGAATTGTCGTAGTCTTATCCCTAAATTGGATACATTCAAATTTCTAATTCATAAACTCAATTGTGATGTTTTTGCTCTATCCGAAACCTGGCTCTCTTCTCAAAATGATCTCTCTTTCCACGATTTTAATATAATACGCTTGGACCGCGATGACAGATACGGAGGGGTACTATTGGGGATCAATAAGTGTCACTCATTTTTTAGAATTGACCTTCCACCTATTGGAGGGATCGAAGCTGTTGCTTGTCATGCAAACATCAGAGGCAAAGACCTCTGTATAGTCAGCTTGTATTGGCCTCCGAGAGCTGCGGTTAGCCGCAAGCAACTTGTTGACATGTGCTCACTCCTTCCTGAGCCACGATTAATCTTGGGAGACTTCAACTCTCACGGAACTGCCTGGGGGGAACCGTACGACGATAATCGTTCATCGTTGATATATGACCTTTGTAACAGCTTCAATATGACCGTTTTGAATACTGGGGAAACAACACGTGTACCTAAACCTCCTGCTAAACCAAGTGCTCTTGACCTCTCGCTTTGCTCGAATTCACTATCGTTAGATTGCAAGTGGAATGTAATACAGGATCCCAACGGTAGTGATCACTTGCCAATCAAAATTTCCATCACCATTGGGTCGAATTCTTCTGAATCTATAAACATGGCATATGACCTCACAAGACACATTGACTGGAAAAAATATGCGGACGCGATTGCTCTAGCCATCAATTCCAGAGATGGTTTGCCTCAATTGGAGGAGTATAACTTCATTTCTCGTTTGATCTATGACAGCGCGGTTCGCGCTCAAACGAAACCCATCCCAGGTTCCACTATTCGTCGAAGGCCTCCCAATCCATGGTGGGATGGCCAGTGTTCCAAGCTTTATGGAGATAAATCGAATGCATTTAAAGCTTTTCGGAAACGTGGAACCATTGAGAATTTTCAAACGTATTTGGACCTTGAAAATCAATTTAAAAACTTGATCAATGGGAAAAAACGTGCTTATTGGCGAAATTTCGTGGGAGGTTTATCACGAGAAACGTCAATGAAAAAATTATGGAAAGTGGCTCGAAACATGAGAAATCGCTCTTCATCCAATGAAAGCGAGGAATATTCACATCGATGGATTTTTAATTTTGCACGAAAGGTTTGTCCCGATTCCGCTCCAGTGCAAAGAATTATTCGAGATATACCACAAGATAGGTGCGATCTTGATTCCGAGTTTTCGATGGTAGAATTCTCTCTTGCTCTCCTTTCATGTAACAATTCTGCTCCGGGATCGGATAGAATTAAGTTCAACTTGCTGAAAAATCTCCCTGATGTGGCGAAACATCGCTTGTTGAACTTATTCAATCGGTTTCTGGAGCATAATATTGTTCCAGATGATTGGAGACAAGTACGAGTTATAGCTATTCAAAAACCCGGAAAACCCGCGTCCGACTTCAATTCGTACCGCCCAATAGCAATGCTGTCTTGTATACGGAAATTGTTGGAGAAAATTATCTTGTTTCGCCTTGATCGATGGGTTGAAACGAATGGCCTACTCTCAGATACACAATATGGGTTCCGCAGGGGCAAGGGGACGAATGATTGTCTTGCGTTGCTTTCTTCAGAAATTCAAATGGCTTACGCCGAAAAAAAACAAATGGCTTCAGTATTCTTGGACATAAAGGGGGCCTTTGATTCTGTTTCAATAGAGGTTTTGTCAGACAAATTACACTCTCGGGGTCTGCCGCCTCTATTGAATAATATGTTATATAATTTGCTTTGTGAGAAACATTTGAACTTTTCTCACGGAGATTCGGCAGTAAGTCGGGTCTCTTACATGGGCCTCCCCCAGGGCTCATGTTTATGCCCCCTTTTGTACAACTTCTACGTAAGCGACATTGACAATTGCCTTACACAAAATTGCAGCCTAAGACAACTTGCAGATGATGGAGTGGTGTCTGTCGTAGGATCAAACGAATCCGACCTGCAAGAATCCTTACAAGATACTTTGAACAATTTTTCAACCTGGGCCATTGGGCTAGGGATCGAATTCTCCACGGAGAAAACAGAGATGGTGGTTTTTTCTAGGAAGCATAAACCAGCAAAACCAAAGCTTCAACTTTTGGGTAAACCGATCACTCATGCTATGTCATTCAAGTATCTTGGGGTCTGGTTCGACTCCAAATGTACTTGGGGGGCCCATATTAGGTATCTGAGTAAAAAATGTCAACAAAGAATAAACTTTCTCCGTACAATTACCGGCACCTGGTGGGGAGCCCACCCAGAAGATCTTATAATGTTGTATCGAACAACTATTCTCTCAGTGATGGAGTATGGCAGTTTCTGTTTTCAATCAGCTGCCAAAACACACCTCATTAAACTCGAGCGAATTCAGTATCTTTGTCTCCGTATCGCGTTGGGATGTATGCCCTCAACGCATACCATGAGTCTCGAGGTTTTGGCAGGCCTACTCCCACTAAAAGATCGCTTCAATTTATTATCTCTTCGGTTCTTCATCCGGTGTAAGGTCATGAACCCATTGGTGATCGGAAATTTTGAGCAGCTGATCGAGCTAAATTTTCATTCTGGATTCATGAGCTCATATCATGAATTCGTCTCCATGCAGGTTAATCCTTCTTCGTATATTCCCAACCGTGTTTGTTTTCCTGACTACATCAATTCCTCTGTGCATTTTGATCTGTCCATGAAGCAGGATATCCATGGAACATCAGACTATCTTCGATCGAGGATCGTTCCAACGATCTTCGATGCAAAGTATGGGGATATCAATTGTGATAATATGTACTTTACTGATGGGTCCTCTATGAATGAGTCCACAGGATTTGGAGTGTTCAACGAATTTTTTAGCACCTCACACAGTCTTCAGTATCCTTGCTCAGTGTATATTGCTGAATTGGCAGCGATACACTGGGCGCTGGACAGCGTCGCCTCACGACCTGTTGAACACTATTACATTGTAACGGATAGTCTTAGCTCCGTCGAAGCTATCCGTTCAGTGAGGCCGGAAAAGCACTCGCCGTACTTCCTTGAGAGAATACGAGAAATTTTGAGTGCTTTATCCAGACGCTGTTATGTCATTACCTTTGTCTGGGTCCCTTCACATTGCTCAATTCCGGGTAATGAGAGGGCTGACTCATTAGCAAAGGTAGGTGCAATTGAAGGCGATATTTATCAGCGTCAAATCGCCTTCAATGAATTTTATTCTTTAGTCCGCAATAATACCATAGTTAACTGGCAACGCAAATGGAACGAAGATGAATTGGGCCGGTGGCTCCACTCGATTATCCCTAAGGTTAGCCTCAAACCATGGTTCAAAAGTCTGGACTTGAGTCGGGACTTTATTCGTACCTTCTCCCGACTCATGTCCAATCACTGTTCGTTAGATGCGCTACTCTTTCGTATTAATCTTGCCGACAACAATCTTTGTGTTTGTGGCCAAGGTTACCACGACATCGAGCACGTTGTTTGGTCGTGCGAGCTGTATCTTGTCGCCAGATCGAATTTAGTAGTCACCCTTCGGGCCCGAGGAAGGCAGCCCATGATGCCGGTGAGAGACGTGTTGGCTCGGTTAGACCTTGATTACATGTCCCAAATATATGTATTCCTTAAAGCTATCGATCTTCGTGTGTGATTGTCCTTACACCCTTAGTTTTTCCTTTTCCTTTTCCTTTGTGAGAGATCGGATCCCTTCTTAAGAATAAGATGAAATGTAAATACATATTAGATATAAGATAGGTTTAAGAATTGAGTGTGATGAGTGTGATTGAGAGTGTGATTGAGAGTGTGAGTGTGATCATTGTCAATATATCCTCATATCCCCTCCTTTTCCTGAAGAAAATATGTCACCCTTCTAAACTCGAGTCGACCGCGAGTAATCGGTTTCCTATATTATTAACATTAGAATTAAGGAAAAATGTTTATATACTAGTAACAATACAGTAAGGAGTTCGGCTCCTTTAAACCTATGTAACTGAGCCTGTAAAAATAAACGATTTAAATAAAAAAAAAAAATGTGTGCTACCAAAAACTTTCGAAGCAATTCTTTGAACACTCGATTATTTGCTCAGCTATAGCTTATATGATAATGACGAAATCTTTATTCGGTTACTTCTACACGCAGGAGTTCGCTGACCATCAAGAGTCTCTTGCATAGCAAAATTTTCAGCTTTTTCGAATTTGTCCTTCAGCTGCAGGGTGACGATTTCAACTTGATTGAAACAATATCAATAATATCGGCCCTTCTGACCAAAGTTTCAAAACAAAATTGAGGCAGAAGAGAATATTCACAGTTTCCGCTTTTGTCAAAATTATTACAAAAGCTTCAAGACCATTGTGTCATACTTGGATGCATTACACAAACATTTTACTAAAATGTTTTAGATCTTCAAAATTTTCAAATTTCTCAATGGATAATAAATCAGTAGGTAAAACCGACACCCTAAAGTTTTCCAAATATTTCCAAGATCTACCATGTATCTTCCACTTCAAATCGTCACAGAACATCTCTTGAACTGTTTATGAACCATTCTACAGTGTCTGTTGATCATTTTTGAGTAGAACTCGAATTTTGATAGAATACAAAAATGTGAAATAAATGAGAGTGCGGGTGAGATCGACACACTGTCTAGTGAAACCGACACCTTTTAAGAAAAGAATGAAAACTTGTTACAATAATTTCAAAATATTAAGAGGTTATCTATGTACCATGTGGACACTTAGCCCTTTTTTTTAATATGAACACGAGGCATCTACAAAAAGTAAGACCGCATTTTTCCTGTCTGTGAAACACAAGCAAGTGTGAAGGTGTCGGTGTTACCCCGAAAGGACTTTAAAAACAATGTTTTCGAGCATTGATAAGTAACAACACCACCAACTGTCTCACAAACTACACTGAACAATGATCTACGATGAATGAGGCTCATAAAAGTATCCTATTTTCCTAAACTTTCCGACTTAAACACTTAAATTCCACGAGCGAAATTTTACATGGACTTTACGGTTCTGGTCTGTTTTTTTTTGTTTTTTGACAGCAAAACGATTTCCGCAGCTGTGGGGTGACTCGAAACGTAAACGTAAGCTCTAGAATACCACAAATGCTTAAATAGTTATGGAACATGGTATATTAAAGTTAGATGTATGACTATTTTGATGAAATAAAAGTTTAGTTCCTTGGAGAATAACCAATCAATTCGACGACCAATAATCTGTAATAAAATTTTCCCATAAATTAAACAGACACGACAACCGTAAAAACTTTCGATTGTAATCATCACAGGTGCACCGAAGGGGGAAAAAAATTACAACCAATTCGCATCGCACCCTTTTTCCAGTTGCAGTTACAAATTCACGCTTTCCGCATCCGCGCCTATAATTGAATTATCACCTTCCTCTCTAAATCCAGATTTGTGGCATAACACCTGTCTAGCCTTTAATTGTACATCATATTCACATAAATTTACAGTTTAATCTCATCATTAAAACTCAGTTTTAACACAATACCCACAGCGTCGTGATTATTATGGCACATTTGGGTGTGATGCAACACGTCGGGCCCCGGGCCACATGTGGCGTTGTGTCCGAACCAAGCTCCCATTTTCCGGGGTTGAGAAACGCATTTCCACACCCAGCGGCGAATCTGACAATTGCCGTTAATGCACCGGGTAATCATTCGAGTTGACATTCCGAAAATACATTAACGAATAAAAACCAACAACTTAATGGAGACTATCGAGAAATTGGGGGGGGGGGGGGGTCAGTGTGAGGGGAATCCCAACTGGCCCCAACAAACTGGATGGATGGGTGAATCCAACAGGACGCGTAGCTCCATAAAATTCAAAATCAATTATGCACTCTGCATTTTTCATCGTTGCAATTTATTTATATTGTTTCGTCCCTCGGCAACATTGTTTTGTACAATTGGATTTAATTTTATCGTGCTGCGACATAACTCTTTATGACTGTGCGATGGCATAATTTTTGTTCATTTCAAAATAATGACTAACGCGGTGTTTTCTGACAGCTTTTTTGACATGTTTATCCGCAAGAACAACGGAACGGCTTAATCAAGCGTGCTGTGGAAACTCATCTAAGCGGTGGTGGGTGCTTTCGAAACAAGCAAACAAAAAATGACGGAAAAATCCCACAAAAAAGATAGTGGAATAACATTTATTTTTAATGGAAACACGGGGACGCCTCGGACATGAGCTCGTATTTTTAATGAACAGCATTTTTATCATATCAATATTTTTTGCATCCGCTGAACTGCACGAAAAATATCCACCCTCAATGTATGTAAACAATTCAATTACAGTTTACGTATAACGTATATGAAGATTTTTCAGAATTTTCAATAAGAGAAGTATGTTAATTTTTGAAGTAAGTTACAAAACCCACACATTTTCTTAAAGTACAATTTTGGTACATTCGATATTTGCTATTTCGGTGTTTCTGTGTTAAGCCGTTAAGAAGTTATGGACGATCAAAATTTACTCCAGCGCGCATTTAAAAAGTTATATAACTCCGAAACTATTGATCGTTAAAAATCCTCGGAGGTACGCTATGGTACGTTGCATTAGCTTTCCAAAAAGCATAATATGGTTCAGATCGATGAACTTTGCCCTGCTGGATAGATTGACGTATTTCATTTCCATTTTTTTCCTAAACTTGACGATTTTATTTTGTAGATGTTTTCATCAGTTAAAGTTGTCCTGAAGGTAGCAAATCGTTCATCTCTTCTCGGCCATCTTTGAATGCCTCATACCATTCATGCACTCGTGTGTTTGACATTGTTGAGTCACCAAATGTATTGAGCAACGGTTTCAACATTTCGGCAGAAGAAATTTTGTTTGCAACACAAAATATCACGCAATATACCAATATAATTATCAATATCAAAAATCGCCGATCAAAAAAACAAAAAGTTAACTTATTATTGCTGACGCTGTAAACAAATTGAATCAGAGATCGCGCTCAAAATTGACATAAGTGTCACTAATAGTAGTAACAACTTTTAAAAAAATTAAAAATGTTCAGAGGGAAGATTTCAAATTACAAATTCCCGGTATAAATTCAATTTTGAAGCATAATTTTAGCTCAATTATCATTGATTGGCATAGTTATTCTTGTTTAGACGATTTGATGGTATACACGTAAAGCCAGTGAGCATATACCGTTCTGAATCATATTTCGGACACTTTGTTCTAATATCTTGAAATGCTTAATGCACTGATGACAAAACTATAAAATTAATATCACAATTGCTTCTTTAGAGTAATCCCTTGATTTCACTATCATTTCATATGAGAACTACATTCGAATTTTAACATAATCGGTAAAAATCTGACAACACTACTCATTATCGTTTGTGTTTGACGTTTGCTTAGCGTGAGAACGTAAAATTTACCTGTTCATTAATATTAAAATTTCTCCCGTGTTTCATCATTTTTCCTCATCGTTAACAGTTTACTGTGATTGCTTGGGTTTCGCAGTTGATTATAAAATATAATCAAGTGTAAGTTAATTTTCGTCCAAAAAATTACAAAATAAATTGTCCGAAAATTGAATTCAATCTGTCCGAAATTTGATTTAGTGTCCGAAGTTGGATTTTTATTCGCATCATTTGAAAAGCATTTTATTCGATGATTTTTTTATGTTTTCAATCAAATAGGTACCAAAATAGATAGGCTTAAATGCATATTGAACTAATTTATTGAAAATATCAACCAAATAATACCTGTGCATAAAGTTTAGATCTTTTTTCTGCATCATATTCCTTAAGCGTCCGAAATATGATTCAGAACGGTACATTGTAGTATAAACTTTAAACTTTGCAGTTCATTCGCCTCTAATGTAATGGTTATAATGAATTAAAATATAGCAGATGAGGCAACAATTCAAAAAGTGGAAAACTGTTAACGATCAAGAAGAGAATATAAAGTTACAGGGTCTTTCAGATTATACGCTCACGCAAAAAAAAATCGAATAGCTCCTTTTATTTTTTTTCGTTCCATCGACGGTAACACTGCATTCCCCATTTCGGCTACTCGTTCAGTCTGATCGGATGGTTTTTAGTGTCAAGATGTACAATTTACAACAACGTGTATTTTTAGTGAAATCGTATTACTCGAGCGACCGAAGCCTTAATGAAACTTTGTCCTTTTATGGAAAAAATATCAACATTTCCATAGAGACTATAGAGAATGACAAAAAAAAAAGTATGATCTTACGTCTTGTGAAGAAGTTCGAGAAAACCGGTAGTGTCCTCGATAACAAGGCTGGCAAATACGGCGCCAAACGAACCGCGTGCACGCCGCAGAAAATCGAGCAGTTGCATCAAAGCGTCCGCGCCAATCCCCACACCAGTCTCACTCGTTTAGCTCAGGAGATCTGGGTGTCCTCTTCCACCACGTCCCGAATGCTGACGGAAAAAATCGAAATGTTCCCCTACAAAATCCAGATGCTCTAAACTCTTTCCCCTGTCTACAAAGAGAAACGGCTCGCATTCGCAACTACCTCCGGTGCGTATCACCGTTCACCGTTTAAAACACGTTATCGAAAAAAAGGGTGGTCACATCGAAAATGTCCTAAAATAAGCTTTATTTTGGTTTTTTAAAAATAAAAATCGGTTCACTTTTGTAGAAATTATTGAAATTTGTTGCGTGAGCGTTTAATCTGAAAGACCCTGTAGAAACAAGTCTGGGCACAGAAGAGTTTAATTTGGTGGAGTGAAACACTTGAAAATGAAGAAAAAAAAAGCTGGATAAAACTGTAAAAATTCCAAAAAAGGGAGTGCTGGTATGCTTTAAAAAACTGACAATATTCTAAAAAAGTGGGAGTTGGCAACTCTGGGTCCATGGGTCCGTTTACAACAATCGATCCGTTGGATCCAATTTTCCACAATTCGGTCACATTTCGACTGGAATATTGCGAATTTCGCGTTGGATGTTGACTCTGAGCTCTTCGAAAGTTGCTGGCTTATTGGTAGAGCCCAGAGACTTGGAATAGCACCATAAAAGAAATTCATTTCTCGAATTAAAACGTTCACTTAACTTACTTTTCAATAAATCCATTGTAACGTGCGCTATGTGGCAAGTGGCACCGTCTTATTAAAACCACATATCATTGATATTAAGATATACCAATTCTGGCCAAAAATGGACTTCCAACATGTCGCGATAGCGGATGTCGCGGTCGTTCTCATCGACGAAGAAATACGGTTGAATTAATTCTCCGACCTGTAAACCACATCGAACAGTAATGTGTTGCGGATGCAATGATGTTTCTTGAAGCACATGTGGGTTTGCATCTGACCAATGACGCATATTATGCTTGTTGGTAGAGCCATTGAGCCAGGCTGTAGATCATTTTGTGATGAAAACCAAGATTCGCCAGAGTCCAATCGGAGAAGTTTCGGTGCTTCATATGGTCAAGTGCCTCTAGTCCTTGAGTTAATTTGATTTTTTGAAGACGTAGCCCAAGATATTTTCGCAAAATGCGCCACAATGAGGTTCGGAAGATTCCCAATTCTTGAGAAAGCCGTGCAATTGACTGATATGGGTCATTTCGAATGGATTCACTTGCGGCTGCGAGAATTTGTTGCTTTGTGAGGGGTGGTCTCTCGTTTTTAACAGCGTCAGTGTTCAACATAAATTTCTTTCTACGGCCTATGTAAGCCGACGCCCAACTTTTGAAAAACAAAACGGACCGAGACCGAGACCAATACCAAAACGTTACAGTAATTTTAGAAAAGGGATTGAATTGCAATCTTCTAATGTTTGAAACAAAATACCTGGTGTTAGGCAAAATGGTTCATTTCAGTGAGCGGCTCAGAGTTGCTCGTTCATTGAAACGATCCGGCTCATTTGAGCGGCTCTTTTTTAGACCGTGGATCATACGTTCGTTCTGACGAACCGGCTCAAATGAGCGACTTGTGAGGGCTCGCCCATCTCTACCTGGTGTTCTATGGAAATTCTGTATTCAGCTACAGTGAAAATTTTGGCCGTTCAGTTCGGTGGTATTATTTCGATGAATTCTGCTCTGCTTTCCACCTGGATCTAAAATCACTGAATATAAGCTGCAGTGCAAAGATGAACACATTACGTAGCTTATAGCAGTGAACAGTGTGTAGCGAGCGTGTGATTTGGCTTTCACCCAACTCCTCGAGACCGCCATAAACCGTTGAATGTGACCACGTTCCGAGATTTAAGTTGGTAAGCATATTCGCAAGCCGGATCAACAAGTTGACTCTCGCTCGCCCCTTAGCTGTCTGAATTTGCGTCGCTGAAGTCGCTGATTAAAAGTGAAAATGCGTTAGGAGGTCCGCCAGGAGTACCATCAATCTCGTATAATATATTCGCACTGAATGCTGAAGAAAAATTAAATGTTCTCTCACCGATAATGGTTTTTGTTTTTAATAAATGACGAATTAATAATTGGTCAGTGGTAAGTTAAACCGGACTGGGTAACAAAATAAGAAAAAATGACTTAATAGTATCAAATCACACTTCTGTTGCAATCAACCAGGTTTATGGCATATATTTATTTTGAATGATCAGCAAAAACTGATAATACAGGGTTTTCCAACTTTAAATTCCGAAAGTATATTGAAATAAAACACACTTAGAATTCGAATTTCGATGAAACTTTTATTTCAAATTAAAGTTTGGGTTATGCCATTATGTGTGAAATACAACATCATTCAAATGTCCACCTAGGGCTTCCTCTCACACCTTGATCCGGAACAGGTAATTTTCGATGACTTTTCGGCACATATGGGGCGGTATCTCGGTCATAACTTCACGAATGTTGTCATTCAAATGTTCAAGAGTTTGCGGAGAGTTGGCATAGACACGGTCTTTCGCATAACCCCACAAAAAAAAGTCTAGCGGGCTCAAATCGCATGATCTGGACGGCCAATTGGCATCACCAAAACGCGAAATTATGCGTCCCTCAAATTTCGTTCGCAATATGGCCATGTTCGGTCGTGTTGTGTGGCACGTGGCGCCGTCCTACTGAAACCACATGTCATCCGTATCCATATCTTAAATTTGTGGCAAAAAAAATCGGTTAACATGCGGCCATTGCGCTCACCATTCACAGTTACCGACTCGCCGTCCTCATTTTCAAAGAAATACGGCCCGATGACTCCACCAGACCATAATGCGCACCAAACAGTGACTTTTGTCGGATGCAATGGCCTCTCAACGAAAATCGATTGGAACGGAAATTATGGATGTTCACATAGCCACCGACCTCGAAATGTGCCTCATCGCTGAAGAAAATTTGATGCGAAAATTCAGCATTTTGCTGCTGTTGTTCGTTCACCCAATCGACGTATGCCCGACGCATTCCATGGTCACCACGCTCTAATTTTTGTACCAGTTGGACTTCATATGGATGTAGGTGCAAGTCCAAATGCAAAATTCGCCACAATGATGTGTTTGACAATCCCAATTGCTGAGTACGCCGTGGAATCGAAACATTCGGGTCATCCTCCACACTGGCAGCAACAGCAGCAATATTTTCGGCCGAACGCACAAAATTAAAACGTTGTGCGATGCTAAAACGATCCATATTGTAAAATGGCCGACATTCAACTAACGATATGACGCTTTGGTTGACAGCTATGTCAAACGGTTGTCAGCGCAGGGCTGTATACTTTCGGAAGCCCGAAATGGAAACCCTGTAGTATGCAGTCAGAGTGGACCAAGTGCATACAACCATAGCAACTATAGAGAAGCCACATTTTCCTGACAACCAGAAAATGAAAGGAATTTAACATGAAATGCTGAATTTCTCCTCATCAGAAGATAGTTCCCTTCGTCATTGAATGACCACAGTGAAGTAACTCATATTGAGACACGATTTATATGCTTTTCAGACAATTGAATTATTGAAAAGTTGATTGAATATATTATCATATCCAGTTCAGACAGAGTGGATCAAGTATCAGAGAGTAAATAATTGTAATTATTATTATTTATTGTAATAATTATAATTATTAATTATTTATCTCTAACTGAGCACATTATTGCAAATTGTTAATCTTCAATGTAAATTTCGAGAAAAAATATAGTATAAAGGGTGTGTCACATCAAATTGCATCACGGAAAAAACGCTGTAGAAATTTAATTTTTAGGAATTATATCTTCAGCTTTCGCTTATAATCAGATAAGAGTGTATAGATCACGTTGGTCATGCTTCACTGTCAATTTTTCGTAAATTTGGAAAAATGTCGTCGAACGAAAAAGAGCGTCGTGAATTAATCCTGTGCACTCATTTCGAGAATCCGGAGTTGTCACATCGGGACATCGGTAAGATGCTGGGAATCGTCCAATCCACGGTCAGCAGAGTACTAAAACGATACTTCGAGAACCTAACCATGGACCGGAAGGTGAAGAACGGCAAAAATAGATGCTCCGTCAGTGAAAAAGATCACAAGCGCGTAGTTAAGCAGTTTAGACGTGATCCGAGAAGTTCGGTCCGGGATGTCGCCAATAAGCTGAATTTGTCAAGTTCATTCGTCCAGCGGACCAAGCAGCGGGAGGGTCTGCGTACATACAAGGTTCAGAAGGCTCCTAACCGCGACGAAAGGCAAAACATGGTGGGGAAGACGCGAGCCCGGAAGCTGTACACCGAAATGCTGACGAAGCCGCATTGCCTGGTAATGGACGACGAAACCTACGTCAAAGCGGACTTTCGTCAGCTGCCGGGCCTGTTGTTCGTCTCCGCAGAGGACAAATTCAGCGTTCCGGAGGAGATTCGCAAGCAGAAACTATCCAAGTTTGCCAAAAAGTACATGGTGTGGCAAGCGATCTGCTCTTGCGGAAAGCGGAGCGCCCCCTTCGTAATGACCGGCACGGTAAACGGGCAGGTTTACCTTAAGGAGTGCAGAAGCGCTTACTACCACTATTGAAGCAGCACGAGGGCCCGACCATCTTCTGGCCGGATCTCGCTTCGTGCCACTATTCAAAGGACGTGTTGGAGTGGTACGAAGCCAACGGAGTCACCTTCGTGCCAAAGGAAATGAACCCGCCCAACGCGCCGGAGCTTCGCCCAATAGAGAAATATTGGGTGATTATGAAGCAGGCCCTCCGGAAGAACCCAAAAGTTGTCAAATCGGAGGCGGACTTCAAGAGAAAATGGATTTCTGTAAAAAAAAAAACTACAACCTGACGTTGTACAGAACCTTATGGACGGGGTAAAGAGGAAGGTACGAGCATACGGGCTTGGGCTCGAAGTATGAATAAAAAGAAAATGCCAAAAGTTGTTTATTAGTTTTTATTTTACTGTCTAAAATTTTCAAAAGGATCGGTCTGGCGAATTTCTACAGCGTTTTTTCCGTGATGCAATTTGATGTGACACACCCTTTATAAAGCCAACACAAAATTTACGAGATTTTAAAACAGGTTGACGAGAAGGATGATTATTTGAACTTAACTTAGTTAAGTAATTTTCAAGTGATGTTAATCGATTATATTGGGTTGGGGAAAAAGAAATGTTGTATATTGTCAATATATGGCAACACTTAAACATATCTTGTGTTGTACTTATCGCATCAGGTCATACTATACGGCTATTTAAAGACGACAATCTGTGCTACAAGTGTCGTTTTGATAGTGTTGTGATTGTCCTTTTCAGTCTCAAGTTAAAGCGTGTCAAAGATGGAGTCCACCAAGCAAGAAATTCATCATATTTAACGTTTTTACTACCTGCGAGGTAAAACTGCAACGAAGGCGGCCGAATAAAATCGTGTAGTTTATGGACCCGATACTGTAACGATTCGCACAGCACAGCGTTGGTTTGATCGATTTCGTTCTGGTATAGTGGCTGTCGAAAATACACCCCGTACTGGTAGGTCAATCGTCGTGGAAATCGATAAAATCGTTGGAATCATCCAAATAGACCGGCATGTGAGCACTCGCTCGATTGGCCAGGAACTGGGTATAGACCATAAAACCATTTGGAACCATTTGCAGAAGATTGGATTCCCAAAAAAAAAAGCTGGATGTATGGGTGCCACACCAGTTGACGCAAAAAAAATCTTTTAGACCGAATCAACGCCTGCGATGCACTGCTGAAACGGAAAGAACTCGACCTATTTTTGAAGAAGATGGTGACTGGTGATGAAAAGTGGATCACTCAAGACAACCTAAAGCGAAAAAAGTCGTGGTCGAAGCGCGGTGAGCCGGCCCAAACCATCGCCAAGCCCGGATTGACGGTCAGGAAGGTTGTGCTGTGTGTTTGGTGGGATTGGAAGGGAATCATCCACTATGAGCTGCTCAACTATGGCCAGACCCTCAACTTGGTTCTCTACTGTGAGCAGCTTGACCGTTTGAAGCAGGCGATTGACCAGAAGCGGCCAGAAATGATCAATAGGAATGGAGTTGTTTTCCACCAGGACAACGCTCGGCCTCACACACCTTTGATGACCCGCCAGAAGCTACGGGAGCTCGGATGGGATGTCCTATTGCACCCACCGTATAGTCCGGACCTGGCTCCAAGTGATTATCATCTCTTCCGGTCCATGCAAAACGCTCTTGGTGATACTAAGTTGGCCTCAAAAGAGGCTTGCGAAAACTGGCTGTCTGAGTTTTTTGCAAATAAGGAGGAGGGGTTTTTATAAGGGGGAGATAATTGAGTTGCCTTCTGAATGGCAACAAGTTTGCGAACAAAACGGTGCATATTTGATTGGATAATTTTAAGTATGTAAAATAAAGCGTCAATTTTCGATCAGAAATACGACATTCCTTTTTCCCCAACCCTATATTTGATAATTAGAATACTGTTCCAAGCCATAAAAAGGGTTTGTTTTTATGTATAATGTGTTGTGTTTTAATGTATAATGTGTTATGTATAATGTAATTTTACAGTTTGCAGTCCACGTCGACTACGCACCGAATAAATGATATGTTTTCATCATTAAATTGTTCGGTCATAATGGACCTAGTACACGTAAACATCTTGATTGACCTTGAAGAGGTTTTTCTTTGTAATAATATAATTTTATGAACAAGTTAAAAAGTAACTAAGAGCTTTAGAAAAAAACAATGAATGAAAACTTAGAAAAAAACAGCTTCGAACTTTCGATTGAAATCATGATTATATCACTTAGTCCGGTCTGACTGAACACCGACCATTTGATTGTTTGATTTTACTTTCGGTTTTATTCATTCGATGAAATTCTTCAGAAAATATTATAATACAATTTTTTCTTGATGGCTTATGCACCCCGTTTTTTTTCTGAACTACTTGGTCAGCCTTGTGCAGGCCTATTCGTGTTTATGTTGGAATATCTTCAGTTGACCTTAATATCAGATGCGTCTCGAGCGACAAAACCATACCAACGATCGGCCCTTATTAAAACAGTAAACAAGCACTTCTATCATTGTACAAATTGATAAATGTTTTGTTCAATACTCCATACCAGTAGCTTTGTGAATGAATGCTTCGGACTTTTTTCGATTATCAATCGCAATCACACTGATAGTTAGTTCCACATTCGTAAGACAATGTTGTTTTGTTACAAAGCCAATGCTTAGACAAAAACACTCCCATTTCGAATGCAATAAATTTGCGATAAGTAAATATATATGTGGCATACAGCAAAACTGTTTTTTCTCTTTAACTGCGATATTGTTCGCGAGTGCAGAGTAATGAGAGATGCTAGTTGTGTTGAAAACAACTCGCCGATTACAGTACAACAACCCCCAACTGACTTCGACTGATATCGTTAGAAGACTTTGTCGAATAAGGGGACACCGGTATATGGGCGGAAGGTTATATAATGTTTACAATGTGAGGCTTGCTTCGCAAACAACAAGAAGGTGCTGAATGTGATTGCTGGGAAGGGTGGCATAAAAGCGTTCTCGTAAACATGTTGTTTGTCTTCAGCAGCCTAACCATAATCAGTCTAGTCGAGTTTCAAAATAGATGGAACAAGAATGACGTGGAATAGAAAAAACAGAGTCGCGACGTCCATAAATATGGTTGCCAGGTTGTCTCCAGGATGGCTACGAACTAATAGACGGTAAGTGATGCGTTGCGAAAGAAAAAATTATGGTGAGGGTGGATCATAAATCTCAATAAACTGTGAAATGATACAGCCATGAAAATAACCGATTGCGTGTGCAATATATGATTATTACCTAGATGCGATTCACCTTCTGTTTTGAGTTATTTGAAATCAATTAATGTTAAATGAATTATAAAATAGCTTTGTTGGTTGCACGCGAGAATGGGTGATGAACCGATAACGATCGGATGGTGAGAGCTGCCAGCGGCGAAATTAAATCAATATACTGGAATAAAAGATTTGTCATCGCAGACATATCATGGCATGAATGTGAGGGATAGTTATAAGCTAGCGTGTTAATATGACAAACCAACGATGTTGTAGCGATAGAAGACATTCGAGATATTAGTACATATTGTTAATCTCGATTTCATCTTGTAGAGCGCGAGCCAAAGCAAAATACCATATTTGAATTCATCAACTATCAGTTTAACATCTCAATCAGGGATACCATATCTTCAGAATAATATGTGCTTGCACAAATTTTTTTAGACTTTTTGAAACCAAAAATTTGTAGATACATATTACAGATTTTTTCGGGTTCATACAGAATTTGCACATTTTTAAAATAACGTTCCAGTAATAGCTGTGACTTTTTTTTTGGCAGATTTATCTTACTTCTTAACTAGGCGAACCTAGCCAGAATATTCATCTGCCCTCGGGCCTCTGAATGCCAAAGGGGGACTAGGCTCTGCGGAATGCACGTATCTGCATGCTCGTGCTTTTCAGTCCTGACCGAGGAATTGTCGGACAATCGCGCAGGTGCTAAGGATGACCGAAGTTGGATGCCGGCCAATTCCTTCTCTGTTCAACATCTTTAGCACTTCCAGAAGAGTCTTCGGGACGATTCCAGTTCCAGAAAGAACGACTGAAACAATTCTTGGGACCTCCCTCGGCCCCCACAGTTCCTTGAGCTCCACGGCCAATGGTCGGTACATACAAATTTTGCGACCGTGGGTCTCCTCCAGATTTTGGTTCAGTGGAATAGTGACATCGATTATGGTGACGTGTCGGTCGCTCTTGTCATAAACCATAATATCTGGACGGTCAGAACAGTGCGATTCCAGTACATCTTGAAACGGTCATTTTCAGGACAGGTGCAGGCAGGTGCTGGTAGTTTGGTACGTTGTCTTCCAATAGACCACATTGGAGTGCCAGTTGGACAATGCAAGCCGCGTTGTTGTGGCGCTCTGTGTAGGCTGCGTTCGCCAAAACGGGACAGCCTCCCATAATGTGCTCTATGTTTTCACCTGGTTGATGGCACATCCAGCAAATGTAATCAATGTCTTGATGCCAGACGTACCGCCAGCAGTTTCTCATCGGCATTATCCTGTCCTGGATGGCTATCATGTCGGCTTC
This sequence comes from Toxorhynchites rutilus septentrionalis, assembly GCF_029784135.1. Lineage (NCBI taxonomy): Eukaryota > Metazoa > Arthropoda > Insecta > Diptera > Culicidae > Toxorhynchites > Toxorhynchites rutilus. The sequence goes on along the minus strand of NC_073745.1, from coordinate 228,577,435 downwards.
AACTACTGAAGAGAGTTCACCACGCGTTAGCCACAGATTAGATGCGGCCTTGTCAACGTGTGGCCGATCCAGTTGATGGGGGTGGGCACCATGTACTGCCTTCTGCTTTCAAGCTGCAATCTTCTCCTTTAATGTCTGCAGATTTCAGTTGAGTTGGTACTCCGCTTGCGCCAAGTGCAGAGCGCTGTATCTTCTGTCAGCGGCGCAGACAGCCCGGTATAGCGCGTTTTGGTTGGCGCGTTCTGCGAAGTACTCGCGCAGTTGTCGTACCAGGACAACACACAGATGGAGCAAAACTGACCTAGAAGATCTTGAGCAGAGGATGAGGAAAGCATGCAAAGAGGCCGGAATGCACCATCTTCAATCGACACTGGAGAGAGTTTCACTACCACGCAAAAAAGGGAACTTGGAATCATACATAGCTACACTGACTACACCAAAACTGAAGGTCTGCAGGGGAACCGCGAATGTGTTGATCGTGCGTACCTTGTTCCCCGCGTCGAGTCCTCAGGACACAGTTCACTCAACTCATGAATCTGTCTCGCAGCTTCGTCTTGATGTCGGAGTGGCGAATCTCGGTGAGCTGTTGGAATCCAAGATCTTTATAGGACATGTCTCTTGATAACTCACCGTCATAGACCTCGTAGCCTCCAGATTCGGTAAGTTGTCCTTTCAGCAGATGGACACAGCGGACCTTATCGAGGTCGAACTCCATGCAGATGTCCATGCTTATGTCTTCGACAACCCGGATAGCTACTCCTAGACGCTGACGTGAATCAGCATAGACCTTGAGATCGTCCATGTAGAAGGTATGGGTCACTTCTTCGTTGGCGTCGTCCTCATACCTTATAGCCATGACCGCTTCTATTGAGCGTCCTACTGAGGGGGTTCAGTGCCAGACAAAATCAATGCGGGTTGAAAGAGTCGCCTTGGAATATCCTCTTCTTGACCTGCAGCGTTCTAGACTGCAACACATTTTCCTCATCACTGAGGTGCAGAGACGTACTCCATTGCTTCATCGCATGCTGCAGGAACCTAATAACGGCGGGGTCAATTTTGTAGAATTCCAATACCCGGACGAGAAACGAGTGAGGTATGGAGTGATATGCCTACCTATAGTATATATAGGCCATACTTAGGTTCCGCTGGTTATATACCGCCTGACCGACTATGGCTGCGTCGATGATGGCCTGTTCTTTGCAGCCATGCGTATTTTTCTTGCATCCTTTCTGCTCCTCTGCGATGATGTGATGTTGTCCGCAGTAAGCAGCAACTTTGGCGGTAATGATGCTGCTCAGTATTTTATACAAACTCGACAGGCACGTTATCAGTCTGTACTGTGATGGGTTCGATGTGTTGCTGTCTTTCGTGAGGAGGAGGGTGATGCCACGGGTGGCGAATTCAGGAAGGATTTTTTTTTCTTATTTCTTATATTTATTTCATTTTCATCAGTTACATTTCATTAACTATTCTCTGAATTAGCATTTTCGTTTTCTAAAAGGAGTAGAAAACCTTGACCTAACTTAACCTACCTTAACCTAATCTAAATCTTAGGTTACCAATACCGATTACCCACGGCAACTCGGGGTTGGTAATTGAAGTCTTACGAACCAGTGAAACCCAATTTCTTCAAGAAAAACCTAACCGACCTTAGCAGATATTGGAAGATCCTTTGATAATTTTTTCATAACCAACATGTTACGAACTAGCGCAACCGTATTACTCCAAGCAAAGCCTTAGCCGACCGTAGCAGATATTCAGGAACCCTTTGAATTGTTTTTCAACTTTTATGATATTGTTCCACCGCACTTCTCGTATTCTATCTTTGAACGCTATCAAATAATCATTGCGAGTATTACCAAAATTATTCAAATTGAATTCAATTGCCTCTACAGTAAGCCAGAGGGCAGCTTTCGATCTGTAACATTTTTCTGAAATTTGTGATGCAATCAACTCCTCTGGATCACTGATTTGTAAGTTCATTCGCAAATGTATTACAGACTTGATCCACGACCAAACATTCAAAGATGAAGTACAAAGTTTTTTTCAGGTGTTTCAGTGTGTTGAGACTACCACAAATGCTGCAAAGAGGAAAATCTGTTCCTGCTATTCGATGATTAAACATTTTGCTATGCGTAGGAACTAAAGGAATGCGAAGCTATGCGTCGCGTTGCGACAATTGTGCTTTGACACTTCATTTTAAACATTTGTGTTTCCATTTAGTCGAACACAATAATGCGTTGCGTCATTAGCATCGTTGTACTAAACGCTAACATTTGTTCTAAGCTGCTTGCGCCGAAATCGCGATGACAGTGGCATGATGTCGACGTCTGGTGGCAACTTCAAATTAGAGCCATAATTTGGATCCCAAACTCGTTACTGTATTCTCTAACAGATTAGAAGACATGAAGCCGGTTTTGAAATTCTAAAATGTGAATGAAATTTTTCACATCATGTTATTTGATTACTTGAACACGTGTTTCTGACTTTCATTCAACCATATAGCTAAACAATTCCAACATTGTTGCTGATTTTTTTCTCTATAATATAAAGTTGTCTTCATAAACACTTTTCGTATGAGACTTTTTCACCACCTGTAAACAAAAATGTTTTTCATTTAAACAGAATACTAGTTTAATATGGAAATACTAATTATCATTCATAATTTTAATTTTGAAAACGTGTTCATTCCGACTGAAAATCAACTATTCTTTCACGCTCCCCTAAACTAGTAAACAGGCTCAATATGTCAATGTGTTGTTTTTAAAAACATTCAACTGATCCCTGGACACAACAAAAACAAGATTTTCATACGAATTTTATTTTGTTTTTGTTTACATGAAAAGTGGTGACGCGAAGGCTAGATTGTGATTGCAAATCAACAGACTGCGTCGGGCAAATGTTTTAGTACAAAACGCAAGCAATGACAGCTGATGAGAACACTGAGAGAAATAATTAGTAAATATAACGAATTTTTTGGTAAATACTACCAATCTATAGTCATTTTCGACCGTACTAATAAACACATATGTCAAGCAGAACCATGATTCGGAAGCCCAATATCGGCTACATTTTCTCGCCGAAAATGCACGTATCAGAATTATATCCTTATTATACCTCCGTATTGCCTTATGGGAACAATGAAAATGTTTAATACGCGCTTTTCTCACCAATTTTCAGATATGACAATATCCAAGCTAACTAATGTTATCGAGTAAAATATACTAATCTCTGGTAGGGATGCGGGTTTGTTGACAATATATAAAAAAAATTTGTACATTCTACTAATTTTGCATTACCAAATGTATTTAGTAGTTTTCGACCGAGGATTTTTCTAAGGGAAGCAACGTACAACGCGGCATTCTGTTTCCACCTTAAGTCGTTATACATCACAAATAAGGCCGTTTTTTGATCAGTTGAGAGGAAGGTTTTATTGGCTTGATGTTAATTCTATGTTTTCCTATATAACCTATTTTATTCATATATCATTTGAATCTGTTTAAATGAGAATAAATAACTCAGTCTATGGGTTTGTGGAACACAAACATTTGTTTTGATTTTTCCCATTTTTTTCACAACAACTAAGTACAATGCTTGACACTACACTTAACCCTCCTGTACTCGCGTGCAAAATCATAACACGTATACTCGCGCACGGTGTCACAGACCGAAAATTGAACTTCTCTGTAATGTTGCCATTGTGTATTTTTCAGGCTTTGTTGGCATTTATTTGAAGAAGAGGGTATGATTGAATGAAAAAACTCCAAAAAATATCTTTTCTTCGTCTTTATTATGTTTTAAAAGTCATCTAATTCAGCCTCCTCAAAATAGAGTAATTTTTGATAATCCAACACAAATAACGAGATTCGAATTTTTTACTGTTATTAATTAAAAGTAAGCATCTGAATATAATTCATGGAAGTATAAAGAGCTATAAAATAACATAAAAACGTATTAATCGATTGTGGTTTCATTGGTGTGAGAATCAGAACATAGCATAAATGCATGCTCGAAACAAACATATTTTTTACATTTCATGCAGTTGTTGCATGTTTTTCTGGTCTTTTATCGAAGAGAAGAATGTACGACGACCTTCTAGATAATTACCAGATGGTAAAGGTTCTGGAATATAAAGTTTGCATATTTCTAATATTCTTTGTCTCTGTTTTCTTAGTAAACTAAGAATTAATGCCTTTTTTTTAGATGGGGTATAAAAAGATGATATAAGAGGATTTCTTTTCCTTTTCTTTTTCTTGTTTTCTTGTCCGATATTGTCCATTATAAAAAAAATATCCCCGAAACTGTAACTGTTAAAAATAACCATAAGCTACCTACTGAAGTTTATAGTTTACTGTTTACAATTCTTCCACAAGTGAAATTCTTTCACAAGTGTGTATATGTATGACCATTATATTTAGCGAATAGCTATACGAAAGTCAACCATTTATATTTTGCTTTTGAACGTATGAATCTAACGACGAATAATTAATATATGGATCCGTTCAATACAGTTACAAAAGGGACTGAAATGAAATAAGATTCAATAAATATTCCACGCCACTAACATTAATTTATACATTTCATTCAACAATATTCTATAATATGAAAAATGGCACTTGTCCAAAAAAGTTACTCCTATACTCGCGTCGGTGTGTCAGACCGAAAGTGTTAAAAAAGTGGCACACGTCCCCATTGTACCAACACATGCAATACGCTAAACGATGACGAACGACGAATAACGAAGCTAGAGAGAATCGCAAAATCGTAGTATTGATATTTTCTGAGAAATGAACGAATTATTGATTTCTCGGTCTGACAGACCAATGCGCGAGTATAGGAGTGTTAAATGATACAATAGAAACTATCCGTCAAATTAATTCAACATGCAAAAATTTTATGGTTTTCGTATGATATTGAATATAATGAAGAAGTGTCCGGATTAAAATGCCGTCCGGATCCAAACGCATTACTATGGGCCTGATTCTCGAATATACTACGAATACACTTCACGGTGGAAACGGTATGAAACGCATTCGCGATGACAACGGTACGGTGTCGACATCTGGATGCGAGATTAGTTTCCCACTAAATTTATCATTATAATATCAAATTATCTTCAGATGAAATTTTTGTATGCGATTATTATATCACATGAAGAAAACAAAGTTTTCCACTCACATTGAATACCAGTTTGATACGAAGAAGGTAATTTTCATTAATGATTATTTATTTGAAAAGTGTTCATTCTGCCTGAAAACTCATCATTATCTTCGACACTTCACTAACTCGTGAAACGTAGTTCAATGGCGTGCCGTTTATTTCGTTTCCACCGTGAAGTGTTTTCGAGAATCAGGCCCTATATCAAACGTGTCACGAAAATTGTTCAATTTTGAATGCTTTATGCTCAAATATTTTATGATAGATTCAAAATATGTTTGCACCAATCGATTTTAAATCTTTTGCAATATAATTATAAAACTTCCTATGGTTAAAACACTCGACAAGGAAACAGAGGAACATATTGCACAGTCAATTTTTCAATGTGATTTTTGACATGCTGTAACTCGTGAAAGCGGAAATATTGCGATTCAAGCACCGTCGTTTCTCGATAGATAGCAGAGATAGTTTCATCAATCGATTAGAAATATTTTTACGCACCTATTACAAGAATGAAAATTATACAATTTTCAAAAAAAAAACTATTGAACAGCTGAAAATGGCAACCATTATTTAAATGAAAATCTCGCGTTCTGATTGGTCGATTGTCATTAACAATTTATGCTCTCTCAGTTGCACAGTGGGCCAATCTATACAATGGCTGGTCAAGCAAAGAAAAGTGTCGTTGAATGCGAAAAAACATGGTATTTACATAATTTCGGGATGTTGAACAAGAATATAGCATCCGTTTTTTATTTGGGGCCGTCTATTAAGCACGTGATCCATTTTTTCAGATTTTTGCTGTTTTTGCTGTTTTCCATCCTCTTTTTATTCTTCTTCATAACTGTCATCAGATTCTTCATTATCTTTTCCTGATTCAACAATTATTTTCTTCAATATAAATATTACTTCATCTGGAAGTTTTTACAATTACTTATTCTCTTTTCAAAATAAGTGTTTACTATTAGATCTGTGGAAATAGGAAGATGATTGACCATATCATGAATAGTATTTTCCCGACTATTTTTACGAATGAAATGTTTTCGGGCATAATTAATTATTTTATTATTCTGCTCTTAAGCCTCTTCAGCCATCCTTCTTGAAGGTAACTTAGCGGTATATAGCCATGAATAAACATTCTGTGCATACCAGTGAGCATATGGTAACAAGGGTATAGATCCACGGAACGTTTTACTGTGTCGATACGGTAATCGTTAATTTTTTGATCACACACCATTTTATAACTTTTAAATGATGAAATGATGATGTTCAGCCCAAAAATATTTATATTCTGGGAGAGGTGAACAGATATTTTGTTCAAACTCAGCGATTAATTAACATAAAACTTACTTTGATGTTTGGGGGCGAAGTAGATATAGGTGCATAACGACTTAAAATGTTTTGTTTACTGAAGCTCATCACCTCATCACATTCTTCTCTCGAAAAGGTTCCCTGGAAAAATATGCCACCTCAACTAAACCAAGCCTTATTTTGCGGAACGTTATGTGTTTCTTACAACGTTTTTGTATGCATGAGAAAATTTTAATTGATACTCTAGATGAAAAGACAAAGCTTATTTCATACATACACCTCAGGGTGGCAATGGATGTATGGGAAAAATTTCATCATCGAATTTCAAAAACCGACCATGTACGTTTTGTTTACTGGCCCAAAAAAAATGATCTGGGCAAAGTTTCAGCTCGATCGGACATGATTTAGGGGTGCCTCAAAGCGCTCACTTTTGATTTTTCGATCCTCGAAAATCTTCCAAGGAAATTTGGAATATCGAATTTTTTTAGATGCCAAATGACTTAAAAATGGATGAAACGTCGAGATCTGGTGTCATCTCGAAAAAAAAATTTTGATCGAAAATCGACTTTTTGGGACTTAGCCTGAGAGGTAATGAAGGTATGGAAAAATAATAATTATCGAATTTAAAGAATCAACCATGTACATTTTGTTTATTGGCCCAAAAAAATGATCTGTGTAAAATATTAGCCCAATCGGACATGATTTAGGGGTGCCTCAAAGCACGCAAAGTTTTGATTTTTGGCCACTCAGGCTAAGTCCCAAAAAGTAGATTTTCGGCCAAATTTTTTTTCGTAATAGCACCAGATCTCGACGTTTTATGCATTTTTAAGTCATTAGGCATCGAAAAAAAAAATTTCGGTTTTCAAAATTTCCTTTACTCCCCCCTTGGAAGATTTTCGAGGATGAAAAAATCAAAACTTCGAGTGCTTTGAGGCATTCCTAAATCATGTGTGATTGAGCTGGAACTTTGCACAGATCATTTTTATGGAGCAATAAACAAAATATACATGGTCGGTTTTTGAAATTTGACATGACCATTTTGGCTACTATATCGAATATGATTTGAACAAATTTGGACGAAAAAAACGCATAAATCTGTCACATTTAGTTTGATATGTGCGAGCGACCACTTTGCCCCCACTAGGTGACCACTTTATCTCCAAGCAAAAAATAAGATCGATTTTTCACCTTTTTTTTGTAATGATGAAAAATGTACTGTTTTGAATTTTTATGGTAAAAGTTTTGAATTTTTATGTAAATGGACATATTCCTTAGGGTGACCACTATGCCCTCACTTACCCTAGATATTATAGGAAGAAAGGAAAAATATTACGTAACACGCCAGTTTGTTTTTTGCGTGATGGCCAGCGATTCGCCTCTGTGAGTTGTGCTGTAAAAAGAGCAAGTAATGTAGCGATAATGATGCAACATGTCTCGTTGCATCGAGCGGATATATAAATTACGTGACTGCGACATTTTCTGTTAAGAGACGAATGAACTCTCAGAGTTTAAAGTCTCTCTAATTCAATACCTTCCTTCCTTCCATTTTCTGTTAGTTTCACTCTAGACAGCGATCAGTTAACTTCATACGTTAAGGGTGCTAGTTGAATTGAAAATATTGTTGCTGAATTATGTTTTGTTGAATAGAATAAGGTTCCGCTATGAAGTATGCGCTTGGTTGGTTTGTCAATTTGGATAACTAAAACTAAACTTCTCGGGCCTCACTGACGCGGTCGGCTGGTAACTATTTGAACGACTGATGAATCGAGTCTTGAGTATTCGTTTCATCTTCTTCTTTGTTTGTTTACGGGGACTTTCGATTCATTCGTCTCGGACACTTAAATCATATTTTATCAATGAATGTTTCCCCTTGAACGACAATTGATTTTCAATCAGCATTGCTCTGGCAGATGATTTAATTTTCTTAGTTTTAAGATAAGGGATTGACAAAGAAACTTGCGATTAATATTCACTAAATTTTGTCATGATCACGTCCGCATAAAATATCACCAATTCTTTTAGTCATATCTGTCATTTAACGTCATACCGTCAGTTTTTTCAGGAAAGTTTATAACGAGCTGGACTCGTTATTTCCGTCCAAGAGGTTAAGATTCGTCTCGGCTGAGAATGTCTCTTAGGCTTTTACATATATTATGTCGGGATCGAGCATCTGCGATATGCGGCAGTGTTTTGAATATCCCATCTTGGACGGATCTGATGATGTCCAAGTGGTGTTAGATGGAGGACATGGGGCCTGATTCTCGAATACACTTCGAATACACTTCACGGTGGAAACGGAATTAAACGTATCTGCGATGACAATGGTACAGTGTCGACATCTGGATACGAGATTAGTTTCCCACTAAACTTATCATTATAATATCAAATTATCATTATCAGATGAAATGTTTATATGAGATTATTACATCACATGAAGAAAACAAAGTTTTCCACTCACATTGAATACCAGTTTGATAGGAAGAAGTTAATTTTCATTAATGATTTTTTATTTGAAAAGTGCTCATTCTGCCTGAAAACTCATTATTATCTTCGACACTTCACTAACTCGTAAAACGTAGTTCAATGGCGTGCCGTTTATTTTGTTTCCACCGTGAAGTGCATTCGAGAATTAGGTCCATGATATATCTTGAAGTGGCGGCTGTGTGTTTTGAGATTTCTGGCATAACCGGGAAAGTTTTTTTTTCTTTTTCCAAAAGTATGTTTGGTTCTGCAGGAGTCGGTTGCGCGCATGTCGCGTTGTGAACTTTTTAATTAGAATCCTTCGTAAAATAAAGAAAGGTAAAAAGCATGTAACATTTCATCAAGCGAACAGTGTTGCCACACGTACATATTTATCTGGGAAAGTACAGATTTTTTCGGTACAGATTTCAGATTTTTGTTGTAAATTACAGATGGGCAAGGATGGTTCCAATCGTATCAACGAGCGCTCGTTACATTCTCTTATTTGATTCATTCAACGCACACAATAATATGTTTTAAATCACTCATGAAACAGAAAACTGACGTGTCAACGAAAATACTGAATGAACACAGCGTGAGAGTTATCGTTTGGTATCTGTGCGCGTGTTCATCGATGCTCGCCTGTATCATTTTATGATTCGTTCGTTAGTTTCTGCTGTCGCTCTACTTTCGTTTCCTGATCCGATTGGATGCTTAGCCTCGGAGCTTTGGATCGAATCGCTTCGTGATAGAGTGGTGTCGCTCTCAGAAAAGAATTGAATCGCAAGGCAAAAATGCGATGCGATGAATATATAACTTTTCGATGTGCTAATGCTCGCAGGTGCGCACCTAACAGTTGTCGTCTAATAACTTTTAAAAGGAAAGCCAATAGGGTTCAGTTTGCTTACCAAGTAGTAACTATATATAACCTTCGAAACGCAATTTATAAATACTTCGAGTTTTGCTTGTCCAATATTTATTATAATACAAATTGTCAAATGCGGACTTTTCGGCACAAATTCGCAGCCTATGGGGCAAACGATCGCACTTATTGAAATAAACTTGTATCAAAAATAAATTATTTATCATTAGTAGCGTGTGTAGGCACCATCTAAGATGGGATGGGTAGTTGATTACTTGCTGGCTAGACTGATTTGTTGTAAATTTCTAAAAGGCATACGATGCATCGTCATGAAGCTAGATCTCGTCCCTCTAGTTTTGTAACCTGGTTGTATCCACGCTGGACTTTGATGGCTTTCGCAAGAACACCAAATCTTCGAAGAAATCGTTTTGTCCAATGGTCTACAATGGATGATCAGTTTCTCAGACTGCTCACTCTCGACTAGAGATGAAACGGAATGTTGATTTTATTTTCACTCCGGATGATCAAATTTTCCGGATAATCGAATTATAAAAAAATTAAAGGAAATCTTCCGGTAAACGTAAAATAACTATGATTTGCACTAACTTATTTGTATAATGCAGTATCTTAGCCACAAATTGACTAGCGCCACATGAGGGAGGAGTAATGTTTTGAAATTCGAAAAAAAAATCATTGCCTTGTTTCAGCTCATGAACCGAAATATTATTCAAATGATCAAGTCCAAATACAAGCAAAAGCTAGGCATCCAGGAGCCAAGGAGAGTTCAATGAGATGGTTAACCGAATCAATATTAGGGATGCTATGTTTTGGGTGGCCGAGGTTTGGGACGAGGTACCAACCGATTGCATTGTGAAGTCAAGGAAAATGTTGATATCCCGTTGTTGACTGTAAAAGAACGCATGAACGCATTAACGGTGATTTTATGGTTTTCGGAAGACTAAAACTTTGGCGTCTTTACGACAATAGTAAGTAAAGTCTGAATGAGCTCAAATGTTGTATAGTGTATTTGTTCGAGGTAATCAATACTTTTCAGGAAGTCCCATTCGTAAATTTGAGATGACCATTCTCACTGGAACTCTAATGCACATCGTTACTCATGAATTTATTTTTAAACCGAAATAAATAAGAATTAGCAAGAAAAAAAATTAAATTAAATTAAATCTATTCTGCGATAATATCGTAACATATGAAGATGCTAAATAGACATCTTTTGAGAATCCAATAAATCAAAGGACTATCCAAGCGGATTCAAAGATTTATCACTTATTTTGTATTCTTTGCAACAATCTCATCCATGATTATTCGAAAGATCATATTATATATGATGCACTGTGGATAACCGAAGTAAAACATACTAAACAGACCCTGCTCATCCTAACTACATCCATGTTTCATCAAATTATCAAATTAGGTATGTTTAAATATTAAATCGATGTATTCATTTAAATTTGGAATTTTCAACGTTTATAAATCTACTGCAGATAATCGAAACTAGTTGTATTGACCAACCCCTTTTACAGTCCTCTCCTCTATCTAGCTTCGTACAAATTTGTTCAAATAATCATATTTATAAAGTATATTAACAAAGTATTCAAAATTTTCGATAAAAAAAATCAAAACCAAAATACTCCGGATGATAGAGTCTAAAATTCCGGATAATCGAGTTCGACCTGTACTTACTCTTTCTTAACTAATATTAAAATTATTTCAATATATCCTCAAAAAATCATAATTGTAACCTTTTCTGTTATTAAGTTCTTAACAGAAGAAAATCTGTTCAATATTCCTTGCAGAAAACGTGATACTCTATTAATATGTGTTCTTCATACTCAGTTTTTAAAGTCAATTAATTCATCCTCTTTAAAACAAAATTATTGATTGTCGGCCTGGAAGACCATTTGCGTGTGTATATTTATTAGGGTTAAAAACGTTTTGTTGGGAAAAGTAATGGATACAATCTGGAACGTAACGTTATATGATTGTGTGAAAAGTTCTTTCGGATTTACATTAGAACTTCATTTCTTTTCTGAGGAAACATTCCGCAAAAACTGAAATATGTATATTCGAAAGATTACTGTATCGTATTTATTTTCCATCGATTGGTGAAACGCTATACTCCATGCAAAAACTGATAAATATTGACCATCCGGATAACAGAAAAATTCTTGCTATCAATTTCATATCACATCTGTGTGTATATCCGCATGCATCAGACTTTATTATTCGATGTTTTCTTCTTTACGTTAGCCATGTGGTCCTGATCTTTTGTCGTTAAAAGTTACCTACTGGTGGTTTTCCAATTTCCTTTAATGCTGCAAACAAACAAAAACAGACTACTGTACCACAAAAACAAACTACTGTACCACACGCATTTACAAAACATAACATCTTTTATCGCATATACAGTTAGCCCACATTAATCTAAAATATGTATTACACCTGATAAATTTTAAGAATAAGTAGGGGACATTCAAAAACAACTGATCGAATAAAAAACGCAGCTTTGTTCCCTGCTTATAAATTTTTGTACGGTATGCATCACAATATACAGACATTTGCTGCATTGACCCCTAAAACGCTTGATAATTGTTCAAATGAGTGCAATCACGGGAAAATTATCACTTTGCGATCCTTCTCTGCCTCATCCACACACAAATCCGATCGATGGAGAGTGAATCATTGGTCGACAGAGATGCTGTTCTTTCTACTTACGAGACAGAATGAACTTGTCTACCACATGTTTGGATTCGCTCACTCACTGAGTGGTATCGTATGATGCGAAACCAACACGTTGATTGAAGAAGCTGTTTTCACTTGCTGAAAAAAATTGGTTGCTTTCGTCGATTCTCTCGTCAATCACCAACATTGCAGATGGGTACAGATTTTTTAGATAGTTACAGTCAATCGTAAAATTGAGTATACTACTCGTGCTGGTTTGTTATTGTTGAGTTTTTCGGGGTTAAAAAATAAATAATTAAATGCGACTTATATTCATCGTAAAATAGATCCATTTTACTCTCATGTAGTGATAAGAAAAAAAAATTAAAACGGTCGCATTTCTACTTCATGTTTAAAATACAAACAAAAAATCTCCAACTAAGACGTTGCAAAATTGAGTGTACAGCTCAAGTTTTTCTTAAAATGAAATTTGAAATCAGTTCAGAAATTCTAATAGATAACAAAAATCATTTCCCTTGTATTTGAAATGGCCTCCCTTTAGCGTTCAACATTTCCTGTATGCACCGAGGCGAGATTTCTGGTCACTGTAGACGGAAGTACTTCCCAGATCTTCGTAATCTTCGTTTTGAGTTCCACTTCGTTCCCTGGACTTTGATGGATGGATTGTTTATTTCCCACCATATATACTCAATAGTCAACTTAACAGTTCGGTGATTTCGTAGGTGTATTGAGTTGGTTGGGACATAATATAGCAGGCATTCCAGCACTACGAAGCGAGTTTGCTTCGGGTCATTATTCTGTTGAAAGTAGTAATCACGAGGGAGACCGATTTTTCGAAAGGGAGACTGCAGGTTACGTTTCCGAAAGATCAATTAATCCATCTTGTCCATCGCCGAATTGATAAACACCATGGCGTCAGTTTCAGAAGCCGCCAATGTACCATGCATCATCTGACTACCGCCGCCGCGTTTTCTGTGATAACCAAATGCTGAATCTGAACCACCGATCCTGGTTTCCTCCCCGCCATCTGTCTTCCATTCGATTCAAAGATATTGGTTATCGGCTCATCCGTATAAAAGACCTTGCTCCAGAACTCCTTAGGTTTGTTTACATATGCCTTAGCAAACTGTAGTCGTTTTTTTCATATTTACCTTTGAGATGTAATACTTTTCATGGCCAGCACGACCTCTTAGATTGTTCCTGTATGCTGATCTTCGGGCAGTGTCTGCGCAGACAGGTCTTCCAATGATGCCGGTCACTTCGGTAGTCAATTTAGGGATGCTTGTTTTGAGATTCTTTAGCAATGTTCGAACAATTACCCGTTAATCATCAGAAGACAGGATCCATTTGCGTCCTCTACCCGGGATATTTCCATGGTTCCTACGTATTTCCACTTGTATATGATTTTCTTTACTGTAGCTGCTATTTCCTGCAATGTCTTTCCACGACAATTCATACTTATTATCATTGTACGTGTAACAATATATATTTCTTTCCTCTAACTTGCTATTTTAATTAAAAAAAACCTCAAATATCAATAAAAACTAAAACCAACACTGCCCAAGCAATGGTTAAGTATTGACACCAATAACTGATGAAAAAAGTACGCTAATTCGCAAAGAAACTTACTTACAAGACTAATTTGTTCGGAGAAATTCAAGGTGTACACTCAATTTTTCGATGCCTAGAGATTATTCTCAATTTTTAGGAATAAACAATTATCAGAAAGCTTTTCTCGGAATTTTATTGAACGTACAGCTAGCCAAATGGGTGAGTAATAAATATGCATCAAAAGAATCAATGTACAAGCAAACCAAAAAAAATCGCATTAAAAAATCGTGCAAAACATCACCAGTAGCTTTAAAAAATCGTGTTCGGTACACATTTTGAAAAAGACTTATTTTGTGCGGTAAATAATTAAAAAAAAAATAAATAAAAAAAGTTTCCCCCAAGAAAATAACTCAAATTCACGCCGTTCACCGTTCAATTTCCTTTTGTTTCCCTGCTTTGCGATGGGACAGTTTGCCTTTTTTGGTTGCGCGTAGCTGTTTTATGCTTTTAGTAGCATGTCGAAACGTGTTGCTGTTAGAAATCATGTCATGCTAAAATTTAGAAAAACTTAAAGCATTTGATGGAAGGAGGGGAATGATTTCAGAAGTGGATAATTGAGACGCAAATATGCTTTTTCGGCACTGAATGCATATAAACCATCGAAAAAAAAACTTAATGGACGATTACTTCGTCAAATATGCTTCTTTCTATATACTGCACAAAGAAAATCGCACGAAAAACCGCACAAGAACAAAAAACCGCACAAAAACAGGTTTTACTGTATTCAAAATATTTTATACCAAACAAATGGAAAGTATCGTCAAGTAGCATTTGTAAACTCAATTTTGCGATAGACTGCATATTCATTTAAAAATTTGGTTTTTTTTTTTAATAATTCCGTTTATTTCCTATCTATTTAAAATATATACAATACATTTTTGAAATATTTCTTGATCACAACATTCTTGTTCCATCGTTCTTGACGAATATGATTTTGAAATTCATACATTCTATCTTTTCCAAAGTTTTTCAAATTGAAAGTGATTGCTTCACTAACTAACCACAATGCTGCTTTCTCTTTATAATTTTCATCATGTATATACAATCCTATTACTTCTTCCGGGTCTTCATACCTTAATATTAATCTTGTTCTAATCAAACTATGCATCCAATTCCAATTTTTTTCTGATCCTATACACTTTTTTATACGATTCTCAGTAGTGTCTAACTGTTCGCAATTTTCACATATATCAGTGGTGATCCCTGTCACACTATTTCTTAATTGTTTCACGTTTGAGCCCACAATATCATTCAAGCACATGTACAGTCCTTCTCTGGCATTTGATGAGAGGAAGGGTTTACTACAATTTTCCCACAGTATTTCCCACTGCAAATCTGGTTTTTCCATTACTGTCTTGACAACATGATTCCGTAGCATTATATATAAGTTTTGTGGATGTTAACAAGGGGTTTTCAGCACCATTCTTCGTAGGGGTTCTTCGTAGCCTAATTGGTTGCGTGTCCGCTACTAAGCGAACGATCATGAGCTAATAACTCAGGGCCCCTCAACTGACCATCTTTGAGTGTTATTCTAGCTACTACGTCCACGTAACAATCATCATGTGTCGGTAATCCCAGTCCCTTACCGCTCACATTACGATCTGCTGCGTCGGTAATTGGTGCTAATTCTAACACAGCAATGGAAGCCTCATATCAGCAGTCCCGTTGTGAACAGTCCAACTGTGAACATTCGAACAATAGGAATATTCTAACGCCGAAAAAGGCGGCATGTGTTGTGTATCGATAGAAATGGAATACTCGGCATGTGTTGTGTATCGATAGAATTGAAATATTCTTAGGCCTAAACAGCTACTGTGTTATACATAAAAAAACAAATGTTTATCGATGGATACGAGCCTAAATAATATAATCTTAACATAAAAAATATGTATACGAATAAATTCGGCTCTGTGACAGCTGAATTGCTAAATGAGCCTAATAAACGGATGGGATAAAAAAAAGGGTTTTCAGCAATCGTATCGGTATAACATAGCCACTCTCGACTATTTCTGGTAAGAGAGATATTGTTTTTCTGAGCCATCATGAAATGATCAATTTTCAACTCATTGGTTTGTGTCGAAAATAAATTGTTTCTTACAAATAACGCTTTACATTTAAGTAAAGGATCTACTAGAGACAGCCCTCCTTTACTCGTATCTAAAAATAATTGGTTACGAGCAACTTTGAATATATGTCGGTTTCAAATAAACATCCAGCAAGTTGTGTTAATTTGTGCCAGATGACTTTTGTTGGGTGGGAGCACTTGCGCTAAGTACCATATCTTCGACAATATAAAATTATTCAGACCAGACCTCCTGAATTAAATTCAAATTTCTTTTCGAATGCGTCTTCAGGCACTGCTTAATTGATTGTATTATCGAATTATAATTATATGTGACTGTAGCTTGATATTTTGCATGGAACGTAACGCCTAGTATTCTTAAATTACTCTGTTCTAAAATCTGGTGCGGTCCTGATTTGCAATCATTAAATCGCATATAATACGATTCATGGATGTTCAATTTTATTTTAGAATATATACTAAAATAATTGATGATCTCTAGAACCGTATCAAACTCGTGATCATTGAGAATAAAAATATTGAGATCATCTGCGTAAGCTAGTACCTTTATGAAAGTATTAGCCACGAAACAGCCTCGAATATTATCACTAATCGTCCGTATAAGAGGTTCTATGTACAGAACAAACAGTGCCATGCTAATAGGACACCCCTGGTGCACTGAAGACTTGACGTGAATGTCGTTCGTTAAAAAACCATTAAAAATCACTTTGGAACTTGCATGAGAATAAAGGTTTTTCAGACAGTTGATGAAGGGCATAGGAAATTCAAATTTTTCAAGTACAGCCCATAAAAACCTATGGTTCACTCTATCAAAAGCTTTTTCCAAATCAAGGCTTAGCAGCAGTCCTTTGAATCTTTTAGTTTGACCTGCACGGATTGTTATATTGCGTAATGTTTTGAGGTTATCGATGCATGAGAGCTTTGGATTGCATGCAGTTTGACCACGTCCGATATTTTTTTCAGCAATGGGTATAATCGATTTGCTAAAATTTTTGTGAACAACTTGTAATCGGTATTCAACATGCTTAATGGTCTTTTGTTGACAATATCATGTGGATCACCTTCTTTTGGAATAAGGCATATTATCCCCTTTGAAAAGTTATCAGATGGACAGACACCTTCGATTAAATATTTGTTGAACAGTATCGTTAAATCTTCAATTAGGTGATCAGAGAATTTCAAATAAAATTCGTACGTCAACCCAGCTGGACCCGGAGTTTTCTTGTTGGCAGCTTCTTTCAAAACAGTTTCTAATTCTATTTTTTCTATAGGCTTCATGAGGCTAGCCGCATCTGCAATGGTAAGCTTTGCAGTAATTTGTCTAAGGGTCTCAATATACTCAAGATTTATCGTCAGTTTTAAATACCTCACTAAAATGTGAATGCAAGTAATTCTTCAATTTATGGGATTCAGATGTTGTAACAACTTTCAGGCAAAAGCATGCATTTTCTGATTGTCTATTGATTCGAGAAGTTAATTGAAATAGACTTATTTTCTCATCATGAAGTAGAGAATTTAAGCCAATTTTCTTTCCTGAATTTGATAATCTATTTTGTTCGATTTCCATTAATTTGGACTTCACAAAGCACATTTCATTGTACACGTCTTCACCCGCCGATTGTTTTTCAATAATTTCATTCAAGCATACGTGATAGAGATGTTTTTCTCTGTGTATTTGTTGATTCAATAAAAAGCCCTGAGTTTTGAAGAATCTAGATATTTTTTGCTTAGCATGTTCATTCCACCATACATTAATATTATTTTGATACATACTATTTCTTCTAGAATTTCGATAATGTTCTATTAGAACTTTACAGATATTTTCATTATGAAGAAGACTAGGATTAATTTTCCAATAGCCTCTTCCGCAAAAATGTAACGAAATGTCATCAGGAACCTGAAATTTCACCATCACAGCATGGTGGTCATATTGTCATAATTGATCTCACTTGATTGATAAAGTCTTGTGATGCGTAGTAGCGGTCCAATCTGGATTTAGAGCTCCCACGAATGAACGTAAAGTTAGTACTCAAATTTTTCTTCATTTCTACATCGTATAGTTTCAGTGCATGAACTAAGGTTTCCAAACCTGTGCAAATATTTGTACTTTCACTGTTTGAATCCGATCTAAACAGAACACTGTTAAAGTCGCCAACGATAATATTGGTTTTGTTTGTAGATATGTGTGGGATAATTTCAGAAGTGAACATTGTGTTCCTTTCGTTTTTGTATCGTGAACCTGACGCCGCATAAACATTTATGAAATTCATTTGATCTATTGTTACTGAAGTTATTCGTCCATTGGCACTCATAACGACATTTTCATACTCAATATTTCTTCTCACGAGAATAGCTGTGCTCTTGTGCTCAGACCCTATATTGACAATAGCAGCATGAGAGGAGAGAAAACCAAAGTCCTCGAATGCTACCTCCTGTAGAAATACGATGTCGATATCGTTATTAAAAACAAAATCTCTCAGGAGAGATTTCTTTATCTGTATGTTAATAGCGTTGATGTTAATTGTACATATTGTTCGAAGAAATACCATTGTTGTGCTGGACACTCACTCTCAATTCACGTCCAATTCACTCTTCTTCGAAATCGCGCGATTGCTTATTGTATTTATTATCTTTTCAAGCCCTGTTTTTTTGTTTCTTTTATTCTTCTGACTACGGAATGTACATTCCGTTTCAATCTCTGATGATTCCTGGGTGCTGGTCGATCCTGGAGATGTAGCTGCTCGTTTTTGTCCTTGTTTTGGGTCGATTTCCATCGATTCTGGGTTAACAATCAATTTGGGGTGTTCTTTTGCGATCTTCGATTGTTTACTGCATTCCGGTTGAGGTTCCTCAATTTCGTGTCAAGTAGGAGTCACGTGGTTTGACTTATCGTCATTTTTCCTGGCCAAGGTTTGCATGTTGGCCACCAATGGAGGCATAGCTGTGTTAGACAGAGGCATCAGTTTTCCGTGAGCAGCTATTGTACTGTATGTCCGAGCATTTCCACTGCCAGAGGTTTGGATAGTTGCCAACTTTGGACAGTTCACCTTCAGATGTCCTTCTTCCTTACAATGAAAACAGCGGTTCTTCAATCCATCATAATAAATTCGTACTCGAAAATGTCCAATGAATAGATTCGCTGGGATCTCTTTTGCAATTTCCATATGGACACCACGGACACCGCTGAACACATTCAGATTGCACTCAGCTGGGTAGCGTTCTCTTACATGTTGCCTGATTGTTCCGAATTGTCCCAAGACTGAAGCAATGGCCTTATCATCGATCTCGGGTGGCAGATTGAATATTTGTACGTATCGAAAAATGCGACTGGCCATAGCCAGACTAATCGGTGTCGTTGAAGTGTCGTTGTACTTGAAGGTGTAGATCTCTTCGACGTGGTTACAGAGTTCATTGAACTTACCTTCATCATGAAACTTGATGAAGAATAAGCCATCATTTTCGTTTTTGTAGACTGAATGCACCTCCGTTGAGTTTCCGGTAACAAATCTGAGGACTTCTAGATGCGAGGGCACTTTAGCACCGGATTCAAAACACAGTTTCAACGTGTTCTTTCTTACACTCGATTCCATATTATCTATTTTTCAATAGATTCCGCTAACACGCACACACACTGAAGACTACAACGGCAAAGCCGTGTACAATGAGTAAGATTTTTACGAGAGCTATTGGTATAATCGACTGATCGGTCCAACGTCTCATCCGAGAATGGTGTTAGAAATCAGAATTGAATTTCACTCGCATTTTCGCATTTTCGACGCTTCGATTCTTCGTTTTCAATATTTTTACTATTTGTTACTTCTCAGTAACCGTCGAGCTAACTTTTTATGATAATAAAAACAAAAAAAACTAAGCCTAGAAATCGGTCCAGAAACGACTCGATGAATGCAAACTTAGCATTCATGGGGACTCTCGAAACCTTCAAGAACTAATAGTAAGCAGTCTAAGTTTAGCAAGAGTATGTATTAGTATCATAAAACAGATGAGTAAATTGAGACTTAAGTAATGTATTTTATGCGAATAAAGCGGATTTTTCTTTGCAACAAACATTTTAATGGTATAGATTTCGGTACAGATTTTAGAAAAAAAATGTACAGATGAGAAATATTTTTTCCAGTACAGATGAAAATTGAACAACACTGCAAGTGAGAGGTATTAATTACTTGACTCAGTGAGACTGAGACCTAATATGAAAACTAGAATATGTTTTTGAAGCCACTACATAAATTTTGTTCCTTCCAAATCTATCGAAGTGATAATTGAATTGAGGCGAATTGAATGGAATAAGTTTGTAGTTCTACGTTAACACTTATGCACTTGTAGAAAATTGGAAGAAACGAAATTAGAAGAATAGTGTCCGAAACATGACCGCATTATGTTTTGGACACTATTCTTCTAATTTCGTTTCTTACAATATTCTTCAAGTGCATAATAAGATGAAAGTCATGATGAGGATCGTTGAGGTACTATAATTTCTGTGATATATAAGAGCACAACAATTTGGTCTTCCTGTCTGACCTCTTTCGGATCGTCACATGAAAAGCGCTACATTACATCGCTCCTTTCACAATACAACACAGCGAAGTATCACGTGTGCCCAAAATATACAGTCACGTAGGTAATAATGAAATTGTTTTTCAAAGTGGATTCAATTCGCAATCGAACCGTGATTAAGCACAGGTGTATTTTTGGTCATCTGCTGTCAATAACTTCCCTTTGTTTCACTCACATAACTCATGCAAGCCGTCGACAACTGCTATTTCGTATAAAATATTCAGTGAGCTATAAAACGTTTTAACTCCCATGTAATTCAGTTATAAGTTGATACGGCTCCAATTCGCACACGATATACATACACATAGAGAGGGAGCCGAGGTGAGTGAAAGGGAAGAGAAATAGAGAGTGAGAGTGCTCTATGTGAGCCCGAGACGCGACTGAAGGGTATCAAACATTTCAACACCCATTGCCTGGTCATGAACAACATACACTGGCTGAATTCCATCCGCTTTTGCACGAGACGCCTCCTCATTCACTCACTTCGGCGATGGGATGAGAGGAGGATGGGCGCCGGGAGGATGCTGGCATCCCTTTTTAATTTAAAGCACTGCACGCTGCATCAATTTTTGGAATGTGATGCCTGATGTGAGATTGTATGTTGGTGTTGTTCAAGGGACGTGTCTGCTTGCGAACCGGTCGAATGGAGTGGAAATATGGCAAGTGGGAAAACGGGGGAGAGGTGGGGGAAAAGAGCTTTTTTGCACTCTCGGCTGCGAGGATAATTCCAACGAGAATAATAATCCAGAATGTGAAAGTTAAAACTCAACATGTTTCATTGTTGAATGCTGCTGCGTGGCTTTGGCTTAGCAATGCGGGTGGAGCGGTTGGATCTAGTGGGTGGGTGGGTGTAGGCGAACGTAGAAGGTATTCAACAGTATGCTGTGGTATGTTCACGCTTTGCTTTTTCGCTTTTTCGGGTGTAGCTCGGGAGATCTGCGAGCTGTGAGCTGTTTAAATTTTAACGTTAAATATTCGTTTTATAGCGGTACGGGATGGCCGTTATACGCCCCGGTGAGGTACGAAAGTGTTGAAATTTTCCGTTATTTCCTACCTGTTGAATGTTAACATTAATGGAATACTTAAAATTGTGTGTTTTAGCTGTCTCCAGCCGGGGTCGAGCATGATGTGAGCTCCAACGACGTGTCGAGACAGAATTTAGTGCTTTCATAATGAGTGTTATGTGAGATACTCGTGAATAATTAAGGTAAGATTGGTGTGGAAATTGCCAGAGATGTTTGCATCTAGCAAAACGAACAGATCAGCTCTGTATGGATATGGAAACTCAAGCAGTATGAAAAGGTTGGTTATAGAATGTACATATTAATTTGTAGTCTGCAAAAGACAACCGCACAATATTGCATTCGAAGCGATTTAGAAACGAGTTTAGACAGAACTAGAAAACAGCTGCGTGAATAAGAAGAACTAGAAGATGAAATGAGACAAATATTATAGATATAAAAACTAACAATGATCGAATAACTGTAGATATAAAGCTTAAGAACGACCATCTATCATTGAACGTCGAGAAGTACTCGTTATCACTCATTCGAGTCCATTTCGTTCCCCCCTTAGTGAACAAAAGAAACTCACTAACACTATCTAACGGGTGTTAAATAAAAAATGATAATTTTTTCAATACCTTTCAGTAACTCAAATAAAGAGCGTAAAATTTTCTTTCTCCAAGAAAATTGCTGTTTGGTCTCCCTAGAAACAGTAGGCGTATTTGGTTTTGCTAGTTTGAATTTAGTCAAAGCAAAGATGGCGTCGAAACAGCACGTGCTCCGCGAATGCATTGTACGGTTCTACGAAATGATAATTACTACTCCAGCGACAAGTCATCCACACCGCCTGAAGTGAAATACAAGTTCAAGCACAAGTTCGAAAAAAAGGTTATGTTGTACATCGCCATTTCCGACAGGGGCATTTCAAAGCCTTGGTTTAAGCCAAGCGGTCTGGCAATCAACCAACAAATCTATCGAGAAGAGTGTCTCGATAAAAACCTACTGCCGATCCTGAACGAGCATCACGCGGATGGGAATAACGTCTTCTAGCCGGACAAGGCGTCTTCCCATTACGCCAAGAAGGCGCTGGCGTATCTTGAGGAGAAAAAGAAACCGTTCGTGCCGAAAGATCGTAACCCAATAACCCGAGTGCCACCCAATAGAGGATTTATTTGGCTCACTCAGTGCCCTAGTGTATAAAAACAGTTGGAGGACCAAGGAAACGAAGCAACTGACTACAAGAATCCGTAATTGTATCCGGAAAATGGACGTAAGTGCCGTACAACGTTCTTGTGAGAGCATCGCGACAAAGTTGCGTCGAACAGCAGACCACGGCCCTTACTCAAACATTCACTGACATTTTTTTTGAAGAAAATATATTATGTTATTAAAAAATACTGAAATCGATGGAATTTTTTTTTTATATGTGATTGAAAAAATTCTCATTTGTTATTTAACACTCGCAATTGCCAATGGAGAAAGCTAAATCCCAACAAACTATTTTAAAACCAGCGATGGAAATATAGGAAGCGCTCGAGACAGCCTGGATGTATCGGAAGCTAATTAAGTAACTGTATTCGAAGGTGGAGGTAATGTTCAACGAGACCGATAACAAAATTTGAACAGCATAAAGGACCTGCATGACAAAATAAAAAATGCAGAAAAATGTTCAAAAAATCATGTTGAATTGTATAAGTCTTACTGTTGGTGTTTGTCTAATCAATTGGAACTTGCTATACAGTATTACAGATCCAGATGTAGCAGTGAGCCTCTAGAATGGAAGTTTACTGGAACTTTAGGTAACTTTTATCCCACTTCTTGTCGGCAGACCTAGAAAGAACCCATGGGAATATCAGGATTCATAGTGGAACGTAAAGTTTCCTATCCCTTATGAAAGATAACTAAGTATGAAGCTAACAATATAAAATACTACGAAATTAGTATAATTAATTAAGCCAAAGCAAATTATGTTTCATGAAATCTATGTTCAACCTCTTCTACAGGAAATGTGGATCAGACTTAAGCAGTCTAATGTAGTCAATAATTCCAATCAAATTGATCAATTTGCAAAATGAGATGAATGAATAGTTTGGATCGAATTTAACCAACGATTATCCTATCCTTCCGATGATAAATTCTACTGAACCAGAATCAGATTTTTCCCACGTGAATTCAATCCGCTGACGACGTATACATAATTGGAAGAACAAATACGACCGTTGCGGACTTGTATAAACGAAGCAGGGCTGATTATTCGCTCAATACACCTAAGACTGAATACATGATAGCAGGAGGGGTTGATCGAAATAAAATCTTTCTTGGTAGCAATGTTGTGATCGACGACGACGAGCTCGAAGTGGTCGAGTAATTTTTCTACCTTGGCTCGTTGATAACAAACTCCAAACTTGACAGCATAGTCAACAGAAGTATGGAGAACACAGCACATCGCCAAGGCTGGACGATTGCGATGAACAGGGCACATCGAATCCGGTGGGAACAAGAAGAAGAGGAGTCCAGAGAGCGAGGTGACGTGTTGACGTGGCGTATTGTCAACTGGACTTGGCAAGAATCGATGCGGCCGGGTATTAAAGAACTGCAGCTATGCATCGGGTTTATTGGTGGAGAAATTTTGTGAACAAGGACAAATCTGAACATTGGAACATTGAAAATAAATAAATAAATCATAGTTCGGCTGATAAATTTCGATTTAGAAATATCAGTGGACTTAAACAATTTTTCTTCTTCCGATTAATGTTATAAAAAGTTGATGTTGATGCGATGTTTCTCTTAAAATCTACAGGAAAATAGATGCGCCCTAATCTCGGTCGCCAAACTGCTTGAGCTGGTTGTCTTGGAGTTGATATTAAGTTTCTGCCAGCAATACATTGTAGAGGACGAACATGTACGCCTAAGAGATTAACTGTAAACAATCTGTTGTCTTTCCCAGCCTATATAAAGGGCTCTCCACATACCATTGTGGACAGAAAAAGCACGATTTTAGACTCCACCCTCCCCTTCCGTGGACAAGCGTGGACATTGACTATACCCCTCCACGGCTGTCCACGTGGACATTCTTCCATATATTTTAATTAAAAAAAAAGAAGAAATATTTGCATTGTGCTTATATTCAATTTTAAATTGGTCTTATTTTATATTTGATGTTTGTTTAATGATAAAAAAAACAATTCATGAAAAAAAATATGTTCTTTTTTTGTTAATGGAGACTAAAAGTCTTTCGATACATTCGTCTCTGCAAATCACAAATTCAGAAAATGAAGTAGGCAAAATTTCGAGAGCTTCTCAACTGTACTTCGTCTAACTACAGTATTTCAACTTGACTGTTGTTGTCAGCGAAGTACAAAACCTTTCCCGTCATCGTTCGAAAAATTTTCAGAGGACGCGTTGCGTTCCATATATCGGCTAAGACTACCTCAGAGTGCTTCGAAAATATGTTTTATTAACAAATTTTCAGCGACCATTCTGCATTGAATATCTAGATGACTTCCAGAGTGTTCCCGAAGCAAAATTACCCTAGACAATTCTCGACTCAGAGAGCGCATCTTTCTTTCGATGCAACGTAAACTGTTTTACTTTCGAGGTCTGCAACGTTGAAATCGTTTTATTCTGATGATAAACTTAAATCATGTAACCTTTTTCAAAAAAAAAAAAATAATAAATAAATAAAATAATGCCAATGGGCTTTGTTAGTAGTAACGGTTGTTCTAATTCTTTGATGCAGTATTTATTACCACTTACTTACTACCAATATATCTGAGAGTTTGAAAATATGTGAAATCGTTGGCTTCAGAAAACGCTCGGTTATGGAAATTGTCAAAGTTACTAAAATAAAAATTCGATCTTTTTCATCCCATTTGTTCTAATGCGTATGGAAATCTATTTAATCATTTATGTAATAATCCCAGTATGATGACTGCCAAAAAAAAACTACTCCTTCAAAATCGCTTTCAAGGGCATTCGAGAGCGTTGATTCTCTCGAATGCCCTTGAAACAAATCCATATTCGCTTTTCTAATAGTTTAAACGTGGATATTGTTTCCAAAACAAAAACAAAAACGCTATTGATTCCATCCAACATTAGGATTGTCCCCGTTTCATATCCCGTTAGGATGTATCCCCGTTTCATATCCCTCCTATCCGATCGATAAACTTTTACTTAGTCGCGGCAATACATACACACACTCTTTACAGACGCACGGGCCGAAGGTTGTGCAGTCCACTGATCATTCAACAAGAGCCAAAGGTTGTACCGTTCACGACAACTCTACACGAGCTGATGATTGCGCCGGCTAGTGACCATTCTATCCTGGATTCCTCGAGTCGAGAAAGACGCACCACGCTAGATATGGGGTACAGACTAGGGGGGCGTTGCTGATTAATGGTCAGCTGCATCCCAATAGGAAGTATCCCATGTCGGGTACACGTACAGAGCATCGAAGACTGCAACATACCAATCATGAGAACACTTGTAATACTAACCTCGAGCCAACCGCGAGTAATCGGTTACATATTACTAACATAGTTGTAAGCAAACATTGTCGAAATATTGAACTCCCGGCCCCGTTAGGCTGACGCCATATGAGCCTTAATAAAAATATATATTTTGGAAAAAAAATTAGGATTGCACCTTAAATAACCATACTTAAATTAGAAACATTTCTTCGGTGACTTAAAGGACTGTTCAACAGTAAAACTGTACAATCACAAAGCATGAAATAACATATGAAGTAACTCATTTGGCAATAAAATCATTAGCCTGTCACCGAGAAACATGTTTCGAACGCATTCAAATAAAGAAACAACCTGGATTTAGGTATACTTCTTCACTGAACTTTGACTGCCAGTTCAGATATAGAAGCGAAAATTAGAACAAATAAAACAATAGTTTGAATGCCCAAAATGCTCAAATTTGAAGAAAAATATTTTCGATGCGTTTAATTCCATAAAAGGTAGAATTGTCAGGTTTAATTCCAAATATAAAGCAGGAAGACTTATCGCTTGCGATTTAGATCATGCCATTAATCGTATTGATAGGATTTTCCTCTTGGCTGTGGTTCAGAATTTTTGATCTAATTCCGGATTCAAAGTCCTCTTAAAAAAAAAAAAAAAAAAACATGAAGGTCGTAATAACATTTGCTAATTAACGGAAATCTCACTTGTAACATCCCAATCTTTTGGTAGGACAAAGTAATTCTTAAAAAACTGCTCTCCGGTGCTGAGCATACCTACGCAGTTGTATCAAAGATAACGTCACAAAATGGACGCTAAATTCGGGAAATATTTGGGAACAAAAGGGTGGACTGAATCTGCTTCTTCCAGTACAGAGTTCTGCGCATGAACTTTGGCAGGTATTATAAAAAATTGGATAGCACTCGTTTCGCTAAGTCCTTCTCGAATTATTTGGAAAATCCTCCAAATAGTTTGGTCATTTCATCATGTTATCAACATCCCACATGTACTCTGCGAATAAAAATATATTAATAGATCGCCATGTTTAATTTACTCACACGTAGACCTGAACCTAGAACACAGAGTTTAGTTTATGCTTAAATATGACGTAGCATAGAAGCTGAAAACAATGATCATCCACTACCAATAGAAGCTTGATCGCTCACCGTTTATGTGAGTTTCATGCAGAATACATATTTCAGTGGAGAAGTTCGATATGGAAAAATATTCGAGATATCCATTTTATGGATAAATATGGAGTATTCAAAATGGGCGGAAAGTTGAAAGATTCTCGAAAAATTTTTTTTGAAAATAGATATGAATATATTAAAAAAAAGCATTTATTTTACGTGTCCACGTGGTCATTATCTGTACCCCACCCCCCTCATCGTGGACAAGCGTGGATATTTTTGTAACACCTCCCCCCCAACGGATTTATTCAATAGCGCCAAACAAACAGATGTGATATATCTTAACTTAACAGCTGAGTCTGTACTTCAAAGGCGTTAATTTTAATCTGAATTTTCCATCAAAGTAGCAGAGAAATTTCTCTTCGAATTGGACGATCCAGTCAATTAGTGCTCAATTATTCTGCGAATCCTCAAGGAAACGGTAAGAAGGAGAGAGCTCCACGTAAATCGAAGCTTATTGATCGGAATAAGCGGGATATACCTAGAGTAGGTTCGAATACCTCAAAATCGCATGTGCAAATAAAGCAATATTTCAACTACTCAACTGCTCGGGTGACAATTTTGGTAAAAAATAAATCTTCACATAAAGAAATCCTCACATCTGAAGACGTCTGAGTTTTGCCAAAGCTCACATGAACCGACAGTGGGACATGGTATGTTGTGACAAAGAATGTTTCCAAAAGAATACATTTCGTTATATACTATAACGAAAAGTTCTTAACTGTATAGGTTATCTTCACTGGCGAAAAAAGTTCAATTTCGGATGGTCCTCATGGTTTCAACGGGTACTGGCGTGTTTTATGGAAAAAGGAACAGTATTTTTCAACTAGGAATTTTGGTGGAGACTCGTGCATGGTTTGGGCGGGATTCTCTGCAAACGGATTGCTCAAGATAGCTTTCACATCATTCAAGGATTACACACATGTTCTGGAATCCTCTCTCCTACCGTTTTTGCCTGGATATTGTTACAATAAATTCACATTCCAGCAACACAATGCTACTATACATATCAGAAAGTAAACTAAGCAATGGATTATGGACTGTCCGGCTCGCTCTCCAGACTTGAATCCTGTTGAAAATCTTAGGGGGGATCCTTGTACGCAGAATCAACACTGAAGGTAAACTTTACACCACGATTGAAGAGCTCAAGTCCGCAATTTCGGAAAAATGGAAAAATATCGAGAAATCCATTCAGCAGAATTTGGTAGATAGTATTCCAACACGATTTTTCAAGGTTGTTAGTCGAAATGGCAAGGTTACCAATTATCGACATGTAAATCAGCCGATCGTTTAGAATTCATCATTGATAATACTTATGAATTTTGAAGTGGTCTTATAGAAACTGGACAGCTTTAATTATCATATTGAAGCACAACAAATAAACAAACATCTCTTTTGAACGAAATTGACGTCAAATATACTTTATTCTAAGCATTCAACAATGTATGAATGTATCTTGTTGATATTCTAACTGTTTTTGTTGCAACGAAATAGAATCAGGGTGGTCTTATAGAAGTTGGACAGAGTGTACGAAAGTAGATGTCATCTAATCAATCTGGACACCTTAGCTGTTCGTCACAATGTCGCCCGTGCTATGTCAGTGTCTGAGGTCGTGAAGGCGAGAACAGAGTGTTCACCATTGCTCAGTTCATTCCAACTTCAAGAAGTCTGCGGAACAGAAATTTCCTGCGTATACCGGTCCGGCGTACAAATTACGCGACATAAAGCAAATTTATATGAAAAGTTTAAAAAAATTATCAACGTTGTTTGTTTCGCCTTCTTGTCTATTTCGTTCTTCAATGATTTATAACAGCTTATAGCTCGGTTAAGGTGAAGGTGGAACGAAGCCATTGTATATTATATAGGTGTATTACGTGTGTTCATGGGGTAATAGTGTTTGTGAGAGAAGAGCAAAACATCCGGTTCGTTTTGGTTTTGAAACGTAAACAGATCAATTCACTTATCAGACTGTGTGGCGCTTCCCTCACACGAGTCTTAGAATACATTTGAAATTCAATACTGATGTAAAATGTATGAACGGTGTGTTCCGATGAACAAATGCAAATATAAATATTTGTTATTTGTATATGAAGTAAAATGTTGATCATACGCGAGCGTAACATGAGCAAATTTATAAAACATGCTAAATGTGGCTCTTTTGGTAATAACAGGTTCTTTCGTGCAGTACCTCGATGTTGATAGTTCCTTAATATTTTCCTTCGTTGATCGTATTTTTTTCACATATTCACATTGGAGAGCCTTAACCCTTCTTTTAGTTGGTTGAGGCATTTGATTGAATGTAATACTTTTCCGTTTACTATTTCTGACAGCAGAGGCAGCCGCGGCAGTGTTCCGAGCTCTTTTTTTTCCATAGAGGTGAGGAACGCTCTTCCAGCCTTATCTGGGAAGGGATAACCCAGACGTCGCGTGGGGATCGCAACCCACAAAAACCAAGCCCTCTACTCGTAGCCTCATTCCCCCCGGGAACACATCTAGGCGACTACTTCAGGGGGCGGCTGTGCTCATGCACTGCACGAGTTTTCAACGCTAACTAGCGTTGATCCTTCCCTTTTTCTCTATATTCTTATTCACCATTCGTTGCTCTCCACTGCGTTTATGACCATTTTGCAGGCATCCATTTACCCGTCGAGACGTGCACCGATTAGGAAGCGCCCTCCAACTTAACGCGCGCCCCGTCACAGTCACCCTCGCAGGATTTCTCTTCCCAACGGAGCGCCGATTAGGTAGCGCCCTCCAACATGACGCGCACTCCGTCACAGCTATTCTCGTGGTGTATGCACCAGTTTGTCGATGGCTTCCTCCATGATGCTCGCTCCTTCGAAATGTTCGCAGTGTTCCTCCATCCAGGCCACGATAAGGCGTTGCCAGGCAGGCATTTTTGTATTCTTCGCGACAGTATCCGTTTACCTGTCGAGACGTGCACCGATTAGGAAGCGCCCTCCAACTTGACGCGCGCCCCGTCACAGCCACCCTCCATCTGCCGTTTTGAGCCGCACTCCACTCTTGCTGCCACCTAGCCATCGACTCTGCCCTCATTAGCTTCCGGATTCCTCTGGTTCCCCTCCTCATATAGCACTCGCTGTCTTCCGCCAAGATGATGTTGATAGGGACCAACCTGGCTATGATGCAGACCGCTTCTGTTGATATGGTTCTGTACGCATTCGCGACTCGCATCGCCATGAGCCGGTACGTACTATTCAGCTTTCTCGTGTTCCGCTGAGTTTCTAACGCCGCGATCCAGGCTGGACCCCCGTATCGTAATGTCGATGAGGAGACACTAGTCAAAAGGTGCCTCTTGCTGTCGCTTGGGCCGAAGTTGTTGGGCATGATTCGTGTCAGTGCATTGATTGCCTTCGTTGCTTTTTTACAAGCGTAGTCGTCGTGACTGTTGAAGTTCAGTCGATCATCGATCTGCACCCCCAGCTATTTTAAGTCTCGTTTCGAGGTTATCGAGTGCTCTCCAATTGTGATTTCTGCACGTTGCACCGCCCTGCGATTGCTGACAATCAGCATTTCCATCTTGTGGTGGGCTATTTGCAGTTTCACACTTTGCATCCACTTTCCGATCATGTCTATCGACTCGGTCGCAAGCATTTCGACCCGTTCCAAGGATTCTCCGGTCACGAGAATAACGATGTCATCCGAGCTCTGCAATACATATTCTTAACTAATGTTAAAGTTGCTAAAACTTATATTATAGACCGATGAACCGTAAAAACAATAATTGAATTGATATCAACAAAATTTTATTTTATTGATTTTCCTGACATGAGACACTATGACCCAGGAATGACATTTTATTGAGTGGTTTTTATAGCTGTTTCGATTATGTTGTCTGGCATCAGTGTCGAAAAAATAACGATGCTTTCCCCAATACAAACAAAACCATTGCTGGATTGAAAAATTTTAAAAATGAAAATTTAACTTTCTGAGTAATAGCTCGAGTTTTCCGACGTTTTTCACTATACATTGCGACGGCAGATGAAAATTTAATATCTTGGGAGTAATCGATTAGAGTTTGGTTGATATGGGAAGTGTGCGAAAACGATCATTTTCTTCACACAGTTTCGCCAAATTATTGATTTTCGGGCGAGGGGTGAGGGAGGGAGACGAAAAAAATGAGCGCCATTGTGGCTTCCTTCCACCTTCACCTTAAAAGGGTCGAGAAATTTTAGCGCTACGTTTGATGTCAGGATCGTTTTCAAGGAGTATGTTGATGTTAGCTGTTTGGATACAACAGGCTTTTGTCTCTTCATCAAATGCCGGCTCTGGTTGCAACTGAATGAGTTTCTCATATGAAAGGGGTTCCCTGTCAGCTTCAAGTAAATCAAACACATCACCTTCCTTCAAACCTTCAAAGCCGAATTCATTTGCTAGATCCAAAATGTTCTGCCTAATCTCAGGAAGGAAATTAACTTCTGCATCAGTACTTTTTACACATTCTTGCCATATTTCTTTCCAAACATGATTCATTGTTGTTAATTTTAGCTCACTTCACTGATGCTGTCAAGAGGATCCTTGATGTTATAATATTACCAAAATGTTTTAATTGAAGATTTACCATCAGTTTTCCTTATAAGTTGACGGAAAGTTCGGCGTGGGCAATATTCCTTACAAGTGGCTATTGTACCCTGATCGATTGGTTGAATCTGAGTTGTTGTGTTTATATGGAGGTACTCAATCATGACGTCTTCAAATAGATCGGATAAATTAGAAGGATGTCTTGATGCATTTTCCAAAATTAGCAAAGCCTTGTTGCTTAAGTTATAGTCTCGCAAACATTTTTTAACTTCTGTACAAAAGTGATTCTCAAAAGTATTTTTTTGTCGTTATAATGAACCATTTTAGGGCGCAAACCGAAAACGTGACTTAATCGAAGAGGGCCGTTATAGCGAAATGTTTAAAAATTTCGACATGCAGAAAAAAACCACAACGAATTTTATACATACACTACGACGCGCAACCGCTCGTATAAAAAATGGCATCTTCAGTTTCCATGGAAATTCTCTCAGAGAAGCTTCATAATCGGGAATTTTCGCAAATTCTGAATAATTTCCAGTATAATTTACTGTCAGAAAAGCATATGATTTTCTCTCATGGCAGCTTGAAATCTTCTCGATAAAGTTCTATGGGCTTAAAGTCGTTACAAGCGCGTTACGTGCGCTGAGCAACCTGTTCACGTGGGCTCTCAAGCTGGTATCGAAATCTCTACGGAGAAAATCGAAACGGCCGTTTTTTCTAGGAAGCATGAACCTGCCCGATTCTAACTTCAACCATCCAGCAAATCTATATTTTTCAAATATCTGGGAGAATCAACTTTCTCCAAACAATAACCACGGTGGGGTGCCCATCCAGGAGACCTGTACTAAACAACGGTATTATTGGTGTTAGAATGTGGTAGTTTTTGCTTCCGATTTCATACAGGTTTCATATTCTGAAGCAGGAGAAAATAAAATATCGCTGTATGCATATAGCCATTGGGTGTTTATATTCGACCCATACGATGAGTCTCGAAGTACCATCTGTCCAACTTCTATAAGACCAGGTAGATGATCGTACTGCCCTGTGTTATTGTAAACAAATAATGATTCAATTCATATTCTAGTGTTTTGGTATTGGTGACTACCATACACTGCATGATTTTCATATGTGTGTGTGCAAGCGCTGAGCGTAAACAAATATTTTTGTATTTTTCAAATGTCATGTTTGTATAGGACCAGTTATATTTTCCATTGTTTTAGTTGTTTTGATCAATAAATCTGGAAAATGCCGTAGGGAAAAGTTCTCACGGAGAGAGAAGAAAGACAACTCGATGCATTTCACCAAGAAAATGTTGGTATCAGAAAAATTGCTCGTCCGTTTGGACGATCCCATCAAGTAGTGCTCAATTATTTGGCGAATCGTCAAGGATACGGTAAGAAGAAGAGAGCTGCACGTAAATCGAAGCTCTCTGACCGGGATAAGTAGTAATTAGTTAGAACAGGTTCGAATACCTCAAAATCGCTTATGCACATTACGCAATCTTTGAACTGGAATGTTTCCCGGGAGACAATTCGTCAAGTTTTGGTAAAAAATCCTTACAGGGTTTAAAAGGTTAACCCCTTGCCTTACGATTTAATTTCCGACAACAGGGCCCAAACACGAGCACAGTGAGTGGTTTCGATACTCTGCTAAGTGTGTGTATTTTACGATGGTAGCAGTCCCGAATCATCGCCTGAAGCATGTATCCATTTCACATCGATAGACGACGAGTGAGGTTCGATGTTGTACGTTCTGGCACGAGTGTGGTTCGACGTTATAAGTGAAGGGGTTAAAGCTCCTAATCTTACATCATCTTACATCGAAAGACGTCTAAGTTTTGCTAAAACCCATGTGAACCGATAGTGGGGCATGGTATGTTATGACAAAGACTGTTTTCAAAGCAATACATTATTAGGTGCTCCCGTGACCGAGTGGTTAGCGTCACACCTAACATGCCAGGGGTTCGGGTTCGATTCCCATACACATAAACATACATAAACATACATAAACATACATAAACATACATAAACATACATAAACATACATAAACATACATAAACATACATAAACATACATAGGCCGTGGAGTTGCCGGCCTAGAATAGCACTTCGGGTCTTGGTCCCTGTCCCTGTCGTATGAGGCGACTAATCGGGTGACAACGCGAGTAAGGGCGCGGTAAAGCCTATTGGAGATTGCACGGGGGAAATACCGTGTACAGGAGCCACGAAAGGAGTGCCAAGCACATCAGGATTGACGCCAGTAAGATCCTGATTACGACATACTGGTTACGACATAGAAAACGGACACGATACGGAAACGATTTCAACACGACGCTAAAGGCTGACAGTCGTACTATCCTGTTCCCTGAGTAAGGAAGGGTGACACCGTCCTGAAATGGCGTTTGGGCTAATAGTGCGGTTGCCCCCGTCCCGGTAATAACTTGGCAAGTCTTCGGGTACGTTCGATGCTCGTCTAGGCCCAGGCACTAGGTACTAGGCGTCAGATGTCACATTCCTGACTTGCGCTGATCTGGCTCTGAACACGGTCCCCATGAAGGACCGTGTCAACCCCTGCATGGCCTCACTGCTTGCATAGATAACCATGGGATCACTGGTAGCGACTATGTACAACGAGCGGAGATAGCGGCCCGAAGTTGGGACCCAGAAAAATATGAATAGTTGCAATAACACACCAACAAACGATGGAGAGGAGAATGTGTTCGCGAGAAGCGGACGAATGCTGAGGTCACCTGTCACTCGAGTAGCCACAACGAGTACAAGCAACACAAAACCACAAGAAGTGTTTGCTGCCCAAGCATTCCAAGGAGATCTTGGCTCCGTACAGAGCCAGTTGTTTACGCTGACCTCAAGCGCATCCCAAGAAGGGCAACTTGGGAGGCTCAGCATCACGGACGTTAGGAAAAAGGTCAACGAACTTTACGAGTTCGTAAAGGACAAAAACAATGTCCACTTAAAAATAAAACATCTGGTGACGAGCATCAGATCGGTCGTCATGGTTGCTGAACGCGAGCATAAGGAGCTGCAGATGAGAGCAGAGGGTGCTGAAAAGGCTCTGCTCGAGGCGAATGAGAAACCCGTCGAGATACTTGAGACGCCGAAGGGTCCTCTGAACACACGATCGGACAAGAGAAGGAGGGACACCCCAGGAGAAGAAGAAGAGCTGAAAAAGGCCAAGAACGATCTGAGTAACGCGAAAGGAGGTGAAAGCAGTGAATGGCGTACTGTCGATAACCAGGCAGAAAAACGCAAAAAACAGAAGGAGAAGAAGAAAAAAGTTGAGCAGGAAAAGAAGAAACTCGGACCTCGAGTGGAGCGAATCAAGGGCGATGCTTTGATCGTTGAAGTGTCAGCAGGAGTATCGTATGCAGCTATCCTTCGGAAAGTGAGAGACGATCCGGAGTTGCAGACACTGGGCGAGAACGTCGTGAAAACTAGGCGCACGCAGAAAGGCGAGATGCTCTTCGAGCTTAAAAAAGATCCAGCGGTTAAGAGCTCCGCTTTCAAACAACTCATTGAGAAGTCACTAGGGGAGGAGGCGAAGGTGAGAGCTCTCTCTCAGGAATCAACCATCGAGTGCCGGTATCTGGACGAGATCACGACTGTTGAGGAATTGAGAACTGCGTTACAGTCACAATGTGACCTTGGCGATGTGCCAATGACAATCCGACTGAGAAAGGCATACGGTGGGACACAAACGGCCTCGATACGGCTCTCGAAACAAGCTGCGAATAAACTGGTGGAGAAGGGTAAAATAAAAGTGGGGTGGTCCGTGTGCCCGATGAAAGCTCCCCCTCGTATGGCCAAGCAAATGGAGAGATGCTTTCAATGCATGGGCTTCGGTCACCAGGCGAAAAACTGCGGTGGTCCTGACAGATCGAAATTGTGCAGGAAGTGCGGGACGGAAGGTCACGTTGCTAGAGACTGCACCAAGCAACCGAGGTGCATGTTGTGCAAGGAGGAGGACGGAAACGACCACGTCACAGGTAGCTTCAAATGTCCGGCGTACAAAAAGGCGATTGCGGGTTCGCAGTAATGGAGGTTACCCAGCTCAACCTCAATCATTGCGACATAGCACAGCAATTGTTGTGGCAGTCAACAACTGAAACTAAATGCGACGTTGCAATGATCGCAGAACCGTACCGAGTTCCTCGCGATAACGGAAAATGGGTGGTGGATAAAGCAGGGATGGCTGCAATACTAGTGATGGGAAGGTACCCCATCCAAGAAGTGGTGGAAAGCTCACAGGAAGGTTTCGTGATCGTCAAAATCAACGGAATCTTCATGTGTAGTTGCTATGCACCCCCAAGATGGTCAGCGGAGCAGTTTCACGAGATGTTGGACGTACTCACGGATAAGGTCAGCGGCCGCAAACCAGTCATCATCGGAGGAGACTTCAACGCCTGGGCTGAGGAGTGGGGAAGCAGATGCACCAACGCCAGGGGGTACAGCCTAC
This sequence comes from Toxorhynchites rutilus septentrionalis, assembly GCF_029784135.1. NCBI lineage: Eukaryota > Metazoa > Arthropoda > Insecta > Diptera > Culicidae > Toxorhynchites > Toxorhynchites rutilus. The sequence goes on along the minus strand of NC_073745.1, from coordinate 228,541,004 downwards.
TAGAAGCCTTCGCAAAACTAGACGTCACACTTCTGAACGAAGGCACTAGCAGCACCTTTCGAAGGGACGGCCGCGAATCCATCATCGATGTAACTTTCTGCAGTCCATCACTGGCGGCTAATACGAAGTGGAGAGTGTCGGAGGGATACACACACAGCGACCACCAGGCAATCCTGTATAGTGTCGGCCAACGGAATCCCGCAGCGGTACGGAATACAAAAACCTTTGAGCGGAAGTGGAGGACAAAGGTTTTTGACAAGGAGCTTTTCGTCGAAGCACTACGCATAGACAGCAGAACTCTTAATCTGAGCGCCGACGGGCTAACAGGAACATTGGTGAGGGCATGCGATACAGCGATGCCGAGAAGACTGAACCCGACGAATGAACGACGTCCAGCCTACTGGTGGAACGAGACACTCAGCATCCTCCGCGCTAACTGTCTACGAGCCAGAAGAAGAGTCCAGAGGGCACGAACCGATGTAGAGAGAGAGGAGCACCGCGCGTCTTTCCGAGCGACCAGAGCCGCCTTGAAACGAGAGATACGTAGGAGCAAATCGAACTGCTATAGGGAGCTGTGTCGTGACGTCGACGCAAATCCTTGGGGTGAAGCATATCGAATCGTGATGGCGAAATTCCGTAGTTCAACGACTCCCATGGAATTATGTCCGGAAAAACTCGAGGTCATTGTGAATGGACTCTTTCCGCAGCACGACCCACCGACGTGGCCACCCACACTGTACGGTGAGGACGAAGCAGAGAACGCACAAGTCACCAACGAAGAACTCATCGCGGTGGCAAAAGGTCTAAAGTTGAAAAAAGCACCCGGCCCCGACGGAATCCCCAATGTGGCCCTGAAATCGGCGATCCTTGCTTTCCCCGACATGTTCAGGGTGGTGCTGCAGAAATGCCTGGATGACGGTCTCTTCCCTGCGGAATGGAAGATACAAAAGTTGGTGCTGCTCCCGAAACCAGGAAAGCCACCTGGAGATCCAGCGTCGTATAGGCCTATTTGTTTGTTGGATACTTTGGGAAAGCTCTTGGAAAGGGTTATTCTCAACAGACTGGTGAAATGCACGGAGGATGACCACGGATTGTCGAAAATGCAGTTCGGGTTCCGGAAAGGAAAGTCGACAGTGGACGCTATTCGGACAGTTATCGAGAAAGCTCAGGTCTCGCTTAAACAAAAACGAAGAGGCGACCGTTACTGCGCGGTGATTTTGATTGACGTGAAGAACGCCTTCAATAGTGCCAGCTGGGAGGCCATCGCCGAGGCGCTACACAGATTGAAGGTCCCTAGCTACCTGTACAGGATACTGAGGAGTTATTTCCAGAATCGGATCCTGGTATACAACACAGACAGGGGACAGATAGTGAAGAATATCTCGGCGGGAGTTCCACAAGGCTCCATCCTAGGTCCTACGCTTTGGAACACGATGTACGACGGTGTTCTAAGGCTGAAGCTACCCAGAGGTGTGGAGATCGTGGGCTTCGCGGACGACATCGTAACAACGGTAATCGGCGAGACGCTTCAGGAGGTGGAAATGTTGGCGACTGAGGCTGTAGACATGATCGGTAGTTGGATGGACAGCGTAAAGCTCCAGATGGCACATCACAAAACCGAGGTGCTGTTAGTGAGCAATTGTAAGGCAGTGCTGCGGGCAGAGGTATCGGTCGGAGGACATACCATCGTTTCGAAGCGGGCGGTGAAGTACCTCGGAGTCATGATCGACGACCGGCTGAACTTCAACCAGCACGTCGACTATGCATGTGGGAAGGCGTCAAAGGCCATCAACGTGGTGGCGAGGATCATGCCAAATAGCTTTGGCCCAAGCAGCAGCAAGAGGCGTCTCTTGGCAAGTGTATCTTCGTCGATACTGAGGTATGGTGGCCCTGCCTGGTTGGCGGCTCTGGAAACCCACCGAAATCGGAGGAAGCTGAACAGCACATTCCGACTCATGGCCATGCGAGTCGTAAGTGCTTATAGGACCATTTCGACAGAAGCTGTGTGTGTAATCGCCGGAATGATTCCCATCTGCATCACTCTGGCGGAAGATAGCGAGTGCTACAAGCGACGGGAAAGCAGAGGTATCCGGAAATTGATGAGAGCGGAGTCGTTGGACAAATGGCAGTATGAATGGGATACGGCAGAAAATGGTAGATGGACGTACAGGCTGATACCGGTACTTTCGACCTGGTTGAACAGGAAACACGGTGAAGTTAACTTTTACTTGACGCAGTTTCTGTCTGGGCATGGCTGTTTCAGGCAATATCTACACCGGTTCGGGCACGCAGTTTCACCCCTCTGTCCGGAGTGTGGAGATATGGAGGAAACACCGGAGCACGTCGTTTTTGTCTGTCCCAGGTTCATCGAAAGGCGCGAGGGGCTGCCTGCACTTCATGTCGAGAATATTGTGGAGGAGATGTGTCGCGACGAGATGATCTGGAATGCCGTGAGCAGTGCAATCACACAAATCATGTCGGAGCTGCAGCGAAGGTGGAGGGCTGACCAAAGTGCTGACAACGTCCGACGGTGAAAGGTGAACAACGGCGACGGCTGTTGCAAGAGATGGTACCTCACGAGAGTAGCTGTGACGGGGTGCGCGTTGTGTTGGAGGGCACCACCTAATCGGCTCTCCGCTGGGAAGAGAAATCCTGCGAGGGTGACTGTGACGGGGCGCGCGTCAAGTTGGAGGGCGCTTCCTAATCGGTGCACGTCTCGACAGGTAAACGGATACTGCCGCGGAGAACAGCAAAAGGCCTACCTGACAACGCCTGATCGTGGCCTGGATGGAGGAACACCGCGAACATTTCGAAGGAACGAGCATCAAGGATGAAGCCACGATCAAAATGGTGAATACCCCACGAGAGTAGCTGTGACGGAGTGCGCGTCAGGTTGGAGGGCACTGCCTAATCGGCGCTCCGTTGGGAAGAGAAATCCTGCGAGGGTGACTGTGACGGGGCGCGCGTCAAGTTGGAGGGCGCTTCCTAATCGGTTCACGTCTCGACAGGTGAGAAACCCCGCGAGGGTGGCTGTGACGGGTTGCGCGTCAAGTTGGAGGGCAATTCCTAATCGGTTCACGTCTCGACGGGTAAATTCAAAATGCCTGCGAAGAGGACATCAGCGCAGTGGAATTAATAACGAATGGAAAGAAAAAAATATTGAGAAAAAGGGAAGGACAACGCTAGTTTGCGTTGAAAACTCGAGAAGTGCATGAGCACAGCCGCCCCCTGAAGTAGTCGCCTAGATGTGGTCCCAGGGGGAATAAGGCAACGAGTAGAGGGCTTGGTTTTTGTGGGTGCGATCCCCACTCGACGTCTGGGTTAACCCTTCCCAGGTAAGGCTGGTAGAGCGTTCCTCACCTCTTTAAAAAAAAAAAAAAAAAAAAAAAACATAAACATACATAAACATACATAAACATACATAAACATACATAAACATACATAAACATACAGAGCCGTGGAGTTGCCGGCCTAGAATAGCACTTCGGGTCTTGGTCCCTGTCCCTGTCGTATGAGGCGACTAATCGGGTGACAACGCGAGTAAGGGCGCGGAAAAGCCTATTGGAGATTGCACGGGGGAAATACCGTGTACAGGAGCCACGAAAGGAGTGCCAAGCACATCAGGATTGACGCCAGTAAGATCCTGATTACGACATACTGGTTACGACATAGAAAACGGACACGATACGGAAACGATTTCAACACGACGCTAAAGGCTGACAGTCGTGCTATCCTGTTCCCTGAGTAAGGAAGGGTGACACCTTCCTGAAACGGCGTGTAGGCTAATAGTGCGATTGCTCCCGTCCCGGTAATAACTTGGCAAGTCTTCGGGTACGTTCAATGCTCGTCTAGGCTCAGGCACTAGGTACTAGGCGTCAGATGTCACATTCCTGACTTGCGCTGATCTGGCTCTGAACACGGTCCCTATGAAGGACCGTGTCAACCCCTGCATGGCCTCACTGCTTGCATAGACAACCATGGGATCACTGATAGCGACTATGTACAACGAGCGGAGATAGCGGCCCGAAGTTGGGACCCAACAGACATGAATATCATCGAACAATTCAACAGACGAAACGACGGTAATGAAGACACACCAACGGGAGAGGCGAGCGTGTTCGCAAGGAGCGGTAAGCTCCAGAGATCACCAATTCGCAACCAGACAACCATAGCGAATCCTATAGGACACCAACAGCATCCACAACAAGGAGAGACTAGCCTGATACAAGTGCATAAAGCCAACACCACCACTTCTTTAGAAGGGCTGCAGGTCGGGAGGTCAAGCTTGATGGAGGTCAAGAAAAAAGTGAACGAGCTCTACGAGTTCATTAAGGACAAAAACAATGTCCATACTAAGATCAAACATTTAGTCACAAGCATCAAATCCGCCGTTACGGCTGCTGACCGCGAACAGAAGGAGATGATCACGCGAGCAGAGGTTGTTGAAAAAGCACTCGCTGAAGCAAGGGAGAAGATGTCCGTCGAGATACAGGAGACGCCTAAGACGCCACGAAACCCACGATCGGACAAAAGGAAGAGGGATACCCCAGGGGATGAAGAAGACCTGAAGAAGGTTAAAAATGACAACCTGGAAAACAAAAAGGAAGGTGAAGGCAGTGGATGGCGAACTGTCGAAAAACAGACGGAGAAACGGAAGAAGAAAGAAGAAAAGAAGAAAGGTGTGCAGGAGACAAAAAAAACCAGGCCCAGACGCGAGCGAAGTAAGGGAGATGCTCTGATCGTCGAGGTGAAGGAAGGAGTGACTTACGCATCACTCCTGCGGAAAGTGAGAGACGATCCGGAGTTGAAAGAACTGGGAGAGAATGTGGTGAAAACCAGGCGCACCCAGAAAGGAGAGATGCTCTTCGAGCTCAAGAGGGATCCGGCGGTCAAAAGTTCAGCCTTCAAGGAACTGGTTGCGAAGTCGCTCGGTGAGGAGGCGACGGTGAGGGCTCTATCCCAGGAATCAGTGGTCGAATGCAGAAATCTCGACGAAATCACGACAGACGAGGAGTTAAGGCGCGAGTTAATAGAACAGTGTAAGCTGGACAATACACCAATGACGATCCGTATGAGGAAGGCGTATGGTGGCACGCAGACGACGTCGATACGGCTCTCAACAGTCGCAGCCAATAAGATGGTAGAAACGACCAAAATAAAAGTTGGCTGGTCGGTTTGCTCGCTGAAGATGGTGCCCCGGGTGGCCAAGCGGATGGAGAGATGCTTCCAGTGCATGGGCTTTGGACATCAGGCAAGAAGCTGCACAGGCCCCGACAGGTCTGAACTGTGCAGGAGATGCGGTGAGAAAGGGCATGTTGCGAGAGACTGCACGAAGCAACCGAAATGCTTGCTCTGCAAACCAGAGAACGGCAGCGACCATGCGACAGGAAGCTTCAAGTGTCCCTCGTATAAGAAGGCGTTAGCAGAATCGCAGTAACGGAGATAATTCAGATCAATCTGAACCATTGCAACACAGCTCAGCAACTGTTGTGGCAGTCGACAACAGAGACAAAATGCGACGTTGCAATCATAGCGGAGCCGTACCGAGTACCCCGTGATAATGGCAGCTGGGCGACGGATAGCTTAGGGATTGCTGCAATACAGGTGATGGGCAGATATCCTATCCAGGAAGTGGTTGGAGGTTCACATGAAGGTTTCGTAATCGCCAAAATTAATGGAATCTTCATGTGTAGTTGCTACGCACCCCCGAGATGGACAACTGAGCAATTCCACCAGATGCTAGACGCAATGACCGAGGAACTAATCGGTAGAACACCGATCGTCATTGGAGGCGACTTCAACGCGTGGGCGGTGGAGTGGGGAAGTAGATGCACCAACATCAGAGGGTACAGTCTACTGGAAGCTCTAGCAAAGCTGGAAGTAACGTTACTAAACGAAGGTACCACTAGCACTTTCCGGAAAGATGGGCGCGAATCCATCATCGACGTTACTTTTTGCAGTCCGTCGCTGTTGGCGAGTACGGAGTGGAAAGTGTGCGAGTCGTATACGCACAGTGATCACCAGGCGATCCGGTACAGAATCGGTCAACGAAACCACGTGCTAGTTCGGAGGACAACAAGCGGTGAGCGGAAGTGGAAGACGAATGCTTTCGATAATGACCTTTTCGTCGAAGCACTTCGTCTAGCTGGCGGAGCTTCAGATTGGAACGCAGAAAAGTTGACAGATCTACTGGTGAGAGCATGCGACACTACCATGCCGAGGAAAGTTGTACCAAAAAATGGAAGACGCCCAGCTTACTGGTGGAACGACTCTCTTCGCAACCTTCGCGCTAGCTGTCTTCAAGCCAGAAGACGCGTTCAGAGAGCACGAAATAGCGCTGATAGAGAGGAACGAAATACGGTGTACCGAGCAGCTAGAGCCGCCTTGAAACGGGGAATTACACTGAGCAAAGCGAACTGTTTCAAGGAGCTGTGCCGAGATGCAGATGCCAACCCATGGGGCAACGCGTATCGAGTCGTGATGGCGAAGATCAGAGGACCTGTGACGCCCGTCGAATCGTGTCCCGAGAAGCTGAAGGTCATTGTGGAGGGTTTATTTCCGATGCATGATCCTACGATATGGCCACCGACACCGTACGCCGAAATAGCTACCGAACGTTCTCAAGTTTCCAGTGAAGAACTGGTAGCAGTGGCGAAGAGACTGCAGGTAAACAAAGCGCCCGGCCCCGACGGAATCCCCAACGCGGCCTTGAAAACGGCGATTCAGGCGTTCCCGGACATTTTCAGGATAGTGCTACAGAAATGCTAGGATGATGGTCACTTTCCTAAGAAATGGAAGATCCAAAAGTTAGTGTTGCCAAAACCAGGAAAGCCCCCGGGGGTACCAACATCCTATAGGCCTATATGCCTGCTGGATACTCTTGGGAAACTCTTGGAAAGGATTATCCTCAACAGACTGACGAAATGTACGGAGAGTGACCATGGTCTGTCAAAGATGCAGTTTGGATTCCGGAAAGGTAGGTCCACCGTTGATGCTATCCGGACAGTGGTTGAAAAGGCAGAGAAGGCGTCACAGCAAAAGCGGAGGGGCGACCGACATTGTGCTATAGTAACGATCGACGTGAGGAATGCTTTCAACAGCGCTAGCTGGGAAGCCATTGCCGAGTCCCTACACCGTATGAAGGTTCCTGGGTACCTGTGCAGAATTCTAGGAAGCTACTTCCAGAACCGCGTCCTAGTCTACGAGACGAGCACGGGGCAGACAACGTTGAATATAACGGCCGGAGTACCACAAGGCTCTATCCTGGGCCCAACGCTCTGGAACGTAATGTATAACGGAGTACTGAATCTGAAGCTTCCCAAAGGCGTGGAGATCGTGGGCTTCGCGGATGATATCGCTCTCACAGTGGCAGGCGAGACACTCGAAGAGGTGAAGATGCTTGCAATCGAGTCCATCGTCTCAGTAGAGAACTGGATGCAAGCAGCGAAACTGCAGATTGCTCATAATAAAACGGAAGTATTGTTGGTGAGTAACTGCAAAGCCGTGCAGCGAGCGGAAATCACAGTCGGGGAACACGTGATAACTTCTAAGCGTAGGTTGAAATACTTGGGAGTTATGATCGACGACCGGCTGAATTTCAACAACCACGTCGACTACGTCTGCGAGAAAGCAGAGAAGTCCATTAGCGCGATAGCGAGAATAATGCCGAATAACGCAGGACCTTGCAGTAGCAAAAGGCGTCTCCTGGCTGCTGTATCCTCGTCCATACTGCGGTACGGAGCACCAGCCTGGTCGGCGGCTCTCGAAACCCACCGGAATCGTAGAAAACTGGACCGTACGTTTCGGCTCATGGCGATGAGAGTTGCGAGCGCGTATAGGACGATCTCGTTGGAGGCAGTCTGCGTTATCGCCGGCATGATCCCTATTGGCATCACTCTGGCGGAAGACAGAGAGTGCTACAGACGAAAGGAAATCAGGGGTATCCGGAAAACAGCGAGAGTAGAATCACTCTTGAAGTGGCAGCAGGAATGGGACACGGCGGAGAAAGGCAGGTGGACGTATGGGCTCATACCGGTACTATCGACCTGGCTGAACAGGAAGCACGGGGAGGTGAATTTTCATCTGACACAGTTCCTGTCTGGACATGGCTGCTTCGGGCAATATTTGCACCGGTTCGGGCACGCAACGTCGCCACTCTGTCCGGAGTGTGAAGATGTGGAGGAAACACCAGAACACGTGGTATTTGTGTGTCCCAGGTTCACCGCAAGACGCGAGGGGCTGCCTGCCCTTCATGCCGGGAACATAGTAGAGAAAATGTGTCGCGACGAGGGCACCTGGAACGCTGTGAACAGTGTAATCATACACATCATGTCCGAGCTACAGCGGAAGTGGAGGGCCGACCAGCGTAGTAATAACCCCTGACCATAGAAGAGGAACAAATGCGAGGGCTGTTGCAAAGTGTAGTACCCCACGAGAGTCGTTGTGACGGAGTGCGCGTTATGTTGGAGGGCACTGCCTAATCGGCGCTCCGTTGGGAAGAGAAATCCTGCGAGGGTGGCTGTGACGGGGCGCGCGTCAAGTTGGAGGGCGCTTCCTAATCGGTTCACGTCTCGACATGTGAGAAACCCCGCGAGGGTGACTGTGACGGGTTGCGCGTCAAGCTGGAGGGCAATTCCTAATCGGTACACGTCTCGACGGATAAGCGGAATCTGGAGAATCAGGGTCAAGAAAATGCTGGCAATGCCTGTTGGTGGATTGAGAGAGGAACATTGCGAGGGTCGTTTCGGCGGAGCGAGAGCCTAGGAGAGCATCATCAAATAGGTGGGTACCCCCACGAGAGTTGCTGTGACGGAGTGCGCGTTATGTTGGAGGGCACTGCCTAATCGGCGCTCCGTTGGGAAGAGAATTCCTGCGAGGGTGGCTGTGACGGGGCGCGCGTCAAGATGGAGGGCGCTTCCTAATCGGTTCACGTCTCGACAGGTGAGAAACCCCGCGAGGGTGACTGTGACGGGTTGCGCGTCAAGTTGGAGGGCAATTCCTAATCGGTACACGTCTCGACGGGTAAAAGGAAGCCTGTGCTGCGGATGTGCGTGGCGGAGTACAACGGAAACGTAAATGAGATGTATAGAGAAAAAGGGAAGGATCAACGCTAGTTAGCGTTGAAAACTCGTGAAGTGCATGAGCACAGCCGCCCCCTGAAGTAGTCGCCTAGATGTGGTCCCGGGGGGAATGAGGCTACGAGTAGAGGGCTTGGTTTTTGTGGGTGCGATCCCCACTCGACGTCTGGGTTATCCCTTCCCAGATAAGGCTGGAAGAGCGTTCCTCACCTCTATAAAAAAAAAAAAAAAAAAAAAAACATAAACATACATAAACATACATAAACATACATAAACATACATAAACATACATAAACATACATAAACATACATAAACATACTCTTTACAGATACAAATGACCCGGACAGAAGGATGTGCTGGCCAGTGACCATTCAACAAGAGCCGATAATTGTGCCAGCCAATGATCATTCTACCTTGGATCCCTTGAGTCGGGAGAGACGTACCACACTAGATGTGGGGTATTGACCAGGGGACAATTATTTTAGCCGATCGGTCAAAGTTTGGAGTAAATTAGAGGAGCACTTCATGGCAAATTGTACTAGAAGTACAAAATGCTATGCGTACCCTCGGAATGAACGATTCGTAATGCGGGCAGTCAATCGCAATAAGTTGTCCCAAATAAATGTTCTTTCACTCGAAATAATGTGTTCTTTGTAGAATTGAGGGTTTCCGCTGAAACAATTCCGAACCCAGGCCATATGATCGTGATCGATAAAATTGAACGAATGAAATGTTATGGAAGAAATTTCGTTTGATTTTCATGTTGTCAGAAATTGCAAGGCATTTTGATTCGACAAACCAACGTGAAACATTCGTGACAGTGTTTTATTGAAAAGAAAGATGTTGCAGTGCTATATCGGTGCGGATCAATTATTTCACGACGTATCTCGTCTGGTTGTTTGGGTCATGACCGGAAAAAAATCGAGAAGAAAATATGGGCAACGGAAATAAACACCGAGAAGAATGGAATTTTTTTTTGGAAATGTTAGGTTAATAAAAATATTGCGCTTTTATCCGTGTGGCATTCATACCCATGAGGTAGCTGCATGTGCAATACGAAATTGTAAAGTAACCATATGCGAACTTGTGCTTTGATAAAACTTGAATCTTTGATTCAATCACATCTTATTTGCACTTCAAATTTTCCTTCGGGATGTTCAAGTAAACATGATCCATTCTGATCCATTATACCATCGATGAAAACCAACTTGTCAAATTGCATACGGCTAAAGACGAATTGATCAACACCTTTGGCATTTCAACTGAAACAATTGGACAAAACGTTTTCGCAACAAATGAAAATCCTGTCCAATCTCGAACCAGTACGCGTAGTAGTTCAATGAGTTGAAGATATTGAATGCTATGCTTTCTCATCAATTTTGGTTTTTAAATTTTGAACAAAATAGAATTTTTTTCCATCTAAAAATTCAATGATGATGATTTTGTCTCTGAAATCACTTACTGGCAGATAGACTTGCTGAAAAAAATACAACATGCAAAACGTCAGAAGCGACACAAACTTACCTTAGTGGAGAATTCTATGCACAATATCACGCCTTATTAGTATCCTGAATGCCAAATTAGAAAAATACGGGTACCAAGGCAAGTCGGAGGAATTATGACATCTACGACTTTTCCATGGGAGCCACATTCCTTATTTAACATTACCATTTTTTTTATCTACGTCCAATCAATCACAAGATAGAGCAGAGTTCTGAATGGACCGCACTTAATGAATCAAGACAATAAAATAGCTGAAACGTTTAATGTTATGGAAAATGTGGAATTTCTCTACAAAATCTATTGGTTCAGAAATGAAACAAGATATTTAAAAGTGTATTTTTAACTTTATTTTGTTATTTTTCTTTTGTTATAAAGTTAATAATATGTTTTCTTCATATATAATAATATATTTGATCTTTGGACAAACCAATCCAGGCCTTCGTGTAGCCAGACCGCATTTCGCCTCCAGCTTCCACTATGACCCTTTTGTTTAGTAACTTTTCCGATGGAACAATTCCATCGTCGCATTTATGTTTTATGTTTTTTTTTGTGTGTGTATAGTACCGATTGTTATTCAATTTCCACTACTTGGCATGGTGGGCGCTAACTATTTGCAGCTGCAGTAGCTAAATAGATGATGGGTAATGCATTCCTGTATTCTACTATGTTTATGAGTAGGTATAATTCGGAAAATACGCTGCTGTTTTTTATTTCTCTTCTATTCGGATGCTCAGAACAAAACGATTTCTAGTATCTCTGTCTGTATCTCTCTCAATCGAGAAGCGTCCGATCGGTACCCGAAGGCGACAGGTTTGGTTTTCCACTATACAAAATTATTCAAGGATTTCCTCAATTTCTCTTCTTCTGTATCGCACGTTTTCATTTGCAATGATACTAATAATAATAATTGTAATAGAACCATAATAATAATAATCAATATGTAATAATTCAATAATAAAATTATTTTATTTTTGCGTTTCCTCCGCGCCATTACTTCCATTCTAATAATAATTGATAATCATTTATCATTTTTTCTTCGTCCTTTATCAATAAAATGGCAAAGTTTTTTTTTTATAATATTGTAACCTCTTTCTTCTTACTTTCTCCTCTATTTGTTAAACAAGTTGGTTTTTGGCATTTTATTCATCTACTCTTTCGCATGATTTCTGTCGTGGGCTTTCCTCAGCGGGATCATTTTATCGCTTCTCCCCTAAATATGTGTTAAATCTCTTTCGCTTTCGGGTTAGTTTTGTTTTATTCCACACTCTCAGCTCAGCTCTTTTCTTTTCTGTTTGGTTTTTCTTAGTTGGTTTTTAGTTCTCTCTAAATCGGCCGGTTAGTAAGTCTCTAAATCGGGCCGGGTCCGCATCCACTCGGGCGCATCCCGGATGCGGCTGCGCGAAGAAACAGGAAATTCCCGAGGGCTTTGGTCGACCAAATATAGTATCAATATTCCTGTTTTTATCGCATTTAAAGTTAAAGTTTAATTTAATTGATGACGAAAGTTGATAGATTTAATTTGTCTTAAATGATAATTATTGTATATTTTAGTGTTTTTTTTTTGTTGGTTTGTGTGTGTATAAAGTGTGGTCAAATATAGTTGCTTAGTTTCGCTCTTATCCATCAAATCATAGAAGAATCTCTCCACTTTTTGTTGTATGCACTTTTCCTACTTCAAACCAGTTTAAGATCAATACGGGGGACTTTGATTTTTAAAATTAAGCTTTCATTTTTTGTTGTTGTTGTTGAACTAGTGTTTGTTATATGATTTACTTTTCCTCTTACTTGCGTAATACTATTTTTGTTTATTATGATACTGGCTTAGTACATTTCCCTAAAGTTTCTGTTAATATTCTTTTAGCATCTCAAGGAAATGTGTGGCGCTTTCCGCAAATAAGTATGTTATGTTTCTTGAATTATTAATAGTATGGCTGTTATGCTTTAATTGATTAGTCACTTTTTGTTTGTCCCTCAAATGTCCCCTTTTTAGTGTTTTGTTTGCTGCGTTGGGTGAGTTGTATAAGGGGTTCGTGTTCGTGTGTTTCGTTTGTAAGGGATCCGTAACGAACACACAGAGAGAAATTGATTACGCTAGATGGACAGTTCAGTGTCCTTCAGATTGGTTCTTTTTTAATTTTTATATCTTTCACTCCATTAGTCATGTGCTCATGAATCATTTCTCTCTGTACGCCTGTCAGGAAATGTGTATAAGTCGTGTAAGTGTATGTTTTTTTACTTCTTCAGCGGAGTGTGATATATTACGATTCGCCTCTAATGAACGAGTACGTATAAAATTTTTCTAAAAATCAAAAAGGAAAATATAAATGTAAGCTGATTTTTACTATTATTTTACTTTTTAAAAGTTTACTTTAGAGTTTTGCCTGATATGACTTTTGAATATAACTTTTTTTTCTTCATTCCATTTCTCAATTGGTTTGTTGTTTTGTTTTATCGTGTGATGTTTGTTTTGCATAATTCCATAAAATTTCATTGAAATCACCTAATTTCAAGGACCTTTTATGACTGCTAAGTACTTCTCATAGGATCTCGAAATGGATTGTTTTACGAATACTTGTTTGCGTGTTAAATAATAGGGCAATTTAAACTAGTTCCAGTATTCTTTATTATTTTATGTTCATGATTAATCTAATACTGTTGTACTTAAAATTTAGATCATAGTTCTTTTTACATTTGTTTCCTTAAGTGTTTTTTCTTCAATATAAATAATTTTACTTTTTATAAATATATACCTTTATGTACTATATTTTCATTTTCTTCCGTTTTTTTTTCTTATTTGTTTACCTTCCAAATAAATTCTTATCTTCATTCATTACTCTTTATCTTAAGGTGCTGAAAAATGCGTACGCTGGTATGCTCGGTAATACAACCGAAAAATGTTCAACTCAAATCAAGTATCAACTATTTTGCTGGATGAAGGACGTGGGATGCGGGGGCTGTCGATAAAACCCAGATCGATCGTGAAGCAGAGGACGTCATTTCTCAGAACTAATCGAAAAAAGAAAATGAAACCAAGCAGAATGTGTTCTGTTTCTATTACAGGCGGAACTTGCCTTTGCCTTCATCTCATTCTATTATCTTTTTTTGTTATGATTTGTGTCTATGTTCAATTTATTAAACATTGTTTAGCTGCTTGTATCTCATAGAATTAGTATTTGTTATCATGTTTTAAGAGAAAATTCTTTGATTGAAACCATTCAAATGGTCGAATAGCAGGACTTGTTACATTTTGCTAATGCAGTTCGCTCGCTTATCTGCTTCCTGGTTGGGTTGTGATTTTATTTTTCTTTCCTTTTTTTGTTCACCGGTTCGTTTTTTTTGTATCGTTTTAAATGTATTTTCGTCTCAGCTGCTGGGAAACACGTTTGACCTTCTGCTTTTTCTTCTGCTTCTTCCGATGCTATCCCAACTATCGTTTTCATATTATGTAACTCATGCACGTTTGGCATCCTTTACGATGCATATACATGTTTAAGGCTTCATTTCAATTTTTAATTATCTTTTATTATAATACGATATTGTCGCAACAATTAAAGTTTTCTCCATGTGTGTGGTGTGGTATAATTATGTTCTCTTCATGTCAGCATGTAGTTGTGGGTGTGTAAAGTAGGCAGGAAGGAAACGTTGAAGGGAATGGAGGTGATTCTCACAAGACAAGTACTTTGTATCAAACATAAACAATTGTTGGGTTATGTCAAATCGTTTTTGTGGCAAACAGTGGATAAATTTCACTGATTGGGTTAGGTTTATTTTCTTCAACGGATGAACGATTATAGACAGATGATTCTTCCACTACTTGTGCGTTGAAATTTTGATTCTATATCAACCTCTTGGTTCAACGCAATGATGTCCGAAGTTTTCCATTCCGTTTCAAGCGTAGTCACGTAATTTGAAACGAATATAAGTTCTCGTCAACATTCATCGCGTAATTAATTTTGCTAGAGCAGAGCAATAAACGAAACCGGATTCTAAACTTTTGGACTATTGAAGTGTTAATTTTCCCACTGTTTCCACCCGAACGATTTTCGATGATACTTTTTTTTGTAATGAACTCAACCAATACTTTGATTTATTTTTTCTCTCTTTGCGTGTTCACTTGTAATTTTGTTTTTTTTTTCAATGGTTTACGCTAAATGTATATATGAAGCGCTTAGTATCGTTTAATTTACAGATTCGACCAGTTCTTCAGCACTACCTTCATTCACGATCTACTGTCTGGCTGTCTGTGTATGTGTCAATACGCGTTGGGTTTACCATCACTTGTATATCTAGAATTATAGCCTTCTAATGCAAGGTTTGTATCGTGACTCGCTACTTATACTGTTTTGTTCCTCAAGCTTCCGCTCTGGCTTTGGTTGTGCTTGTTTGATAGTTTCAATACTAATCTTGTGTTTAAGTTTCGTTTGCCGAGGATTTGTTTCTGTGAAGAAGGAGAATACAATTAAGAGGGTCGAGGTGCGAAAACTATACGGACCGGAGATTTTGAATGAATTATCAGACTTTGTCAGCACCGAACACAAAGAAAAGCGTGATCAAGTTTCTCAAAAATTTTGCTTAGTTAATATGGTAATAATAATTGTAATAATAATGCGTAATTTTATTAAATTCATTAATTGTTATTGTTTACATTTTTTTTTGTTTCCTCCACTTAATCTTCTCAAATATGGTTACTATTTTATCAATTTGTTAATAGTTTCTCATCTTCCTCCATTATCATTCATATCACAAAACAGAATATTCTTCTTAAGTACGTTCACCGCATTTTTTTTAATAAACAAACTTTCTTTCTTGCAAAAAGGAAAAAAATTACCGCTCGGTGGCAGCAATAATTTTTTCATCTAAATTGGTTTCAAATTTTTTCTTCTTCTTCTGTTCAATAGTAATAGTTTTGTCAATCAACATTTTTTTTTCTAAATTGCAAGAAATACCCTGTATCCTATATTTTATACAATGTTCCATGTAATAATTTTTCATTCTTTTTTTTCTGCAAGAGCCCTCCTATTCGCTACATGCTATTTATAGGTTCATTTTTCCTCTAGTTTTATCCTTTTGTTTTGCGTCAAATACTTATCCGCTACCGAATGTGTCGCGATCAATGTTTTTTTTTGTTCGCGAGTCAATATAAAGATTCTGCCTTTTTGTTTATAAACTTTTTTCTTCTTCTTCTGTTTTGTTTAAATACGTGTGTGTATATTAGTTAATCTCAATAAATCTGTAAGTGTGTGTATGTGTGCATTGAATGTGCATCGTTATCGATAAGTATTTAATGATGGCTAAAACCTAGGAGAATGAAAACTCACTAATATTCTTATTCACCGCATCACGAATGCACGGATTAAAATCAGCTTTTCAGTAGTGTTTGTTTGTTTTTTTTACTTCGTGTTAGATGAGAAGGCGATTAGGATTTTCCCACGTTTTGTTACGGTTTGTTAATTTTTTCGTCCTAATTAACCGTTAGTGAACCAGAGTTCTAAATAACTGCACAGCGCCAGCCCGTCGAAACTCGCTGCACTTCTGTCTAGGTTCTAAAATAGTAGTTGTTCTCTGTTCGTTTGTGTGTGTGTGAGGGGGGTTAAAAGTGCATATAGACGGCCTGCAAGGGCCCCTACGGTATGTATGGGTGCTCTGTAGATGCTTGGCCATGCGAAAGAAAACGAGAGATCTCTAGCTTACACTCCAGTACGTCTAGTACTTAAACTAGTTTTGTCCACTTTTGTAATATTTTGATAGATTTCACGCAATGTAAGCTTCAACAGCTTGAGTTGGATTAGGTGGTGGAAAGTAACCAGTAACCAAAACTATGTATACAAGGAAGTTGTCCCTTATTCTATGGATGGATCTTAGTTGTATGTTCAATGTGAAATGCTACCTAAGAGGAGTCGTTTCAATTGCTGCTGTTTGTAATGGGTATCCGGTCCAAAGTATTCTGATAGTGGTTTGCTTGCGAATAAAAAATATCGTGGATCTAATGGTGTGAATTTCTATTATTTTGTTTCTGATTGTCATCAATTCAGTTCCAGACTAACAATAAATTATGGATTTCTAGAACGACAAGCTTAGGAAAAGATTGAATGATCGTTTCATGGAACAAGTTAGATGAAGAATTATGAGGAAATTTCTATCAAGTACTAAAACACAAACACGATTTGAATACAATAACGAAACTTTCATTCAAACAATCAATGACAATCAATTCGCTCTGGAAACGACAATTGAAATCCTCGCTTCAGTGTGAAGGAAGAAAGGAATGAGCGTGGAGCGAAAGGAGCGTATACGAAATAGAACAGATATCCCAGCGTGAATATGATGCCACTTGAAATGCAATAGGTTAATTATTGAGTAACGATTTGTCGACGAAAGTGTATTTGTAAGGTCCTAATTTGGGGTTCAACTATTCTGCTTCCCACACTGCTGAATTTGGTGTGATATTGTAGCACATAATTTGTCCCATCGTACCCGGTTTGTGTAGGACACCATAAAGATGTTGAAAGGGGTTTCGGAACCATACCCTTCGTTTGTTACCAGATCTGGTCCCTTCCGACTGTTACTTGTTCTGGTCGATAGCGCATGGCTTAGTTACGCTATATCAGCTCGCTTTAACAAAAATATGAAATTGTTTTTATCAATGACTCATGTCTAAATATACGAGAGATAGCAAACTGTGTAACCATCGATAAAAAGATATCATGGACGAACTTTTGTTTCATATTTCTCTTGAGATTCCCCATTTCAAGTTTCCTGGAAACACCTTGTTGAGTGCCTGAAATTCATTCAGCTTTCGAAGGTGCCCAGGTACCCAAGAATACGAGAAATTAGAAGATCTCATTTCAACACTTAGTTCATAACTTTCTATATTGCAATAAACTGAACGACTGAGCAAAAATGCGTAGTTGCTTGGCAGGTAATTATGACGAGATTTCTCTGTATTGCGACAGATTTCATTGCAGATTCAGGTTGACATCTTTATACCTTGGAGGTAATGATGGGTCTCAAGTATCGACTGAAATTAAGCTTAGATTTGCTCAGCTACCCGGCCCTGTGAACAATCCCATTGGCAAAGCTTTTTCGAGAATCTAGTAAAACGGGAATTCCTTCGAAAATTCAAGGCCAGCACTGACATAAGCATTAGGTTTAATTCCAGATTGTCACGGTTTTTCATCGGATAGGAAATTTTCTTGACATATTTTGGGATAAGTAATGGACTTGGAGCTAACCCTTCCCGTTCCTCGAAACGTTCCAATGAAGAAGCAAAAATAAACTAAATTAACTCTGTTTTCATTGGACAACATCTTATATAGTTAGAAGGGGAATTCAGACAGGGAGATTGTAGATCACGAGGGGCAACCTCTGACCTGTATTGTTTTCTGTAATTTCAAGTCAGGCTGTAAATCTGTATGAACAATTCTACAGCTTGATTTGTCCGCTTACCATGTGTGTGTTCGGCATGGAACGATAGGCGGAATTGTTTCGTAAAACATTGTGCGTGTTTTTCGATGTCTACGGCTGATTTAATTTTCTGGTGTACCGTGTTCAGGTACTCCTGTATAAAGGAATGGGTGAATTCAAAAAGTTGCTACAAAATTGGTAGCCTAATCAGTTCGTTTGTGTATTTTCAAGGCTAGAACTAACAAATGAAGTATACTCCTTTTCTCAGTCGATCTATCAGAATCGAATTTTTATGGAACTTATATTGACCTTAACGCTCAGTTATGTAATTGACCTACTTGTACCAAGCTCATGTTGTGGAACCAACTGAGCGTTGTTTATTATGAGCAGCAGGAACCATAACAGTAGTAGTAACACTACCGAACACAACTTTTGAGACGTTTTTATTCCAATTAAAATATAGCTGATCGATGAGACATGGCATGGTTGGTCTGCCACCAGCTCCCTTTTGTAAGAGTTTAGTGGGTGAATTTAGAGGAAATGATTTAGAAATAGATTGAAGCGTTGAGCTCTAAAAAGCAGCAGCTTTGTGATATTCTTTAGAACACGTAATGCACGAATATAAATGGTATTAAATTTAATAACAAAAACAATCCCATAAAAGCTTGAAACCATAAATGTATCAGAATGAACAATATACGAAACTTTGAACTCGTTTTGTGGTTGTTGACACTATTTTGGCAGCTAGGTATGATTGATTCATTATATGTATTCCCAACATATCTGAGTGATCCATGTAATCATATGATATATTTATAACAAAACAATCTACTTTACTAAATGTGTATTTTCTCTCTCCATTTTTGTTGAATTCTTCCCAAAGACAAATACAAGCATACTAAGTTAAGCTGGGAAGCATCCGACCGACACGGTGCCAATATTGGCAAAGTTTTGGCGCATGATTCGCTGTTAGATGCGAGTGGGTTTACATCGATTACATCGATGCAAAACAGCTACATTAGCCAGCAACTCGTTTGCTTCTTCAATTGGTGTGAGTAGACCTCCAAATTAGATACAGATGACATGAAAAATAATTGCTCATTTCGCTTTTCGTTCAGTGAAAAGTATTTGAACCAGTTTTGGTTTGTCATGTATGAGTCACACGAGAAACTCGCCTCGTAGACATTGAAGATCCGTATGCTGTTTGCTTCGGCGTATCTTTGAGAGAATGAATTTTCAATATCATATCTTCAAATCGAGACCATGACAAGAAACACACTGTTTGTTGAACACGATATTTGAATGGTTTTGTCACAAAAGCGGGGAATTGCGAAGTGAACATCTCAAATACATTAAGTGAAATGTGTCTGTAGAGTTAAGCATTGATCTTGATGATTCTTTCAGAGCCCGCGACACACATTTTTCAAAGGGGATCGCAAATATGAAAGGGTATCACTGCTTTTGGACAATTTTCCATAGAAAGATTGTGAGATACCATCTATCTATCATTGTACCGCTAAAACTTTATTTTCTCAATAGATTATGTCCACGGAAGCCGGGAAGTGTTCGTAATCGTTCCGTTTGCGCAGCAATTAAATGCAACTACCGTTACATCGGTTAGGCATTAAGTAAAGCAACATCAGTTTGGTAAATAGCCTTAGAACCACAATCACAATCTTGTGATAATAAAGTATCCTAAAATTCAGAAATCTTAATCAGGCCGTCTTAGATAAAAAAAAGGTTCCAATCATTGGTTTCCTTCACCTCCAAACATCTTTTAAGCTATTTCCAGTTGTGCAGAGGTTCAATGTTGCCATGCCTTCAAAGCTATTGAGTGAAATACCACAGAGTTCTAAGTACTTGGGCAGTTGGACACTTGGTAGACCCTTATAGAGTCATAGATTGCAACTTCCATCATCACAATGACACAGGTTGCGATCTCTCATACTCCCAAAAAATCAATTTTGAAGGCGACTCTGCCCGTACAACCGGGATCCTTTCGGCTGTTTCATTAATAGACTGGGAAGGAGGGAGACCACTGTGTAGAGTTGATCCGGTTTATTTGCACAAAGTCTCGCTTTCAGTGAACCAAAAGAGGAGCCTTGGCATCCTATTCCTCTACTGTAACAAGGTTTGAAGGCAGGCCGATATTTCTCAGTCAGCAGGGTCATTTGTATTCCTTTCTGACGGTGGGTTTAGACTAGGGATATATTCATGTGAAGAAATATGATGAGATTTATAGAAATCGCATCAACCGCATCAACTTATATAATGAATATATCCATATTTTCGGTGAATTTATTCACCTCAAGTAGAACTGCATCTAACTTTAGTGATTTCTCACCAGTGAGAAATTCACCAACGTTTACATATGCCTGAATTTATTCCATTTAAAGCAGTTATATATACCTCGATGGAATGTGTCATATATATTCTCACCGGTGGAATCTATTTTCGCGTGAATAAATCTATCTATAGCTATAGATCTCCTTAATGTAAACCCGCTATATCCCATGACGGAGATGCAGTCTTCGCTCAGTAGTGCCCTTAGTTACCTTTTGCAGAAGAGTCCTGAACGGAGAAAATCTCTTACCAGCTCCCTTCCCTGTTCAGGGATGACTCTCAATATTATTTCTAGAAGATGACAAAAAAGAACCTAGTTTCAAGCCGGAACCGATTTCCCACTTGAAATTCAGACCCTGGCGTTAGCGGGGTATTCCGCATGGTGAACCTCAGAACTCGTTAGCCAAATTGAAGATTTCCGAATTCGAACTGTGAGAGATATAGTTGTGAAAGAATGCAGATGTTGATTGCCACATATCTCTTGATCATCAATGAACGGAGATATTTCTGGCTGGTACTTCAAAGATTTTTTACTTAACACATCTATTCTTAAGGGATCATCTTCGTGAGTGTTCTTTTCCATGGATAATCTCGGTTTAAGAGAGATCTGGAAGTCTCGGAGCCCTGACATATCTGTTGTCCCAATTTCTTACTTTAGCAACATGCGTTCGTATATTAATTGTTTAAACTACCTGTAGATCTAAGGACCGATTTTGCTTGCAGTACTGTTCTTGTTGTTTCTCTCGGTCCACCAATCTTATTTTTTCCTAATTGTGAAAGCGTCTCTTCATGACGGAAACAATAAAAGCCCTGTAATGATGCTGAAAAAGCGAACGAACGTAGATTCTGAGAGATCCAGAGTGTTCTAATGGTGAACATGTGTTCTTAGCCAAACGATATTAATCCTCACATATCAGATCTAAATGTGAAATGAAATATCCAAAATTAGTTTTGTCAATTTCTTGGGCGTGAACCTCAATGCCTGAGCAGTATTTTTACGATTCTTTCTGATTCATTTCTGGTAATTAACGTTAGATTTGTTAAATCAACATAATTCAACAAAAATAGTTTTTAAAAGTTTTTTTTTTTGCATATTTTCGTGTATTTTTTGTGGCATATACTATAAATTTGAATTTACAATTTAATCAAATACCTTTTTATTAGTTTGCAATTATTTCAAGCCAATTTTAACACATCCAGAGCGTCAATTCTTTCGATTGATGACATGAATTGGGAATTTATATGGTAGTTGTTTTATTCAAGAATCAGATGAATTGATTTAGGTAGAAAAACTGTCCACAAACTAAAACACCTTTTTCAGGTCTTATCATAGTATTTGAAATGCCTTCCACTATGCGAACTGACAACTGCTTTTCCATTCACCTGCGCTGAAAAAACATTCTGGAGGGCGAGGAATACAAGCGTTACCGTTAGTATCTGTCAATCGTCGTTATGTTCGCCGACAGGATTAATATTCGGGTTGCGTTCGCGTGAAGCTAAAAGTATTTTCAGGTGGAATAAACCTATTTTCAAATTACAAATTATGAAAGAAAATCAACTTTTCCGTACCGATTATTTTATTCAATAGAGTAAAATGTTTTTATTTCCAACGGTGAGAAAAATGTTGAATGTAGCTTGTGTTCAAGTATGATTTTTCGTGGTGATGTTTCAGTGGAAATATGATGAAATTCTGAAAAAAGTTGAGAAAGGTTTAGGTTTACGTGTTTAAAGTATTCAAAGAACATCAATTTCATTTAAATGTTTGCCTTTTTACGTAGACAGTATATTTGCGTCACATTTGTTCAAAATGTATAATGTATGTCGAAGTTGTCCCTTCGATATCGCGCATTAGACAGCAGCAATTGAAACTTCCTTCCTTTGATCGGAAACAAAAATGAAGAAACCCAGGCACACAGTGCAAGCTGCACAAGCTAAATCGCTAATCACTACGTCAAACGAGGATCATCTCCGGACAGAACACTCGTACAGATTCAACTACACGGTTGCTGACAGACACGGTTTCTAATATTCTGGAACTAGATCAAAAATTTTGTATGTGTGGATGTGTTGGTTGCTTAATACTCTTTCTCTCATCTAAATATATCTCAGTACGGATTTGATACGGGCATATAAAGTTGATTCCTATATAGTGTTGTTCCTTTTGTGAGTGGTTTTTTCTTCTGCTCTGCTCTCTCTCTAACACAACATATAAAATAGTAGTAGTAGTAGTAATGGTAATAGTAATAGTATAACCCTTCTAGGAGGTTCACTATGTTCTCTAGCTGCGGTAAAAATGCGTTCGTGTCAAAAAGGCGTGGAAGGGGGCAATAGGGATGGGGGGATTTGCTGGATTGACAGGGTCTCTAAAACTATGGTGAGAAAATTTGATTTTCTACGTTCTTTCACTTTCCGGTGGCACACAGTTGAAGCAACTGAAATAGCTGACGCCCTAGCAGTAATCTTCATTAGATTTTGTTGTGTTTTCTCTCTACTTTTTGTTTCACTATTCAGCTCGCACTAACGCTTCACTCTCTAACATTAATAGTCAAAATCTCTACGTAACAGATGGTTTGGAACCGATCATAGAAGTTGCGCCATTTGAAAAAATGAAAAAATAAAATGGTGGCAACTCCATATACCGCGCGGTGGAACGCAATAATTTAGGTGGGATAGCTCCGAGGATTTTTTTTTATGAAATGTACAAACCATGATGGTGGGGGTGGGAGTAGTCGTTGAGATACGGAGAGGGAGAACCAAACGAAAGCACGCTCTCTTTAAAAAGGTGGGTTCACTTTCGTTGGGCTGTAGTCCTTTCTTGATTTTATTTTTATACTTCTTTGTTCAAAACTATATGCTACATATGCGATTTTTGTTTTTTTTTGTTTTGTTTAATAAGTATATCGGTGTTTTCCGTGTATAGGTGTATAGGTATTTTCGTTTTTTTTTCAAATAATTACTTCGAACTGATATGATTCAATCAACTCTTATACTTTCGCTTCATTCCGTTATATGTGTGTGTGTGTTTTTTATATTTCTCTTTGGTTCTAGGTGTATATTTCAGCGTTTTATAGATAATTGGGTTGTTTTCAGAGAACAATATACAGTATATACAAGCTAGAAAATTGTTTTCAGGCTATGATAATGTTTGGCAATAGATTTTGACTGCGGGTGGAGCTTATAGGGAGGACTGTGTCGCCATTCTGGTGTAAATAGTTCCCCCGAGTGTTTCATGTAGCTCATCTCTGTCCTCTAAGATCTGGTGAAAGTGTACGTTGGATGAAACCTGACACTTTCGGTACGAAATTTTTCAACAGCTATAGCGTGAGTTAGAGTTAGTTAGGATTCATTGTGTTTACTGTATATAAATAATTCAATATTCCTAAAACATTCCCTCTCTGTTTTTTTTGGGTTTTGTTGTTACGCTTTGTTTTATGTTCTGGAGGGATTAGGTACTGTTTTGCTGTATTCATTTCTCTGTTTGCCTTAATCAATTAGTAACAGCTTACGAATTTTGTTTCTCTAGATTAATCTTAGGTTGCACATTGACGACGAAACACCAACGAGGGGAACCACCGATTAGGGGGCAAAAAAGTGTACGGATACTTCTGACACTGCCGCTCTTGAGAGTGAATGCATTTTTGTGGGGTTTTTTTTCAATCCAACTGACAATTCACAAACGCAACATCGATAATAGCAAAAGGCTGAGAAATCAAAACAGAAAACCAAGCAAAGTTCTCACATTGCACAAACATACTGTACAGCTGTACACAACACACATCTATGTCGGCAGATTTGATCTGGTAGAGTGTAGGTGTCACTAGCATCATTTTGCAGATGGTCGATTATACAAGTTGTCTGGAAAAGAAACAATCTTCTCAGCTTCGACAGTCGGTAGGTCCACTATTTTTACGTACGCCTTTTGTACAAATAAAACATTTAAATCACAGCCCATTTGTTGAATTTTTCTAATTTTTTTCTCTTTTCCTAACAGTTTTAATATAGAGAGTGAGTTTAGCATGGTTTAAACGAGATGGGGACCGAAACACTCGGAGAAATTATGACCTTCATTATGTTGAAAAAAAAAAAACAATTGTGCGTACCTGTGTATATCTATTTTATGTTGCTCCTAGACAGTAACAAAAATTTTAAAAACAGTTTTTCTTTTATTTGCGCCTTCTTTGAGTGTGCGTTGAATACTAAATCATATCATTACGTTTATTGTAAACGGACAAATAAATGTAAATCATCAAAGTCGTTAGTGCCGCTGAAAAAAAAAACAAAAAAAAAGAGCTAATAACTTGCTACCGAAAGGGAGAGCCATTAGTTTTAATTAACAATAAAGCTGCTGCACCTCTTTTTTTAATAATAACAATTCCCATCAACCGTCAAATTAAGACGTAAATTCATCATTCCGGTTGGTGTCGAGGTAACCGGCTGTCAACAGAGGCGCACCTTGCGCTTAATCCTCTGCCAGCAGCAGGTTGGTCCGCGAGGTGAGGTGAAAAACGAAAATAAATCCCTTTGCTTTTCTAATTAAAAACGTTTATAATCCTCCGTATAAAATCCACCTCGTGCTTTACGTTGTTGTTTTGTTTTTTATATACACATCATCCTGATTTATGGCGGCGAACGGCGGATGGGGTAGATAGTTAACGCCCACGCCCCCCGCGCTCTCCTAACCTACGAGCTACGGGTTTGGAGTTTGGAGTCTCCCCGGCGTCGCAACATCTCTAACAGGGATAATGAATGAAGCTACCTATTGACTGGCATAATTTTGTTCTTTTATAGGAAAGACTTACCGTTTTTTATAATATAATACCGTAATATCGTCTCCTCGACGCAACCGCGAAGAAGGAAACCTAATGGCTAAAATTGAAACTAAACTCTACTATCATCTCTCTACAAAGTATCGGGAAGTCGGGATATCGGGGTGAACCAAAATCGAACAATTTAGTCTTATCTTTTCGTTACTAGCTTGACTAACTTGATTTGGGTTCACGAATTCCTCATCGGCTAGGATTTGATTTAAAACTAAAAAAAAATAAGTTCCGCGTTGGTTACCTTGCTTTAGCTTGCATTCAAAAAACTTTACAAGTGTATTTCATTTTTGGCTTTACTTAGCTGTAGATTCACGACGAATGAATGCAATGTTCACTTGTTTTGTGGTTAATTTATTCGTAACGCAGTTTCTTACCGGTTCGTTACTTGGTTTTTAGCTTCTTCCAGTAAGCTGAACTATTATTCCTCATTTTTCAAATATATATAAAAAAAACCTAAAGGCTTTAACAAATTCCGAATTATTAATACTAGTGATAAATTCGCTCTCTTCTAAGAAGTCTCTAGTGTTAAAACAACTGATTTAATATTGCACTCAAGATTCACAACATTAAGTCTAGCGTGAGAAGATAAAACAAATATTATGAAAATAAATTAAACTTTCCAGCTATCGCCGGAACCAAAGTTAGATAAATAAATGCTGTAATACTGAGATAGGTAAAATGATGCTAACGTACGGAAACAAATAAATTACACTGTGAAATCAAAACCATAAATATATGCTACATAATGTTAGGCTCAGCTTCCCGTGGTTTGACCTCTATATACACCTTCGTTCGTTCGTTTTTTTCGCGACTTTCGCGACTCACGGGCGCAATTCAATTTAAGTTTCCTCGTGTGTAATGCAAATAATATGTCTGTAAGTGTATGTTATTTGTTGTTGTTTTTTTTTCTCCATTAAGATAAATTACTTCTAGCTAGTATACTAAGTGATGGGCAATTGTTCCTCTGCTCCGTTCTTTTTTTACTTCTCTTTATTTTGTTAATTTGCCATTTCCGCAACTCTAGAAAAGCATGTGTTTCCTTTAAATTCCCGTCAGTCGTATTCAGCAGTTAGGTCGCAATTCACCCAATCAACCCTCTGCCTCGTTACGTTACTATTTAGGTTGTTTCCTCTGTTAAATTTAAATACTCTTTGCTTTAATAAGTTATCTTGTTTATCTAACTTCATATATAATATATATAGTTTTTTTAATCAATTATGTATATAGAACTTCAGTGGTCTATGGTTTAGGTTTAAAATTTAATTTTAATATTTTTTCTGCAGTTCTTCAGCCAATATATTTCCCTTCTTTTTTTTTTTACTTTTGACGCCCCATTCAGTGCCCGTTAGTATGAGTTCCCTTTGCAATTGTGCCAAAAAGTTTTTTTATGTCTAACTTCGAAATTCCGACTCGAAAAAAACGTAAACTTACCTCTTTATTCCTGTTTTATTCAGTATTTATTTTCCTCAAAATGGCACAATGAAAAATGTTCAAATCATAAATAAAAATCCTTACTCGATTCTAATGTATAAATATGCTTAGGATTGTATATATATAATATATATGTTTTTTTTTATATATCTAAAAATGTACAGAGTTCAATGATTTTCAACTAAAAGTTTCTTATACCACTTCATTCCGTTTGGTACAATACCAGGCTCATTTCACGTGCTCTCACAGAAGGATATTCGAATTTCTACAAGTAGTCTAACAACGTGTGTGTGTTTGTATGTGGGTGTGTGAAAGAGAAAAAGTGAAGTGGGAACGGCGGGGGGTGGTGGGAACTAAATGACTTATGGTTGTGACTAGAATTGGGTTTTGTTTTTTTGTTTCCCGTAATCTTCATGCGTTCTTCACTACTGCTCTGGCGCGTGTGTGTTTGTGTCTGTTTACGTTAATTAGTTATATTGTTTTGCAACAGTATTCAATAGTAGCACTGGAATAGCATCACCAGCTGCTGCCATTTTTTTCTCTAGGGTGGTTTCGAAATCCCTCGGTTTTCACTATAGCATTCTACGAAGGAGCGTTTCGCAAGTTGTGGAGTAGCTCAGTGTCTAAAATTCCTCGGTTACGCCGCAGATGTTCTATTTCATCTGGAGCGGTTATTTTGTGTTGTTTAGTGTGAAAGATGGTTGGATTCTGGTTGTAGTTGTTTTTTTTGCATCTTTTTCACCATTTTTTGTTTGTTTTATAATTGATGGTTTAGTACTTTTGTCTAGGGATTAACCTCGTATTTTAAAGCTTCAGCTGAATTGAGGTTTACCGGTGTGCCAATGGAGTCAAGAAAAAGAAAAGAAAAAAAGAACCCAAATTAGTTAATCACAAACATATTTTTTGGTCGGATTTCGAACAGCAGTTCAATATTACGGGCAAACTAATTTGGTACTCACCAGAAGCACTCTTTAAAGCGCTTTTGATCTCTGATTGTTAATAGGGTCGGTTGGCGTCTTTTGGTCTCTTCAGCTGAACTTTCAGTCTTTTCATGCCAATCTGGAAACCATTCATAGCCTGGATTGCTGCTTGAGCACTAGCGGGATTGTCAAACGACACAAAACCTGTGGAGATGGAGAGAAGAAAAGAAGAATAGAACATTAGATGTGATCAAAAAAGGCAAAATATACAAGTTCTTTTGTATTTTTTTTTTTCGTAACGTAAATTGATCGGTGTTATTGAAAATAAAGTTACTCTACCAAGACTACTTTCTGGTTGCAATTTGTTTGTTTCTTCCTCAGTTCCATTGGTTTAATTTTCCATTAACTCAATCTTTTTTTTTTCTCATAATGATCTCAATATGTTTCCCCAACAGCTGCACCATATGGTAATAGTTTACTGCAATAAACTTCAAAATACAATGGAAGCTTTAGGAAAGCGCGTTATATAAAAATACGGATCAAAGTCAAGGTCGTATTCTCATTGAGATTTTTTTTTTTAAATTCAGTTTTCAATTTATTTTTTCTGAGAAGACATTTTGTCGTACCAAACAGAAAATTATTTAACATTCTTATCATGAACACAAGCCTAGAGGGAAGGCATATTTCCAAATGAACTTAATGAATAAAAATATTTTTTCCGTGTCATATGTACATTCACTGTGATAGAATATCGTGTTTTTTGCATATGATTGAAGGTTATGAACGAAAACAGTGTCCGTTTACAATTTCATTCAATCATGACGAGAACTAGCAGAGCCTGCGAACTTCGTCCCGCTCAAAATTGTTTCTTTTCCGTTTTATCCCGTGTTTCCCGTGTTTCGATCGATAACACACGAAGACGCTTCTCGAACTCCAATTAGTGAATGAATGAAACGCTTCTCAAATTCAATTGAATTCAACACCTTCACTCAATATACAGCATATTTTGGTTAATTATACAATGGTGACATATTTCGGTTTCTAACTTGTCAAAGAAAAAAAAATCTACAATCAAGCAAGATTTAAATGATTAATCTTCTGCTCCCGAGGACTGCTGTTTGACTTATTGAGTCATTCTAATAATAAAAATAAGTCACAATACAATTTTCATCTATTGATCTGATATCAAGCCGCTTTCAGATTTCAAGAGCATTATCTCGTTGCTTGCATGTGTAGCATGTATAGAGTACATGACATACACTCTGTCCAACTTCTATAAGACCAGGTGATGATCTTGCTACTTTGTATCATTGTTAACAAACAACGCTTCAATTTATATTCTAGTGTACTTGTATTGGTAGCTATCATACACTGCATGGTTGCTGCACTGCATCATATGTGTGTGTGCAAACGTTGAGCATAAACAATTGTTTTTGTATTTTTCAAGTGTCAAGTTTCTATAAGACCA
Organism: Toxorhynchites rutilus septentrionalis; assembly: GCF_029784135.1. Taxonomy (NCBI): domain Eukaryota; kingdom Metazoa; phylum Arthropoda; class Insecta; order Diptera; family Culicidae; genus Toxorhynchites; species Toxorhynchites rutilus. Next base: position 228,512,037 of record NC_073745.1, on the reverse strand, counting down.
GTTACGTTTTCCGTTGTTTTTAGTTAGTTAGATTAATAAATCTGGAAAATGTCGAAAGGAAAAGTGCTCACGGATAGAGAAAAAGGACAAATCGATGCATTTTACCAATAAAATGTTGGAATTAGAGAAATTGCTCTCGGATTGGACGATTCCATCAAGTAGTAGTAGTATTTGACGAATCCTCAAGGATACGGTAAAAAGAAGAGAGCTCCACGTTAATCGAAGCTCCCTGACCGGAATAATCGGGAAATAGTTAGAACAGTCTCGAATACTTCAAAATCGCTCAAGCAAATAAAGCAATCTTTGCATCTAAATGTTCCACGGGAGACAAATCGTCAAATTTTGGTAAAAAGTCCTTACATAAAGATGGCTAAACAGGTTAAAGCTCTCAATCTTACACCACATCAAAAGAAGTCGGAGTTTTACCAAAGCTCACATGAATCAACAGTGGGACATGGTATGTCATAACAAAGAAAAAGAAAAGACGTGTACCCTTCACCAGGCATCTCCAACCAAGTTTGCTTCCCATACTTTTGCAATTCCTCTGTCATTTTTTATCTGTCCATGCGACAAAAAATCCATGGAATCCCAGATCATCTACGCTCAGATTCTATTCCGCCGATATTTTCGGCAGAATATGGGGGCATAGTTAGATCTGATAAAATGTTCTTTACTGACGGTTCATTCATAAACGGGTCCACTGGCTTTGGCATCTTCAATGAAAATTCCAGTGTCTTTTTCAAACTCAAAGATCCTTGTTCCGTGTATGTTGCTGAACTGGGTGCGATATACTACGCACTGGGGATCATTGAAACATTGCCCATCGACCACTATTTTATTTTTTCAGACAGTCTCAGCTCATTAGAGGCAATCCGCTCAATTAAGGTTGATAAACGCTCATCTTATTTCCTAACAAGAATAAGACATCTATTGAGTGTTTTGGTCGAAAAATTATTCAAGATTACCTTAGCATGGGTTCCCTCTCATTGCTCGATTCCGGGGAATGAGAAAGCGGACTCGCTAGCTAAGGTGGGCGCTTTAGAAGGCACTCTTTTTAAAAGGCAAATTGCTTATAATGAATTTTTCCACATCCCTCGTCAGTACACGCTCGTAAGTTGGCAGCGCATGTGGAGTGGAGATGAGTTCGGTCGTTGGTTACACACGATTATCTCTAAGGTCTCGACGAGTGCATGGTTCAAGGGATTGAATGTAGGTCGTGATTTCATTCGCGTGATATCTCGGCTTATGTCCAATCACTACAACCTAAACGCGCATCTCTATCGCATTGGGCTCGCAGCAAACAATCTTTGTGATTATGGCGATGGCTACCACGACATCGAGCATATTGTCTGGTCGTGTATCCGGTTCCATGCTGCTCGCTCTCAGCTCTCTAGAGCACTAAGAGCACAAGGCAGACAATCGGATATCCCCGTCCGGGATATCTTAGGTAGCCGTGATCCTGATCTTCTGCTTCATCTATACCTGTTCCTCAGAAACGCCGATGTCAACGTTTAATGATGTTTCCTTCGTTGGGTCCCCGTTTCATATCCCTCCTATCCGATCGATAAACTTTTACTTAGTCGCGGCAATACATACACACACTCTTTACAGATACACGGGCCAAAGGTTGTGCAGTCCACTGATGATTCAACAAAAGCCAAAGGTTGTACCGCTCATGACAACTCTACACGAGCTGATGATTGCGCCGGCTAGTGACCATTCTATCCTGGATTCCTCGAGTCGAGAAAGACGCACCACGCTAGATATGGGGTACAGACTAGGGGGGCGTTGCTGATTAATGGTCAGCTGCATCCCAATAGGAAGTATCCCATGTCGGGTACACGTACAGAGCATTGGAGACAGAAACATCCGAATTACGAAAACACTTGTAATACTAACCTCGAGCCAACCGCGAGTAATCGGTTACATATTACTAACATAGATAAAAAGAAAAATTGTATTGAACTCCCGGCCCCGTGAGGCTAACGCCATATGAGCCTTTATAAAAATATATATTTTGGAAAAAAAAACAAAGAAAATTTTCAAAAGAATACATTTTGCTACATACCATAACGAACAGTTCTTCAATTATTTTTTTTACTTTTAACTTTGCTAGGTTATCTTCAGTGACGAAAAAAGTTCAATGCTGAGGATCCTGATGGTTTCAACGGGTACTGGCGTGATTTACGGAAGGAGGAACAGTATTTTTCAAAGCAGGAATTTTGGTGGATGCTGGTGCATGGTTTGGGTGGGATTCTGTGCAACTGGAAAGCTCAAGATAGCTTTCACATCATTCAAGGATTACATACATGTTCTGAAATCCTCTCTCCTACCGTTTTTGCGTAGATATCGTCATTCATACTAGCAAGGAAACTAAGCAATGAATTAAGGACCAAAAACTTAATTGTTTGGAATGACTGGTTCGCTCTTCAGACTTGAATAACGTTGAAAATACTAGGGGGATCCTTATACGCCGAATCTATACTGAAGGAAAGCGGTACACCACAATTGGAGAGCTCAATATCGAGAAATCCATTTCAGGTTATCAGCCAAACATGACAAGGTTTCCAATTATTAACATGTAAATCAGGCAATAGTTTTGAATTTTTTATTGATAATACATATGAATTTTGAAATGGTCTTATAGAAACTTATAGAAACAGCTGAAATCATCATATTTAAGCAGAATAAATAAACAAACAATTCTATTGCACGAAATCGACGTTAAATATACTTTATTATTAGCATTCTACATGGTATGAATGTATCTTGTTGAAATTCTAACTGTTTGTGTTGCAACGAAATAGAATCAGGGTAGTCTTATGGAAGTTGGACAGAGTGTAGAATACATATGCGATATGGGAAAGTCGATTTTCATCCACAATTCAACTCGAAGTTCAATGTCGCCAACTTCGCTATTCGCTAGCTAATTTTGCTTCATACTGTACTGCTCTTGTTTGCATAGGAGACGTAAGCGACAAAATGAACAAAATCGACTTTTTCGCCGTAATGCATTCTACGTAATGTAATACGTTTGCTCAACATGCAAACAAAATTTTTTGTTCACATTTGAGCAATTTTGAAAAAACTTTTCCGAAAAATCTCTGTTAGTCCTCATAACAGCATAACAGTAGTTTCATACAACTTTCATACATCGTTCGGAAATCAACAATTGTTAGTATTATGTGCTATAAGCTAAATCTACATTTGAATCACACGCTTTGTAGAGTCCAAACATGCCTGTCACGATAGTGTCTTATTACTTAGTGTTTACTAATGGATGAATATAAGAAACCATTGAAACGCTGTTCATACCACTCATCATATTTTGGACACTCTGTTGGCGAACTCCCGAATGACATATCAGCAAAAACGGATTAGAACTTGATAGGGACATCATCTTGTCCAGTGGCTTTATATAACTTTTGTCTCGGAAGCAGCCTATAATCCATCTTCACGTACGTCTCGTTGTCGATGAGCATGTAGCCTTCGTACCTCGTTAGAACCTTTTTTGACAAATTCCGGGTACGTCTTTTGGTCCCTAGATTCCGCAAGATGCTTCGGTGTCCTGTTTTGTTGCTTACTGACCCAGAAATATCGAATTTCTTCTCGCAGATGAATTTTTCTGACGGTGTTTTGGCTGGCATTGTGTTTGCCCTAATCGTTTTCATCACCTTCACATTCCACTATGCCACTCTCGGAATCGTTTGAGAACGCTGCACGCGGATGATTTAGCCAATTTTAACGACTTAACGGCGATTTCTGAACCTGACCACGTTGTATTTTCGAACTGGGTGTTCTGAATTAATTTACGGTTCGCGGTTTCCATCGAATATAAATTCTTTGACACAAAATGAATTGTGATGAACTTCTCAGCAATGAATTCAGCAATAGCATTTCAAAACGAACTGCTGTCAAAATATTTCAGATCCGTCCACTAGGAGCGCTGCAGTAAAATAAACAGTGCGTGCAGATTAGGGTGCTAATGAAATTGGCCATCTCTAATTCCAAAAAGTTACCCCATAAAAATGTTCACCACCTCGAAAAAAACACCCTATGCCAAACATCAGCTCAATCATATTTAAGAGAGAGTAGCGCAAAGCGGTCAAAGTTTGAGTTTTTTTTCGAAAATCGAAAAATCAACCAAGGGGGGAAATCGGGGTTTTCGAAAAAAAAATTTGATGCCAAATGTCTTACAATTGCATGAAGCGTGTCATCTTGAAAAAACATTTTTTGGCAAAAATCGACACTCAGTGACTTAGTTTTTTTTCGGAATACGAGACGAAAAGTATGGTTTTGGTACCAATGAAAATAGTTATCTAGATTTTTCATTCGGAACTTGCTGCGAAATGATGATTTGCACGATAATATACCCTATGCAAAATATTAGCTCATTCGAACTTCATTTATAAGTGTCACAGACGTTAAAATTTGAGGTTTTTTTGAAAAACGAAGGATCACCGAAAATCGCGGTTTCCAAAATAATTTGTTGATACCAAATGTCTTAAAATTGCATTACTTGTCGAGATTTACTGTTATTTTTTGGCTCTTAGTCGTTTTTTCGTCTGAAAAGTCGACTTCTGACAAAAAAAAAAATGTTTTTGAAAAAACTGTGAATCTCGACGTTTCATGTAGTTTTAGAACATTTGGCATCAAAAAAGGTTTTTAAAAAGCCCCATTCCGGTGATTTTTCAAAAAAATCGAATTTTAACATTTGCGGCACCAGTAAATGAAGTCCGAATGAGCTAATATTTTGCATAAGGTGTATTATCTTGCAAATCTACATTTCGTAGCAAGTTCCGAATGAAAAATCGAGATAACTAATTTTATTGGCACCCAAAACTATACTTTTCGTTTTGCATTCCAAAAAGTGTTTGCATTCCCAGAGTGTCGATTTTTGACAAAATTTTTTTTTCGAGATAACACTAGATCTCGACGTTTCGTGCAATTTTAAGACATTTGGCTCCAAAATTTTTTTTCCCAAAACCCCGATTTCCTTTACTGCCCCCTTGGGTGATTTTTCGATTTTCAAAGAACTCAAACCTTGACCGCTTTGCGCCACTCTCCCTTAAGTCCGATTAAGCTGACATTTTGACATTTGACGAGCTGACATTTTGTATAGAGTAATTTTTTGAAATTTTAGGGTCGTTTTTTTTCATACATTTATTGGCCCTCAGTGCATATATCTAATGACACGAGCTTTAATTTCCTATATTTTTGTGTAGATCGCTAGGCGTTTCTATAACACGTGGCCTACTGCGAATGCGGTGTATCTTGTTCAAAGATATTCAAAATCAATATGGAACAAATATCGTTACATAATCGTACGTCATCCATGGGACGCAACCCTTCAATCGATAGTCGATAGTCTAAAACAGGGATTCTCAAAGTGGTCGACATAAACGAAAACAGATTTCGAGGGTTGACAAAGTCTAAAAATCGACCCCTATTATTTAACACAAGTTCTCATTTGGAACTTTCGATATACTTTATAATTTTTGTTACGTGTACCGACTTGTGATAAGAATGACTAATATTTCAGTAGAAAGTATTATTGTTGTAATTTGCATTAAAAATGATTAACTATGCTTGATATTTACTGAATTATGTGTATTTATTGATGAGAAAAAGCCAAGTTAACCCTCAACCAGCCGCGAAGTTTTGAAATTGGTAAGTTTTTTGTATGAATAAGATAAAGATACAATTTTAATGAAATTTTGCTAAAGGGGTCGATTGTATAGGGTTATTCTGGAAAAGGGGTCTTTTACCCAAAATAGTTTGAGAAACCCTGGTTTAAAATTTTGAATATATAGTACACCCAGGATTTTTTGGGTGGTTTTTTTACGAGGTTTTTATACGAAGTTTTTTCACGCGGATTTTCCCATTTACGCGGATTTTCCAATTAACGCGGTTTTTTTACGCGGTACCCGCGTAAAAAAAGACCAGTGCATATCACATCTCCCCCTAAGCTCACACTTTTCTCTTATGTTCCATCAGAGCATATTTCGGTAATTAGTGCTTGTAACGAAGCTTAGCGCTAATGAAGGAAATTAGTGCCGCACCTTATTACGTTTCTTACGTGGATTTTAGGTGTTAGGTAACGGGTAGCTCAGCGGGCTGTACAACGGGGCGGGGTTTTTACGGGCAGCGATTCGTGAATGGATTTCCCTGTCTACTTGGCTCTGGACGGTCCAACTGTGGTACCGCACGTGCATCGGCAGTAGAGTGTACAAATCACAAGGGAATCTTCTAGCAAAAGCAGATATCAGATACCAGCTACCAGTAACCAACGAAATTGCAGAAAAAAACTACGGGTTTTCGGAAGCGAGTAACACTCAACTTTTTACTTCCGTTCTACGTAAGAATAGTCCCATTTGATATCTATCATTAGGTGACATGGTTTTTTTACGCGGATTTTCCAATTAACGCGGTTTTTTTACGCGGATTTTCGAATTAACGCGGTTTTTTTTACGAGGTACGTATCCCCCGCGTAAAAAAAAACCTGAGTGTATCTCAAAGCTGGTAACCAGCCGACCAAATGTGTAGACCAAAATATTTTTTCCATAAGATGAGTTCTAATCACGGATAAACGATGGTCAATCCCACGGAAACTTGACTCTAATGAATTTATGACCATAATGTTACTTGGTCACTGTGTTTAACTTCCTTCAGGAAACAAGCTGTGCCCGGAAGCTTCTTCACGGTCCCACTTCCCCAACATCTCATTTGAGTTCCACAGTTACAGAAATAAAATAATTAGCTATAGGTACAACACGCATACTCACCGAAACATTTGCTCTGATTCGTGGCCCGATCGATGAAGACCTTCGAACTTATCACAGTGCCGAACGGCATGAACATCTGCATCAGCTCGCCGTCGCCGAACTCCTGGGGCAGATGGTAGATGAACAGGTTGCAGCCCTCGGGACCCGATATTGAGCAGCCTGAGGGATACACAATGGCGTCTTTAAAGAACGTTAACGCAGTTCTCAAAACATTAATAATGGGCTTCTTCAACAGGTGTGTTAGAGGTTAGAGGTTCTATTAGACAGTACAAAAAATATAAGACATCTCGCATGCTCCATTTGGGGGGGGGGAAATCTTATACTTTTCGCGTCAACAGAAATATAAGGCTGGATTCTGGCGGCTGGCAAGTAACTATGTGTGCTAACTTTTTCTGCTCATTAGTTCTAGGCGTTGAAATACAAATCAAATACTAAAGTTTATCAGTAGAACGACGGAAGCTATCAATATATAAAAGTAAAACAAAACATGAATTTCACATAAACTATCTCCGTACGGCTCAATATTTCGTGTGAGAGAAAGTGCTACATAAATTAACATACAAAACAACATATATCCCAGAGTGAGCAGTCATAATTGACCAACACACGGCACAGCAATGGTGTGTGTGGCTTCGGTAAAAGTGAACTACTTGGAATATGAAAAAGTGTGGGTGAATACGCTTTTTCTGGAAAATCGCTGTGTGTTGTTCAACTATGCTAAAAGTGGAATAGAATAAAAATAACATTGAATATACAAAAATTACACTTATTGAGAACGAGTGTATGATTGCTTGAAATATCGTGAAAGAGAAAATAACCAATCTCGAACCCATTTATGTGAACGCAAACCAATAGATAAAGTGAACCGAAACAGTTATTCTAATAAGGAAGAAAAATGACAGGATTGATTAGAGGCAGGTACAGCAGCAGATCGGTTTAGTATTCCGAGTTCCAGAATAGCCCGACAGAGAGCAGCAGCAGGTGCTGAGCTCTGTCAGTGCCGTTGTACTAATATAGTAGTGGTGGTTGTGATGGTGGTTTGATTGATCTTTGTAGATTTGATTGGCGCTCTCGGGCGATGCTTACCTTCACGTTGTGCTGGTGCAATGGTGGCTATCGGCTGTGGTATGGCTTGCGGAAATTGTCCGTAAACGGCTGGGTAGGCTGTTAAATTTACAAATTTACAATCAAAAAACAAATATACATCAACAACACACAGTAAAGTAGAAGGAGGGAAAAAATACATGAGCGTTTCTTTTTCTCTATTCGAATACCTTTAGCACGCTTTATTGGTGGTGTTTTGTCTTATCAGTTTCACAGTCGCAAAGTCGCGTTCGAAAATTACAATTCTGTTTACCAGTTCACGCGAGCCAAACAAAGAAATCATCACGAAGATAGGCGAAACTCATCGACAGAAACAAGAGGAAAATAGTTCCCATAAAATATTGTGCCATATTTTATCCCAATCGCATAAATCATGTTTACGAGTTGGGGTTTCGCTGCAGCTAACTGGATGGGAGTTTAGCCATAAAAAATAGGAGGGAGTGTTCGCAAAAGTAGAGGAAACATTAAAGAGCGGAGGGCGAAACTACTGACAAAAATATCGAAACTATTTTTCACCCGGAGGACGCAATTTATTTTATCATATTTTGTTGAGCCAAACACTTTGGCGAACAATTGGTCTGAGTTGAGTCGAGAAGCTCCACTTGATAGTGAATCTTAGTAAACAACATTTTATGCTTATGTTAGAAAACTTTACTCCGACTGTATGAGTTTTCTCGGAATCGTGGAAACAATTCTCCCTCACTCACAAACAGACACAAACAATTGTTGCTTTCTTTCGTTTCGGTTCAAATCTAAAAATGTGTCAACGATGAAAATTGATGGCAACGAAACAAGACGCCAATATTGGCTATCTCCGTTTCGACGAAACAAATTTTCACGTGATTCCCAACTCAACGGACAAATGCTCGGAAAAACAACATTTGTACGAACGTGATTGGATCGAAAAACGATTGGAATATGATTTCCTGTTATCCTCTGTCGGGATGCACTCAACAAGAAGCCAAGTGCCTGAAATACTGACCAAGCTTGACGCTGGCAGTCGATTTGGGAGAGAGAGAAAAAAAGGTGAAACCAATAAAACGAGAAAAATATTTCACAAATAACTACCGATACCGTTGGAGGCTTTTCAGCGAAAGTTTGCCCATCATCGGGGGCGGCAAGATTTATTCACCAGATCGATGCTCTCTTATCTGCCCCCCGAACTTCCCGGTTCCGTTTGGATTACCGTGAACCCTCACACCTCGAGCCAATATTCGCTCTCGTTGCGCTGGAAGTTATGATCTTGTTTTTTCCCTCCCCCCCTCGTACCTTCTTTCTTTTTACAGTTATTTGTTTCAGGGATCCCTCACCACGACCCACATTCGCTCGTTTATCATGGTCTACCAAGCTGTACAGCTCCAGCATATTGTCGCCCGCCATTCGGGTCTCTTGACATAGGTATAGTTTTCCATATGCTGTTTCACGACTGGATTGTTTTTAGTCCTTTGCGCCGTTTCCTGCCCCGTTCTGTTTACGGTTACGAATTTTCCATTTCATTTAACAATACTTTTAGGCAATTGGTTTTTACTATGTGAATTATGCCTTTGGCAGCCTGCTCTCGCTCCCAACAGACTCCCAGGATGTCGCGAAGCAGACGGTTAGTTTTAGATAGACGCTTTTTTGTCGCCACCGGTTAAGTGTGTGAGTGTCCCGCGCTTGTTGAATTTGTCAGGATAGGAAAAAAAAGTTGAAACACCAAAAGGAAACGCGGCTCTCCGTAGCGACAACATATTGCAAACGGCGAAGATATTGGAAGGGTAATTGCTGAAAAATGGTCGACTAGCGTTCCGGGGTTCCGATAGCAGAAGGTGGTGGATTTATTTTATATTAATATAACAGGAGCTGTTTTGGTGCATTTGGAGGCGGTTCAATGGACTTTGTGTAGCACATCTAACTGTAAGTGTTGGGTATTCCACACGTTAAAATTGTTCTCCATTACTTATGTCTGAACTTTGGGAGGAATGAAATATTGATTTGACAAACATTGTACTGTAAATCGGGGGCAAACTGATCACGATTCAAAGAAAAATGTAAAATATAAATAAATAAATTCCGCAGTTTTCTGTTTAACTTTTAAAGCAATTATTTTTATAACCAGTACTGGTACTAAGTTTACAAAAAGGTATAAAATGTTTGTGGAAAAATTTTCTCAAACATTAGTTTGAATTTTTTTAGCGGAACATTTCAAAAAATTTATTGGGGGTGAAATTGATCGATCAATTTTTTCATTTTTTCTATTGTATAGAAAATTGTAAAGAAATTCACTGATTTTAATTCCTATGGTTATTTAAATGATATTTCAAGCGTTTGAAGTTACGAAACGTATAGTTGTATCTCGATCTAAAGTTTGATCTGTAAGTCGCCTGAAGACCATCCGGGTTATCTTAATGTGACCAGAAACCCCAGAAATGGTCACCAAGAATAAAGTTTAAAACCTTGAAATTCGAGATGTTGCATGATAGGATTTGGTCCTGGTCATAGAGTGGTCACTTCCGTCTGAAACCTGATCCAGAACATATTCGGTTTACGTCAATGAGGTCATATAGGCTTGAATTTATCATTAATACGCTAGTTTTGAAAACTTATGAAGCGTGATACCTCAAATGGAGGATGTTGTGTAGACTCCTGAACTTGTTCCGGTTATATCTCCGGAATCCGTAGACCAATTTAGATAAAACTTTAAAGGGTTCCTTCAAATGAAACCTGTCGCGACCTATACGGTTCAGCCGTTTCAAAAAAACAAACTGAGCCGCAACATTGTTTGCTTGGTTCAGAAAAAAGGTGGCTTCCATGGTATTTTAGTAAAATTGGTTTTTCTCACTTGTTTTAATGGTAACTGTAACTATTTGGTTACTCTTTTTTCTCGTGAAGAATCACATGAGTGTGAATGTTTGGCGTCTATTACTATCGTTTTGATGTGTTGAAAATGGAAATGAAAATACTGCTCAGAAAAAAAATACATATTGTATGCAATTTAATAAGCGATTCGATTGAAACCACTGACGATAAGAACCACAGATGATTACTGATCGTTTCATATGGAACAATTTTTGAATTGATTAAAAAAAATAAAACTTCAAAATTTGCAGTTCGTTTGTCCAATTTCACCCCTGTGATCAATTTGTCCCCGGATGACGGTAACTATACCGGCTGCAAATTTGTTCAAGATCAGCATTTCGGTTGATATCGTCATGAATCGATGAACTTCCTATTTCTATCTACATTTCACCCATACCGAGATACGTTCATTTACCGCTGAGAAAAAAGCCGTATAAATAATCAATTATTTTAATACAAATTCTATCGGACCGCTTTCAAACTTGTTTAACTTAGCGCGGTATAAAGGGCGGCCGAATAGCGAGGTATGAGTGTATTTGCTAAAAATTATCATTTGCTTACACTCTGTCCAACATCTATAAGACCAGGTGATGCTGCTTTTTGTCATTGTGAACAAACAATGCTTCAATTTATATTGTAGTGTCCAACACCTACACACTAGAATATAAATTGAAGCATTGTTTGTCAATGAGCTTATCTTCTTTGAAAAAATATTACACTTGCAAAAATTCGGTTTTCGTTCTCGTAATTTGGAATTGTATTTGGTTTTTGCTGTTTACATGGCTTTGTACTAGAGGGCGCCATATTTTTTTATGTTTTTGACGTAGAACTACGTCTTTCAGGACGGGTGCCAAATCAGAAAACAGGTCACGTTTTTATGAAATAAAGTTAACGTTAATAACTATTTTCACTGTGAACGAATTCTCGTGATTTGCGTACCAATCGAATCGGAAATTCTCTAAGATTTGTTTGATATGCTATACATTATAATTCGCTAATCTCTAAACGGTTTAAATTCATGAAAACTGGAAGAACTTCCTTTTTTCCCATACATTTGTTCTGCCGATTTGTGTGCTAACCCTACCCGCATTTCGAATACTTATAACTCGAACATTTCTTAACAGATCGGAAAGATGTTTGCATGAATTGATAGGAAATATTTCCAAGCGTCTATCGCAATTAATAAAATATTATTTTTCATGAGATGAAAAATTGAATAACTGTGAAATTTCAAGCGTTATTTAAACGCCCTAACTGCCATGTTTTGATTTGGGCCGATTTACGGTTTCCCAAACACAGACTTCAAAATCGATGTACCTGTGGAAATTCGCTCTGTAAATATACATCCAAGTTGGGGGTATTTTTGTTCCCACCGAGCTGTGTTTCCCTAACACGGACTTCAAAATCAATATGCCTGGGGGAATCCGCTTTGTCAAAACATGCAAGTCGGGGGTATTTTTTTGTGTTGAGTACTTTTGTACTCGCCTGTCGTTGTGCAGACCGGAATACGTTTCCCTCAAACGTACTTTTAAACTGAGAAGCCTGGGAAAATCGTCATTTCAGATACTAGAGGTGAATGAACTTTCGCGGTTCGAGAACTACATATACATGTGATGTGCAATATTTTCAGAGGGAAATACAATGATCGTTTGACAATTCTTCCGTTCACATATTTTGGTAGTCCTAGGCATCATACCAAACGTAAAAGGACGTTCATCAAATTTATTTGTAACGAAGAACATAATATACTACAAAAATTTCGATGCATTCTAAAATAATATTCGAAGTGGTAAACAGGTGGATTGTATAATATAAATGCGTAGTTCTACGTCGAAAATATGCGGTCGTGTCCTAGATACAACCCCTTACATTTTTTTTTTTCTTAAAAGCTGAGGCTTCGTTTTCACATAACATATCCAAAAATCAAAGAGGTGTTACTTGCTTTTGAGTTATGATTTTGCAAAGTTAACCAATATTTCGAAAAATCTATTTTTTCCTCTTTTCACAACAAAATCCATAACTTTTGAACTACTGAATCGATTCAGATGATTGACATATCAAATTAAAGCCTATGAAATAGTCTTTTTTTTAAATTTAGCAGCGGCAAAAAAGCACCAATTTTGTTTTCGTAGTTATTATTTGGATTTGTTTTTTTTTATAGTTTACTCTGTTAAAGATGGAGGGCACTATATATTGTATATGTTTTTCTAGAAAACTGGTGATTATTTTTTTTGTCTAATCGATAGGCATGCTCAAAACCGGCGTTTTCTCACGTTTATCATTCTATTCGGTTTTTTTTTTTTTATCCAAAATATATATTTTATTAAGGCTCATAGGGCGTCAGCCTAACGGGGCCGGGAGTTCAATATTTTGACAATGTTTGCTTAGACTATGTTAGTAATATGTAACCGATTACTCGCGGTTGACTCGAGGTTAGTATTACAAGTGTTCTCATAATTGGTATGTCGCAGTCTTCGATGCTCTGTACGTGTGCCCGACACGGGATACTTAATATTGGGATGCAGCTGACCATTAATCAGCAACGCCCCCCTTGTCTGTACCCCATATCTAGCGTGGTGCGTCTTTCTCGACTCGAGGAATCCAGGATAGAATGGTCACTAGCCGGCGCAATCATCAGCTCGTGTAGAGTTGTCGTGAACGGTACAACCTTAGGCTCTTGTTGAATGATCAGTGGACTGCACAACCTTCGGCCCGTGCGTCTGTAAAGAGTGTGTGTATGTATTGCCGCGACTAAGTAAAAGTTTATCGATCGGATAGGAGGGATATGAAACGGGGACACATCTATTCGGTTTGTCTATAATCAAATCTAGTTGGTCGGATTAAAGTCAGAGGGGACCAAGTAGCAAAATTAAAAATTTCGAGTTATTGATTGCATTAGGTTAAGCATTTCTAAAACTTCTTCTTGGATGGCACTAACATTCCCTGTGGATCTTTTGCCTTCTCAACGTAGGTATTACTTGCGCCTTTTTTTATTAGCAGTACCTAGTTGAGGTTTCTATGCCGGATAACACGTCTTGAATGTATTCTGGAGTGAGAAGCTCTAGAATACGCGTGACCGCAGTGTAAGTCGGAAGATATTTCTTTGACGAAAAATCCCCCGGCCAGAACCGGAATCGAGCCCGAACCCCCGGCATGATAATGTGGGACCCACTCGACCACGGGAGCACTTTTTCGAAAACTACGTACCGCATTAATCAGATTTGGAAAATCACGCATACAGCAGGAATAACGTATCGAAATTGGTTTAATGCTCAACGAACCACTTATAGCGCCAAAGATCAAGTTCGTTTTTCATAAAAATGTAATATGGTCCGATCAGATTCAACACCGACCGGTTAATATACTGTTTCTATCATTGCTGCAATTGTTTTTTTAAACTGTAATTTTTCATGGATATTTCCATGGTGTTCACGCGGACAATCCTCATAACATTCAAAAAGAGTTGAGTCATGCAAGCAGTTACGTGCCAAACATTTGATTGTTTTTCACATGTTTCATCTAACTGCACCCTCTGTACATTTTTTTTTCCACCTTGATCATGCTGAGTATTTTGTGTGAGGCCGAGTGCTGTCCTGGTGGAAAACAACAACATTCCTATTGATCTTTTCTGGCCGCTTCTGGTCAATCGTCTGCTTCAAACGGTCAAGTCGTGTGGCACCCATAAATTCAGCTTTTTTGTTTGGAATGCAATCTTCTGCAAATGGCTCCAAACGATTTTATGGTCTATACCCTGGACAATCGAGCGAGTGCTCACATGCCGATCTACTTGGATGATTTCAACGAATTTATTGGTATCTACGACGATTGGCCTACCAGTACGGGGTGTATCTTCGACAGCCACTACACCAGAACGAAATCGATCAAATCAACGCTGTGCTGTGCGAATCGTTACAGTATCGGGTCCATAAACTACACGAATTTTTTCGACCGCCTTCGTTGCAGTTTTACCTCGCAGGTAGTAAAAACGTAAAATATGGCGAATTTCTTGCTTGGTGGACTCCATCTTTGACGCGCTATAAGTTGAGACTGAAAAGGACAATCACAATACTGTCAAAACGACACTTGTAGCACAGATTGTCGTTTTTTTATAACCGTATAGTATGACCCGATGCGATAAGTACAACACAAGTTATGTTTAAGTGTTGCCATATATTGACAATATTCGACATTTCTTCTTCCCCAACCCAATATAAAAAAGAATTTTCATGAAAAACCAAGAAAAATAATTTTAAAAGCGGTTTTCATTAACATTTAAAACTCATACATACAACAGACTTTTGTTTTACGTTAGAACCGATTTTTTTATGAATATTGGAAGTCATTTTCAGAAGAATTTTAACATGCGCAAGCTGTGAATGATTTTTGGAAAAATCGGCATCAAGTTCGTATTTTTTAATCTACTTAATATTTTTTTTTTACAATTTGCTTATTTTATTACATCAGCAATTCGCTATTTTTCATCCATAGATCGCTAATATTCTAGACGCTCAGATTCGAAATTTAGGAGTACTAATTATACGTTAGTATCCTTCATAATTTGTTACACATGAAAAAAAATCAGTTATCAGGTCAAGTCTAAGTTCTTAATGAGTGTTTTTTTTTACAGATCCTCCGCAGTCTTGAATATTGGTTTTGTGTTTCATTCCAATTCGAATCGTTAAAAGATATCAGTTTATTACGTGTGAGAAAAAATGAGAAAATAAGGAGTTCTCTTTAAAATTAAATTCAATGCTCTTGAGTATAAATTATGTTAATTTCCGCGAGTACAAAGTTTAGAGCCTCTCAAATACAAGCAAGGAAGGAAATAAGAGATCGATTGTAACAAATCCAATAATTCTTCTCTCAGTATTCATTCCCCTTTATTCCGCACGACAAATGACGTGAGATAGCCTTACTTTTCAGTTCCTATTTCATACCCGAGTTGATAACATATGAGGACACGACTTCAAATCTCATCTAAGTGACAATCTACGCAATCCGTCTGCACGAATACCGCGACTTAAGTCATCTCACGGCACTCGCGGCGCGGAATCAAGGGGATTGTTTGTTTCAATCAAGTTGTAACTAACTTTAAAAAACCGTAACCAAGAATAATGTCAGTAGACCTCTTTACGCTACATCATAATTGAAACCGAATTTTCACCATTTGATTCCATCGAACAATTCGACTCCGATTACAGCAAACAATCCATTTCTATGGGAGAACCTGATGCTCGAGCCGAAATACGGGCGTCCAGAAAATACCGTGTCTCGGCGCAGAAAGTCAAAAGGATAACTTCCAATATTTGCTCTTGACAAATAGAGTTTGTGTCCCCTCGATTGTTGGTCATCCTCGACGGTTGTAGGCCGCCAAAGAGAGAGCGAAATTCTCCCACAGACTCCAAGTGACAGCAGATTATGTATAGGATTTTTGCGAAAACACCATGTAGTGTGCAAATGTGCGCCGCAGAAATATGCCGGCACGAGGGCACCCTCCTTCGCTCAGTTCCGGTCCGGTCCACATAGGGCGAGCGAATAAAAACTCGTTCGGGGAAGATGCATTGCTGCTGCTGCTGCTGCATCCAAGGTTAATGCTATGCATGAAAGACATTTTTGACATACGCAGCGCACCATGGCAGCATATCATGGTTGGAGCACAGGAATGGAACAAATGCACCCAACATTTCCCAGCAGACATTCGCCAGAGTGGCGGTGTTCAAATGTCTGACTATTGTTAAAAAAAATTTTTTTGTTCAAATTCATTGCGCTTGATGATTGTATTTAAAGAATTTTCACTTCAGTTGGTCGAATTAATATTCATTATTTTTGTTGATTTAGTTTAAAACATCTTTTTTCAACTACCGTTCAGCTTTCGGTACAATGTCACGACCAGACAACCCGGTCGCTTGTCCACACAGTGTATATTAAGTAATACAGCACCTTCCCCGGATGGGCGGGAAATGGGCGGTTGGGTGACCAATTGGTACGATGCACACTCCTGTCGATCGGACGTGAAATAGATACAAACGAGCTGAGTTCTTCCAAGGGTTCAAATTCGTTAGATTCCCGTGTGCCAGAACGTCGGGACCATCGCAACTCGCTGCCGAGAAGGATGAGGTTGAATTTTATATATTAAAATTGAAATTGAATGTTTGATATAACAACAAAATGAGAATTTATGCAATGTATGCTCTTCCTATGCAAATATTTGCAGTGTTAGACGAGTGGGGATTTTGTGGGTCTGTTAGGAAAACTGACAATGGAGCGACTTGCAACGAAAAGGAACGGAAGATGAGGTGGCGTGAAGTGAAAGCAAATATCAGTCTAATAACACCATGCACACCAGCGGGTTGGTACTCATTTAGACAAATTTTCGGACGTAGCCTCGGGGCATAATTTATATATTAACTTCGTTCGTCCATCGCTGTGTATCGGTTTGCAAAGGAGTTTAATTAATATTTGAGCTACGCTTCATTGATTTGTCTGGCAACGCGAACTTCTTCGCTCACAAACGGAAGCACACTGATGAATATATTTAGCGCTCCTTTACCCCCTGGATGAAGATCCTTTCGGGCCGCAAAGTTCCCTCGGTAAAAGCCGGTACAAGTGGGAAAGGCCCGCTTCCGGGAGTCGTAGCAAATTTGTTTATCCTTGGAAAATTCCCGCTCACCAAGGCGGCTGAAGTGTGCAAACATTTAATTCTATTAGCAGTTCCATCATCAATATTTGCAACTTTTCGGCGCACAGTTCTCGCATCTTCCCAAAATGCGGAGGTGTATGTATTTAGTGTGAAAACCAGAAACCAAGACCAACTTTCCCGACCGGAGTGGTTCCCTTCTCCCGCCGTTGGGACACAAGAAATCAGATTTAATTTACTTCCGCCTCATTGAAATTCACCGAAAATGACAGCAAATCTGCTTTTGGCTTTTCCGCCCATCCCTTTCGGATGCCGAAGCAAATGAAGCTCAGGCGACGAATCGAAAAACTAATCCGGCTGCTTGTTTTAAACACAATTTAAAATTTTGTACATTTAAATGTCGTCACCAATTTTGTTTATACCATGCTGAAAAGTGTCGGCAACACGAAAGGCTTGTTTTTTTTCTCGTTTATTTACTTTGCGATTCCAATCCTCGGCGGTGAAGAGGCGACAAAAAAGGTTAGAGTGCACTTTTTGCAGCCCTTGTCAACCCCTCCCACCCCTCGGTGGGACCCAAGAGAAGGAGATTGTTATTTACAGGAAAAGTTGGAACGTTGAGAGGTCTCATTGTTACCTTTCTGTTGAACAGAAACAAAAATAGGAAGCAGGAACAAAAAAAAAAGTGCAAACAAGCCTGTCTCTGATTTCTGGGAAACTCTGGGAGACAAAGGCAGAGCGTCGGGATGAAGCAAAATAGTGCAACGCAACGCCTCTGCCCTTTTTCGTCGTGCTGGTCCTGGGCTTCGTTGGAAGATTTTCACCCGCCCGGAAGCCGGGAGTGCAGAACCAAGCTGAAATGCAATTAAACTTTGTTATTTGTTTTCGGGTGAGAAAGTTTATATTTTTAATGAAACATGACTCGCCCAGTGGTACTCTCGGTTTCTGTCTCTGGGAACTGGAAGCCATGGCGTGGGTGGCAAACGTGGACTTCCAATGGTATTCGAGTTACCAGAAGCGACACGGACAATGCTGGTTAGATTGAATTGCTTCAAGCTGATAATGGGGGAACGTTATGACGTTAATGGTAGGGAATTAGACGCTAGTGCCGAAGCGCCCGAACTCGTAGAACTCCATTGTGTCTTTGTTGCTATCTAGCTCCATGCGATTATGGAAGGAGGAAGATGTACAGGGTGACAGATTTGAAGTGCTGTAGCAATGTTACGCTGGGAGCGCTGAAGCAAAATAAAATTAAAATCAAAAAACGCGTTAAAAATTCGTACATCAATACTATATCCCTTGAGGTGACCTCAAACTTTTGGCTGTAACTTTCCAACAAAATAAAATATCGAGAAATTCTTTTTAGGATAACATTTTTGTTATCTTTCTAGCTTTCAGACCAGGGTCCCCCTTAAATCTGTGGTGGCTTTTTCGGTGTAGAGAGGTAGTCGTTTCAGCAGGACAACAGGATTTTTTTGTTATCAATACCTTCAAACATTCACGTTTTCTTACTGAGCGCACCTTAATGGGTTCAATCGCAGAGCTGTTCATTGATTGATCTTCTACTTGAGCCTATATATACTATTTCTTTTTACTAGAAAAATCCTTGCACTTCTACCAAAACTCGTTATCATGATATCAAATTATTTTCAGACACAATTCTCGTTCAATGACGATTCTCTTCTCGAGTTCTGCGCTTACCTACACATTTGGCGATCCATTTATGTTTGTATGGCTATAAGATATAGAAGTTTTGGATCATTTTGGCACATGAATATTACCTGTACGGAAACGACAAGTCCAGAGATATTATCGTTGAAATGATACAGAACTTGTACATTGGTAGACTTACATTTAGTTGTTGCTGTCTGTGATTGACCTGAACCAGCGAAATTGTACAAAGAACACAATTTTAATACTCACATTTATTACAATAATCAACAGGCAGAATCTATGCCCTAATGATATTTAAGTTGGTTAATATTCTCTTAAAGTTACGTTTAATAGCAACCCTACATAAATTGAAATCAAAGCCCTCTGCAACTCTGTTGAACATCTGCAACTCTGTTGAAGCCTATATATACTATTTCTTTTTACAAGAAAAATCCTTGCACTTCTACCAAAACTCGTTATCATGATATCAAATTATTTTCAGACACAATTCTCGTTCAATGACGATTCTCTTCTCGAGTTCTGCGCTTACCTACACATTTGGCGATCCATTTATGTTTATATGGCTATAAGATATAGAAGTTTTGGATCATTTTGGCACATGAATATTACCTGTACGGAAACGACAAGTCCAGAGAAATTATCGTTGAAATGATACAGAACTTGTACATGGGTAAACTTACATTTCGTTGTTGCTGTCTGTGATTGACCTGAACCAGCGAAATTGTACAAAGAACACACTTGTAATACTCACATTTATTACAATAATCAACAGGCAGAATCTATGCCCTAATGATATTTAAGTTGGTTAATAGTCTCTTAAAGTTACGTTTAATAGCAACCCTACATAAATTGAAATCAAAGCCCTCTGCAACTCTGTTGAACATTCTGAGCAGACCGGATATACTACCGTAGGTCGCGTAATTTGTTCGCCGGACCGGTATACGCAGCAATCTTTGGTTCCGCAGACTTCTTGGAGGCACCTGTAGTTGGAATGAACAGAGTAACGCCGGACACTATGTTTTCGACGTCAGGACATCAGACACTAGCATAGCACGGGCGACATTGCGGCGAACAGCTAAGGTGTCTAAATTGATTAGAAGGCATCTACTATCATAGCTGGGTAGCCGAAAAGGATCCCTCCACGGCAAGCGTCGAAGAGAAAAGGGCACAAACCTGCGCTGTACAGCTTCAATTCTGTCAACACCATTTTGGTAGTAAGGACTCCAAACTTGACAGCCGTACTCAAGAGTCGAACGTACCAGCGAGCAGTACAAAGACTTCAAGCAATATATGTTATTGAAATCTTTACCGATTCGAAACAAAAAGCCCAGACTTCTGGAAGCTTTGCCAACAATATATGAAATGTGCTGCTGGAACGATAGTTTGCTGTCTAGAAGTACCCCTAGATCTTTGATACAGTTGGTTCTCTCGATGGAAGTATCCAAGAGTTTATAATCGAACAAGATCGGTTCCTTCTTTCTTGAATAGGTGATAATGGCACATTTACTTGGGTTCACCTTCATGCAATTAGCAATACACCATTCGGCAAAACTATCCAGCTGTTGCTGAAGTAGGCAGGCATCGGCAGTCGCGTTGATTATAAAATAAATTTTCACATCGTCGGCGAATGACAAGCGCCGAAGGTTCAGCTTAAAATTGACGTCATTGAAGTACAAGAGGAAAATCAACGGCCCCAGGTGGCTGCCTTGAGGAATCCCAGATGGCGCGTCGAATTTGCGCGAGAAATTATCACCAATTTTTACTGCTAGCTGGCGACCGATTAGATATGACCGCAGCCAACTGATTATTCTGCCGCCAAACCCCAAATTCTCCATTTTAGAAATCGCAATTTCGTGATTAATGCTGTCAAACGCTGCTGTCAGGTTGAAATATATCGCATCTGTTTGTTTGGCGCTATTGAAACCTTCCGTTATATAAGCCGTGAAAGTCAACAGATTGGTTACAGTAGATCTCTTAGGCATAAATCCATGTTGGTCTTCTACAATGCAATGCTGGCAGAAACTAAAGATCGGTTCCAAGACAACAAGCTCAAGCAGTTTGGCGACCGAGCTTAGTGCGGAAATTCCTCGGTAGTTATCGATTTGAGTCTTGGCACCCTTTTTATGTACAGGAATCAAAAACGCCGACTTCCTGGAAGTTGGAAATTTTCCACTAATCAACGATAAGCGGAAAATGCGACAAAGAGGAATCATCAGATTAGCTGCGCATTTCTTCAATAGAATAGACGGAATTCCATCAGGACCAACTGAGCAAGACGCCTTGAGTTTGTTCATAGCAGATTGTACCATTGGCTCGTCAACCTCGATATGGGAGCAAAACTGGCCGAGAAAAGGTACGTTTCCAGCAGCAGATTCAATTTGCTCGGGCGTTATCGACTCATCCGAAAACACGCTTCCAAATTTATCAGCAAATAGGTCACATATCGTTTGTGTGTCAGAACTCCAGCGCCCATTGTACTCCATTGTAGAAGGTAGACCGGACTCATTCCTTTGCTCGTTTACGAACTTCCAAAAAGACTTAGGATTTGATTTCAGTTTCAGCTGCATGTTAGTTATATAACTACGATAACACGATTGAGTAATTCGCTTGTATGCATTGTTTAGTCGCACATAATAATTCCTAAGTGGCACGGTTCGGTACTTGGCAAATCGACGTAATGCCGCTCTCTTTGCTGTTTTCATTTGACTTAGTTCCCTAGTCTGCCATGGAGTATGCGAATGATCTAAAGTAGTTCGCTTCGGTACATGCCTGTCAATAGCATAGTTCACGATAATGGAGAACATTTGAACTGCATTGTCTACATCGTCACAATCTAAAACATCTTCCCAGTCGATAGTAGACAGGACGTTAGAAATGGCGTAATAGTCAGCTTCTTTGAAGTCATAGTACACTGCAGTTGCGGTTGAATGACGCTTGGGACTAGCAAACCATTCTAATTGTGCATTGTGATTCGAGGTTTAAATAGTCAATAGGAAGGGAACGAATGTTAGTTCCAGAAGGGCCAGAAGGGACGCCTCTATAGCGTGGTTCCCTAGCGATTATCGTGGAGGGGATTTTTGTTAGTGGGGAGAGGTGAACTTCTCGTTGATGTGAGACAGCACTTGAATACAGCCTCGCTCCAAGGAGCTGTGATCTACTTATGTAAGATCCGAAAATTTAGAAAATTGTTGTGCAATTCCATAACTTCGTTTCTTGCGGACGTTTGTTCTCTTAAGCAGGGAAGATCGTGACTACATGAAGAAAACGATTGTTAGATTCCAGCCATGTCTAAGGTTTTGTAATTGCAATCGATTGATGTTGTTTACGTTACGTTATTCTTCCGTGTCAAAATTGTAATTCAAAAACAAGAATATTCATTTTTAAAATTTTTGTGAAGTGTGTCAATTTTTTCTACAAAACATAAGTACATTGTATACAAATATATTTATATTATCGTTTGATCTTGCGAACAGCCGAAAAGGGTTGAGGCATTAAAAATTTTGCTAGTTCATGGGTAGACTTGGGTAGACTATACACATCGTAGTTGCACTTTGTGATTGATCTGAATCAGGGAAATTCTACAAAGAACACATTGAAAGGTGCTTGGAAGGAGTAAGCTATACTATTGTGTACAAATTTCGGTAATTCGAACTGCAAATAGTCCATGACGATGCCGTGCACGTTATTACTGTCATCAGGTGGCAAGGGAGGGAATGTTAGTTCAGTATGTCAAATATATATCGGGAATTTATCATTTTAAATCTTTCCGATGGACATTTTACATTTTCTTAAAGGTTGTCAGTGGTTTTGATGTCAATTTTGAACGCGATCTGTCACTTAATTTCATTGCAGCGTCATCAAGAACAGGTTTTTTTTGCACGGTGATTTTTG
Organism: Toxorhynchites rutilus septentrionalis; assembly: GCF_029784135.1. NCBI lineage: Eukaryota > Metazoa > Arthropoda > Insecta > Diptera > Culicidae > Toxorhynchites > Toxorhynchites rutilus. The sequence goes on along the minus strand of NC_073745.1, from coordinate 228,489,111 downwards.
ATATGGATGAATCTATCTTCGGGTTGCTTCCATCATTTTCGAAAACGAAACATTAAAAACAACTCTCCTCTCAGTCGCTTCGCTTCGACCACTTGCATTAACGTCCTCCTTCTCTTGCTACTGAGCCACAATTTAGGCATTTTCCGCCAAACATGACTCGTTCAGTAGTTGTTATCCTCGCTTTTAACGCTCGTCTATTCATTTCTAGTTGAATTAAATAGTTGCTCTAATTGGCATGGCGGATGAAAACAAATCTGCCTCTCCATAACCTGACTTCACTCCACCAATGATATAACGTAAGAAAAGATCCCTACCAATATTATTTTCCATTCTAAATCAAACTTTCAAATGTGTTGCATCGCGAAATAAATTCGTTAGTGCTTAAATGTTTAACACGTTGACTGCCACGTCAGTCACCCGTGACACCGAGTTTTCGCTTAGGCACCGTCAACCGTCAACTGACAGTATAACATATGATAATAAAGGTAGCTAATATAAGTATATAACCTTATAAGCATTCCCTTTCGTACAAAAATACCTTCCACTACGATAAGAAACGTTGGCCCCAATACGTTTAAAAATTTCCATAGAACCGCTATAAAACTGTGGCACTCAACGTGTTAATAGTGTTTTTTTCATTCTCCAAACAAGCCACAGTCCAAAACCTGATCTATCAACGTTTTGACTCTTTCAGTCGAAGGATCCGCCTATCTTATGGTGTGATCCATCAAATAGTTATACCATTAATGGATGGCTTCATTGTTTAACCAATGTGAACTCATTCACAATTCAATTCAGACTAACAATGTCAGTCTGAGAGAGGGGTAATTTAATTTGACGGTGAAAAATGAATTTTTTTTTCAACATGGCGGTACAAGTCCTATTTGTCACTTGCAGTTGTCGCCATCTTGACCATTGAGAAATCGCTAACAAATTGTAATATTTTCAAATACAGACAGCCAAATCCGTTGGAGAGAAATGTTTCGCTCGTGAATGAAATATTTCATTTTTTTAACATGGTGATATTTCTGTTGATTTAGCTATTTTTCGTTCGTTATTTTTTAATATTTTCGAAAAGCTGGCTTAATTTGAAGCAGTCTAGTATAATGGAGAGTTTAACTTCTTCTTTAGCTGATAAAAAATCTGGCTGTGCCATCCATGGTTGTATGTCAAAATCTTAAATATTCCAATCTTAATAAGAGACTATCGAACTCAAACAGCACCTCTGAATTGTTGCAACTGTTTCGAGGATAAAGTTCCAAAAAAAAACCTTAACTCTATAGCCCGCGTAAATCTTTCAAGTTCGCATCCCACAGCGATCACTTTTTTCCTTGTTTTAATTGAAGTGACGATCCACTCTCTCCTAGTTTTTTTTCAAAAACCATAATTTGATTGCAGCTTGAAACTTGCTCTTTCGCCGCGCGGGGTGTGGTGTGCAAATTCGAACCACTTGGGTGAGAAAAGTTTTTTCCCACAGCCGGAGGAAAAGTTATTGCTTTAATTTCGGTATTTTGTTCCGCTGTTCTCCTTGTCTCTCTCTCTCTTTCACGCACTCATTACCCCTAGCGAGCAAAACTAGTGCGGATGGTAAAAGTCGTAATAATAATCAAAAGTTCGCCTTGACTTTCATCTCAACTCTCACCCTTGGTCTCTCCCCCCGGGACGAGAGAGGTGTCATTCACTGAAAATGAAGTAACAAAAGACACTCGACACGAAATATCGAAAGTAATTAAATGGCGACGTGATGATTTCCGAGCACACTTCGCTATCGATCAGGATTCTTTCTTCTATCTTTTTTTTTGTCAGGATGAAGGACAGCTGAATGTTCCTTTCATTCGATTGTTTATTGGCTTTGTTTGTTTCTTTCGTGTTTCTTCACTGTTTCTACCCGCAGAGAATGAAACCTTTTAGACAGTAATTAAAAACTGGCAGTAATTAGAAACGAAAATGTTTCGTGCTGTTTTTTTCCGTTCCGTGATCTGATAAGAAAAAACCACACCAATATTGAATTAGAGCTAGTAGAGGGGACAGACAAAGTTTCGAAACAACGAAAAACAAATTTAAATTGGGCAAAAAACAGAAAGCGTTCTTCGTATGTTCGTTTTGTTGTTTTGATGAAGTTGAATATAGAAAGAGAAAGAGTAATAATAAACATCGACACATAAACAATGAACGACTGGACGACGACGCGTAACAAAAAGTTAAAAAATATATATAGAGTATACGAGGAAAAACACAGCTCTATTGCTTGCTATCGAATATATATGTGTGTACTAGAAATGGGGTGCATGAGACTAGTAGTGCGAATGGCGAAATGGGAAATGGGAAAATGTGCACTCACCAACACCCGGGTAGGGCTGGATGCCGGGATATGCTGCGTGGGGTAGCGCGGCATCCCCATTCGGAAGTCCTTGGGCCGGTATCGACAGATGGAGCGCATCTACGTAAATGGCTGAATCAATACATTACTGTGATTTTAAGTTTGCAAGTGAAACGACGAAACACAGCGGTCCATTGAGATGGACAACTGGGGACTACTTACGCCCTGGGTAGGTTTGTGGAATTCCGTTCGTGTAGACCGCTTCGGAGCCGGCTGGCTGGCCATTGGGAGTTTGTGCTGCCATATTGAAGGTCGGCATTGTCGGTGACGGTAGCGATGGGATGGCACCGTTCACGGGTTGTCCCGAACCTGAGTTGGTCGCGTATGAGAAAGCATAAGAACCTGGGGTGTAACTTTGGCAATTGCAATCGGTACTAACCGTTCAACGCATGAGGTATTTGTGTTGCGAGCGCAGCCATTGGATTGATATACGTTCCTTGTGCAGTGGCTGCCGCCATTAGTGCTGCTTGTTGCTGTTGTGCGTAGGCACCATACGGTCCAAACTGGTTGAAGACAAACGGGGACAGCAGGTTCATATGACCGGCCATTTGCTGCATACGACGGAGTTGCCGCTCTTTCTCGGTGTCCGCAAACTTGACCACTAAGCTAGAGGACGCACCCTGGAAAAAACCCAAGACGAAACAAGGCGAAAAATACTCGTTTATTATATAAATCATTTGACGGGGTTGGATTTTAATTCGTATACGTATAAATCATCATCTGCTTAAGTGGAGGCTCAACACCGCAACATAATTTATATCCATTTATGATTATTACACGAGATTGTTGTGTGTGCGACTGTGCTCCTGGGAAACAAAAACTGTCCTCCCCGGAGAGAGTGTGGGGTAACTTTTTTTTTCGGGGGATGATTAATAGTGGCACTGCGGCGTGTTTTGCGATAAATGAGAATGTGAATGTGCCGGGCGGCGAACGGTAGAACTACAATACACAAGTTCGGGGGTTTATAGTTCTGTTTTGTGGTTCCTTTGTTCGGCCATTGCCAACGTCACACAGGATTTAATATCGTTTAATGCCCAGAGCCCAGACCGAAAGGGACAGAGTACAGTACAAGGTAGCACAATAATCTTCCCGCTGCCCACTGACGGAGGTGGTGGCTAAACCTGTTTGTGCTTTTGTCGGAAATTTACGTGACACTTCGCTGCAAACACACTAAGCTCCATGAAAGTGTGATAAGGATAAGATGATAATTATGTTGATTTATTTGGTGAAAAGGGTCAGCAAATGTACAATTTGTTGTTCTTGTGCGCAGTGGTAATTAACGATAGATAGTAAAATGGAGCCATCATTTGCTCATAATTTGTGCATGGAATGTTGTATTGTTGTATTCTCATTTGTTGTGATAATTTCAAACTGTCGCCGGTGAATGGAAATGGTAGTTATTGTTTTCAAAAGGCTAATTAATTTTCTCATGAGTTTGTCTTCTAGTTCTATTTAATTTTTTCATCATTACTTCGAGGGTATTGTAATTTTGCGTTTGTAACATTGAAATAGTAACACGCCTTTCTACTTTTTTATGTGTCTGATGGTTTGAATGAGCCAGTAACAAGCTAATCGCCAATTTGTCTCGATTAGAACCAACTAACACTAGCACTCTCTCCTCACTGACATATGTGCCACCATGCAAACGGCTATTTCAACTTTCGGACCGTGTTTTGTCTGTTGCTCAAAAGTCTGGTAAACTTAGTCATGCACACAATCTGCTTTAAATTCAAGGTTATTTTTGGCTAAAAATAAAAAAATGCTTCTGACTACTGGAAATTTCATGCAGGTTGATGCTATGAGTATTTCCTAATCCCATTCAACAATGAATGGAAATCATTTTGCATCAAATAAAGAAATGCTACGAGCGCCAAGTCGAACACTTCAGGGTTTTTTTGAGAACGCAGTGCACGCTAAACTAGCCCCCTAACCAAAGGGAAGCTGACTTGTGCTGAATTACTACCATTTCGGATTACACTGGACTCGCTTTTTATGCGCCGCGTAAAAATAACCGCGTAAAAGAGAACGCGTTAATAATAATGCTATGGGGGTTGATTTGAAAATACTTTTTTGCAACAAGTATACCAGTTCATTCTGTCAAATATATACCAATAATTTTAAATTTTAAATCTACACACCAAACGTTTTTCTTTTTTTTTTTGTTTAAGTTGGTAAAACCGTCAGTCTTGACGCGACCTGTCATTTAGTTTGTTTACAGTGTCGTTCTGACTAACTTTTTTTGCTCGGCGATTTTTTATATGGTACGTTATGAGGTGTTTGAGAGAGATAATTCGTCGCAAACGGCCAGATTTTTGGAAAGATAACACTTGGATAACTTATCGATTGATCATTTTGAACAAATTTTTGATAAAAAATGGCTCGAATGTGATTAAACAAGTACCGTACTCACCAGATATGGCCCCGTGTGACTTTTTTCGATTTACGAAATCCAAATTTCCGCTTCGTGAGACTTTTTCTGACAGCATTGAAGACTTAAAAACGGATTCACTGCGTGAACTGAAGGCAATCCCTCAATACATCTATAAATAGTATTTCTAAGACTGAATTGTTCTTTGGAAAAAGTTTATTGCTTCAGACGGATTCTATTTTGAAGGCGATAATACAAATTTAGATGATAAATAAATTTTCTTTAAAAACACCAAATCCCGGTATATATTTGACAGAATGTGTATATATTGTGAAGTCCTAACATAACTAGTGTTCCAAGTGTTACCAAATCCAATCCCGAAAATAATTTTGAGTAGAGTAGCAGTTGTGAACACTTATATGTAATAGTGTTTTGTGACTTCCTCCCCTCACTCCGTTTTCAATGGTTGTGAGGAAATTGATCATAGTTTGTATTTTTTCGCGGAACTAGGGCTTCCTTTTCTTCGCACCAACCAGGGCGGGGCACTGTTCACTAGGAAGCCAATATTTTCGTGGAAATTTTATTCTCACGAAAGCTCCCCCATACTTCGAGAATGAAAAAAAATATATATATAAATATTTTTCCTCTGGGAAACAGTCCAGCTTATTTTTTTAAGTTAGTTTTTAGTTTTTAGATAAGAGTCAAATGTACAATTCACCTTCTGGTGCGGCTACTCTCAACCGATTCCGATTCACTGGTTCCAGAAGATAATATGAAGGGAGCAAATACGATAAACAAATTTATATAGTTTTAACAAAGATGCATGTAGGATAATTTTCACCAGAGATATTCGGCTTGATTTGTTTGCTTGTTAGTCTATGAATTCGATTGAATATAGTATTACCTAAATGTCGCCCAATCATCAGGTTCATTCGTTTCTTTCTCACATTTCATCGTGTGTCTCAGAGCGAATCAAAACATTTATTTTTTGTGCAGCCTATATTCAAATAAAAGTTGTATTGTTCTATTTGAAACATACTCACTAGAACTAATGAAAATAGCGAGCTCGAATGGTGATGTTTCAGTATGCGTTAGAATAACACTTTTTTCAGTTCACCCCGATAAGTTGAAATGCATCAATCAAAAAATTATTCTGGATGAAGTGGAAAAAACAAGCAAAAAACATTATTTTCATTTCTTGGTTGTGAAAATGACATTTCCTGGCAGTTAGTGAGTAAGATAGAGTATTCTGGTTTCCGAATAAATCTAAGTTAATCGTGTTTGTAAAGCTGAAAATGCACTTTTCACTTGTTGACTGCTAGTAGAATGTAATTTAAAAGCAGCTGGATAGATTTGGTTTTTCAAATCATTCGAAAGATTAAAATCCGTTTTGCTGTTTGGTTTCTTGGTTAACTTGGAAGTTGATAAACAGAATTTCAAATCATTTGAACTATATGCTAACCAAATAATAATATATCGTTTTGTTTAAAAAAAATCTGCTGTTGATTACCCAGTTAGAAACAACATTTCAAAACAGAACCAAGTTATTGGACGAAAGCATGCAATATCTTTCAGAATCATTAGCTCCACCTTTTATGTGAATGTTTATAAAGGAATTTGAGAAGCAGTTTCATTTTGAGGGCGACGAACAACCTTAAAAGTAAAAGCATACATTGAAAATTTTTGAGGATGTCTGGTTGGAAAGCTTCCAAAGGTGCTCCAGGGCAAGTATTCATCTACATCAACCGACAGCAGTGCAGTCACAGCACTCAGAAAGGTCCGCTAAATTTACTAATCGATGAATCGTCAAATAATTGAACTACGGAAGTCCGAATAATACATGTAAATTAGAAAAAAAATCGAATAACTTATTCAGTTAAGAAAGAGAGGATAAATCTGTCCATACATGACTTCTGTAGCATATTTAAGTCCCCTTTCATGCTACTCATATTTTGAATTGTTACTTCAATAAACTACCTTTTCGTGTCTGAATGTGATGTTTAGAAGTATTTTGAATTTATTGGCGTGTACATTCTAATAGCAGTACATGAGTACCATCAACTGCGCCCAAAAAATATGCTAAAAATATGCATAAATATTCGATTCATAAATTCAAAACAGATGCCATCACAAATTTTCGGAATAAAAAGTGAGATGAAAAGATATTTGAGACCAAAACCATAAATTTCATTTTGACAGCGCAACGCGACAACGTTCAACACACTAGCACAAGAATGAATCATGTATCAACCATCTACTATCTACTGCTTCTATAAACCCACGCAAACCCATCGGTCCTTCTCAGGTTCAACTTTCTACAAAAGAGCTGTATTAGATTTCCGATGCATATCGAAAGTAATGAAAAGGGAACCAATTTTTATATACAGCCATTCCATGCCAAACCGATATAGTGGTTCTCAGACTTTCGTCAAAAGTGGTAGTTTTGTTCCTTATCGCGAAATATTGGAACTGTATCATAAATCAAGAACAAACAATAACGCATTTCGGAATTTTGGAGATGTTGGTTAAAACACCTTAGCATTCAAAAAAAAAAAAAAAAAATATATATATATATCTATCTATATATATAAAAATGGAGTGATGTCTGTCTGTCTGTCTGATTCTTATAGACTCGGAAACTACTGAACCGATCGACATGAAAATTGGTATGTAGGGGTTTTTGGGGCCGGGGAATATTCGTGATATTTTGAGACCCCTCCCCCCTCTCTAAGGGGGGGTGCCATACAAATGAAACACAAATTTCTGCATTACTCGGAAATTAACCAAGCAAACGAAACCAAAGTTGACATGTGAAAGTTTTAGGGTACAATAAATGTTTCTATGATTGTTAGACAGTCCTTCCCCCACTCAAAGGGGGGGCTGCCATACAAATGAAACACAAATTTCTGCATTACTCGAGAATTAATCAAGCAAATGAAACCAAATTTGGCATGTGGAGGTTTTAGGATACAATAAATGTTTCTATGGTGATAAGATACTCCTTCCCCCTCTCTTAGAGGGGGCTGCCATACAAATGAAACACAACTTTTTTGCATTACTCGGAAATTAATCAATCAAACGAAACCAAAGTTGGCATGTGAAAGTTTTAGGGTGCAATAAATGTTTCTATGATAGTTAGACAGTCCTTCCCCCACTCAAAGGGGGGGCTGCCATACAAATGAAACACAAATTTCTGCATTACTCGAGAATTAATCAAGCAAATGAAACCAAATTTGGTATGTGGAGGTTTTAGGATGCAATAAATGTTTCTATGGTGTTAAGATACTCCTTCCCCCTCTCTTAGAGGGGGCTGCCGTACAAATGAAACACACATTTTTGCATTACCCGAGAATTAATCAAGCAAATTAAACCAAATTAGGCATATGGAAACTTTAGGGTGCAATGAATGTTTCTATGGTGGTTAGATACCCCTCCCCCTCTCTTAGGGGTGGCTGCCATACAAGTAAAACACAAATTTCTGCATTACTCGAGAATTAATCAAGTAAATGGGCGGGACGAAGTTTGCCGGGTTAGCTAGTATATATATAAAAACATATAGCACCCTTGGTCCCGAGACCATGAAAACTATGTAAATCAAATACAATTGCAAATACAATTTGTTCACAAGTATAATATTAATAATATTATAATGTTGAACGACTATTAAAACTGAATGAAGTCAAAGAAAAAAGATTTTCTGGAGTTTTTTCACTCAATTATATCATTTTCTTTGAATAAATGCCAATAACACCTAAAAATACACAATAGCAATATCACAGAGACGCGCACAGTCTGTGAGTACGCGAATTTCGATTTTTCGCTCGAGTACAGGGGTGTTAAAAATTATTTTGGCTTTAATTTGATAAATATCGTAATCGGTTCAGTGGTTCAAAAGTTATGAATTTTTGTAAAAAGTCATTTTTAGGAAAAAAGTAGAAAAAACTAGATTTTTGGACCACCCTAAAATGGAAATGTGCACCCTATTAAAAATTAAAAAAAATGTGAGGGGTTGTATCTAGGACACGACTGTATATTTTCGACGTAGAACTACGCAATTATATTATGCAATCCACTTGTTTACCACTTTGAATAATATTTTAGAATGCATCGAAATTTTTGTAATAGATTATGTTCTTCGTTACAATATTGATGAACGTCTTTTTACGTTTGATATGATGCCTAGGACTACCTAAATATGTGAATGGAAGAATTGTCAAACGATCATTGTATTTTACATTTCCCTCTGAAAGTATTGCACATCTCATGTTTACGTAGTTCTCGAATCGTGAAAGTTCATTCACCTAGTATCTGAAATGACGATTTTCCCAGGCTTCTCAGTTTACGTTTTAGGGAAACATATTCCGGTCTGCACAACGACAAGCGATTACAAAAGCACTCAATACCAAAAAAAAAAATCCCCCGAGGAAACACGGAAGTTGTTCCAGTTTCCATGAATTTAAACCATTTAGAGATTAGCGAATTGTTATGTATAGCATATCAAACAAATCTTAGAGAATTCCCGATTCGATTGGTGTGCAAATCATGTGAATTAGGTCACAGTGAAAATAGTTGTTAACGCTAACTTTATTTCATAAAAACGTGACCAGTTTTCTGATTGGGCACCCTTCCTGAAAGACGTAGTTCTACGTCAAAAATACTAATATTTATTCTAATATTCTGCCGGCAGAGAGCTTGTGTGAATTTGAGAGTGCTTTTTTTTAACTTATTGATGTTGATAATGTTTTAAACTATAGAGGCTTTAAACTTTCTCAGTTCATTCGCTGTATTGTATAATTTGTGAATTATTTTTTCGGGAAATGTTATTTTTGGGAGCATTGTAGATGCAATTTTGCAAAAAATATGCTGAAAAAGTATTTGGATATTCAATAGAACAGTGTTTCAGTGTCGCTCTAGACCGCGTGCAATAATAGTACAGGCTGAGAATTAATTTCACAATCTTGTCAAATCGGCTTGTTATTGATTTGTGAATCGTTTGCACCCCTTACTCAGTGCTAACATTCATTCATCGGTCCTTGTCAGTCTACCAAATATTTGTACTGAAGACCTACGTCCTACGTTCACAATGTGGTCGTGTCATGGACACCACCCTTCTAGTTTTTTAAAAGAAAGTTGTGCAGGTAAATTACTTCCAAATCTTCTTACCCTAATAACCTACATGTTGAACAAGAAATTATTTTCATTTTCGGCGAAATGGCACATGCTGATTTTCAAACTTGTTTATCGTGTCTCCTCGTAAAAGAACTCACCCAAAATTAAATTTTTAGCACATGTTCTGGCATCCCGATTCATTACATTAAATGAGCTGAAAGATAACATAAAATGTTCTTCTCTCCAATACATGTATATCATTTGTATAATATATGCTAGAGTCAATATGAGGAAGCGAAACAGGAGACATATTTAAATGAAAGCATATGAAAGCTTTTCGTATAGTTTGCCAAATACACGGTCCAGACAGAGAAAGATATATTCTCGTTCATGTTCTTCTTTATCGTCTTAGAAAACACCTTCCAACTTCATTTTATGATGAGGTGTAATATTATCACGCTACTTTATAATAGCGCTGGCAACTATATGGATAGCGTGATCGTGTAAAGTAACTTTGCATTCCAGCCGGCCTTGGTTCGATCCCCATTGGCGTCGTATGGACCTTTTTTTTGCACAATCCCAAATGAAAAGAGAAAAGAAAACAGAAAGAGATGTCTGCTCGCATACACACAAACCATTTTTAAGCTTTTAAAATAGCTCATTATTTGCGCATTTGACTCTCATGCACAGGAAATGGTGTCTTTTCTGCCAAAGATGACATGTTTTCTGCCAACGCTAGTTTGGGTGTAGCATCTCAAACTACACATAGGAATTGCCCCTAATGTCATTCGTTGGACAACAATAATTATTCATCCCATTAGCCTCCAGCGGTCAGCGTTGGTTCGTGACAGGTTCTCCACTGTAGAACCGTAGAAATAAGTAAAAATGCGGATATGTATTAGACATAAAAATATAATTCACTATTTGGCTCTTTAAAACCTATGTACCTTGGAAAAGCTATTACATATTGCGAAATGTTTAATATTATACAAAAAAAAAGATATGTTCAAAGAATGGAAACCAGATTCAATCCGTTAAAAGTAACCCGACTAGTAATTCTTCTGAAAATAAGTTAATGGTCATTGGAAAACAGTCCATCATTAGCTGTTCGACGAAGCTTTGTCATGAAGCTGACACAGGAGCGTTGCACAGTTTTTGATTGATTCTATTGCTCAGTTGTTTGTAATCCTTGGCGTTCCAGAAACCTTCAATTGAGGGCAACTGATGCAGATTGGTTGGATTGCTAGATTGGATTGACTTCACATAAAGGCATTTTTTCGACTTAATTTCTATCTGTAATTTCTATCTGCATAATATTTGTGAAAAATGTAATCAACATTTTTTTTTCAAACTTTGCACTTCTTGATTAAAGATCATGTCGCAGATTAAAAAAACACAATGGCAATGTGTGCTTAATTTTGTATTTAACACTAAGAGATATATTAGAACTCCTATAGGAGTAATTTCGATCGTTTCTAAGGATGTTTTTAATATTGGGAAGTAATATCCATGATCTGAAACGAAACACTTTCAGTAGTAATTTCGGATCGCCTAACGGAATCGGGATCCCACGGTTTATTTGCCTGAGTGTTCTGATATGTTTGATCCCTTTGGGAAGACTGTTCATACTTTTTCCAACATCTTGCAGATATACGATTACGAACACTTGAACGTTTCAGCAGAATCACGTAGGCTAGTTTAACTCTTGTTGTAGAACTGTATGTTCTATCTCGTTTCATCATTTTTCCGGGTCTCTACTACTACTTACTAACTAACTGAGCCAGGATACTATAGACGACTGCAACTGTAACATACTGCGTTTTATGATGGTTCACCGTAAACTTTTCACCGAGATTTATGTGCGTTTGAAAGCATCGATAAATGCACTTCTTGTTTCGATGGCATTTTGAATACTACTAAACAAGGTAGAGCAAAACCAAAAATAAAAGGAAAATTGTGGAAAGTGAGAGCATTGAATCACTAACTTAATATTATTCGTGGACTATTAGGGATTGGTGCGAAAGAATTGAAACCGTTTTCATTTTAATGTATTAAATAATAAAACCGATATTTTAAAGATTTGATCATCATTCCGTTTTAAATCATGCAATTGATACTCAAGCGGTAGACTCTTCCACAAATGCGAAGCATTCAGAGTATGACTAACTACTCTGCCCACTTTATTACTATATAATTGCTAAATTACCCAACTTGTCTTTATTTTGAATACACCTTGCACTCTCTCTTGGTCTTCACACTATACTATGGAGAACAATACCCGAATCCTCCTAATGTACCATCCAAACAGACGAAATAACATGGTCAGAGGCGAAGAGATAGAACCAACATGTTGCAATGAGCCGCAGGAACTACACCGAAAGCAGACATTTCATTGGCTCTGGTGCTATTCGAGCTCACCTGTTGAGAACTGAAATCGTGCAGCCGAACAAAAGCCCCCTCCCGTATCCAAGTCGCATCCGTTCGTGCTTTCTAAGTATTGCGAGAAAAAAAAACCAGACAACACAGAACGAAACAAGCCTGCACATAAATATGCACACAGCCATTAGCTTCGGGCACTTGTAGCGCTCGAGCAACGTGTTGCTTTTCGTCCCATCATGCTTCTATGCTCCCGACGCCCAACGCCCCATCGTCGCCACTTAACCAGCATAAAATCAAAAAGCAAAGCCTCGAAAACGGGGTGGAAAACTATGGCCATAAAACTAGTAGCAGTTCCGGCAGCCAAATGGAAATGTTTTTCCGCTCTTTTTCGCTCGTTCGCTACCTCCCCGACCCTCCCGACACACAATGGCTTGGCTGTTGCTTTTTAGGCTTCGCCGTGTTTTTGACTGATTTTAGGTTCAACTTTTTTTTCGCCCCGTTTCGGTTGGACAAGCGTACGAAAAAAGGCTGTCTCAACCCCAAACTGTTGCATGCGACCGACGAAACTTTATTCTTTCGCCGCTGCTGTCAACTGTTCCCTTTTGTCCGAGCCGAAATGTTCTTTGTTAACGTGAAATGTTCACCTGATGAATCAGGGGTCTTCCCGTTTTTTTCTGCGATGATCCAATAATAATTGGGGGGAAACTTGTTTAGCCTCAGTGTGCCTCTCGCTTCGCATGGCATCACCGATTATGATGTCATTTTGGATGACAATCGATGGGAAAATGACACTCAAAGCGCGCACGGAGGGGTTGTGGTTATGTTGTTGTGTGGAGAGGTGATTTTCGACGCTACACTCAATACGAGAGCATTATTAATGGCCACGATTTCCTACCTTCCACCGCACGCGAAACGGTATCTAATGAAGCTACAAGCTCAATCGTTGAAGATAGTGACGACGCCGACGACGACGAAGTCGAGGCCGGAACAGTAAGTGACTCTTGTTGGAAGGTTTGGTAATGCAACAAGGACGCAAAAGAGGCAATAAATTACATGATATGATGTTTCTATTATTCCGTTGAGCCTTTGTTCAGTGGAAAATTGATTCGTTATTAATTCGGTGGGGCTGCCGAATGTCGATGGCGTTATACGCGAATAGCGAGTCGGTCGTTTAGGCGGCTTATTTTGATAAAGGTGGCAATGATTGATTGAAATCGGATGCCTCCAAATGGGCCGTTAGCAGTTGTTAAATTTGCGTTTAATTCACGGGAATTGATATGTCCAATTTTCGGTGAAGGTATTGTATACTATGTTCAGCAATTCTGAATCCCGGTATCACAAAAATGTAGGACTTTAAGCCAACATTTTTTTTTGTTTCTATTGTTAAGTTAGCTGGACATTCATAAAAGTCACGTCACTCTAGATGAGTGTTAACATGTCAAGTGTTTCAAGCGTGTCTTCGGAGCAAAAGCCATCGTCTGACACGATTGCGGTCAGTCTATAGAGGTTCGATGGGTTGCGACGGAATCATAATCATCCCTTTCCCTTTTTTTGCGATGTCGGTGTGATGTGAACGTCTTCTGAACTGTGTTTCCGCTTCTGCCAAGACAGGATAACTAGCAAATGGAAATCAGCCACCTCGACTAGTTGTGGAAGGACACTGCAACCGCATATGCAGTCACACGTCGTCCTCGTGCTCCTCCCATGACTCTGTTTCTTTCTCTCGTTAGGAATCATGACATGAAAACTAGTCCGAGATGTGGCACCGCCCACAAATCTTATATCGTCTTTGAATATTTCAAATCAAATCTGAGCAGTTCATTTATTATTCACCAAACAGATTACAGTTTTCTCGTTTGCGTTCGTTTCGAGAGAGTTTTCGCCAATCGGATGCAGATATTCCGGGGACCAAAGCAACTTCACCATACAACTTGTTTAAACTTGATTCGGATTGTGAGAAACAAAATACAGCTTTAATATTTCAAACTGTTGCACATTTTGTACGGTTTCGCTGTGCGTCCCAATTAAGTGACAAAGCAATTTACGCAAATTCCACACGCACACCAGGCTTATTATAATTCCACCCGAAGCCACATCAATCAAAATCGCGCTTGTTCGGCCTGAATGGCGTCACAGATGTATAATGTGTTTCTAGTTAAATGACACTCCCGTCCAGTTCCTGCTTCCGGTTTCTGCTTTCCATCTTTCTATCCCCACTCTCCAAACTTGGTTATACTACTGTGGAACCCTATGATCCATTTGGTACACCTCTCGGGCTGCAACTCGTATTAAATTTAATCCCGATAATTAAAATTTTCTACCATGTTGTAATTATAGCCAGTGGCAAAATCCTTTTCCCCCAAATCGCCCAAGCCCTCGCCTCACCCCGTCTTCAAATCATTTTATGTTCAAACATAATCGTAATTGCACATAATGAGGTAATTCCCTCTCGCCTGGCCGGATCCTGGAACCACCCCTGCTCCCATCGGGGACTTATCTGATTTCGATATGCATCAGCTGCAGCAAAATTCGCTGGCTGGCAGTTGGCCCACTCCTAAGTGAGATTTCAATGACAATGTTCCCCCGGAGCATATGCGACGGTGGACACCGAACTCGGATGTGGTCGGGAGATGGGAGGAAAATCCCTGCAGCAATCTCGGGTATGTGCAGACAAAAAGCGTCGAAAAAGCACCCAACAACGTATTACGAAATTGGCAATGGCGAAGGGCAACGTTCAGATTACCAAAACAAAAATACTCCCTATCGGACGATGTTCACTATCTCCAACATTCTCACCCGAAAGACATTTGTCTCGTGAGAGGAAAATAATAATGTCAACGAATTTAGATATATTACTTTATTTCGGTGTGATTTTACACCACAGCATTATCTCTGTGTTCTCCGGGAGTTCAACAATTACCGTCATGTGGGGCGGCTTCTGAAAACTTGGTGATACTTTGTGATCTTCATTCATAATTTTTCTGTAACAGATTTTTTTTGGACGTACGACTACGTCTTCCATCGAGAGGGCCAAATCAGAAAGCGAAATCACGAATCGTCTTTGATTTACTATACATTATGGTTCACTAATCTGTAAGCGATTCAAAATTATTGAAAATTGGAAGCATTCCCAATTTCATTCTCTCCTGCTCCTCCATACTGAGAAGTTTTTTAGGGGTTTTGCACGATACATAGGAAGAATTGAAAAACAGAATAAATAGTAAAATATTAAATTTTCTTCAGGTCTACCAAAACATTCTAAAAAAAAAAATTATGTTGGATTCTAAAGTAATATCACAAATAAAAAAAGCGATTTTTCTAGCTTTTTGCAAAGGAATTCAAGAGATTTTTTTCCGATTGATCATTTAATGTTCGTGTGTTTGAGCACTGTTTCCGGATTAAAAGTGGCGGCAAAGCGCAGCACTTGTGGAGAAGGTAATTTCCAGTGGTACGACTTGTGTTATTCAGTAGGAAACTGAAGATGAATGACAGCTGTGCAAAGGTTGCTGTCACCGCGATAATCACACTTATAATCGGTTCGGAATTTCTGTTGCCGTTCTGCGTAAGATGCTGCATAGTTCAATTTGTGGATTATTTCTTTGGGAAATGATGTTCTTTGGAGCGTTGGAGATGCAATTTTGCCAAGAGATACTGAAAAACTACTTGGATATTCAAGAAGTTAAGTGTTTCAGTTTCACTCTAGACAGCGAACAACGAACTGTATATGTTGAGAGGTGATTTGTCAATTCGTTCAGATTGGTTTTTTGTTGCTTTGTTAATCATTCACGTCCCTCAATGCAAGCATTCATTCATCGACCCTTGTCAGGGTCTCCAATCAGTTGTGCATCGCCATTCTTAAATTTCTATAATCTATAAATCTATAAGTTGTATGAATAATTTTTTTTAAATGATATTTCATGATTTTTTAAATGATTTTTTTATGTTCAATTTCTAACACTTACTAACTTGTGTGATTTTCGAAAGGGAAGTTGACCTCCACTGTCTGGTCAGATTTTCCAATTCGAAAAAAAAAATATGACCATTTTACCAGTTGTCTGACAGGCTAACAGCTTTGACTCCGAGAAGAACAGCATTTCACTTCTCATTGGAAAACTACTCTTAAATAAAAAGCGAAATTTTTGTTTTATGACGGTTGTGCTATAATTTTAGAATAGCGTAAGCCTGTGCAAGTTTCAATCGCGATTTTGTTGCTTCTAATTTCATTGTGTTTCTAGTTTTTTTAATGTTTAGAACGATCAACTCCGAATATACCGTTCATAACCTCCAGGTGCTCGTGACATAAGTGACAATAAGTCATTTTACTTTGAAAAACGAATTCGAAAATCATTAAAACAGCACCGAAAATAAATTGATTGGTTATGTATTGTTACCTTTGAAGATATGATGTTAATGTAATAGTTTACTAGATTGCTAGATTGTTTTAGCACTGCTGGAATATGTCAAATGAATGGTATCCTCAACGACAATAACCGTATTCTTGACCTATGTTTCGCAAGTTCCGAGATAGTTCACAACATAGCTGTCATTAAAGCACCTTCTCCTTTGGTGAAACAATGTCGTCATCATCCTCCACTTTTGATCTCTGTGTCCGTTACACCACCATTTGTTTTTGCCCGTACTATCGAGTCAGTTTATTATAACTATCGCAAAGCCAACTTCGCGTCAATGAAACGTTTCTTTCTTAGCATCGATTGGGACGAAATTTTGAATGACCATGCCATAGACAAAGCCACATCATCCTTGAACAATGTATTGCTTTACGCGATCGAACAGTTTGTTCCCAAAAAGGTGAATAGTAAACCACCCCATCCACTATGTCTGAATCACAATCTAAAACGCCTGAGAACAAAAAAAAGATCAAACCTACGGAAATTTGCTAAATATCGCTGTGACTTGTGGAGAAACCGGTATTCAGTTGCGAACAAAAATTATAAAAATTTGAACAAGATCCTGTGTAACGCCTATAAAAATCGCATTCAGTCAAACTTGCGTACCAATCCAAGAGGTTTCTGGAGACATATTGACAGTCAGAGAAAAGAGATTGGTTTGCCTACCGTAATGATGCGCGACAACGATGTTGCTGATACCAAAGAAGGTATCTGTGAGCTGTTTCGGCAGCAGTTTAGCGGAGTTTTTGTTGACGAAAAACTCAATAGCCATCAAATTTCTTCAACTATTAGCAACGTTCCCAGCCTGTCGTCTGTTGGTAATAATCCGTCAATAAATGCCGTTATTGTACACGATGCCTGCAAAAAATTAAGGATTTCTTCAAATGCTGGACCTGACGGTATCCCTTCTATTATTTTGAAAAAGTGCTCAAGCAACCTCTCGACACCGTTGAGCATCTTGTTCCGCCGTTCCATCCTCTGTGGTACTTTTCCAAATGTGTGGAAGAAGTCATTCGTGTTCCCGGTATTCAAGAAGGGTTGCAAGAAGAACGTCAGGAATTACAGAGGAATTGCCTGCCTATGCGCTATCTCCAAACTATTTGAGATAATTATTTTGGATTACATTTCCCATGCTTGCAACAGCTACATTGCAGATGAACAACATGGATTCATGTCTAAGAGATCAACGACTACAAATCTCGTTCTTTATACTTCGTACATTGCCCGCTCTCTAGAATCTCGAAATCAAATTGATGCGGTGTACACAGATTTTTCTGCAGCATTTGATTTAATCAACCACGACATTGCAATAGCTAAGCTCCATCGTCTTGGATTCAACGGTTCTTTTTTGAAGTGGCTTCATTCATACCTCACTGATCGCGAAATGTCAGTGAAATTAGGAGACACTATATCTACGTCTTTTCGCGTAACATCAGGTGTTCCTCAAGGCAGTCACCTGGGTCCATACATATTTCTGTTGTACCTTAACGATGTAAATTTTAGCCTCAAGTGTCTGAAACTTTCATATGCGGATGACTTTAAATTGTTCCTCCCAGTGAACTGCATCGAAGAAGCTGAGTTTTTACAACAGCAATTAGACATATTCGCCCAATGGTGTGTAACCAACAGGATGTTTTAAACCCTTCAAAATGTTCAGTCATTTCATTCTCACGCAAGCGTTCGTCAATAAGCTTCGGATATAAGCTGCATGGTGTTTTACTTGACCGTGTCAACACAATCAAAGACCTCGGGATTATGTTGGATTGTAAATTAACCTTTCGAGACCATATCTCCTACATCGTATCTAAAGCGTCTAAAACTCTTGGTTTTCTCTTCCGCGTCACAAAGGACTTCAAGGACGTACACTGCATTAAGGCTCTCTATTGCTCATTGGTACGCTCGATCCTTGAATATGCATGCGTGGTTTGGTCACCGTATTACCAGAATAATGTTCAGCGAATTGAGTCGATACAGCGAAAATTCGTTCGTTTCGCCTTGCGCAATTTACCGTGGAATGATCCAATAAACCTACCTAGATACGAGGATCGCTGCAAATTGATTGGACTGGACTCATTAGCTTCACGCAGGAACGTTGCCAAGGCTCTATTTACCTCCGACTTGATTTTGTCGAACATCGATTGTCCTGAGCTCCTTCGGTTGATTAATTTCAACATAAATCGCCGTAATTTACGATCTCAGAACTATTTATACATCCCATCAACCCGAACAAATTACGGGTATAATGAACCTATATCTAGCATGTGCCGCGTATTTAACCGTTGTAGTGTCTGTTTCGATTTCCATCTGTCTCGTTCGTCCCTCAAAAAAATGTATTCTATTGCTCTTAATTAACTTGATTAGTTACAGTAGTATATATTTACATAGTTGTAGTTTGTAGTGGTAGTATTATAAGTAGTAGTAGTAGTTATGAAGCATTAGGGCATCCATGTATAGCCTGTTGTCTTTGTAAAATAAAAAAATAAAAAATAAACTATAGTAGCACTTATTTTCGTCTGAATTTTCATTAATAGTTCATTGAAATTACTAGAACTAAAAAAACTGCTAATCTATCATCTAACATTCAATTCATTCAATAATGATAACTCATTTAAATAATTCAATTCATTCAAGTAATTGAATTCATTCAATTCATCCACTTCATTCAATTCATTCAATTCATTCAATTCATTCAATTCATTCAATTCATTCAATTCATTCAATTCATTCAATTCATTCAATTCATTCAATTCATTCAATTCATTCAATTCATTCAATTCATTCAATTCATTCAATTCATTCAATTCATTCAATTCATTCAATTCATTCAATTCATTCAATCATTCACGAAACAATTTCTTTTAAACCTCGATTTTCGGTGATTTTTCGTTTTTCAAAAAAACTCAAATTTTAACGTTTGACACCAGTAAATGAAGTTCGAATGAGCTAATATTTTGCATAGGGTATATTATTATGCAAATCAACATTTCGTAGTAAGTTCCGAATGAAAAATCGAGATACCTGTTTTTATTGGCACCCAAAACGATACTTTTCGTTTCGTATTCCGAAAAAAAAACAAAGTCTCAGAGTGCCGATTTTTGACAAACAAAATTTCGAGATGATACTAGATCTCGAAGTTTCAAGCCATTTTAAGACATTTGGCATCAAATTTTTTTTTTGAAAACCTCCCCCCTTGGGTGTTTTTTCGGTTTTCAAAAAACTCAAACTTCGACCGCTTTGCGCCACTCTCCCTTAAGTCCGATTGAGCTGATATTTTGCATAGGGTGTTTACGAGGTAATGAACATTTTTTATGGGGTAACTTTTTGAAATTCGAGATGACCATTTTCATGGGTACCCTAGTGTACGTGTTATCCTTGTAAACGTTATTGAGATGTTTGTGAAAATTGAAAAATGTTGTTACAGGATTTTTTTTGATAGAACTATTGTTGGAGCCTATTTTGAGTCTCAACAAATGCTCGAATCAAATTATGAATACAGCATTGTCGGGTGATAAGTTGATGGTCATTTTGATTAAATAAGCCTTGAAAACATTTTGCCGATCATGCTACACTGAGAACTATTCAACAAAACAATATAGTCATATGGTCACGTTCTGCGTTCAATTATGTGATGAGTTGAATCAACTTTAGAGTTCACAATCTTTATAATAGAAATAAGAAGAAGAAGAGCCTGGCGAAGGAGGCCCAATTTTCGGCGGTTGTTGCTCTGTTTCCGTGCAGATTATCATGCGCAATGTATACTCAGTACAGTGCGTGCATTGATAATAAAGATGGGATTTCATTGAGACAACACTCAACGATAATGGTTGAATGTCTGGTATAAGACCAGCCTTTCGACACGCCAATTGATGAAATTAGGTTGGATTATCACATCGTGTTGCCGACCCCTGGCTCAATGAAGAAAAAAACAGTTGCGCGTAGTTGTTTTTTTTCTGTAATTGGTCTTTATCAAGACTAGAGGTGGAAGATCTTCAAAATTCAGATAAATAAAGAAAGTTGAACACAAATGTCTCACGCAACGTTTCAATTGAGGAACAGTAGATACTTAACATGTAAAGAGTTCCAGTTCAGATTAGTGGTTGTACAGATTGTTAAACGGTTGTCCCAGTGTGCGTGCAACTAGTATTCACTACAATACGATCGACTTACTTCAGAACCTGTAGAGTAGTGTGGGGCAAAGGTGCGTACGGGGCAAACGTGCGAATTGGCCTTTTTGAAGCAAACGAGCATGAAAATTTGGCAACAGTGTATTCGTTTGACGCATTTTTACACCAGCTGCTCACACATATAAACATGATACATTTCATGAAAGTGGGAAAAAGTTATGAGGTAGGAAGAGTTTGGCGTTATTTTGATTTATTTTTGACGTAGAACTACATCTTTCAGGAAGGGTGCCAAATCAGACAGGTCACGTTTTTATGAAATAAAGTTAACGGTCATAACTATTTTCACTGTGAAAGAATTCTCATGATTTGCATACCAATCGAATCGGAAATTCTCTAAGATTTGATACACTACAATTCGCTAATCTCTAAATGGTTTAAATTTATGAAAACTGGAAGAACTTCCTTTTATTCCATACATTTGTTCTGCCGATTTGTGTGCTAACCCTATGCTTATAACTCGAACATTTCTTAACAGATTGGAAAGATGTTTGCATCAATTGATAGGAAATATTTCTACGCGTCTATCACAATTAATAAAATATTATTTTTCATGAGATGAACAATTGAATATCTGTAAAATGTCAAGCGTTATTTAAACGCCCTAACTGCCATGTTTTGATTGGCCCGATTTACGGTTTCCCCAACACAGACTTCAAAATCGATGTACCTTTGGAAATCCGCTTCGCAAATATACATGCAAATCGGGGGTATTTTTGTTCCCACCGAACTGTGTTTCCCTAACAAGGACTTCAAAATCAATGTGCCTGGGGGAATCCGTTTTGTTCAAAACATACAAGTCGAGGGTATTTTTTTCCCGCTGAGTTATGTTTCCCTAACACGGACTTCAAAATAAATTTGCCTGGGGGAATCCGCTTTGCAAATACATGTCGGGGGGATTTTTTGGTGTTGAGTACTTTTGTACTCGCTTGTCGTTGTGCAGACCGGAATGTGTTTCCCTAAAACGTAATTTTAAACTGAGAAGCCTGGGAAAATCCTCATTTCAGATACTAGAGGTGAATGAACTCTCGCGACTCGAGAACTATGTAAACATGTGCGATAATTTCAGAGGGAAATGTAAAATACAGTGAATTTCGTAAAATGTAAAATACAATGAAAATCGTTTGACAATATTTCCGTTCACATATTTTGGTAATCCTAGGCATCATATCAAACGTAAAAGGACGTTCATCAAATTTATTTGTAACGAAGAACATAATCTATGACAAAAATGCATGCTAAAATAATATTTGAAATGGTAAACAAGTGGGTTGCATAATATAAAAGCGTAGTTCTACGTCGAAAATATGCGATCGTGTCTTAGATACAACCTAGATACAACCCCAACAATTTTTTCATTTTTGGGGATGACGATTTAGTTACCTAAAGCAACTGGAAAGTTGGAAGCTACATTGTCAAGGAAACCTTTATTCTATAGCAGATAATTGTGCGTATTCGTTTCGGCGAGAAAGTTCAAGAGTTTCTTTTCAAATTCGATTAGTTGAAAATTGCTTGTGGGGCAAAAGTGCACAGTAGCTGGGGGGAAAAGTTGGCACCGTCGTTTTGCTCTCAAAAAAAATATAAAAAGTTTTCAACCAAACCACAAGAAGAAAATTAATTTAAAGAAATGCACTCCGGGATTGCTCGAAATAGGCAAAAAATGGTCTTCGGGAGGGAGTCTTGAAGCGTCGGATTACGGCAGTCCTCAATATTTCTGAATCAGCTCTGAGGAAGGGTTTATGTTTTCAAAATGAACTTCAAATAAATATTGTATTTATAAATTTGATTTGTTAATAAAAAGAATTCAGTTTCAAATGTTGGACATTTTCAGATATCTTATATTGTCAGTCTCCTCCCTCCCGAAAATTTCCATATTATAAACTCGAGAAATTCTTGTACTACGTTTCGAAGGTAACATATATAGTTACAATTTGGTAAGGAAACTGGATTTTATTAAATAACACTGTGATGGAACAATAAATGCTTTGTAGGATTTGAGTAACTGTTGAGTTTTTTGGGATTGTTCTTCGTGGATTACTTCTATATTGGACAATTCATAAACTCATATTATTTTTATGACCTTTTGTACCAGTCATCTCTGGAGAAAAAAAGGAAAAGGTTCATAAAAGAAGAGAATGTTTTTTCAGCACGACAACGAACCCTTCTACTCAAAAGCTCAAAAACCCCATCGCGAAAATCAGTGAATCAGGCTACGAAATGTTGCAACATTCGTTATATTTGTCTGTTTTAGGTTTCTCTCTGAATTCTGAAAATCATGGGTGGGAAAGATCTTTATTGAATCCCGTGGATGAGTGCTCCCTTGGCCGAGTGGTTAGCGTCATAACTAACATGCCGGGTGTTCGGGTCCGATTCCCGTTCTGGTCTTGGAAATTTTTCGTCAAAGAAAATTCCTCCGACTTGCACTGTGATCACGCGTATTCTAGAGCTTGCCACTCAGAATGCATTCAAGGCGTGTTGTGTTATTTGGCATAGAAATCTCAACTAAGTACTAATAAAAATGACGCAAGTAATACTACGTTGAGACGGCGAAGTTCCTCTAGGAACGTTAGTGCCATTGAAGAAGAGAAGAAGAAGAAGGATGCGTGTTTCTGGACAGCCTTCAGTTTGTCACCTTTGGGATAGATACCATAAATTAGAAAATCGCTAGAACAAGCCTATTGATGTTGAGAAAATCATGTTAACTATTGATTATTCTTATGAAATGTATTTCAAATCACAAAATCGTGTGCTTTTAATGGTAGCTACAATTAGTCGATATTTAGTCACTATTGTAATAGTTATAATATTCTGAAATAAAACAAAATTTGAAAGAGTGCCAAAGAAAGTCCCACTCGACGGTACCAGAAGAGGGCATGTTTGGCTTTGGTTCAAGTGTTTGGACGTGTTTGAATGCATTTAGCTCCGAAAGATGCTTGGGTTGGACAGATCAACATTTGTTTATATTTATGCCGAAGACGCTCCGAGTTACACTCTAAAGCACGTTTATGGATTAAAGTGGTTCTCAAAAATATTCAACGTAAAAGTGTTTATAGCAAGTGTTCAATAATAAGTTTACAGTGGAAACAAAACACAATGATTTGAAAACTTATAGCACTCGGTTGAAATTAGTGTGTATGGCCGGCGCACCAGTTGCATCCTCTTCTCGAGTCCGGGCGGAATTTTCCCATGCCTCCTGAACCAGTAAAGGAAGTTGCTATTTTTTCCATCTTCGTTTGCTATACAATTGCATGAAGCATCCTTTAGCTTGCAATACGGTTACAGCCAGCTTATCCCCACCAGAAGAGTCAACCCATCCACCCATCCAATCCACCACGTTTTGCCAGGTGTAACTTGACTAAGTAAAAGTTTTCCCATATCTGTTGATTTTAGGGCGACGGTAAAACAGACATGAATAAAATATCCCCCAGCTTTCGTGCCTCTGTGTGGTGGCTCTTTGTGGCGGCAGAGTCCTTTTTATTTTTTTTTTGATTCCAGAGGTGAGGAAATAGCATTTAGAATACCACTTAGTTGCATGATGCGAACCAGTTCAGTAGCAGCAGCAGCTTCTCGGCGTGGGCTGTGGGCGGCACCATAACACCTGACATAAAACGAATTCGTTTCTTCGGGATTCTTCTGGCACTTTTGTGTTTGTTGTTGTTGTTGTTGGTTGCTTCGAGAGGCAGGCAGAAGGTGAGCCCCCGAAGTGTTTCCTCGGAGCGATCAGTTCAATTCAATTACGGAGCAAAGCTTCTAAATAAAATATATTATCCGGCGGGATAGAGTGCATTACCGGAAGAGGTGGCTTTTGTTTCCAGCAGTCTTTGTGTCGATTTCTCATCCGCTGTGTGGGGTTTTTTTTGCTTCTCTCGGGCAAACATTGTCCTTGTGATGATTTTGTGTTCAATAAAATTGATTGAAGTAAGTAGTATGTTTATAAATCGGCGAACCCATCGTAATAATTATTATGTGGAGATACAATGTAATGCTTGCACTTAAGCCCTTCGTTCAGAGTATAGATTTCAACTGAATCAAACTTTAACGCTATGTATCTTTGCTTGTCCAGGAAGATTGAATTTTTCGTCATAACCTGATTACGGCAAGCATTTCACTGCCAAGGGTTGTACCCACCTCCTAGGCCTAAAAAAGTTTTTCCCTCCTCGCAAAAAACAAAAATAACCAAATAGGCAAAGAAACTGGGGCGCAAAAAAAACACCCGAAGGGTCTTTTGG
Source organism: Toxorhynchites rutilus septentrionalis (assembly GCF_029784135.1). Classification (NCBI taxonomy): domain Eukaryota; kingdom Metazoa; phylum Arthropoda; class Insecta; order Diptera; family Culicidae; genus Toxorhynchites; species Toxorhynchites rutilus. The sequence goes on along the minus strand of NC_073745.1, from coordinate 228,464,056 downwards.
GAGCGCTTTAAATTAAACTTTATTTAATCGCCCTCATTATTACTATTTGAAAAGCTATTTCAAAAGTTTCCACCGAAAAAAAAATTTCAACGAAGGGCCTTGTGTCCCTTGTGTCGGCGCATGAGGATAGTGGCAAAAAGTTAGTCGGTGGTATTGTTCGGCACGTGCAATCTGTTTTGGAACGATGCCAACTAATATCATATGCATACGAAGCTCTGAAGTTCTGACCAAATGGGAACTATTACTGGTGTCATTGTTGTTGTGGTTTGCAAGGGTGTGATTCTTTGTGGTCATGTAATCATCAATGATCATCATCCCCGCTGATAAATTATTCCGAAGCGCGGAGCGAAATTGAAAACTCAAAACTTTCTGATGTTATTCAGAGCTCTAAATATTTGAACGCTACGCGTTTCGCCCTTGTCTATCGCGGATTCGACACAACCAACAGACAGAAGTTCGGACGTAAAATTGTTTATTAAAGCATTACCCCGGGATAATCCGTTCAGAGGAATAAATTAAAATTTCAATCACTTTGGTTCTTCAACAAAACAAAGCCGAGCAAGATACGGTTCGGGTGAAGCATTTTCCGCAGAATAGAGGCACTTGAAGAAAGCAGCACTTGGAAGCGAGAATCACTTCATTTATTCGGGAATTTTCCGACCGAACCCACCACCGTTCCCACCTACTCAGTTCCGTTCCAGCACCGCTTTTTTCTTGTTTGTTTTCCCGTCCCGGTCTTAAACACTTAAGCCGATGCAAATTGTGTTTTCAAAGGAGCGCCAAAGTTGCCCAAAAAGTAACGCTAAGGAGATGAAACTTTTTTTCCAATTTCGTTTTGAGCTTGCGCGAAAAAGTTCTCGTTTTGATTTTTTGTGTATTTATATTACAAACGATTTTTTTCCCTCGTTGTTACTGCTTTTTCGCGAAAGGAAGTGGTTTGAGGATTTTCTGAAATTCATTCAAACAGATGGGAGCGCCTCAATTGGAGGTGTCTCAAATTTAGCGCTCGGAAAAGTAACACGACGGACGCGTAGTTAGAACATTCCATTCAAACTCGTTAGTTTGCACTCCCGAGGGGTGTGCGCGTTCTTCGGGGGGTTGGATGGTAGGAAAACTTCGCGCCCAGACAAACAATGTCATTTGTTGCTGGACTCTGAGGAGCACTGATTGTGAGCGAAATAGGAAGTGTCATTATAAAGGGGGCGCAAAACGACTGAAAGTTGGGTGAAGCTCCCGAGGTATTCCGGTGGAAACAATTTAGGGGGATATATTTGAATTTCTACAAACGCTACTTCGGAGTTTGACGAATGGATAACTGGATCCTGGACACAATGATGAAAGATGAATCAATACAAATAAATTGTTGCTGTTGTGAACGAAAACAGCACTTGGAGCGGTCGCATTACATCTCATTAGTAACATTGATTCAATACTATCGAATGACCATTATCAGATGAACATAAATTTGACTGAGTAAATGAATAATTGGATTTGAACCCACAACTAAAATTTCTCAAACAAATAAACATTGGAGTAACAATTTAGATGAATGCTTCATAACATTAATGTAGAAAAAACTTATGAAGAAATTGTCGTTATCGGCATTATAAACCAATTTAGCCAAATACCAGCCAGCCAAATTTAAAATATGCTATTGAACAAAGTTGTTGAGAAGTCAACGTACTTTCTAGGAAAAGTAACACATTGGTAACTCTATTTGAATAACTTTATTGAAAATTGTAATTGAATACTTGAAACTTTAATATTTCAAAGGTTACATATATTGTCTTACTTTTTTATAGTAATGTTTCAGTTTAATAAAATCTTACGTCATGGTTTTGCCAGACCCTTTGAAATGTGAAATTTTTCAAAAACTAATACAATTTCAAATGAAATCGCAGCCATTCAAGACGAATACAGGTCGGACTCGATTATCCGGAGTATTGATTTTTTTTTTCACTCTGGATAATCGCGTCATAGAAAAAAACGAATTTGTTCTCGGTAAACGTAATATAATTATGATTTGCACTAATTTTTTAAACGTTTTTATCTAGGTTGATCCGTTTGTATGTTTGTGACTTTGTAACCTTGTAACTTTCTAATTTTGTCTGTAGCGCTGTACCACATTAATAGAAAGGGCCTGACCGGGTAAGGGAGTAAAGAGTGCCTCCAAACCAAATCACTAGCTGTATGGCAAATATTGTATAGGATATTAAATAAGAAATTTTGACGGTTTATTTGAACCTCTATGTGGTTTAGCATAGGATCTATAGTGAAAAACGTACTTTTTCGTTTATCTCACACCATCCTCAAAAGCTCCGAGATAAAAATTTAAAAAAATACTGAATGTGCATCTTACTACGGTGTATCAACAAAAATCATCAAAAAAAAATCTTCAAAAATTTAAGTACTTTATCAAATTTAAATTTATTAAATTAAATTTAAGTTTAAATTTAGAAAAATTTTTTTTGGGATTTCAAGATTCAATCCTACTCTAATTCATATTTAAATGTGTTCCTACCAGGGCCCGAAATCTTCGAAGGTGAAAAATGAAGACCGACTCTACTCCCAGTAGCTTCGCTTCGACCAGAACTGCTTCGGCAGTCGCCGCCAACAAAAAATGACTTGACTATAAAACGAATTGACTAGCGCTGACTAGCGAGGATGACTGGTGAACTAGTCCAGTCAGTGGTTATTTTAACTGACTCGACTAGTGAATACAAATCTGCGTCTTTTTTTTTTTTTTTATCCCTTTTGTTTATTTTAGGCTCATTAGCATTTTAGCTGTAACAGAGCCGAATTTTAATCGTGTACATGTCACATGTTTATCATATCTATAATTAGCACATTACACAGTTGCCATTTTTCAGCGTTAGACTATTCCCTACTATACCATTGCATATGGTACACATTTACACAGTAGCCATTTAGGCGTAAGAGTTTTCTATCTGTTCTTCCATTATCCAGTTAGACCGGACAGCGGAGACAGTTGTTGATCATTGTTGAGTTATTTATAGAACAGCAGCCCGATGTTTCTTGCAGAGCAGAGCAGTTGTATGGACGAATCGATCTTCGACCGTGGATCGATCTCCATCGCTGATGATTGTTGCGTGGACGTAGCTATTCTGTAACAACACAAAGATGATGGTCAATGAGGGCCCTGAGTTTTGAACTCACGATCGATCGCTTACTAAGCGAACGCGCAACCAATGTGGCTACGGAGACCCCCCCAAATCTGCGTCTTCATTGAACAAACTTCAATCCACATTTTCATTTCCCCTTGATACTAATTTTGTACCCGTGTACGCACGTCCATATAAAGAGGAACGAAAACTTGACTCCTGATGCAAAAAGTAGTTACCCCATCAATGGACGGTTTTTTTTCTACCCATCGTGAACTCGAACCAACGAACTTAGACATTTATCAAGTATGCTATAAAGGTGTTCGCATTAGTATTAGTTAGTATTAGGCGTGCAAAATAGCGCACACACACTGCACGCTATTTTATACGTGTGAGTAGTTTTCGTGTACGCTACAAAAACATCTAGCTCACTTGTAGCGTTTGTCAAACCACGGTGAACTCAAACATCGATGGATGCAAACGTGCATGGGAGAGAGAGAGGAACGAATTCGTTTTGGGGGATGTCCAAACAAACCATTTATCATGACAATGCCTATTCTGTTTTCGCATTTTCGCATAACATTGTCATGATAAATGGTTTGCTTGGGGATGTCACTTCAAAATGCAATGAGGACAATTTGACTGGGAAGAATGGAATGATATAGTCGAGTCGGTAGAGGGAGATAGCGACTAAACGCCCGACTGACTGTTCAGTCGTTTTGGCGGAGAAACTGCGTGAAGAGCCAAAAGTCATTTACCGACTGACTGTATCCATAGTCAGCCGACTATCCTCAGTTGACTATGACTATGCTAAGCTCTGGTTCCTACAGTTTTTCTAGATATGTGGTATTTTTTTCAGATTTGTTTAGTGTTGCGCGGTACAAAAAAAATATTTTTTATTTTTTCAAAGAGTCTGGTTGGGTAAGGGAGTGAAAAGTCCCCCAAACCAAATCACCAGCTGTATGGAAAATATGGTATATGGTACTAAATAAAACATTTTGGCAGTAGTACCATATAAAGGATGTGTCACATCAAATTGCATCACGGAAAAAACGCTGTAGAAATTTAATTTTTAGGAATTATATCTTCAGCTTTCGCTTATAATCAGATAAGAGTGTATAGATCACGTTGGCCATGCTTCACTGTCAATTTTTCGTAAATTTGGAAACAGGTCGTCGAACGAAAAAGAGCGTCGTGAATTAATCCTGCGCACTCATTTCGAGAATCCGGAGTTGTCACATCGGGACATCGGTAAGATGCTGGGAATCGTCCAATCAACGGTCAGCAGAGTACTAAAACGATACTTCGAGAACCTAACCAACGGCAAAAATGGATGCTTCGTCAGTGAAAAAGATCACAAGCGCGTAGTTAAGCAGTTTAGACGGGATCCGAGAAGTTCGGTCCGGGATGTCGCCAATAAACTGAATTTGTTAAGTTCATTCGTCCAGCGGACCAAGCAGCGGGAGGGCCTGCGTACATACAAGGTTCAGAAGGCTCCTAACCGCGACGAAAGGTAAAACATGGTGGGGAAGACGCGAGCCCGGAAGCTGTACACCGAAATGCTGACGAAGCCGCATTGCCTGGTAATGGACGACGAAACCTACGTCAAAGCGGACTTTCGTCAGCTGCCGGGCCTGTTGTTCTTCTCCGCAGAGGACAAATTCAGCGTTCCGGAGGAGATTCGCAAGCAGAAACTATCCAAGTTTGCCAAAAAGTACATGGTGTGGCAAGCGATCTGCTCTTGCGGAAAGCGGAGCGCCCCCTTCGTGATGACCGGCAGGTAAACGGGCAGGTTTACCTTAAGGAGTGCCTACAGAAGCGCTTACTACCACTATTGAAGCAGCACGAGGGCCCGACCATCTTCTGGCCGGATCTCGCTTCGTGGTACTATTCAAAGGACGTGTTGGAGTGGTACGAAGCCAACGGGGTCACCTTCGTGCCAAAGGAAATGAACCCGCCCAACGCGCCGGAGCTTCGCCCAATAGAGAAATATTGGGCGATTATGAAGCAGGCCCTCCGGAAGAACCCAAAAGTTGTCAAATCGGAGGCGGACTTCAAGAGAAAATGGATTTCTGTTCAAAAAAAAAACTACAACCTGACGTTGTACAGAACCTTATGGACGGGGTAAAGAGGAAGGTGCGTGCATACGGGCTTGGGCTCGAAGTATGAATAAAAAGAAAATGCCAAAAGTTGTTTAATAGTTTTTATTTTACTGTCTAAAATTTTCAAAAGGATCGGTCTACTGGGCGAATTTCTACAGCGTTTTTTCCGTGATGCAATTTGTTGTGACACACCCTTTATTTGAGTCCTTATATGGTACATCATAGGATCTATGGTGAAAAATGCACCTTTTCGTTTTTTTCACGCCATTCTCAATAGCTTTGAGACAAAAATATGAAAAAAAAAACTGAAAGTACATCTTACCAAGGTGTAACGATTAATATTTTCAAACAATTTTTCATCCAAAAATCATATACTAAAAAAAAGTTATATATATTTATATTTTATTATTTTTTTTTGATATTGAGATTAAGTACTACTCTAGTTTGTATTCAAATTTCTTCCTACATCTTTTTTAGGTATATGTGATTGTTTTCAGAATTTTTAGAGTGTTTTCCGTGGTACAAAAAGAAATATATATATATATATATATATATATATATATATATATATATATATATATATATATATATATATATATATTCAGGCATATCGAAATTTTGAAAAAAAAAATTACTTTGAGACCTAATTTCACTCTAATTTTTATTTAAATGCGTTCTAATGTGTTGTTTTTTTCTCATGTAGCGTGATTTTTTCATGAATTTTTGAGAGGATTGAGGAAAAAAAAACATTGTTTTTGGCCTTTGGGCATTTTTAACTTATTTTGAATTTAGAGACCCATTACTGCTCTAATATATTTAAATTTTGTTTTTCATATGTCTTAGTTTTGTCGGTATATTTAGAGCATTGCGCTGTACAAAGTTTTTTTTCTCGTATCTTCAAATATATGAGATTATCTTTACATTGGATTTAGATGGTTTACCAAATTCATAGGAGTCAGCAGTACGATAAAGCTCTGTGAGAAAAAAATAAAAGTCCTTGTGGAAAGACCATTCGGATTTATTAGAAGAACACTTAAAAAATCCCAATTTTTTTTTTCATTTTAGTCTTGCAATTGAAAACCACGAATACAAAAAAATAATTGATTTCAAGAAAATAATAATAATAATGCTGACGATGAAGAAAATTATGTTTGTGTCTCGCAATTCTTTAAAATTAATGCTACATGTAGAAAAAAGACACATACGAACGTACCCTATACAATATTTTCCATACAGCTGGTGATTTAGTTTGGGGTACTTTTTACTAGCTATCCCAGCCAGACTCTTTGGAAATACATTTAAAAAAAAGTTTTTTGTACCACGCAAAACTGAAAAAAATCACACATATCTAGAAAAGCCGTAGGAACACACTTTCAAATGAATTAGAGTAGTACTGATTCTCTGAATCACATAATTTTTTTTTCAAAATTTCAATAGTTTTTTAGTACATACTTCTATTTTTGATGAAATTTTAATTTGATAATTTTTCTTGATACACCATAGTAGGATGCACATTCAGTATTTTTTCTCAAATTTTTATCTCGAAGCTTTTGAGGATGGCGTGAAATAAACGAAGAAGTACGTTTTTCACTATAGATCCTATGTTAAATCACATAGGGGCTCGAATAATCCGCCAATTTTTTTTTATTCAATATCCTATACAATATTTGCCATACAGGGGATTTAGTTTGGGGGCACTTTTTACTCCCTTACCCGTCCAGGCCCTTTATGTTTCATTTATATGGCAGTCCCCCCTTAGTCCCTTAGTCCCTAACCACCATATAATCATTTATTGCACCTTAAAACATCCACATGCCAAATTTCGTTTCATTTTCTAGATTAATTCTCGAGTAATGCAGAAATTTGTGTTTTATTTGTATGGCATATATTAAAAATTTATATTTAGGTTTGATGCGTTTTAGTGAGTTGAGTTGGAATTTAGAGTCAAAAAAGTTATGAAAGTGTATGAGAATGTTGCAAAACCATACAACAATAAAAAGCTTTTTGTTAAGCGATTTTTTTATCTATATAAATAACACCATAAAGTATGAAATTGATTTACATGTAATTAGTTCAATGTAGGTGAAATGTATGTATGTGGTGAGCACGGTGTGCCCATGGAATTGGAGGGAGATAGCCACGAACCGAGTTAATTGGAGAAAAATTGTGAATCAGGCCATGTTGTAAAGACGTTAAGCCAAAATAAAAAAATAAATAAGGTGAAATGTATTGAATTTAATTTAATTTCGAAACGTGTTCCATTTAATCACTAATTGATATTAGAGCAGTGTCGATCGCAAATGTACGTTCAGAAAATGAAGGGATGATCTATTTTTGTGACGTTATATCAAATCTCCTTTTTATGCCGTTAAACCAGTATCGATTCAAGCTCTAGAAGACAACATCACTCGTGTTATCGGTGATACACCATCCGAAATGTTCGAAGAAACAGCTCAAAATTGGACTTCACGTATGTATAACCTCAAACGTGGTTTACATTTATGTGAACTAATCTTTAAACAATTATTAGCTATTATTGGTTTTTAACCCCCAACGATAAATTCTATATTCTTTACAATTTTCCTGTGTTTATTTTCTGAAAATTCAAAACCATACGCTTGAAAAATCACTATTTGAAATCAGTCTTTTGACCGAACAGTTCCTGAAGAATATTATCTCAGAGCTTTTTCAAAATTTTATGGCCAGAATCCGCCGAATTCGATCCGAATAGTACAATTCACAAAGGGTTCTTCTAATGTACCGAGTCATAAGTCACTGATCGTCTGGGTCATGAATTATAAAACGTACCTGCATTGGCGGAAACAAGAAAACTAGAATTTTGTTACTTTTACACTGCTAATTTTATCCATGAAACCCAGCGAATCATTTATTTCACATTACCAATGGAAAAATGTAGTGTAATGAAATATCATGCAACAAAGATACAGATACACAATCAAGTAAACAATCGTACATTTGTTCCCTGGCGGAAAACTCCCACGAAGATTATACCACATAGTCCATCTGAATAGTAAAACGCAATGTTTCTTTTTCGAAACCAACCAACCGGGCTGCACAACAGAGCACCATCCAACATCCTCTCCGGTGTCGTCAAAGCACTATCCCATTGATTTCACTGGCGTGAAAAATATGAAAATTTAAATATTAATGAAATTTTATTCCCGTCTAGAGCTCACTAGAGGCGACCGTTCCGCGGAGAATAACGTGTTTTTTTTGCTCACATAACACTCCGAATGTGTCGAAGCTTTACAAGCTAGTGCACATGGAAAAATTGCAACCTTCATTGCTGGTGTGATGCCAGCTCCGGCAGCTGCTGTAACCCCGGACATTCCGGTGAACTACCTTCCCTGAAGATATTTCATTCAGCTACTTCACGCCACCTAGCGCCATCGTTTCCAGCAGTGAAATAACTACACATTATATATACTTTGATGCGCTCCGTGATGAGGAAAAAAACTGTGATTTTGTTTATTTTATTCTCCGGAGCGCGTGTTTTTCTGCTTATCGAACGTTTCATGAGAAACCTGTCAAAGTGCAACATCGGAAGGGCTGGCGCTCACCTCCCGTTCCGCCCACGGAAATAGAATATTCATGATTCAATTTGTAAACAGCATGAAAAGCTGCTGCTGCTGCTACCGGCTGTCATTTCAAATACGAATTTGTCCGTGTGCAGGTGTGTGGGCGTATGTTTATTTCCAACTGCCAGCGGAAACTCCCATTGCTTCGCTCGGCGTCGACATTTTGTTTTTCGATGCAGCATCCTGTCCTGTGTCACGTCTGGATTTGATGCATCCTGCAAACAAACCGACCCAGAAGTACACAATACTGCCGGTCGTGTGTTTCAAGGAAAATAAGCTGCATTTTCGTTTCCTAATTTACATAATCACCTCCAAGCAAAAATCAAACTGACGCTGAGTCCATATGGTGGAGCGGAGCGGAGCGTTTTTGGCACCATTGCACTCTAAATCCGCCGGGAAGCAATCTGGATTCTCACTTATAATTCGTTGATTACTCAATAGCTTTGCCCTGCACCCGACCAACACAAGAGCGGAGACACATTCAGACCATTCCGGATGCCGACGGTGCTAGGATTATACCATTTCCTTCCGGAAACTATCTATCCCTGTGAACGGGTTTCTCCAGTGTCTGTTTGGCGTATAACACTGAAATCCAGGATTAAAAGTATCTCTTACTGGCTTCCTTTCGGTTCGCACTTATAATGCTCTTAGAGGTTTGATGTCTGATTCTTGGTCATTTTGGCACGTAGCTGGAGACGCGTTGTGCTGATTCGAGGATAATATCAAAAAGGTCGACGCAATCATCCAATTGTATTCAATCGATAGGGACAATATTTGTTCAAATTTAATTTCATGAAAATGTAATATGACTTAGACAAGTTTATCCCGGAAGAACCACAAATGCTTCTACCGATACATCATACTTGGATACACATTACGTGGTGATGAGAGTATGTTTCCCCGGCCACGAGTCGCACCCCAAATGAAGTTATCCATACTTTATCATTCACGATGACTCGGCATATGCTTGCATACCGACGCCCGGCAAGGAGCGGGGGAAGTAAAAGTTTCCCTAATTCGATTAAGCTCCCAAAATAATGAATGCACATCACATACGATATCTTATAATTAAAGTGTTTTTCTTTCGTCGAATGGTCCTTCGTAACACGAGAGCTGTCTGCTATCCGATAGCACAAAGAACATATGGAAGTAGCTGCAGAATGCTACCAACAAAGTAGCAATCGCTCCACACACTTGGTGGAGAGGGTGGAGTGGGCCAATTTCATTCGAAACACGCCGTGAGCGCAAAAGTTTTTAATCTTTTCTCCCAAATCTACCGAACGAACATGATATTTGCACCATAAAACTATCTTTCTAATATCCTGGCCCTAATTTAGGGTAGTTTGAAGCATGTTTTCCAACCGAATCACTCTAGCCTAGCCCTTCCCATCGGCACCCGTCACCTAAACCATCCGACTGTGGACTGTGTGGCACTCATTTCATGCCCCATCTCAACAAACTGCGTCCTCCGACGCACAACGGGACTGCCAGCGACAAATTTTATCATTCCATTTAGAGTCTGTTCCCTCCGGCTCTGGGGCACATATCTTGACTTTCAAATTCCCCCGTTCCTCCGTCTACCGGCGAAAGTGAGCCAGCCAGCTATTCCGAAAAGAGTTAAACCTTTTACCCCCGTTTCGAGCGATTAAATTAGTTGCCTACGGGCCGGGTTCCGAGAGGGAGCAGCTCGGGACGACGGGACGAAGGCGAAAGGTCAAGTTAATTTTATAGGGAAATCAGTGTAGATCGGTCCGGTGCCGCTATCTCATCCGGTGCTGCCATTGGCAATCAAATACGTTACAACTTAATCCACGAATGAATTAATTTCCACTGAAGTTTCTCAGTTGGTTGCGATCGGGGAAAGATTGCGTCAGGGGATTAGAGTTTTCAACTTTCGGGAAAGGTTGAAGGCAATGGAACGGGGGAGGGCCCAGGGGACTATGCATATTTGTTGAGATTGTAAAATTTAATCATTTGCCATTTATGGTAGTCATTTCTTTCTTAATCCCAAGATCTGGTGACGCACGAGAGTTTTACCTTTGTCCATGTCATTAACGGTAGCGTTAGCGTGCGTTCTCTAGATTTCCAGTGTTAAGTCCAATCTGATTGTGAGCTTGTCTAACTTCTTGTTCTTTTCAAAAAGGTTTACTGGTATCTCAGCTGACGCGCGTACATTACAAATGTCAATACGATAGTACTTTGTATCCGCTGTCAAACGCAGGGTTGCGAACTAAAGCAAATTTCCTCTTCAAAAACATCAAACATTTTAAGCAAGAAATCAAAGTGCTCAACCCCATGATGATGAAGGAAAACAGTTATCATTATTCTGAATTTTATTTGACTTTGTATCGATTTTTCGGTTCTTGTTCTGTTAATTATTTCCATCTAAACCTCGTACACCCATGTCTCATCACCAGTTATGTTGCGATTTGTTAATGAGCAGTCCGAATTGACTCTTCTAACACTCTTTTATTAATTGATACCCATTGATACATGAAAAACAGAAAGTTACTGTGTCTATCTCTATGAATCTTACATTATGACATCCAGTCCAGTTTTTGGCATTTACTCACAAAGTTTACCCCGTACTCAAACGGTTAAATATTGAACGGTCATAACTCGAGAACTAATCAATCAAATGGAGCCAAATTTGGCATGTGGAGGTTTCAGGGAGTGGTCCCGTGGCTGAGTGGTTAGCGTCCCGCATTATCATGCCGGGGATTCGTATTCGATTCTCGTTCTGGCCGGGATTTTTTCGATTTTTCGACAAAATTTCTTTCGACTTGCACTGTGGTTACGCGTATTCTAGAGCAAGAAATCCCCACTTCCCACTCTCTAAGGAGGGCTGCCATTCAAATGAAATACAATTTTCTGCATATCTTGAGAACTAATCAAGCAAATGGAGCCAAACTTGGCATGTGAGGGTTTTTGTGTACGGGAAATGTTTCTTTGGTGGTTCGACACACCTCCCTCCTCTGAGAGAAATATATTTTCAAGTGAAAAACACACTGCTATATCTTGTAACTATACAAGTAAAAATTAATCGTCAAACGTGTTGGTAAGCGCAAAACTCGAGATAGGAATGGTCTGATTTGAGCTGTCTTCATTTCATTATATTAGGTTGGGGAAAAAGTAATCCATTGTTTTCTTAAGCGATCAATATCTCGCGTAATATCGATCATACCATTTCAAGTTTAGGCTCGTTGTAAATGTGACATTTCACACTAAAAAAATATTTAACTGTTTTTTTCTTCGTTCCATCCAGTTGTGAGTTACAGGGTTTTTACAATGGAAGTCAACAAAGAAAAAAATCGGTACATTTTACCATTATGCCAGTATGAACCAACATTTAGAATAAAAAAATATTGGATTGCATTTTCCCCAACCTAATATTTTCTGTATCAAACACGTATTCCATGTAACGGAGAAACATGTTGTTTGCAAGAAACTGAAAAATCTTGAACGAGAATCGTGTCTGAAAATTTTTTATATCATAATGAGTTTTGGTAAAAGTTTAAAATTTAGAGTAAAAGGAAATTGTAAAGGGTCAATCAGAAGATCAATCAAATAAAAGCACGGTTTTCAATAGTTTTGAAATGTTTATATGTATGGGAGCAGACCTCTCTTTCTATCAGACTGAAAGTCACCTCGGAATTGTACCAAAAGAATCCAAACGATGCCAAGTAAAGATCGAACCAAGGCAGGCTGAAATGCAAGGCTGTTTTACACGACTACACTATCCGCATAGCCACTGCACAATGGTCCAGGAGATGCATTCAAGTGGAAATTAGTATTCAGAGCTCGACAGTTATTCTCTAGACAAAAACTGTCTAGATAAGTTGCTACATATGATAGAGCGCTCATTTTAATGTTGCCAAACATAGGGTGACCAAAATTTTCGATGAAATAAAAAATCTAACATTCTTATCTCCATAGATAGAGGTAAACATAATTCGACAATGTTGTAGTCTCAGTTATTTAAAACATCTTTGTAGAACAAAGTTTTTTTTTTCTATCTCTTGAAATAACCGATATAGCGCATTTTTTCTAAGTTACGTTAAGGTCGCCATGAAAAGAAATGTTTTTTTGCTCTAACTTTTATATTTCGAATTCTACATACAAACTGTCTTCGGAAGACTTTTAGAACTTACTAATACAAACATTTTGCGATGCAGAACATGTGAATATCTGAGCTTCACCCAAAGTTCTTCCCAAAAACACGCTCTTTTCATTTGTTTGTCATTCTTTCTGGGGCAAACATGAAAAATATTTGTTGACGGAATTTGAAAGAACAGAATTCTCTCTATATAATATGTGATTTTCAAATCTATGTTATTTTTTGTGTTTGAGTAAATTGAAATTGAATCATGAGTTTTTGGATAAAAAAATATCAATAACTTAGAGTAGGATTAAGATATTGACAAGTTCTGCATCGCAAAATGGGATAATGTGATTGATAAGATCTAAAAGTTATACGAAGACAGTTTTCATGTAGAATTTGAAATATAAAAGTTAAAGCAAACAAAAAAACGTTTTTTCATGATTACCCTAATGCATAATGTATGCGGAAAGGGTTAATGCAATGTGTCTCTTTTTTCGCTCTCTCATATTGCTCTTATATTGCATTGACATATACGTCTTACAAATTCTGTACTAGTATGGGTAGCACATGTTTCGTTATTTTTAAACTCATTTTATGTTATAAATCAGGATGTCAAAACATGTGCTAAAAATTAATTTTGGGTGCAGCTTTGGAAGAAAAGTTAGTATCCGTGACAGAAAAAAGTTAAAATACTTATATGTATGGAGCAGATTTTCGCTATTCCTCGCAAACGCTCTATCCTCTTAAACACTGGTGCCGTCATATAAGTGTATGAAAATATTCCACCACTTTAAAGAAAATAAATTGGATCTCATAAGTATACACGAAAGAGTTTTTTCTTTGCTGTTAGTAAAGCGGAGAGCGTGTTTAAATGTACAGCCTCACCAGAGTGCTATGAATGATGCTAATATCGTTAGAAAAAATCCCAATTAGAACTGTCAGCTGGGAACTCAATTCAGGGGAACATATATGGGGTTTGGGAAAAAGAAATGTCGCATTTCTGATCGAAATTTGACGCTTTATTTAATATACTTAAAATTATCCAATTTAAGTCAAATATGAGCCGTTTTGTTAGCAAATTTGTTGTCATTTAGAAGGCAACTTCATTATCCCCCCCGCCCCCTTATAAACCCCCTCCCACTCCTTATTTGCAAAAAACTCAGACAGCCAGTTTTCGCAAGCCTCTTTTGAGGCCAACTTAGTATCCCCAAGAGCGTTTTGCATGAACCGGAAGAGATGATAATCACTTGGAGCCAGGTCCGGACTATACGGTGGGTGCAATAGGACATTCCATCCGAGCTCCCGTAGCTTCTGGCGGGTCATCAAATATGTGTGAGGCCGAGCGTTGTCCTGGTGGCTTGGCGATAGTTTGGGCTGGCTCACGGCGCTACGGCCACGACTTTTTTCGCTTTAGGTTGTCGTACGTGATCCACTTTTCATCACCAGTCACCATCTTCTTCAAAAATGGGTCGAGTTCCGTTTCAGCAGTGCATCGCAGGCGTTGATTCGGTCTAAAAGATTTTTTGCGTCAACTCGTGTGGCACCCATACATCCAGCTTTTTTTGGGAACCCAATCTTCTGCAAATGGTTCCAAACGGTTTTATGGTCTATACCCAGTTCCTGGTCAATCGAGCGAGTGCTCACATGCCGGTCTATTTGGATGATTCCAACGATTTTGGCGGTTTCCACGACGATTGACCTACCAGTACGTGGTGTATCTTCGACAGCCACTACACCAGAACGAAATCGATCAAACCAACGCTGTGCTGTGTGAATCGTTACAGTATCGGGTCCATAAACTACACGAATTTTTTCGACCGCCTTCGTTGCAGTTTTACCTCGCAGGTAGTAAAAACGTAAAATATGGCGAATTTCTTGCTTGGTGGACTCCATCTTTGACGCGCTATAACTTGAAACTGAAAAGGACAATCACAACACTGTCAAAACGACACTTGTAGCACAGATTGTCGTCTTTAAATAGCCGTATAGTATGAACCGATGCGTAGGTACAACACAAGATATGTTCAAGTGTTGCCGTATATTGACAATATACGACATTTCTTTTTCCCCAACCCAATATATGTTCAATATTTCCCAACGATGCCACGAAAAACTTTAACTAATACTCAGCATTCATTCCATTTACGTAATGTGTCAAACATTTCTTCTTGCTTGATTTACCTCAGCTATAATATTCCTTCAGTTCGTGGAAGAATTCTCCTGATGCTCTATATCTTTCCACTCCCTCCCATGATGCGTTCCATCCCATTACCTCCGGCTCGTTTCGCTCGTTTGTTTGGTGTTCCCAGTTGCACCTCTTCCCAAACGACGAGCCTTTCTATTGGATGCACTGTTATCGTCCTTTTTGCCCCTCCCCCTCCCAGAATTTCAGAGGGAGT
The DNA here is from genome assembly GCF_029784135.1 of Toxorhynchites rutilus septentrionalis. Lineage (NCBI taxonomy): Eukaryota > Metazoa > Arthropoda > Insecta > Diptera > Culicidae > Toxorhynchites > Toxorhynchites rutilus. The sequence goes on along the minus strand of NC_073745.1, from coordinate 228,448,732 downwards.
TTAGCAGGAGAATAGCTGAAGTGTTTTTGTTTGAATTTTAAATTGATCCGTCCTCGATATGCATATGATAGACGACGGGACCAGGAGTAGTGGGTGGTGCATGGAAAATAAAACACACAGAAGCCCTCAACTGTCCTCCCCCCCCCTCTGTTCTCCATTCTTGTGTCGATGAAAATATGAAGAGGACGAAGTGTTTGGCACTCTTGCTCGCTAATACGGAACCAATATCCGGAGCTCTGGTGGATCTGGTGGCGATGGTTGGTTCTGCTGACGTTGCCAGTATTACAAACCTGCCGAGGGGGATTGGACTTATAGGTGCACGATGGGAATACTTTCTTCTTCTTCTTCTTCTCCACTTCGACAACGTATTTATTTCCAATCGAATGCTTCCTCAAGTGGCATATAGTCGAAATGAAGAAGCGTCTGCTCCAACTACGTTTTCTCGATTAAACCCCACCTCGGCTCCATCGGAATGGGAATTTACTACGTGAGCATAGGATGACGACGGCAAGGACTCTAGTTTACATCTAAATAACAAAGACTTCTGGGGAGCGCTGGAGCTCGACGGGAGGGGGGGAAAATCTCCTGGATCTCTCAGGTTGTCGTCCTCGTTCTGTTAGATTTCCTCCGAGTTCGTACTTCTTTTTTCTCTCGATTCTTCTTATTTCGCATGCCGCCTTCACTCCAACTGTCATCGGGATATTGAATTAGGTAGTAATATGATTAAAAATTGAAGTACCGTTCCGCATCGAATATTTCCAGTATCTGGTGTTGATTGTATGCCTCCGCCGTCGCCGTTGGACGGGAACCGGAACAGATGAATTCCCGTGGACCGCTTTTTTTTCGCTCTTCTCCGGGCCGCTGGCACTTCTGTTTAGTCTCTTCGCTTTTTTATTTCAATGATTAGAGAAATTTAATTCCGAATATTGGCAGGGTAGATTTTATCTCTGCCGGATCGGCATGGACAGCCATCCAGCCGTTCAATCGAAGCCACATGAGACCCGGTGACGGTTTGTAAATTAGAATAATCCGCCGTCGGCGATCCCACTCGAAATGCGAATCCTTCGGCCCGTAGGCAGAGAGAGATGCTATCGCAGTGGAAATTGAATGGTGATGGTGTAAAATATTCAATGAATGCTTGTCCGATTGGTGGATAAGCGTTTCAGACAATTATTTGACACTGTCACATGTCCCGTTCGCGTTTCATTCGAATTATTTTACGAATCTTCAAAAAAACTAATGATGGGAGTGAATGAATATAAAACAGTACCACTGATTCTCTGATTATTGGTAGAGCTTGCTAGCACTGAAAACGATTTTTAAACTTCGCATCGCTCGACAGAAACCGATACGTCACACACGATTGGGTTTCACATGAAAACTGATAGCGAATTTCGCTGTCAACCTAACTTCTCAGCGCTGAAGGATACAAAATGAGATACTGCATCTTGTGCAGCGTTTGTGGAAAACCTCGACTCGAAAAGACGCCCACGCGATGTTGCCTGCTCAACGAGCAAAAGTGGCAGAAGAAATGTGGTTTTGCTGCCGTTCAGAGGGTGCAATTTCTCAAACATCATTACTTCGCATGACTTTCTCGTAAACGGAGTCAATTGGGTGCAAAATATATCCTGGGTGCAGTCGTGCGTAGCACTTTTGCAGTGCTGCGAACTCTGAGCAACGATTTCGAACGATGTTGATGGCTGATGTCAAGGCAAACGGTTTTCAGAGGAATGATTCTTTCGTTCGACTTTTCTACTGCGGATCGTTCGACTGAGAGATGCAAGCTGAATTCAATATTGGGTTCAAAAAAAAATGTGGGCCGCCTGATGGGTAAGTTAGATGATTTCTTCGAAATAACGATAGACGTGGTAATTATTTTTAGAACCCATTTTTTCTGCCAACTACGAATCATTCAGCGAAGATGAGAATGGTGAGAATAAAACAAATTTTCGTATAAAAGCTTCAGCAACAGATATGATATGAAACCAATATAAAATTTTTCATCAAACATTTCAGTTTCACCCAAATCAATAAAAGGAAAACCTACTCTTTTAGGGACTGTCCGCATACTTTGTGGAGACGCAGATTTTTTTCAATACATTCACGATGAATGAAATCTGTTCAGTATTTTCAACAACTCAGGGTGTGATCAAGAATAATTCTTGGTACACAACACATGAATTAGCAATTTTCGTGCATGTGCATGTACACCTTGTGAAGTTTGGTTGAGTATCTCAATCTGCAATTCGCTTTGAATACGAAATACTGAATACGGGATATATATAATATTTCCTAAAATTTACGAAGTTAACAGAATGATTGGTATAATAAATAATGGTAAATGAAATAATCAATTACGATGATACTGTAGGTGTTTTTTTACTAGGCTTCAAAACGGCTACAAAAACGCTACCCAACCTAGGTTTGTGGTCTTAGACGAGACAATATTTTGCAATAGTAACTTGTCTCAATGGTATGACGAATTTGCGGATCAGCTGGCATGAATGGCATCATAGTTTGACTAACGTTTATGAGTTCCCAGCAGAATTGAATCGTATATACAACATTATAAACCCCATATGTCGGCTGGGGTATTAATTTGCCTCCCACCAGAGGTCGACACTGAACATAAAACATGATGTAATATGTCCACATTTACTATCTTATATGATCTGCTGTTGATTGATTGTCCACAGCATGTAATATGATTTTTCGCAGTTTAATTTAAATTTTACGTTATGCGATTAACGAACTGCATCTGCCTGATATCCCAGCTAACACTGAATCGTATAACTTCGCATATTTTAAGTCGTATATGAAGTGGGATCGAATCACAATCATATATAGTGTCGATCCAAGTATACATCGTGTATATTTAAAATCGTATAAATTGCGAAAAACTCATTTTAATTTATCTTTACAAATTAGGCCGTAATTCGGTATAACAAGCTTCGGTTTTTATGATATGCTTGATCGTAAAATCGATTTGAACGACATGTATATACATATCAGGCAATTTTCGTGGGTCACGAAAACGTATAATTCAAAAAAAAAGCTGAATTAATAAGAAATTGTATTGCATGCTGTGGAAAATCGATCAATAGTAAATTATATGAGAACGTTATTAAGGACATATTAAATCATATTATGAATTTGACACATAAAGATCCACGATGACGTATGTACAGTAACGACGTCTAATGATGATTTAGGAAGGCAAATTAATTTCGAACGCTCTTTTAAATCGTCAAAATTTGAATGTATATTTTTAATTCGTGTTGTTCGTTTACTTAGAACACGTAATACTGAACCTTACTTAATAATTTTTTTCTAGAAATTTCATGATGTTTCCACTAAAATACAATCGGCAATCGGGAATGACGTACCCGATTGCGTCTCTTCCGTATCATATGTACGAGTTTTAACTGCTCTAGGATTGTAAATCAGATAGCCGTGTGAGATTGCTGCTGCTTGATAGTCCAAACAACCGGAGCTCGAATCCCTTCGAAGAATATTTTCTCGCAGCAGCTATCTCGCGCTACGTCTTAAGGTGAAGGAAGTCATCCTATTCACGCGAACCAAATACTTACTTTCGTTTATTTGGAATGAAAACTCATAGGAAATCATAGGAACGATCCAAATTCTAAATAATTTTCATACATCGTGTATATCTAAAACGGTATTAAGTGCAAAAAATTCGATTTTATTTCTGACAGCAGATTACGTCATAATTCGGTGTAAAAAACAACGGTTTTATGACATACACTATCGTGATAGACTGATTTTCGACATCATATATGTGTATCAGGTAGATGCAGTTCGTGAGTCGCATAGACGTGACGAAATAGTACTGCGAAAAATTGTCTTACATTCTGTGTAGAATCATTAAATAGTAAATCACATTAGATCGTAATTGAGGCCATATTACATTGTATTAGAAAATTTTACATATCAAGATCCGCGATGTCCTATGTACAGTATCGACGTCTGGTTGTGATGTAGTGATTTATGGAGGCATATTAATCTCTACCAGATCAGCAGGCTCGAAAGCAGTTTTAAATTGGTGAAATTTGAATGAACATTTTTACTTCATGTTATTTGATATCTTAAAACACGTAGCACTAAACCTTACTTGATCATTTCTAAATAAATTTCATGACATTTCCACTAAAATACAACAGACGATCAGGAATGACGTATCCGATTGCATCTTCCTCGTATCATATGTACGAGTTTTAACTGCTCTAGATTCATATTCCAGGTAGCTGTGCGAGATGGCTATTGCTTATCATCCAAACAACCGAAGTTCGAATCCCATTGGAACAAATTTTCTTAACCATCATCACCACTCATTTTAAATATTTATATTCCCTCCCACTAAAAGCCAATTGTAGAATTCCTATTTCTAGAAACATAAATGTTGTCATATATACAAATGGTGGTTCGTGAGGGTATAAAATAACTATATCCTCATAAACATTTTTCGCCATTGGTTTTGTGTGTTTGCCTGTAGTAAACCGTATATACGTATGACAATAGTCGTACTAGATGCATTTGTAAGTCGTATATTCATCCAAACTAATTCGCAAGCAGTTGTCATGTATGGATATCACCTCCACTTTTGTATGTATTTGGCAGTTAGACGCATCATATACAACCCAAAATATGGGATTTATTACGCTGTATATACGTTAGTTATACGATTCAATGTTTGGTGGGAATATACATACACAACAATAGCTTGCGAATCAGTTTGAATGAATGTACGACTTACTAATGCAAACACACGAATCAGCGGTGAAAAATGTTCGTGAGGTTATAATGGTTAATCGCCGTTTGTATATATGACAACATTTATATTTCTAAAAATAGGACTTGCTCAATTGACTTTTAGTGGGAGACGGTATAAATATTTAAAATGAGTGGTGGTGATGTTGTACACAATTACGACTTAATCAGTCATGATAAATAAAATCAGATTTTTTGCATTTTGTACGATTTTAGATGTACACGATGTATGCTTTGATCGAAATTATATATGATTGTGATTCGATTCCACTTTATATACGACTTAGAATATGCCAGATTATACGATTTACTGTTTGGTTGGTGTATGATGCTGACTAGTTCGATTCTACGATGATTTATTACATAAAATCAATGCTTGTTACATCGAATTACGATATAATGTGTCGTAATGAATAAAATCGAAGTTTTCGCATGTTGATCGATTTGAGATATACACGATCGATCCTTCGATCAAAATTATATTCGGTTGCAATTTAATCCCACTTTATATACGATTTAAACTATGCAATTTATTCGATTTAATGTTTGTTGAGTTAGAACGGTAATTCAGGTGTTAAGCGAGCCAAACTACAACATAAAATAAAACATTTTTGTCACAAGAACATCATAATGATATCCATATCGAATTTTCTTTATACCACTGCTGTCTTGTTTCGAAATTCCTTTTTCTTCGACTATAACTTCCAAACACTGTCAATTGTTAACGAAGTCCTTGATTTAAATGTCTAATTTTTTGAATTTTTTGGTTTTTCCTTTACAAAAATACCCAAGAATAGATATGCAGCATCGGAATCTTGAGGAAACTAAAGATCATTCTGTTGGAGAAAAATTTAAAAAAAATTAGAACAACCGTTACTTTTTAGGGGGTCTCCGTAGCCACATTGGTTACGCGTTCGCTTAGTAAGCGATCGATCGTGAGTTCAAAACTCAGGGCCCTCATTGACCATCTTTGTGTTGTTACAGAATAGCTACGTCCATGCAACAATCATCAGCGATGGAGATCGATCCACGGTCGAAACAAGATCGATTCATCCATACAACTGCTCTGCTCTGCAAGACACATCGGGCTGCTGTTCTATAAATAACTCAACAATGATCAATAAACTGTCTCCGCTGTCCGGTCTAACTGGATAATGGAAGAACAGATAGAAAACTCTTACGCCTAAATGGCTATTGTGTGAATGTACCATATGTAATGGTATAGAAGGAATACTGGCGAATGGCAACTGTGTAATGTGCTAATTATAGATATGATAACCATGTGACATGTACACGATTAAAATTCGGCTCTGTTACAGCTAAAATGCTAATGAGCCTTAAATAAATAAATGGGATAAAAAAAACCGTTACTTTTGACTAAAATGAAAGAAGAAGGCATTCTAAACTATTTTTAATCAATAAAATTATGAAATGAATAATTGAAACAATCCTAAAAAGGAATTTACCCAGCAAACATTGAATCGTATAAAATACCAAAACTGGAGACGGTATACATATATCCAAAACACATTGCATTTTTTCCATTTTTCTAGAATCCGCGAACACGCCCGCTTCCACACACGGTCAAAACATACCTACGAGTCTGATTCGGCCAAAATTTTGACAGTAGCCGTTTACGAGAATGTACTACATGATAAGTAATCTCTCTTGCGATAGTGACACCATCGGGCGATGAGGCTAAGTACTTATTACGATGCCCGTTATACCGATAACGACATAATCCATAAATGATATAACAAATAGTGTTTTTGCGTTATATACGATTTTGGGTAAAAATTATGCATACTTTGATTGACACGAGTTCATAACCGACCTAGCGTGTGAAAAAGTTATACGATTTAATGTTTGCTGGCTAGGCGGAATTCAATTATTTGCATGATGTTTTTTTTCCAAAATATGATGGATGTTCACGCGGACAACAGGGGGAGAGGTATAAGAAATGTTCACGTTTGTTCACGAAAAAGAAGGGAAGTCTAAAATCGAGTTTTTTTCCGTCCACGTGGTAAATTGATAGCTTCTCATTGTATTGGAGCAAAAGTTACATTCGAATAACAATTGTTGAGAATAGTGTTGATACGTGAATTCTTTATAGGTAAATTAACACTTCTAAGTTGTTAAAACCTGAAAGTAACTAATGTTTGTGACAAATTACTCAAATGGATATCTGAAGTCCGCGGTGTGATGTTGTAAATATAACTTTTTCATTTCGCATTTCTTTAGTCAAATTTAATTCACGTCATGAACAGTGTGCAAATTAAAGCACCACCCACCTGATCCTTCTAGTATTTCATTACTGTTTCTCAATCCCCATGTTACACCTATGGCCAAGAACATCCGGTAAGAATACGTTCGATACGCACACAGAGAAAGCGAAGTTCACACAAAACCGACACGACAGATACGAGGGATAATAAATTTCGATCCACAATGCATCTTTCGTTCCATGCCCCATATCGACAATCTATAGCAGACAGACGAGAGCTTAAAGCACTCATAACTGGGTGTACTTCCCAGAAACCCAGATCAGCTGAGGTACGCTCGGAACTGTCCTGTGTTCTGTGCTACTTTGGATGAAGAGGATCATCAGCCGGACACCCGCCTCCCATTCACTTGTGGAGTGTGTCCGTATAGTTTTATATTCACCAGAGTGATTTTCTGAAGAAATAAATACAATATTCTCCCGGCGTTGGCCTCGGCGAACCCCTGGCAAACACTGGGCCTCGAGTGCAAACGGGGACGGATTTGCAACAACCCATAAGCGTAAGCGTGGCGCACAGTGTTCGGGGGTGGTTATTGTGTATCATCATGTCGTACTCTATCCGGAGATAGACGCACAGCGGCGTTAAAGACATGAGAACTTTCCTAACAACATCGTCATCATCGTCGTCGTCGAGTCCCACAATTGCTACGGCGTTGGTAAGTGGGATGCTTCTCCCACTAAAGTGTAACATTATATCCAAGCGGGACGAGTTGCACCATTGAGCCGCAGATTATTGCAACCAAATCCCGGATTCGAACCATCGAGCAATCTCGCACTCAAAGAATGAAATCCTATATTGCCTTGTTCCAGCGAAGGGCTCCAGGGGGGAAAGCGTGCCGGAGGCCCCCGTTGGATATTGTGTAATAATAGACATAGCCAGAATGGATGGTTCTCTATCCGGGGCTGGGCTGGACTGATTGCAGCATATTTCACCCTCTGGTCCGCGCCGATCGCATCCTGGTAAGCTGGCCGACGACGACGACGAGTAATGGATGAAAATGGAATTTTATGGTTTAAAAACAAATCTACATATAAATATTAAGTGCTCTGGCTTTGTTGTTACTTTGCATATACTTATTTTTTCGTGCTGCATCCCTTCGCAGTCGGTACGCTATCTCTTAGGCGCAGTTTCACTCCAGAAGAGTGATTGCTATTATTCGCATTTTTCCAACAAGGATGGTTACAGCCCTTCCATACGTTGTCATGTACTCGAGGGCACCGTTATTGCCACCGCTGCTGCTGCTTGCTGTTGGGTCCTGGTCCTGGGCTGCCATGCCAGAACGAGTTCGCTGGAAAAGCTGATAACAAAAAAAAAATCTCTCTCCCACAGGCCACCCACAGTGACAGCCGAGGTGCAAGCGGACATATATCACAAGGGAAATTCTCGTGTTCTTACAAAAATACGAACGAGAGCCTCGACAATGGTTCAAGAGAGTGCGGAACCACTGCCAGGCATAGACACAAAAAATGATAGGTTAGGTTGCAACAACTGACTGGAACAATTTGCAAAAGCCCGACCCGGTGGGTCCAGGTGAGGGGAAGCTCGCCAGGAATTGGTTACTGAGATGGTTAGGGTTATCCTATCGTATGGCAGGGCAAGGCTTTGGAAAAATATTCGCAATCCTTCTCTCGCTACGCTGGGATTGAGTGGGACCGCAGCAGCAGCGACACAGGAGTCGTGGAACTGAATGATTCCGGCTGCCTATGTGTTTTTCCCGGGTTGCAGTTTCTTGTTTGCAAATGTAATTTTTCCACTGGAAGACAAGAGCACTAGCAAATCTAGTTTTCAGTTTTCAGTTTGCCAATGTAGATCAGGGTAAATCTGGTCTATTGAGTTACTAGTACTTAGGAGCGCTTTATGCTCCTGCACAATATGGCCGTGAGTACGATTAACGGGTGTATAACAAATGTGGACATACTGAACATACATTTGGAAATGCGTCTGTGCAATCAAACTTGTTTAATGAATCATCATATTTGTTGCTTAATTCGGTCACTCACTGGATCTCAAGGAGAGCTGGAATGATTGGTTTAAACACCTACAGTTTTTCTGTCTAACCCATCACAATTGAAAAGAGATCGTTTCGTTTCAATAAATAATATTTTGTGTTTGAATAACTGATATAGTTATCATGATTCATGATTCATCTTTGTCATTTTTTTTAAATTAAAAATGATAAAAGCATATCAGGAAGCAATTCCTTTATAATGTTTCTATGTCATATACCAACAACAAGTGCGTTAATTTCCTACTGAACTTTGTTTTTCATAGGTTGAAGGAATTCAATTTTATGTAGTCATATTATAAGAATATTACTTTTCCGATTCCGCGGCTCGAAAATTGTACGAAACTATCGGAAGGTGAATGATTTTCGAAAATATACCGTGACTCACAAATTTCAAGCGTTAAAAATGTTTAATTCCTCATTGTAGAGCAGGATTTCATCCAAGGAAATAACTTTATTGATTATGGTGCAAATAAAAAACTTGCACTTGCGAAAATATAAATTGGCGAAAACCAGTCACCCTAGTTACTCATTTATTTGTAAATTTGTATGTGTGAGACCGGTTCAGTATTTCAATCTTCGAACAACCGTAAAAAATGATAGATAATCCATGATAGTTTGTAATTGTATGTCTACAGCTAGTTTTTGAAATTTTCATTTCATCAAAGTTTTCAAATTGGCGAACCCCTGGCGGAGGAGGGGATTTGGCGTAGTGGTAAATTCCATACCTCTCACGCTAAAGGTCACGAGTTCAATTCTCACTCCCGACATTCTTCCAAAAATGGAAGTAAAAAGTGACGAACCAGCCAAAATGTGTTGAAAGTCACTATAATAGAAAAAAAAGAACCCCTGGCAAACACTGGGCCACGAGTGCACACGGGGACGGATTTGCAACAACTATCATTGACGAATCATCACTCAATAATTCAGCTACTACATTTCAGGTTGCACCTTATTCACGCTGGCTTATAAAATTACATCACTTTTCTTTCGTGCACGCTCCCTTCACTTCACGTTCATTAGTTCATTCTTAAAACTGAAGCAATGGTTCCAATTATCGTTTCGTTCGTTGAATATAAAACGTTCCGTTGTTGTGTTTGGAACGATCTCACTGGAACAAATAAATCAATCCGCATGTAAAATAAAGCACTTTGACGATGATAATGAATATAGTTCATCCGAGAAGTTTCAATCGCCATTGAAAATTTCGGATTTCCAAATAGGAAGGAAACAACAGCAGTAATGGACAAAACAGAAGATTCGATGTTTCAACATGTCTAGAGAACACACAGATTGCATTTTACCCTAATCAATTAAATAACTCATTTTCATTACGGCAGAAATAAATCACTTTCGGCAATCTGAGTTAAAATGCAACTTAGCAAATATAGTGTATAATTTGAACACGAAGGATCCTTTCCAATTTCTTTGAAATTTACTACAATTGTTGAAAGTTTAATTACATTTCTCAAAGGATGTTTCAAAATCATTGATTTTTTCCGTAAAATCGTAACTCGAAATCCAGATGTCAGATTAAAATGTGGTGTTTGACGGAATTGTCGGAAAATAAATAAAGTGTTGAGGAAAAAATAACACTATACTGTACTGTTCAAAAATCTTACTCAAAATTTGAATTTCATATTAAAACATGTTATATTTCAAAAACTATTTTTGACGTAGGTCTACGTCTTACATTACGAGTGCCAAATCAGAAAACAGGTCACGTTTTTATGAAATAAAGTTAACATTAATAACTATTTTTGCTGCGTACGGGTTTTAACGATTTAAGACCTACGTCCTAAGCGGTCGAGTCTCGGATACAACCCCTCGATTTTTTTTTCACTGTGTACAGCTATAACGATATAACGAACTCTCGATATAACGTCACTCAACAGAACGTGCATATTTTCAATGGTCGAATTTCATGTCACCTCGTCTTAGGAGTTGGCAGCACCATATCAGATTGCAGTGAAACTTTGTGGGTGTAAATACATTGATCATTTGAGCAACTTTGCGCACTTGAAATCTCCGAAAAACATCAAACTTCTTTTTGGGAACGACAATTTTTTTCTCAATTTTTTACGAAAAAAAATTCTAACCCAAAAACTATAATACCTACCAAATTTTAGTCAAAAAATGAAATGTAGGAAACTGTTTCAATGTGTATAAAAGTATATCCAAAACTTTTAAAAATTACACTGAAAAACAAAAAAAAATCAAATCAAATTCTTTTTTCTCAAAAACGATTTTTTGTAAATTCCTGAAAAATTACCGATAGTAACAGTGTCCTATTTCAAATGTATGGGAGACTTTTTGATGGTTGTATGGACTATTCGTATAATTTTCGTAAAGAAAAAAAAATTGAGAAAAACGAATTTTAATTTTAAAAATATTTTTTTTTGAAAATTTGTTTGCTTTTTTTAATGAAAGCTTGACCAAATTCCTATATTTCATCCCGTCTAACCAAAATTCTGTAGATCGTATAGTTTTTGAATTGGACTTTTGTTTCAATTTCTTTTTTTTTCGAAAAAAATAAACTTTTAAACATGAGAACCTACAAAATTTTAGTCAGTGAATGAAATATAGGAAATAATTTAATCTTTCATAAAATATATATGTATATATATATGTATATATATATGTATATATATATATATATATATATATATATATATATCAAATATAAATATTTTGAAAATTTAAATTCTTTTTTCTCTAAAGGATATATTTTTTTAAATGGCGAACGGATAATTCATACAACTACCAACTAGTCTCTCATACATCGGGAGAAGAGCGCTGTTGCAGGGAAAAAGTTTTTAACAAAAAAGCGGTCATTTTTACTATTTATTCTCAATCAACAGTATGAAGGAAAATATCATGAGAGAGAAAGGTTGGTCATTACTTATTAATTCTACCCGAACAGAATCACAATCAAATAATATGAGCTATGTTTCTGAGTTATTTATTATGCTTCGATATAACGTACAATTCGATATAACGTACAATTTTAAAAGTGAAATGTAGTGAAAGTGAAATGAAGTTTCCCTGTATAAACGAATAGATTTTTTTTTATTGTGTTGTAAAAATGTATTTTTCATTTTTTGAATATAAAATGTGGATTTTATTTTGTAAATTTAAATTAATAATACCCCATAGAGTCAGAAAAAAAAGTTCTTACAAAAAAAATATACATATCCGAAACCATTCAGGACGTGATAGAGGATCACATATGATATGAACAAATCTCCCTAGGTCTCCCTATGGTCGAATTTCAACATTTATTGCCCTTTTTTTGTTTTAGGCTCTGTTTGTCTTAAACTGATTTCAAAAAGTACGCTACCTAGAGTGCTTATGTTGCTTCCATTGGGAAGATAATAAAATTTAACACTGAATACAGTGCGAAACATCGAAATAAGTACATTTAAATAACGTTTTGGATGTTGAAAAACTTAAAAGTGAGTGTTTTATAAGGTGTTATTATGGATTTTGTCCTAAAAATTCATAATAAACTCAATTTGGTTGGTCTGAAATATATAAAAAAATCTATTTTATCGAGTTTCAGATTGTGCAACTCAATTCGTTCCGTTTGTTTTCACGAAAAACACATTTATTTAAATTATAAAATTATTCAACGTATTGGCCATCGTTAGCCACTATTTTTTTCTCATATTTCTGGCAATTTGCGAATTCTGTCGCGGAATAAGCGTTCATCTTTTGAAGTCAAGAATCAATCTAGCCAATTTTTGATACTCTGTTCCGAAGAAAATAGTTTCTCACACAAAGCATTCTGCATCGATCGACACAAATGGTGGTGTTATAAGGCAGATGAACCAGAATTTCTTATCCGCTTTTTTCCAAATAATGTTTAACCCTTTATAAGGCCGTGCAACCCACAAAAAAACTTTTTTTTGCCGCACTTGGAGTATATTTCAATATGTATTTCAATATTTTGCATAGCCAAAGACTTCTAAAGGTATCTGGAAATACTCAATTTTTTGTTGCTAAAAATGTACGATTTTGATATGGGAGTTATTTGTATGTAAAAAACCGCGATTTCAGAGCACCGGCAGAAAATTTTATTTCAATTCGCTGAAAATGCAAAAAGTTGATAAGTTTTTCACTAAAAGCGTTCTATTTTGGATCAGTTGTGTAAGATTTTGCAGTTTTTTTAAATAAAATAAATGGTGTATTTGTTGACACACTTCAAATTTTATTTTTTTTTCTTTGTAAGTCTAAATAAAAAAAATCGCTACACTAGAAATATTTTATTAGTTTTTTCATAATCAATGGCGCAATAAAGGGAGCTTACCAGGCAGCGGCAAACAGTGTTTTTAGTGGTTAATGGTCAGTGGCAATTATATTGCAACCCATTTTTCCATATGTTTCAATAGTTAATTTTTTATCAAAAGTAAATATGTGTCCATCCGCACGTGAGAATTATGTTCTCTGAAGTTGAAATCGCTTCCATGCCTGGTTTCCACGACCTTATAAAGGGTTAACTCGTACATCAACATAACGCCGACCGTTGTCATGGTTAAATATTATCGGGTCGGGTCTGGTCGCATAATCTGAACGTTTTTTTTGGCAATAACTCGTCTTAAACGGATCAATTGTTGGTTATAGAAGTCTCAATTGATTGTTTCCCATGTTTCAGCACCTCATACTCGTTCATACCCTTTTAATCCCACCAAACACAGAGCATTACTTTGGCCCCGTGGATATTCGGCTTCGGCGTTGATGTTCCTGGTTGGTCGGATCTCACATGCAAACGTTTGAATTTTGGATTGTCGTAGTGAATCCATTTTCGCCCGTGTTACAACGATGCAAATAAAGACTCCCAAAATCGCAGTTCGACATCTCACACTTTCAATTCATATCATTTCCTTGCCATTGAATGTATCCAACGGCTTTAAGTTATTTAGGAATAGATTATCGAGTTCCTCCCAATGAGTTTTCATGTTTTTCTTGTTCCAGAAATGTCTCCAATTCTTCAAATTTTTTTCGGTGGACTCGAACGCTTTTTGTATTTTACACTAAAATCACCACTTCTAAATCGTCCAAACCATGTCCTACAAAATCTATCCGATGGTGCAGAGTCACCATGAACTTCCACTAGCATTCGATGCGCTTCAGCTACACCTTTCTTCCAATTGAAACAGAAAATCTAAGCATCCCCCAATAACCACCATTGCTTATTTGCAACGAAACTCGACATTCAAAACTCAGTAGAAATTGAACTTGTTGTGCAAAACTCTAAGACTTATGAACAATATTTGGTTAACAGATGCCAACACTTCACGGTTTAGCAAAAATCAGCTATCGCCGTTGGCTATTAATACCACCTCGAGTCATCTTGTGGAAACGGAACGAATTGACTCGCACACCAATATAATAGGTACAGTGTCGCCTCCTACCGGATTTTATGGTTGTATGATGGAATTGTAAACAAACCGTGTGTTTTTCAACCGTACTTTGAATGTCGTTTCTTCATTAATTCTATTGGTGTTTATGAAGCTTACAAATACGATGTGGTAAAGTCGAATTTACTGAAGCGGTTTTTATCTCATAAACCTTGAATGAAAATTATTTTGGTATGTTGTTTGCATGGTCAGGGGACCTAGTCCTGACCCGTATATAATCATTACTAGAGGAGCTCCTAAATCTTTTATTAGAACCTTCGATAATTGAATCTCAAAAGTTGAACGAATTGCTCTAACAAATAAGGAAATTGTCTATATTAATAATACTAAAAAATATGAGCATAACACTGAATCCAACTATCGCGTAATTTGTATGATTGTTCCTGTATTTAATTAAAATATGGCCAGGCATATGGTAACCTTTCATCGAAAACAGATGAAACCTGGTACTTCGAATGACTTCAACGGCTAAGGATAAAGATTTAGCCGTTGATAGAGCAACCACGTTCGAAATCTTCATATCAGCACGTTGAATTTCCTTCAACCGAGTCAGTAAAATTACCCTCGATGACCAAACGGTTTCCTCCGACAGCGAAGTTGAGAATATCTACCAGACTCACAAATACATTTCAGGTTGCGTTTTCTCCCATCAATGGCTCCTGAGAAACCGATTTTTTTATTTTTTAACATTCAGCTTCGATGTCCCGAAGAGAATCGAATCCGACCTGTAATTTTAATAATTCAATAGTTTGACCTTGAATTGCTCAGTTTCATCCTCCTTTTCCAACCGATCCCTATAAAATTCGGTTGTCCCGAAACGGAGTTGAATCCTACGCAATTTCATCGTTGAGAAATTTTGTTTTCGAAACATTTCAACACGTAATTAGTTATCGATGTAATAGTAATCCGGTGTATGCAAGAGTAATTTTCTGCATATGAACACGGTCGCTTTCGAGATCAACGTGGTGCAACGCGGAGATTTTTACGCAACATGGAGCCAATTACCTCAACGCATTCCCGTTGCCACCCCCTCGGAGAAGGGGAACGGTACTCTCGGCACTCTCGAGAAGAACGATTGGAAACCCTGCGAGTCTGAACTGAACATATTGATTATCCTATCAAGTATTTGCGTAGTGTGGATCCGTGTGGGTGCGCGGATGAATAAATGGGAGAAAAATTGCAATGGCCTCTGCGTGTTTGCTGCGGATTGCCTGTGGAATCCCGAACGCGAAACTGGGTGAGTGCGGTATGTTTGCGCCTGAACTCTCTTCCCAGAACCAATTAGCGCGCATTTCCATCAACCTTCGGCGGTGGGCGTTTGTGTTGTGGGTGTGGGTGGTTGTTGTGACGTTGTAATTCGAGCGCTCCATCGCTCGATGCGCTTATTAAAAGCCATTTGCAAACGGTGAGTTGAATACATTTTTGTAACCGCATATTGGTCGGCTGCTCCGAAATCCATTCCCATCACGATGGGGTTTTGCAGCGAAACCGCAGGCCAGCGGAGACAGCAGCGGCGTGGTGGAGTTGAGGCGGGGAAGGATATTCCGTGTGCGCCACGTCGGAACACACAAACACTCGGTTATTAAAGAGGCTAGGCGTTTGATTCTCTCTATGATTAAGTGATTATAAATATTTACATAATAGTGTATTTATGTGTGTAGGTCTACAATGTCGATGTTTATTGAAGACTCGTTTGTGTGTGGGGCAAGGTTCTCTTCTCGATACGCGACGCCCATCGGACCGTCGAGAGACAGTGTGTTAAAGTGGATCGTCGTCACAAGTGGGCTTGCCAGGCCGCATCGATGGGACGCGCTAACGAACGACAAACGAGGAATTCGATCTGAAGAGATGATTATAAGCTGGCACCAGTTCCCCATGGAGACCACCACCTTCTTCCTCTCCCTCCCAACCCAATCGTCCACTCGCCTGGGCGCAACCATAGCATTAATAGATCACTATAGAGACCGGGTTACGGCCGGGGATTATAATTCGCACCGCCAGATCCTACAAGTGAGTTTTGAATACACAATCCCCGACCCGTATCCACAGCAGCCGAGGCTGCTTGTCGCCTTCGAGGCCTATTATGTTTGCCCATCTCCAGCTATTTATGCTTTTGTGGATTTAACCCACATGTATGGCTTTGGGCGTATTTGGTGAAACGCAACAGCACAACTTTTGTTATGTTTTAATTAAATTTAAATTATAATTATGCTTTAATTGGATTAAGATAACGCTATCAATTATTGGCAGTAGCGAAGCGACGATGGATTTCCGAAAAGGGAAAATGGGAAGACAGGAGCGAAATGAGAAAGAGATTGGATTGGATCGGAAGATCTACGAGGCAGCGATGAACTCGGAAAGCTGTCGCCGGCGATTAAAATCAATCGGAACGATTACGTGAGGATAGAGCCGTTAGAAGAAGTAAATGAAAAATGCTAACGGTTATTTTAGGTAGCCAATATGCAATTTATCCGATCAAGCAATTAAAGAGGTTTACATTGGATGGCAGGATGATTACTGCTGAATCGGATAAATTCCTACGAGATGAAAGCTTTTTTTTTTAATGAGACGTGTTTCCATTGTATTGTATACAGAGACGAAATTGTCATAATTTTGTGATTTCAGTAGGTAATTGACTATCGTACAAAGATTTTGAACTTTTAATTGCCCAACATACACGAACTAAATGTGTTGGACATGTGGTTTGAACGTGACGGTGCTACATGTCCCGCAGGATACGAAACGATGGACCTATTGCGCAATGAATTTGGTGAGCAAGTCATCTCTAATTTTGGACCACTGAATTGGACGCCTAAATCATTCATCGTTTTTAAGAGCAATGTCTTGAATACCGCAACTATTTAATTTATCTGTTTTTTCATGTACCTGAGCTGTTTCATTCAGCATAGCGTATCGATGATTATGATTCTTGAAACTTTATCTTACAAAAACACAGGGAATGTTGAGTACGAAAATGCACTCATATTGTTGAACACATTTTTATTTTGTAATTCATTGAAAGCTTTTTTGTGAAAGAAAAAAAAAACTGTCGATTGGTTTTTAACAAAGGTATGTTATATACATAATTGACTTTCTTATACCAAATACTAATTTGTTTATTCAGCATCCAAAATCTGTAGATCACAAACAGATTTTTTTCATTTTTAGACGAAAAACAATAATTTAATCCTGCCAACCCTGTTTCTTAACAAGTAAAACGAATAACGTCGAACTAATATGCTGCCAGGAATGGTAAACAGCAGTTGCTAGCGTTGAACAATTCGTTCAAATGACATGTTTTCTAATTATTATTTTTTCTGGACATTCTCACGAGAAACAATAAAATTGGTTCACGAATACACATTCATGGCGAAAAACTAAAAATATGTTTAATCACTTTTGTCTCAAATTCCGAACATCAAAATGTAATTTTCTTTTAATTATAATTTTTAAACTACTGGACCGATTCATATGGCCGATATGTCAAACTAAAGTCAATTAGCTAGTCTTTTTTGGAAATATGTTAGGCTCGCAAAAAAATGGATTTTGTATTTGTAATTACTGATTGTATTTGTTTCTTATAGTTTACATGGTTTCGGGACCAAGGGCGCTATATCGATATCGATACCTGTAAATCATGTTAAAATGAAGTCTATAACCCAAAGAATTTCAGGGTTTTGAATATTAAATTATTTATAACATTAAAGTTCAGTAAATTCACATTTGAAAATAAAGTGTTCGCAATATGAATCATACGTAGAAACTTGATACATATTCCGAGCACTAATTTTAATGAAGATTTCTGCATAACATATCATTTTATTTGATCCATTTATTGTACATTCTAACCATTTCTAACACTTAACGTGAAAACAACAAACAAAATAGTTGAAGAAACTATAACAAATGAAAAATTAACGGTGCTTGTTTTTTACAGAATTTGCTAACGCAAACATTTTATCATTGGTTTTGACTGTCACTTTTTTTGCAAATGCTTAATATTATAAATTATAGGCTGTATCGATACCTGTAAATGATGTTAAAATCAAGGCTATAATCCAAAGAATTTGAGGGTTTTGATTAATTTATTATTTATAACATTAAAGTTCAGTAAATTTACATTTGAAAATTAAGCGTTCGGAATTTGAATCACGCGTAGAAACTTGATTCATATTCCGAACACTACTTCAATATGAATTTTAATGAAGATTTTTGCATAAAATATCTTTTTTTTCACTCATTCATTGTAGGTTCATACATTCTCTAGCACTTGGCATGAAAACAACAAACAAGATAGTTGAAACAACTACGAAAACTGAAAAATGAACGATGTTTGTTTTTTACGGAATTTGTCACTTTTTTTGCAAATGCTTAATATTATAAATTATAGGCTGTATCGATACCTGTGAATGATGTCAAAATGAAGCCTAAAGGGTGTGTCACATCAAATTGCATCACGGAAAAAGCGCTGTAGAAATTCGCCCAGTAGACCGATCCTTTTGAAAATTTTAGACAGTAAAATAAAAACTATTAAACAACAATTCATACTTCGAGCCCAAGCCCGTATGCTCGCACCTTCCTCTTTACCCCGTCCATAAGGTTCTGTACAACGTCAGGTTGTAGTTTTTTTTGAACAGAAATCCATTTTCTCTTGAAGTCCGCCTCCGATTTGACAACTTTTGGGTTCTTCCGGAGGGCCTGCATCAGAATCGCCCAATATTTCTCTATTGGGCGAAGCTCCGGCGCGTTGGGCGGGTTCATTTCCTTTGGCACGAAGGTGACCCCGTTGGCTTCGTACCACTCCAACACGTCCTTTGAATAGTGGCACGAAGCGAGATCCGGCCAGAAGATGGTCGGGCCCTCGTGCTGCTTCAATAGTGGTAGTAAGCGCTTCTGTAGGCACTCCTTAAGGTAAACCTGCCCGTTTACCGTGCCGGTCATCACGAAGGGGGCGCTCCGCTTTCCACAAGAGCAGATCGCCACACCATGTACTTTTTGGCAAACTTGGATAGTTTCTGCTTGCGAATCTCCTCCGGAACGCTGAATTTGTCCTCTACGGAGAAGAACAACAGGCTCGGCAGCTGACGAAAGTCCGGTTTGACGTAGGTTTCGTCGTCCATTACCAGGCAATGCGGCTTCGTCAGCATTTCGGTGTACAGCTTCCGGGCTCGCGTCTTTCCCACCATGTTTTGCCTTTCGTCGCGGTTAGGAGCCTTCTGAACCTTGTATGTACGCAGGCCCTCCCGCTGCTTGGTCCGCTGGACGAATGAACTTGACAAATTCAGCTTATTGGCGACATCCCGGACCGAACTTCTCGGATCACGTCTAAACTGCTTAACTTCGCGCTTGTGATCTTTTTCACTGCCGGAGCATCCATTTTTGCCGTTCTTCACCTTCCGGTCGATGGTTAGGTTCTCGAAGTATCGTTTTAGTACTCTGCTGATCGTGGATTGGACGATTCCCAGCATCTTACCGATGTCCCGATGTGACAACTCCGGATTCTCGAAATGAGTGCACAGGATTAATTCACGACGCTCTTTTTCGTTCGACGACATTTTTCCAAATTTACGACAAATGGACAGTGAAGCATGGCCAACGTGATCTATACACTCTTATCTGATTTTAAAGCGAAAGCTGAAGATATAATTCCTAAAAAATAAATTTCTACAGCGTTTTTTCGGTGATGCAATTTGATGTGACACACCCTTTATACCTCAAAGAATGTCTGGGTTTTCATTATTCAATTATATATAACATAAAAGTTTAGTAAATTTACATTTAAAAATGAAGTGTGCGGAATTTGAGACTGTTCGGAATATGAGACAAAACGGTACCGTTTTCAATTTCTAAGAATTTTTTGTCCCGACAAATTTCTCTGCCATCACTCAACTGAATGTTCCAGCGAATGTTGCTAAAGCTTGCGGGTGTGTAAGTATACATTGTTAGCTCACATGAGGGCCCGTGTGTTTGTGCGCCTGTATGGCTTTATAGCCAATTGGTTTGGTGGATGGCGCTGCGTGTAGCGAGAGGGGAGGCGGCAGCATGCCTTATCGATATATGTGTAGCCCATGATGGATGGGTATTTGAACGAGCTTTCCAGCATCCTTGGCAGCGCCGCCGCACCACCCTTTCGTAGTTGTCGTAGTAACGAAAGGAAATTGAATTACATTCCATTAAAGACGGCTCCCTCGGTTCTATCCAGCACAAGGTTTGGATCGGCCAGATAACTGAACGCGTTCACGATGGATAGCGAAATAAATCAATATTTTTGATGATGAAACTTTTTGCTCCTTATCGGACTGATTTTGGCGCTGTTGTTCTTGTTTGTCTCGTGCCTCGCAAGAAAAACGCCAATTTGAGCAAAACAAAGAAAAGCTTCGAGATATTGCAAATATTTATCTTTGTGTCCGTTTCGAAGGGTACAAAATATCGGGAGGGAAATACGAATAATCGCTCCTTAGTTACCATTATTCAACTACGGCGTAGCTTCTGTAATTATTTAGCTGTTCCATTTTATATTTTCATAATTGAGTAGTTTATTGAATATGCAATAAGTGTAGGAAGTTTGTAATATAAAAATGCCAGCAGCGTGATGTTTACGTGACATGTCCGTTCAAAGTGAGCTGCAGTCAACGGTGATGCATATTTATGAGAAAGTGCATAAACGAATAATGCGATGCTGGAGGAAACTCGAAGAGAGAGTTTTGCAACAGTGTCAACATTCGGTGAAAACTAACGGTGCTAGCGAACACAAACTTCCCGGCAAAAATAAAGCAACTCCATCGGAGTTTTTGCCCCGCTTGGTGCTTTGGATCGTTCGGGAGTTTATTTGAGCATCGCAATTAAAATACTTGATCAATATTTTTTCTGTCTTGTTTTCCGAACCGTTCCCATGCGAACGCTGGTAGCTCCCATCGAAGACCCATTCCGAACTCACTCGCAGAATTGACCCAAGTGCCCATCGGCTATAGCCCCAGACCGGCAAGCAACATCAACATCAGACGTCCTTTTTTCGGACCGAGCGTGATTTTCCGAAGATAAAGCGCATCCCTTTCCGCAAGGGGACTCTGTTTGTAGAGCGCGTTTGTGTGGAAATGTCCGCTCTAATGATTCAACAAACATAATCTGCATACTCCCCCTTCCCGTCCCAGGCACCAATCCATCACGGTTGGGTTTTTGGGCGTTGCGAAGGACTCAATCAATTCGATCCCCGGGTAACGCGTAGCGGCGACTCAATTTGCCCCAGCACCAACCATCGTTTATTTTTTTTCGTTGTTGCTCTCGTCAAACAGCAATCGACGAGAGGACCGAAGGGCGGAGGAGGAGGGCACAGAAGGAGACAAGTTTTCGGATGGCCCTTCCCGAAAGTCGAAGCTTGGGCGACATCGTGTTTGCTTCAGTAAAATTGAATAAATCCTAAAACAACATTAATATTTAAATACCTTTTGCCGCCTGGTTTTCGTCCCCAAAATGGCGGGATGAGATCATTTGAGCCGAAAGGCGCGGGAAAATTGATGAACTGCCGCTGCGTGAGATGATGTTGATGTCGTTCGCTGATAAGCGGGACGGGCTTCGGGGGGGACAGTTGGTGTTGCCTAGGCTTTCGGGTCCGAGTCAATAGCGCGTGGGCGACGCGGAGATTGACAACGGGAAATGAGAAAAGCACGGAGTGTGCGAACGATGATTGCCGTGGAGCGTGCGAGCCTTTAATCTTCGGACCAAATTTTTGGACACGTCTGGTGGATTAGAGGTCGTTTGTTAATGTTGAATTTGGTCGACGGAATAAATTGGGCTGCTCCAGAGTGGGGTGTTTCCTTTGTTTGTTTCTCGCAGCTTAAAGGCGGCATAATGGTGGAATGAAGCCGTGGGTTTTACGAGGCAATTAGGAAATTTTTTTTTTAATTATTTCCATCGGCACTTAATTGTTTGTTTACCTACACAAATGTTCGGTAAACAAACTCCAATTTGACGAACTCTGCCCATACTATCTGTACGGTAATAAATTGACCCCATGAGTAAGGGAGAAACCACCACCGATGAATACCGATGTAATTCCCAACTCAATCATTTGTCATGAAAGATACACTTACCCAAATCGATCGGAAAAGAAAAGCATAGAAAACTTTTTTCCATATTTGATTACATTCGTGGGCAAGCACAATTAACGCCGGATGGAAGTAACCTTTTTTGAAACCCCAGAGGGAAACCTTTCGTTATCTTGCTCAAATCAAAGGACAACAATGTGCTGCTGATAACACATTAAACCGAAAACTTATCCGACGGGATCCACACACGTGGATTCAGTGCACACTGAATGAAGCTGCCCTAACTGAAACGCTTTGCAAAGCCCCCGAATATCACAACTAGGGGGATTAGGTTGTATCGACGGTTGTCGTCCAATGTTGCTGGCGACCCGCTCGGCTAAGGACAAGGAAACACAAAATATCGCATGGAAGAAGAGAAAAAACTTCGAAAAAGATAAACAGACGGAGGGAAGCAATGAAAGGCTATTGATATTGTTCATCAACCCCTTCCCCAGAATCCGGAATCGATTTCTGAGGTTCAGCCACTGTGCGTTGATTGAGAAGACGACGAAGCAACAATATAAATAATCGACAGTCTGAGAACGAAAAGCAGGATAAAAATGGGTCCACAAACGCAAATAACGCGTAAACATTGATTTAGGCTCTCTCTCTGCTTGCTCTTGATTGCTTTGGGGCCGGAAGACTCCATGACAGTAGTTGATTGCCGGATTGCTTCGGATACTCTGGCTTCTCTGGCCAGAATTAAATTTCACACCCTCGGGCAGCGCGAAGGGAATTTGATGTTTGGACCAACCTTTCCGCCCACTCACTCGCTGCTGGGACGCAACGTTTCATTAAAAGCTTCGAACGGCAGTCCGATTCCAACAAAATCAGAGCCGAAATCGGCTCACATTCGAAGTGGCGATTCTTTTCCTCCTCTGCTCGAAATAAAATTTCGCCTCAATGGTATTTATTTACAGCTGGTAACTTCTTATTAAAAATCACTTTTTCCATTTTCGTCCCGGCTCCTGCCAAATAGGCTTCCCTTACAAACAGAATCAATTTGAAAATGCCTTCCGTATTGATTGCTTCTTCAAAGAAACGATGGGCCCCTCTCGGGTGGAGTGATGGGGAAATTGCTTTTATGGAGTGATTTGCCGCGGCTTACAAATACTTGATTTGATGACCCTTCCCGCCCCCTTACCTACGAGCCCCCTTTTTGGGAAAGCCAAACTTGGGAGATAAAATACGATTGTAAACATTCGCATTCGCAATGGAAAATGGAAAAGAAGAGCGGCCAGACGGAAGCTATTCAAGATCAAGACGCAAGACTCGCGGCTCTCGAAAAGAACGGCTGTAAAAATAAACAACGATTCTGATTTGAAAAAGGAATTTTGTGTTTTATCTGTTGTTTTGGGTTGTATGTGTCAATAAAATTCTCCATTTGATCGCGAGTATTTTTTTTTTATTGATATTTGATGGTTTCCGATTTTGTTTTATGATTTTATTGGTACAAATCGGAGAAAGGCATTGTTTCTTAATAGAACAGAGAAAGGATTTACGAGTGCTTCCGTAATCTGATAAGCAGTCGATACGCTCTAGCAACAGATGACGCTTTGGTCAAATTTGTAAAAAACAGTTTGTATATTTTGTATAGATGGTTTTATGATCATTATATTCCGATTCAAATATCGATTCAGGACAGACCTTCTTGGTTATAATGAAATTTGGTTATTTTTTGTGGATTGTTCATATGTAGCCTCAAGAGACTCATTTGTTTCTTAAGTTTGCGTTTTGCATCAATAAATGAGAGACATAATCGTATTATTTTAAAATCACAATGTCGGATGTATGGAAATCGTAACTCTGGCAGACCTACAGTCTAGTTGAGCTCATATAATTATGGATATACATTCTGGAAAGCTATTCAAGTGGTATAATGGAAACAAAGTTATACTTCCATTCCAACATTCCATTTAATATCAAATTATTATTCACAAACCAAAGGAACGAGCGCGGCATTACAAGGCACTGAAATTGGATTGCATGTGTAATATATCTTTCAGGTATATATGTTCTGCTTTTGAATCACTACCAACAAGTTTTAAGTGCAAATCTTATCACTCAAACGCGATAAGTCTGACTCTATTTAAAAATTCAGCTCAAACAGGAAGGTGATGAAATAGTGTGAGGAAATATATTTTTGAGAAAAAAAAATTGTTAAATTGGTGACCCTCAAAAATAGAAGCAATGTTATTGGTTCAAATATAAACACAGCTTTAATATCAATAACACAATGACGTCATTGGTTTCAGCCCGACGGAATCGCAAACATAGTGAAAACCGACATGCTATTTACTACAGGACCAAGAAATTTCATTCCATTTAGTAAAAATGTATCGGCAAATGAACATTTTTACGCAGCAAAACATACCCTTTTAAAGCTTATTTGAATTATGAATGATTTCATAAATTGAAACAAGTAGTTCAGAATGAAGATTCACATTCACAATATTGTATTCATAGTGCATGAATTGAGATCAAGACCCATTCGACTCATCATGTCTCTTTTGGGGATTCGGGTAACTTTTAAATTTTTTTTGTTCATGGTCCATTGTTGTGAAGATCATTAACAACCAATCAAAATTGTATCATGTATCATTAACAACCAATCAAAATTAAGTTGCACCCCAATAGGAAGTATCCCATGTCGGCCACACATACATAGTACTGGAGACTGCAACATCCCAATTATGAGAATCTTTGTAATACTAACCTCGAGCCAACCGCGAGTAATCGGTTACTTATTACTAACATAGTCGTAAGACAAAAATTGTCAAAATATTGAACTCCCGGCCCCGTCAGGCTAACGCCATATGTGCCTTAATAACATATATATATTTTGGAAAAAAACCAATCAGAATTGAAATACAGCTTGCATTCCATAACCTGACACTTGTTCGATCAATGAGAGTACTATCTACACAAAATTTTTTTTTTTTCTTTCTGTATTACAGTGACTTTCAACACTTTTGGCTGGTTCGTCACGTCACACTTTTCCATTTGATGTTGCGAGAAGTCAAAATAAACTTTAATGACATTTGGTGCCGAAATGCTTGTAAATTTATCTTCGCAACAGATGATCATGGTGAAATTCTTCTGTGTTGTGGAAGATCTCATTCATATTCAGGTTGACACTTTCTTTAATTTAATTTTTTTCTAAATTCTTATTCTGTCAAGCACCTAATTTAGTCGCAAAAGAACTTGACAATTTTGGGGTTTACATTTTTTTCATCATACTCATTTCAATATCTTTTCTCTGATTCCGCATTTTAACTTTGGTCTTTTTAACATTTTGGTTCCCTTATAGTCTTTCCCAATTATCCTTCATCTCCGGTACTTACTAAATGGCACACCGCACTTGTCGAGAGAATTCTCTATGGCCGGCAAAAGAAGAAGAGTGTGACATGTTTAGAACGTAATCGAAAAGTGTATAAAAATACATTAATCGGTTTCTGATGTAATTAGACAAACGAATGCTGCTGGACATCCGACATTGTGATGAAATCTCACAAACATTATTTTCATTATACAGCCATTCCATGCCAAACTGATGGTTCTCAGATTTTCGTCGACATATCAAATTAAAGCCAATCACCTGGCCTTTTTCGAAAAAAATACTACACCTGCAAAAAAATTGAATTCTGCTCTCGTTATTGATTTTTTTTTTTTTTATCCAAAATATATATTTTTATTAAGGCTCATATGGCGTCAACCTGACGGGGCCGGGAGTTCAATATTTCGACAATGTTTGCCCTATAACTATGTTAGTAATATGTAACCGATTACTCGCGGTTGGCTCGAGGTTAGTATTACAAGTGTTTTCGTAATTGTGATGTTGCTGTCTTCAATGATCTGTACCTGTGCCCGACACGGGATACTTCCTATTGGGATGCAGCTGACCATTAATCAGCAACGCCCCCCTAGTCTGTACCCCATATCTAGCGTGGTGCGTCTTCTCGAGGAATCCAGGATAGAAGGGTCACTAGCCGGCGCAATCATCAGCTCGTGTAGAGTTGTCATGAGCGGTACAACCTTTGGCTTTTGTTGAATCATCAGTGGATTGCACAACCTTTGGCCCGTGTATCTGTAAAGAGTGTGTGTATGTATTGCCGCGACTAAGTAAAAGTTTATAGATCGAATAGGAGGGATACGAAACAGGGACACAACGAAGGAAAAATCATTAAACGTTGACATCGGCGTTCCTGAGGAACAGGTATAGATGAAGCAGAAGATCAGGATCACGGCTACCTAAGATATCCCGGACGGGGCTCGTTATTGATGATTGTATTCGTTTTTTTATTGTGTTCATAGTCTCGGGACCAAAGGCGCTATATTTAAAACTAATGCAATAAATAATTACGAAATCAAAATCCATTTTTTTCGCAAGTCTAATATTTTTCAAAAAAGAAAATCTATTTGGCTTTAATTTTATGTGTCAATCATCTGAATGGTTCCAGTAGATCAATAGTTGTGAATTTTTGTGTTGGAAAATGGAGGAAATACTTGATTTTTCGAACCATCGGTTTATTTTGAAAAATAATAACTCAAAAGCGAAAAAAACGATTCTCTGGTTTCGACATATGTTATGTGAAAAATCCTCAGCTTTTCAGAAAAAAATATAAAAAAACATAGCGCCCTTGGTCCCGAGGCAATGAAAACAATAAAAAACGAATACAATGAATAATAACGAGAACAGAATTCGGATTCTCTGCAGATGCAGTATTTTTTCAAAAAAGACCAGGTGATTGGCTTCAATTTGATATGTCCATCATCTGAATCGGTCTAGTAGTTCAAAAGTTATGAATTTTTGAAAAAAGTCATTTTTGGAAAAAAGAGGAAAAAGTTTATTTTTCGGACAACTACTGAAAAAATATAAAAAAATACGGGTTTAATGTTTTGCGATAAAGAACAAAACTACCACTTTTCACGGAAATCTATATCGATTTGGCATGGAATGGCTGTATATAAAAATGACCATATCTCGAGAATGATTAGTCCTAGGATAAAATGTTATATATATCATGTAGATTCCATTATTTACATTTCTTAAATTGTTACGATTTCTCAATGTATTGAAATTGCATATTTAAAAAAAATCAATATCTCCATTTTTAAGAGTCCGACACCGTACCACTATTTGTCAAAATTTGTTGAATAGAAAGAGTTTTGAATAGGACTATGCCTTTGATTACTATAAAGGAGAGTAACTGTACGAAAAATGTAACGATGCATTAAGAGTTTTCAAACGCATTTTACTCAAAATCGTTATTGCGACATATGTTGTGTTATATACCATCAGACAGGAAATTTATCCAGCGATTTTTTGCTTGAAAAACGAACGGAAAATATAGTAAAAAATTGAACAATTTAACGATTAAAATGGGTATGTTTTTTCGATTGAACAACCACTCACTTCCCTCCCTGACGCAACGAGCAATCTTTTTGCCTACATTCGGGCGTTAGTTCACAATGTTAATCGATGCGTATTATGAATTATTTTCCGTTCGCCGATAATAGGCATTTATCAGTTGTTGCATTGTATGTTGTCCACTTAATTCATGCTCAATTCACGTTTTTATCGTGTATGTCTTGCTACCAACAATTCATGCAATGCCTTTTGTTTCCCTGCTTTGCGATGGGACAGTTTGCCTTTTCGGTTGCACGTGACTGTGTTGTACTTTTAGTTACATGTCGAAACTTGTTTCTAACAGCAACAAGTCATCCGCAACTTAGAGCAGTTGATGGAAGGATGTATAGAAGATTAATGGAGTGGAATGGATAATTTAGACGCAAATATGCTTTTTCGCACTGAAATCGAAACCATCGAAAAAATCTAAATGGACGAGAATTTCGTCAAATATGCTTTTTTCCGCATAATAAAAATCGCTCAAAAAAAACCCCGGAAGAACAGAAAACCGCACAAAAAAAAACCCCAGGTTTTCATGTAAAGAATTTTACTGACTGCTGATTTAGAGGTACGAAAGGGTATACTCAGGCATATCAGATTATGATAGCTAGGGCAGTCGCGATCTTAATATATGTATGTTTTCCTTAGAAGCCCACTTCACTTCCTCGAATGCACTTGCCCATTCTCCTTTCTCTTTCCTATACAAAAAGCAGAGGTTAGCACCCAATGAGATCAGTTCACTACAGCAGCTTCCGTTTGGTGTACCAAAAGAGCTAAAAATATAGATTTTGATAAATGAAAAAACTCAATTCAATTGCAATTACTACACGCTATCACAGTCCGATGTAAAGATCCCGTCCGTGCACCTAGGCTCAGACCCATAAACTTTTTTTAATTAAAATATTCTTAAAATAATTGAATGAAGAGGAGGTCTTTCAAGATACAAAAGTTTTTTTTCATCAAATTCAATTTTTGATTTTTTTTAACAGTGCATTCAAAATATTATTTTTTTTCTTAACACTCCGTCGGGCGCAACTGATCGGGTAGGCACATTTCGAACTTTTTGGATTGTCCCGTCCGCTCAAAATGTCTTCCCCACATCCCCGAATTGTTTCTTACGTATTCTTAGAACATATAGGTCTTTATTAACCATTTGCGGTCGTTTGTCTGCTCTCAGCCATCACAGTATACTAATCTTGTACTTTATGCAACAATATATATGTTCACACTTTCCTAAAGGAATTTTAATGTCTAATAAATCTATTCACGAATCCAAACGGTGCTCCTACGAATACAAAACAGTACTCAGTATAAGCAAGCAGTCTTCAAAATGCAATGCGGTGCTGATGTGTAACAAGTTGTTTGTACTTAGTTGAGTATACGCATGCGCTCTGGCGAATGAGGACGCTCCGAAACACATATCAAATGTTTTGTTGTCAGCACCGTTTTTGCACCGAGTTTTGCGCCGTGTTTTGCGCCGTGATTTGCACCGTATTTCTATACATGTGTTACACCGCGCTTGAATCTGATTTGCTTTCTCTGATGAGTCATTTTTCTTCACAAAGGCGTATACGATTGGTATGGAGGCGCTCTGTTGTTCTTATGCTTTGCTTAACCCGTTTTACGGTGGCACCTTAATTTTAAAGTGCGTACAGTTTTGTGTCGGCAGAATCGTGCCATGATGAGTAATACTACGTTGGGACGGAAAAGTTCTTGTAGGAACGTTTATGCCATTGAAGAAGAAGAAGATTTCGAGTTACGATTTTTTGAAGAATAAACCAACGTTTTTGCATACGCCCTTACAAAAATCAGTAGAATCGAAATTGGTCATAAGATAATGAAAAATGTGATTTTGGGTAGCTGTTGTTGCTGTAGCATCATGCCAGAATGAGGCAGAAAAAAAAACAATTTCTCGAATTTGAGGAGTTGGTCGGTGTTGCA
Organism: Toxorhynchites rutilus septentrionalis; assembly: GCF_029784135.1. NCBI lineage: Eukaryota > Metazoa > Arthropoda > Insecta > Diptera > Culicidae > Toxorhynchites > Toxorhynchites rutilus. Next base: position 228,418,802 of record NC_073745.1, on the reverse strand, counting down.
AAAATACGGTACATATGTACAAGGTTAAGTAAAACCGTCTAAAAATATCGAAGAGGGTCGCGCCGAAATCATTGTTTTTCGGCTGATTGCCGTGGAATTGCTCTCAAAGGAAAATAGAAAATAATTTGCAAGCCTCGCATGAATAAAGGATAAGAATGTGGACAATTCTTCTACAATGTCATTTTGCCATGTGTTTCAAAAAGAATCCGTAGGAAGAGTTGTTGAATGGAGTGCCAACGTTCTAAATTTAAAAAAGGGAGCTAGAAATACGCTGTTTTTCTACAAGCATGTTGACCAGATTCTATCATAACGAAAACTGAATTGCATCCAAGAAAAACCCGTTGTCAGTTCGTTTCATATAAATATGGAGTATTTTGAATGGCTTCCAACTTATTGTCGAGTGTATGAACAAGTAAAATTACTTAGGAAATGTGATTCACCAAGTCCTGCGAAATGTCACGTTCATCATAAAATGGTACTATCACAAGGGATATTTCAGATTTCCCTTTTTGATGATCATTTACGATGATCTCCAATGTCAATCAAGCTCAGGGAGAGTGATGCTCCTCATTGGAAACCTCACACTGACCGCTATGCGATGTGTGGAAACGAGTGGCTTTGTATAATATTTCTGCAGCATCTTTAACAAATTGTACAAAATTATTGGACCATGGTTGGACGTACATAATGACGTATTGTTCCGCGTAAAGCGGTAGAACAGCGCATAATTATTCCTTTTGGAGTTCATGAATCTTTTAAAGTTGTAACAATTTTAGAGACTTTTAGCGTGAAATAACTGGGTTGAAAAACAAAGATCGATTGAAGGTTAATTTTTTCGTGGTAGGTGAACTGTTAAGGCTTTGTCAAGATACAAAGCTCAGCTACAACCTAAGTTCAAATTTTCTCGAAGTGGGCAAACATCGGGAAAACCCGCAGCAACCCCTCTCGAGCTTCACTTTCAATTTCGCCCCCAGAATAGACGAATCTTCGTCAAACAAAGCTGGCAGCAACTGGAAAGAGCTAGCGAGAAAATTAAAAGCAAACAATTCTTCACCATTATCAGTTTGTTCGCGTGCGTACGGAGAAGTCATATCGAAAATGACGACTAGAAATTGGATGCTCTGTGTGTGTGTGTGTGCGGCGGGGGAGGCGCCAAGGATGGAGTCCGCGTCCTCTGGCGGAAAGCGAACACAAATCCTCCGCTCAAATATTTATGCCACTCACTTTCCCTTTTTTTGGTGTTCTCTGGTGCAGGGAAGGCGCACAAAAAACACAAGCCAACCCAACGAAAGCTGCTCGAACATTGCTCCTTAATAGTTCAATATTTAATATTTGCTCCGAGTATTTGGGGATCAGTCTGTTGCTCGTCGGTTTCCATCCCCGATTGGTAATAATCTTGCATCATCGTTTATGTGTGCTTTTTATCGCCCCGCACTTCAGACTACTGAGGAGTGTAACGACGGGCGGCTATGGATCTCCGAGGTGAGCTTTAAATCGAGGCGCGGATGATGATGATGATGATGATCATGATTGCGGTAGCGGTGGGTGTGGATGGGAGCGGTGGCGGTGGAGCAAGAATAAAACATGAAATAATGCCACGAGAGGTGAAAACGGGCAAAATGCCTTCAAATGACTGCACGGCTGAAATGCGGTGAAATGGCGGGAGCTAGCAGAAAAACGGAAAACATTAAATTAAATGTTAACGATCGTAATGATAATGGTGATAATTTCGATGGGAGGAAGGTGCGGAAAAAAAGAGCAGCCAGGCAGGTAGAATGGCAGCATTCCTCGGGGTATTGTGAGAACACGAGGAGGTCATGGAAAAAAAAGATCGCATCCGTGAAAATGGTTTGATGTCAGGGAATCTCTTTAAAGGTGGTGTAACGATGCATGAATTTTGTTCTCTGGTTGAGTGGGTTCAAGGTTTAGCATTCCGCGCAAATGGGGGTTGCACGAATAATTCACCGATAATGTGCTTCAGGGTACCTCGATTGTGATATATGTAGAATCTCAATGGGAGCTGATCTTTGTTATTAGAGAGAGCAAAAATTGCAGCGACACAAACATACCGACTGAGTAAAAGGATGTCCCTGCTAGACTGGAATCTAATTTGCCACCCACAAGTCATCTGGCATATCGCAGAGTTGATCTAAACTCAGCAAAACAAAACCCGGAGCGCGTGTGTTCCACTTCACACGCACATATTTTCTTGAATATTGAAAACAGCATGACACTACTAGTCCCTTGTATAACTTTAACAGATACACAAACAACAGGCACACATGCACACACCATGTGCCGGGGATGCTGTAGACAATATACGCCATATCCTGTTCAATTTTCGGCTCACTTCACATCCTTCCCGGGGTACCATTCCGGGTTTCCCTAAATTCTCACACAGTTCGGCAGGTTGTGAACAAAAACAGACTCGGTCGGATTGCGAGCGAATTCCCAATCCTCGGCGCGCATCCATTGTTCATATATAATTTTGTGTTTATTTCATTTTCCGTTTTCGTTGAACCGGTTCGGAATGGTAAAGGAAACCCAACCCCAGCTCCCCCTTGCGACACCAGGTGTATCCGATAGGCTTCACTTCCGCGCCTTCCCCGCGTCGTATCTCGTCCGAAATCGAAGGGATTTTTTCGCGCTGATCTCCGCTTGCTCCGGCAGCTGTCGTCCACAGCTCCAGTGCTCCTTTTTGCTGCCACTCGCTTGGCGCCCTCTCTGTGCCGGCATCGAAGACATACGCCCTGTGGGAGGTTCTCGCGTGAACATACGAAGCACACATCTCGGAGGGGGCTCATGATGCACATGTAGCACTCAATTTACTTTTATTATTCCTTTGTTTATTCGCTTTTATTCATTTTATTCCGGCGGTGCTTGTCGGCGGTGTTCCATTCTCGTTATTGGATCCCATTCTGCTATTTTTCGGGGTTACGGAGTGCTCTGGAATTAGTGCGATATTGGCCATACTTGTTCGTTTAGTTTTGGCATCGGATGGACCGACCGAAGTGCGATGCTCGGTCCGTGTGGAGTGGTTAGTTAGGGTTTGTATGAGGTCTTGTGTGTTGAAGGGAACGATGGGTTTAGCGAAAAATACACACTTGGGTATGTTTATGAGATACTTAAGTAACCGAACATATGGATATGCTCCGCTTCTGCCCTCACCTTGGTGGAATGTTATTGTGGCGACAGTTGCGACAGTTGCGACAGTATGAAAACAAGGCAAATTGTATCGTGCCGTTTGTCGATATACATCGTGCAGTGGAAGCAAATGTCACAGAAACAATATCTCTTCATTATCTCTCACATGCTTCGGTCATTGACACATCGTCAAATTGTACCTGATGTTGAATTGTTGATTCTTCGAATGAAGAATCAATTGAGTTGATTTGAAATATTTTCGGGGGGTCTTCGTAGCCTTATTGGTTGCGTATCCGCTACTAAGCGAACAATCATGAGCTTATAACTCAGGGCCCTCGATTGACCATCTTTGTATGTTATTCTAGCTACTACGTCCATGCAACAATCATCATGTAAAGGTGATTGTAGCCTCTCACTCCACATACGATCTACTGCATCGGTAATTGGTGCTATTTATAACACAACAATGGAAGCCTCATATCAACAGCCCCGCTGTGTATATAGTCTAACTGTAATAAATAAAAATGTGTATCGATAAGATAGGAATACTCTTATGCTTAAATAGCTACTGTGTAATATGCAACATGAGAAAGAAAAGTACACGATAAATTCGGCTTTGTTACAGTTGAATTGCTGAATGAGTTTAACAGATGGGATAAAATGAATAAACGAGGGCGGTCCGATAAGTACTCAACCTCATCGCCCGATGGTGTCAGTATCACAAGAGAGATTACTTATCGTGTAGTACATTTTCGTAAACGGCTACTGCCAAAATTTCAGTCGAGTCGGACTCGTATTTTTGTTTTGACCGTGTGTGGAAGCAGGCGTGTCCTCGGATTTTAGAAAAATGGAAAAAAAAGGAAATTCCGCCGTCACCACGGCCAAATTGGACGAAGTGCACTACGAACTGCTGCCCCATCCACCGTATTCTCCAGGTTTGACCCCGTGCGACTTTTTTTTGTTTCCAAACTTGAAAAAGTCTCTCGCTGGGCAGAAACGAGGAGGTCTTCGCCGCCACGTAGGCCTACTTTGCAGACCTCGAGAAAACGAATTTTTCAGAGGGATCAAAGAAGATGGAACATCGCTGGGTCAAGTGTATCAAGTTTAAAGGAGACTATGTTGAGAAATAAACCGTAACTTTTCCAAATTTTTTTTGTAGGCTAAGAACTTATCGGAATGCCCTCGTATATTTCTCGATTCATTTGTGATTTTTAAATAATAAGATAGATGCAATACAATGGCCACCACAGAGCTGTTCCACCGCAAAAGACGATTTTATTCATAAATATTATTTTTGATTTGGTTCAAATTCAAAAATAATATTTATGCATTCTTCGTGACCAAAAAGGATTTGCATCATCGGACTGTCAATTTAACTCTAGCTTTGCTTTTGAGAAGAGCCTTAGTGAAGATTGCTTTTTTTATATATTAATTTTTTTAAAAAATATAACTCAGAAACGGTCGGTCCAATTGATTTGGTGTCTTCTTCCGTGCATCGTCAATCAAACAGTACCAAACAAGCATCCCACAGAGAGCGCACACGGTAACACACACATGCATTGATAAAAATGAAACATCGCGACGTTGAGAAAATGTTCCTCAAATTCTCGATCAAAAACGTTAACAAAGCTAGGAGATTGTTGCATCGGTACAGGATATGAACAAAAATAAAACAACGGACAACGAACACATGTAACACACACACAAACCCAAATACTGGTGGCTTGCTAGTATTATTGGTCTCGAAAATGGACGCTTACTTCGTGAGGTGTAGTTACAGTTGTTTTGCGTAGATGTCATCATTGGTGGAGACACTTTTGCGCTTGAAATGCGAAATTAAATCGCAGAAGAATCATTTTCCTTTCAAGCCAGCGATGATGGCTCAATCTGAGTGTTCTCTATCTAAAGTGGTGAAAAACATTATGATTACGCCTACTGCTATGGCTCGGTTCGATGTGTTGATTGCAATGCCAGACGTATAGCGATTGAAATTTTCGCACGCGTACACAGTACATGGTTAGGTAGGTGCACAAATGTGTGGGAAAATGGGAATGCTTCCAATTTTCATCAATTTAAACAATTTACAGACAGCATATCAAACACATCTTCCTGTTAGATTGGTATGCAACACGTTAACATCCGTTCGCAGCACAAACAGTTATTTACGTTAACTTCATTTCATAAAAACGAAATCTGGTTTTTGATTTGGCACCCTTAATGGAAGACATAGTTCTACGTCAAAATGCAATTAATTTGTGAAATATATTTGAATTCATTTAAGATTATGAAATATGTTCAGATATAAATCGTTAAGTTAATGGTTATTATTTGATTATTGGTTAAGTTATTTTCGATCTGAACATATTTCATTATCTTAAATCGATTCAAATATATTTCACAAATTAATTGCTTTTTATTCGTTATTTTATAATTTTATAAACTTATAATATTTTTGCCCACCATTTTTTTCATATTGATCCACTTTGTATTAAGTAATATTTCTTATGCGCTGCAACATTCAAAACAATTCAAACATTAAAAGATTATGTTTTGAGAATATTCTTTTCGAAAAATGAAAAAAAAACATTTTTTATAATGTACATTTTTTCACACAACCTTATATCATAAAAAAATAACTACATCATTTAATTAATTCAAGTGTTTACTTCTAGTTTAGCAGTCTCGAAAAACATTCGGAAACGGTCAAATGTAGAGTGTTTTCAGTAAATTTTTGAACTCACTGTATCTCAAAAACGGTATAATTTAATAAAATTTTACCGTAGACATATTTGACTGCAAAAAATACGTACCTTCATAAATCGGGAACAGTTATAAGAAAAATTTCAATAATTTTCTCAAAACCAACATTTAAAAAAAATATATAAATTTTTTGTTCATTATTTCTCCACTCTTTTCACATTATTTGAGCACTGTGCAATTAGTTGTCCGCTGTAATATTTGATATATATTATAAAAATCAAAAACACATTTTTTGGAAAGCTATTTTCGTTATGAAATTATTATTATTTTCGAAATAAAATAAAAATGACATTGCAAAAATTCTCTATATAGGCCCAATAATAACATGAACTATTGCGGAAGACATCGAATCAATCGGACCAACCGTTTCTGACTTATATTTTTTACGTAGGTTTACGTCTTTCGGGAACATATTGAGGGTATAAATTAAAAAAAAAACAAAATCGATCGCATCGTAAAAATTGTCCAATCTCAAACGCTTATTGCTCAGTCATTTAATGATGGATTGATGATATTTTTGGGTCAATGTATTTCGGCATCCTTAACATTTTTTTAATTGAATCAAATAGTATATGTCATGAAACTAACTGTCGAACAATTGAAAAATCTCAATCGTTATCCAAATCGAATTACATCACTATGATTGGTCTAAATTGAAGATGGAAGCTTCCTCTTGTACTCAAAATTATTGTTCAGTCATTTTCTGATAAATTTACGAGAGTTTTGCATCAACCATTTTGTGCACTCCATGAAAATTCAATAGAGTGAAAATGAATAAAATTAATTTTTAAAACTGCAGACTTCAAAACCAAGGTGCATGGAGAAATCGGCATTCCAAATACATGAAAGGGAGCTTTTGTTCCCAACGAAATGTATTCCATATCAGAGATTCCACAATCAAGGTCCCTGGGGGAAATCGGAATTGCAAACATATACAAGTTGGCGGCATTTTTATATTGCAAGTAAGGTGAGAGATACTATTAATTCTAGCAAATAAAATCTGAATTTGGTTTAAGCTGTTTGTTTTGTTGGGTTAATTTTCACCCAAGAAAAGTTCATGCTGCGAGCAAAATTGGAAAAGTGGAGGAATATTCTACAAAGTGATTTCCAATATGCTCTACATATCGTATTAGGTGCTGTTAGTCCTATTGAAATTCGCATTGAAGCATATAGCATTGTGTTCCTTTGAGTTCGAAACAAAAATGGAAATAGATTGAATAAACATTCAGAAAGTCAAAAATTATAAAAGAAAATTACCTTTTCCATTTCAAATATGTTTTCTCTATAATAAACTAACATGTTTTTTTTTCTGGTGAGAGTAATTGATAATTGTGTTCGATAATGATAACGAGAGATTTTTTTTCTTTGTAACACAGGAGCCATCTCGTCCAGGACCACAGAAGGCGGCTTTCATCCTATCTCATTCCACTTCGGCATCTTCTATCGTTATACGCATCATCCAACGACTAATCGCCATCTTTCTGCCATCATCACTTGGTTGTAAACACTGGTGGAGTGTACAAACGATATCCAACACCCAAACAACGGCCTTTTTTCAGGACCACCAAATCATTATGAAAGAGTTTAACAATGTAATTCTTCAAACATATCCAAATCAGCATGCAACAGATAGCCTAACGGAATCCTACCTCAACGATGCGGTCTTGCCTCGCCACAACCCTCCTGTGACTTTTTTGAAAGTTTTCAATTTTTTTTTGTTTGGGCCCTTCTCGAAAGTGAGACTAGAGTCAAAATGGAAAACTGATGATACAAATTGTTCTTTTTAGTCACAAAGAATGCGTCTGTAAAATTTGAGCCAAATCCAAAAAATACAGAAAATTGACCTTCGAATTCGAATGGAATCAGATTGTCGATGGATTGTCAAATAGTCTGTGAAAACCATTGTAGAATATGTAGGCAATAGGTGCGATATTTGCACATTCCGAAACTTCATTGAGTCAGTTAAACAACATCAGAAAGAGAAAATAAAACTTTACACGGTTCAGAATCGACCCAAGCGCTGACTCGTACGACGATAAGCCAGCCAATTGCGGAAACACACCAGAAACAAACGAAAGCGGAGGTATCTTAAACATACCTTTCCCTACAATGGATTATTCTTTTCTACCCACCGATTGTATCGACTCGGTGTTCTCTATAACCAATCAGCACCGAACAAAGCAGCCAAACCATCAGAAGCGGTTCGGTTTAGTGAAAGACGCAAAACACATTTGCTAATACTCATCAATCTCCGTTTTTAGTCCCATTCACAGAGCATACATGTTGGCTTGTGAAGAATCTATTTGAAGGATTCTCTCGAAAGGGTACCGCCAGTGGCAGTGGAAGTCGTCGAGGTGAAAGCTGCTCTTAATACAACCGCCCCGCCACTGGCGACGGCGGCGGCGGGAGGGCTGGGGCCATCGGCCACATACACACAGATTTACATCCCAGCCAGCATCCGGCAGTGCCGGGAATCGAGAAGAAGGATAACAATGAAAATTACTAGTTTGAGATAGATTGAACGAGTCATGAAAGGGACGCTTTTCTCCTGCTACCCTATAAGTACACTGATAAACGTTTTGGCAACATGCGAATTTGGTCCCACATACCCACACACAAACACACAGACACACAAACAGCGATAGTGGCTTCACCTCACCAACCGAGAAAAGGGCGTGAGGGCGAGATGGGTGAGGCCAGAGGAAGCTTTTCCGTCCGAGGAAACATTATCATTTGGAATTCTGACCGAAAGCGAAAAACCAACCGCATCTGTTGTTGATTTGGTGGCATTAGGTGAACATTTTCTTCTTTTTGGGGTTTTCGCTATGTTGCTCCTTGTTGTTGTTGTTGGTGCTTCTGACACAATCTAGCGGTGAATTAGGAGTTGTCCCGGTGGGTGGTGCGGCACACACAATCACCAAAAGGGCTAAAGTTTTCTGGTTTGCACAGCGTGCAGAAGCAGATGAATTGTGAATTATTATCATTCTTGGCACTCCTGTTAATGACGGCTGATGATTAGGATAAACGTTATCGGGATTAGTGAGTGTTGAAGGCTAAACCTCGCTTTGAGGGATGTTGTGTTAATGCGCAATATCTAGTGAGTGTTTAGAGATGAAATAAGGACAGACCGTATCCTACTGTTGCAGCTGTCGTTAAAAGTGTCTTCGAACCAGAAGATTAGTGTTCGAAAAAACGAATAGCCAAAACTCAATTTTAGCTCATACTTCCAATCATTTCATGAACAAGTGATGTTTGTGGTGAAAGAAATGTTGTCGTGCTTTAACCATTATTCGCTTTCTACCCATAAGAAACAACAGCAGCTGAAAAAACCCTTCGAGCAGACAGCCACTGTGAAACCAAGTACTCGAATGTTGTATGCTATACTTCTCGCTAATGATAACTATTGCATCTTGATGTTCGACAACACATTCGAGGTTTGTTCAAAAAGTACCGTGAATTTGGCATTCCCGCGGAATACGTCTATTCGATTTCCGGTTTTTTTTTTTGGTGTTACGGTGATAGGCATTTTGACATGTCGATCATTTTGAATTTTCAGATAACTCTTGCTGCTTTGTTTGCACGTGTTTGTTTGAAGGAAGCGAATATTAAACGTAAACCTTCGCATCGACACATGAACATACAAATAAGTATACGCATACCCAAACAGTGGCTACGACACAGTTTGAAAGTTTTAAAATTATCTATCAAGTCGACCGGCTGAACCGAGACTATTTCCAATTGATTGATGCAAACATTTTTGCGATCTATCTAATGGTTGAGTTATATGCTCCCGAAATCGTACATATTTAGTGTTTTGATCTTCATTTTACCCTCATATCTTCCTGTTAGACGTATTCTAACGTCAAAAAAAAAAATAAGAATTAGTATGTAGGGGTTTTTGGAGCCGGGGAAGGTTTTCGTGATAGTTTGAGACCCCTCCCCCCTCTCTAAGGTTGGCGGGCGGGGGGGATTCTGCCATACAAATTCAACACAAATTTCTACATTACTCGGGAATTAATCAAGCAAATGAAACGAAGTTAGGCATATTGAGGTTTTAGGGTGCAATAAATGATGCTATGGTGGTTAGACTCTCCACCCCCCTCTCCAAGGGGGGGCTCTCATACAAATGAAACACAAATTTCTGCATTACTCGAGATTAAATCAAGCAAATGGAACGAAATTAGGCATATTTTTTAGGGTGCAATAAATATTTCTATGGTGGTTTCTATGGATAGTCTACCACCCCCCTCTATAAGGGGGGCCTTCCATACAAATTAAACACAAATTTCTGCATTCCTCGGGAATTAATTAAGCAAATGAAACCAAATTCGGCATGTGGAGGTTTTAGGATGCAAAGAATGTTTCTATGATGGTTAGACTCTTCACCCCCCTCTCCAAGGGGGGGCTCTCATACAAATGAAACACTAATTTCTGCATTACTCGAGAATTAATGAAGCAAATGAAACGAAATTAGGCATATTAAGGTTTTAGGGGGCAATAAATTTTTATATGGTGGTTAGACTCTCCACCCCCCTCTTTAAGACGAATGAAACACAAATTTGTGCATTACTCGAGAATTAATCAAGCAAACGAAACCAAATTTGGCATGTGAAAGTTATAGGATGCAAAAATGTTTCTATGGTGGTTAGACACTCCTCTCACTATCTTAGGGTGGGCTGTCAAACAAATGAAACACAAATTTCTGCATAACTCGAAAACTAATCAGGCAAATGGAGCAAAATTTGACATGTGAAGGTTTTACGGGGCACGAAACGTTTCTATGGTGAATACACTCCTCCCCCCCCCCTCTCTAAGAGGAGCTGGCAAACAAAAGAAACACAAACTTCTGCATAACTCGAGTACTAATCGTGCTCAATTTGGGATGGGAGGGTTTTTGGATATAAGAAATGTTTCTATGATGGTATGACATCCCTCCCTCCTCAGGAATGGAGAGGGGTCCCATGAAAATATTACACATATTTCAACCAAAAATATTCCAACCAAATATGACAATTGAAAATTCTCGGAAAACTCTGAAGGATAAGAGCCCCCGCAGACTACAGACTGATTTGTCGACCGATAGTTTGGTCGGCTTCTTAATCAGTACGAAGAGGTATGCATGTGCGCACATAACGCCGATTCAGTTGGGTCGGTTTTTGCACCAGAAGGCCGACCCGACCAAACTGTTGGATGACAGAAAGTCTGTAGTATGCGGGGGCTCTAAAGGGAAAATTCGGAAAATTTAAATCCCATATGTTCTACAATAACATAGTGACAAGTGCTGTTAGTTCATTTCATGTTTGCGCTAGCGAAATTGATCTTTGTTAGAAACTGGAAATGAATTTCAATGTGATGAAAAGCACTTCTATTTCTTCTTCTATCTATACCAAAAAAAAGAAGATCGCCGGATGTGTTGATAAGAGCTCGAGGAAGGAATTGTCCGATTTAGGGCTGTTTTTATTCCATCATATTTAATGTATAAAATATTTATTCCATGTAACGGAGAAACATGTTATTTGCAAGTGGTTGAAAAATCTCGAACGAGAATTGTGTCTGAAAATAATCTGATATTATAATGATGAGTTTTTTTTAGAAATACTAGGAACTTTATAGTAAAAGGTCAATTCAACGGGGTCGAATAGAAGATCAATCAAATAACAGTTTTGCGATTGGACCCATGAACTTGCTCATAGTAAGGAAACGTGAATGTTTGAAGGTATTGATAACAAAAAACAAATTTTGAGTGGGACGAAGTTTGCCGGGTCAGCTAGTATAAAATATATTTGATATACGTTTTTAATCTTTATTTAAGAAGCCGTCCTGGGTTGGTTCGCCTCAATGATATACGTTTATAATGTATAATGTAACAATATTACAATGATCAATGAACCGATATATAATTTAATCCGACAATGATATATATATAACCGTAGTTTTACATTACGTATGATGATTGTAGACATACAAGTTGCATACTATCATTGATGTTACTTGCGATTGCGATTTGATATGTGACTTGGCATGTGCAAAAGTTGTACGATTTCATGTTTGTTGGGTCTTTTTGTGATATATTTACGACTTTTTCTGTACATCACATGGGTTTGTCCGAGTATAAGTTATTCGTCGTGAAAATAGTAAAAAACACATTTTTAAAATCCACACATCCAACATAAATATAGGGTCTTTTGAAATAACTTTCACAGATTTTCGAAACTGTCTTGTGAATTGAATACATATCTCAGTTTGTGATTTTGATGGACTTGAAAAGAGAACTGGTTATAAAATTGATTTTGAAAAGAGAGCTACAGCTCATTCTGATCTTGCTTAAAATAGTTTTGAGAAAAAATTTAATCATCAAATTCAATTTTTGAGTGAATTTTTTCAACACTTTGAGCCCAGCGTCGGTCTCTAGAGGCTCTAGAGGTTGAACTTTTTGGTAGAAAAGAGCTGACCGACTGGGACTGACAGTTACAAAATATTAAAATAAAAATATATACGGTTTGTTTCCGGATGTTTTACAAAATGTGACTGCTTCATCATAGTCATATTTCTGACTCTATTCTATTTGTACACTGAGTATTTTTGGGAACTGGAACCGATATTGTGCAAATGCTCTTGATGCGCGCTGAATGCAAAGCGAAGCAAGAAAAAATCGGGGCTTAACGTGTTAACAGTGTATTAAAAACGCAATTTTATTTGTAAATAGTCCATGACAATTTTGCCAAATACCATATTTTAATCAGATATCTGGATTTTGAGTTACGATTTTTTCAAAGGAAGATCAATTATTTTGAATACATTCTTTTTCTTGTTCATATATTTATTCGTGTATGAGTAATTCATCGAGAAAAATCGTTGAGTATACACAATATAGGACAAATTCTGATAAGCGATGGTGAAATAAACGTACATTTTCAACGATATAATTAGTGCAGTACCATGAAAATATTGGTTTATGGGGAAACACTAACACAGGCCCAAAGTTTACGTACCAAACGACTGATAATTGTTACATTTGAACCTTTATGCAGACCAAAATATTCATGGATTGCGCGGTCTCTACTTTCATTTTTGCCATTTTTCTGGGGTAGTCAAATAGCCTTACCACGGTATTTTTTCGAAAACATCTGTATGACTAGAGTCACCAAACACTCAACTAAGAATGCGGCAACATACACTTTCTTGCTTCTGAATTGGCCATTCCCCTGTACTTCGTTATCACAGCGTTAACGTACATTACGTGCAACTGAACTACTGGTAGCAAATAAATAAAACCGTGAAGCGTGTACCACCACCCACTAATCACGAATAATCGCCGAATCCATCGAATCACCTTTCTATCATTCTGTCAGCGATTACGAGTGGAACAAATTACTCCCGGGAACGGGTTCGGAATTAATCATCGCTGATGAAAATCACGAAACTCCCAACAGATGTTGGTCTCGGTTATTCGCTGCTGTAGCCGGCGAGAATCACGAGCAACCTGTTTGTAAAACACCTCCGACAACATAACCATTTGTGCGCGCGACTACATCATATCGAATGGCGTACACCGATTCCCTGCTGCCACCCGATCATTTCCTCCACCCATTTTCGCGTGAAAAATTAAATGAATCAACAGCGATGTTTGACATTTTCATAAACTTCACGCATAGTTGGGAGCTAATTTTATTAAATTATTCACGAGAACGGAACACCCACTCTGAAGAAACGCCCCCGCGAGCGCCGCGCCACGGGAGTTAAAAATCGTGTTCAAATTCCAAACCCCATACCCCATCCCCCTGTTTTTGTTCCATAATTCGAAAATGTATACCTTCCGCTTCCGCCCGACTCAACCCGGTGTGGTGTGACATTTTCCAAGTGGGGTAGGGCTGTTTTGTGCTCGTGCCGTTATTTCGGTATGGTTGGGAGCCGAAAGGGTTGCAAATTGAATTAAGTGACACGCAATCACTTTCTCTTCGGGCCACTTCTCATCCGAAAATATATCCGACGAAATCTGGCCCGAGAAACACGGCGTTGTGCCTTGTTGGCGTTGGCGAAGCGTATCGACACAACTGCGGCGGTTCCCTCTCGAGGGCCGCGAAGGCACGGTCTGTTCTGTTAATTTGCCAGTGTTGAGCGGACATTTTGCATTCGAGTAGAAAAAGAAGCAGGGTAGAAAAATAAGAACGCTGTCTTGTACTTACCGGCATAGTTTGACTACCGTGAAGGGCTGATATAGCAGCTTGAGCTTCTTGATGCGAGGTAAATTTTACAAAGGCGCAACCTGGAAATAAAGAGCAGAGTAAGTGGAACGTCTTTGGAACGAGTGGATGGTTTTCATGGATGGTAAAAAACGGAACCCTATCTCCGTTTGGCTTTTGTCCGAGAAGAGCTTTCTTCGGCGTCGATGGAAACGGAGGAGGGGGGTTGAGAACGGTTTAAACAACATCAATGTTGGTTGTGTAATTATGGTTATAAGCACAGACTGTGAGCAATCTCGGTGGAAATCGAGTTCACAATGTGCGGTAGATCCGAGAATGCTGTTTGCGTTAAAAATGCTCCAAGCCGCCGGAGGTTTGAAAGTAAGGCTTCGAGTGCTTCGTGCCTATGTCTATAATTAATTATCAAAGTGAAGATGACGGTGGTCTTAAATAAGACGTAATAAGATTTCGAGAAGAATAAAGCCTCGGAAGGAATTAAATTAAAATGCTATGAGAGAGTGCTAAATTATGAAAAAAGCGCTACAAATGAATCGTTCCGCGAACACATACATACACATTGTACCAATATTCTGCACTTGAAATACCACACTGAATCACAGAAAAAATTAACACACTCATATAAGCCAAAAAGCTCCTAAACCGTATTGCCCCAGCACAGCTCTTCAAAAAACCGACAAAGTTGTCGGACATGAAACGAGCTAATTAAAATCATCAACAGTCTGTTTTTGGGTGTTTCCGAGCAGGCGAATGCCCTTGCCTAGCTCTTCTGTAACCAGAGATGCCAGATCTCCGGGAGTATACATATAAAATACCCAGGATTTTGTTTGATGTTTTAGGGAAAACATACCCGCAGGCAGGGTTACCAAATTGTAGATTAATACATTTTTCTACAGATTTCCGTTTTTTCCATTTATTCCTTTAAAGTAAACTTATTAAAATTGTTAATTTGTTTACTTGTTTTACTATTCTTACTGTTTGTGTTTTAACCAAATTCCTATCTAATGGTATATGAAGGGTGTGTCACATCAAATTGCATCACGGAAAAAACGCTGTAGAAATTCACCCAGTAGACCGATCCTTTTGAAAATTTTAGACAGTAAAATAAAAACTATTAAACAACTTTTGGCATTTTCTTTTCATTCGTACTTCGAGCCCAAGCCCGTATGCTCGCACCTTCCTCTTTGCCCCGTCCATAAGGTTCTGTACAACGTCAGGTTGTAGTTTTTTTTGAACAGAAATCCATTTTCTCTTGAAGTCCGCCTCCGATTTGAGAACTTTTGGGTTCTTCCGGAGGGCCTGCTTCATAATCGCCCAATATTTCTCTATTGGGCGAAGCTCCGGCGCGTTGGGTGGGTTCATTTCCTTTGGCACGAAGGTGACCCCGTTGGCTTCGTTCCACTCCAACACGTCCTTTGAATAGTGGCACGAAGCGAGATCCGGCCAGAAGATGGTCGGGCTGCTTCAATAGTGGTAGTAAGCGCTTCTGTAGGCACTCCTTAAGGTAAACCTGCCCGTTTACCGTGCCGGTCATCACGAAGGGGGCGCTCCGCTTTCCGCAAGAGCAGATCGCTTGCCACACCATGTACTTTTTGGCAAACTTGGATAGTTTCTGCTTGCGAATCTCCTCCGGAACGCTGAATTTGTCCTCTGCGGAGAAGAACAACAGGCCCGGCAGCTGACGAAAGTCCGCTTTGACGTAGGTTTCGTCGTCCATTACCAGGCAATGCGGCTTCGTCAGCATTTCGGTGTACAGCTTCCGGGCCATGTTTTGCCTTTCGTCGCGGTTAGGAGCCTTCTGAACCTTGTATGTACACAGGCCCTCCCGCTGCTTGGTCCGCTGGACGAATGAACTTGACAAATTCAGCTTATTGGCGACATCCCGGACCGAACTCCTCGGATCACGTCTAAACTGCTTAACTACGCGCTTGTGATCTTTTTCACTGACGGAGCATCCATTTTTGCCGTTCTTCACCTTCCGGTCGATGGTTAGGTTCTCGAAGTATCATTTTAGTACTCTGCTGACCGTGGATTGGACGATTCCCAGCATCTTACCGATGTCCCGATGTGACAACTCCGGATTCTCGAAATGAGTGCGCAGGATTAATTCACGACACTATTTTTCGTTCGACGACATTTTTCCAAATTTACGAAAAATTTACAGTGAAGCATGGCCAACGTGATCTATACACTCTTATCTGATTATAAGCGAAAGCTGAAGATATAATTCCTAAAAATTAAATTTCTACAGCGTTTTTTCCGTGATGCAATTTGATGTGACACACCCTTTAGTATGACATATTGGGTTGGGGAAAAAGAAATGTCGTATATTGTCAACATATGGCAACCCTTAAACATATATTGTGTTGTACTTATCGCATCGGGTCATACTATACGGCTATTTAAAGACGACAATCTGTGCTACAGTGTTGTGATTGTCCTTTTAAGTATAAAGTTATAGCGCGTCAAAGATGGAGTTCACCAAGCAAGAAATTCGCCATATTTTACATTTTCACTATCTGCGAGGTAAAACTGCAACGGAGGTGGCCGAAAAAATCGTGTAGTTTATGGACCCGATACTGTAACGATTCGCACAGCACAGCGTTGGTTTGATCGATTTCGTTCTGGTGTAGTGGATGTCGAAGATACACCCCGTACTGGTAGGCCAATCGTCGTGGAAACCGATAAAATCGTTAAAATCATCCAAGTAGACCGGCATGTGAGCACTCGATCGATTGGCCAGGAACTGGGTATAGACCCTAAAACCGTTTGGAACCATTTGCAGAAGATTGGATTCCAAAAAAGCTGGATGTATGGATGCCACACGAGTTGACGCAAAAAATCTTTTAAACCGAATCAACGCCTGCGATGCACTGCTGAAACGGAACGAACTCGACCCATTTTTGAAGAAGATGGTGACTGGTGATGAAAAGTGGATCACGTACGACGACCTAAAGCGAAAAAAGTCGTGGTCGAACGGTCAGCTTGACCGTTTGAAGCAGGCGATTGACCAGAGACGGCCAGAAATGATCAATAGGAATGGTGTTGTTTTCCACCAGGACAACGCTCCGCCCCACACATTTTTGATGACCCGCCAGAAGCTACGGGAGCTCGGATGGGATGTCCTATTGCACCCACCGTATAGTCCGGACCTGGCTCCAAGTGATTATCATCTCTTCCGGTCCATGCAAAACGCTCTTGGTGATACTGAGTTGGCCTCAGAAGAGGCTTGCGAAAACTGGCTGTCTGAGTTTATTGCAAATAGGGAGGCCCCCTCCCTATAAGGGGGGGGGGGGGATAATGAAGTTGCCTTCTAAATGGCAACAAGTTTGCGAACAAAACGCCACATATTTGACTTAAATTGGATAATTTCGAGTATGTTAAATAAAGCGTCAAATTTCGATCAGAAATAATTTAATTTCTTTTTCCCCAACCCTATATATCGTCTGGAAGATTTTGCGTAATATATATTTGAAATCCCTTTATGTTTTGTTACATTCCTCGTTGAGTGAACCCGTTGTAAAGAAATCGAAGACGTAGTCGTACGTCAAAAGTATTTTGTGTTTCGCAAATGATGCGCTTTTCTTCCTACTGACTTTTTGAAGAAGATTGTTTGGGCTACTGAAAGTAATTTTCAGCTGAAAAACATTACGAGGCATCAGCGAATGCGTAGTTTCTCAACAAATGTTACAAAACTCGGCGGAAAGTATTTACAAACGGCTCCGATCGAGCCATAAGCATCATAACCTTCACAATGGTTTGTTTTAAAAAATGTCTACCTTTCTATTGTAATAATTGAACCAATCCAATTTAGAACAGAAACGGGTTATTTAACACGTAGGAAATGATATTTAGAGTAGTTCACTATCGATCCGTTGGGACCGACGTTGGCCAGACGAAAAGTTCGGTCCCCTATTTCGGACGAGGCTCAAAGTGTTAATGTTCCAAACGCGAATAAAAGTCTCATCATCAATTTCCATCATAGGGACATTCTCATTTATTCGAATTTTGCATGATTACCATGAATTTGGAAGAAAACTATATGAGATTCGACCCTTCCATTACCAACTTGTTTTGTCACTCGTGAATCTTTTTTTTTATCTTTTTTCGCATTGTCCATTAAGAGAGATCATTTAAACTGAACTGCAAAACGATTTTGAAAAATCAGAAAAATAATAAAGGGCACCTCAAATGCCTAATTTTAGTAGGGAACTTCGAAATGTTCATTTTTTATGGTTTTGAGGTGTCAGACTAAAAGAGATTCAAGATTTTTATTTTTTTTTTCAAAAAAGTTCAGCATGTCTTACACAGAAAATTAAAATTTCAGGAACGCTTTTTCATGGTGTTGAACTATCTATTTTCTCTATTTTTTTCCACCACAAATAATTTTTTTTGGAAAAAAAATTATTTGTGGTCTCAGTTATCCCCTAGCTTTCAATAGGATTTTTTAAAGTTAGGTAGCTTTTTCATTAATAATTAATGAAAGTATATTTTCCCGTTGAAATGTTTGTGTGAAAAAAGGCTCTTCCTCACAAAGATGACATGAACAGTCTTTTTGATTTTAATACCTCGGAAAGCATAAAGAATAATCTTTTCAATGTTTCGCATAACAGAAAACATTTGGAGTGCAGAGCAGTATTTTCCATAGAGAGAGAAATACTCTTAACACCTTCTATTTTACCAGAGGTAAGAAATTGTGAATCAGTCGAGCGGTTAAAATGTGAATGAATTTTCCAGAATGATTATATCAGCGAAATGCAAAAATGAGTTAGAAGCATTTTTTTACCTAAATCCTGGCTTCATTGAATTGCTGTATACAATCTGAAAGTCCTCATATTGTTTCGAATGTGTAGGGGTAGGACCAAGTACGGAAAAGTTCATTCGCTCATTTCTCCACACCTAATTATAAATCACTCTTGTATCTGCTTGGAATAATCATGGCGAAGAGAATGCAGCAAGCAATCGTGAGATCGCACGATGAATCATTTTTCGCTCTCATTCGGGACTGAGCGTGAACATAACAAAACAAAGAGTGGGAAACAACATCTTCTTCTTCTTCTTCAATGGCACTAACGTTCCTAGAGGAACTTCGCCGTCTCAACGTAGTATTACTTACGTCATTTTTTATTAGTACTTAGTTGAGATTTCTATGCCAAATAACACGCCTTGAATGCATTCTGAGTGGCAAGCTCTAGAATACGCGTGATCACAGTGCAAGTCGGAGGAAATTTCTTTGACGAAACATTCCCCCGACCAGAACGGGAATCGAACCCGAACACCCGGCATGTTAGTTATGACGCTAACCACTCGGCCAAGGGAGCACAACATTCGATGCATGAATACTCCTTTTGGAAGGATCGCACGAAACAAAATAACGAGTGAGTCAAAATAGACTCAATCTGCGTGTATGTATGATTCTATTTTCCCTTCTACTACTTGTCAGCATTCAAGTGCATTTGTTATCGGCAATGCACTTGAATTTACCATCCCGCTTACCAATAACTTGCGTTAATATGGTCTGTTGCGTTGGCTTAGATCGTTTCATACTAGAAACAAAAAATGTCATTGCAACAATGCGCAGAAAAAAACTCGATTTCAACGATCTACTTATATTTTACTGACGCGATCGAGGCTTCAATGATTGCTATTTGAGTGAAACACGAATGATTTTACAGAGACACTCGTTGGCTCTAGCAAAAGTTTCCAATTTCATTTGATTCTCTCACCATCTAACGTCATTCCGAGGGGAAAATGGGAGAATGCGAAATTCTCTGAGAATAAATGAGCGGAATCGAGACAGTATTTTTCCGTTCAACTCGAGAATGAACTTTGCGAAGATGATAGGTGAATGTTTTCTGTCTCAAATAAAGTGAGACATAAATGGAGAATAGAAGGGTGTTGTTGAACGAATTTCGATGCGATTTTGCCCATACCTGGGTAGGACTATATCCCAAATTAATTTTTGGCACATGCTTTGGCATAACCATACATTCAATGAAGTGCACCCGTGGCCGAGTGGTTAGCGTCTCACATTATCATGCCGGGTGTTCGGGTTCGATTCCCGTTCTGGCCGGGGGATTTTTCGTCAAAGAAATTTCCTTCGACTTGCACTGTGGTCATGCGTATTCAAGAGATGTCTTGAAACACACTCTAATACAGAAAAAAAAGATGTCTGGTCCCACACATACAAACATTTTCAAGCTTTTGAAAAATACACAAATACATTTTACCCTTCAGAAAACGAAAAAGCATTTTTTTCTGCCGAAGACCTCTCCAACCTCAACCAGGTAAACTTCGTCAAAGTTCGAACATATTCCTTTCAAATATAGAGTAATCAAGCAAACCCAAACTTCAGATGATTTTTTTTTAAACAAATATAAGGTCAGACATTGATATCAACAAAAATGTTATGAACATCAATAAGAAATCAACGATATTATTAACTCCCGACTTATCAATATAGTTTCAGTTAAATTTATGTATGATTCAAATTTAGTTTTGATTGAAAAAAATTAACACATGGTAGTGAGAAATACATTCTTTCAAAGCGGCATGATCCTACTTACACATTTTTGCTTTGTATATTGAGCAGAAATATCGAAAAAAAAAATCCGTATTTCAAAACTTTTTCAAATGTCTAAAATATTTTTGTTGTCAATTATATGTCAAATTGAATTAACTTTATTATTTAGCTTTCATTTCATTCCTAAAAATTCTAATAAGACATTTTACTACAGAAATATATTCGTATTTTATTATTATTTTCACTTTTCACTATTATATTTTTTATTTTTTAAATTCTCTTTTACGTTGTTGGATATTTTACTCGAAGGGGAATGGAAACCTCAAAGTTGTTCTAATATCATCATTTTATAAGCTATTAACAACAATATCACACATAAAACAAATATAAAGGCCATAAGGAGCATTCGAGAAGGTCAAATTAGGAAAACTTGAAACGCTAAAAAAATTTCTGTAAACATTACAACTTACTGCAATATATGCAAAAAAAAAACAGATTTTCTATGAAACTAAAAAATAGAACTTCTTTTTGAAGTGAAGGCAATAAATTAATCATATACAAAATTTATTGGAGATTTAAAAACTATCTTCCGATTTACGGCGCGATCATTATTTATTGAGTTATTTATCATAAAATTTCACAAGGTCACTCGAATGTTTTTTATTTGGATGGAAAATTTACCCGAATGGTAAAAAATCCTGAATGAGAAAGAAAGAAATATTTGCAAAAGGGTTTAAATTTTGGTAATTGCTCTCATCAGTTGAACATAACCGGACTTTTTTAATTTTTGCATTGAAATATGAATGATATATTTCAAAGCACAGATTAACCGGGCAAACGTATGCCGTCCGACGCTCGCTAGCGTTCGGTCGAACATATCCAAAAGATCGTCTTCTATGTTTCAAACTAACCGGGCAATCAATGGAACAAAGGTTTGTTTGCGGGAGGCCGCGGCATCCAACGGCGGGTCGGCGGTCGACTGGGACTGCACTAAATTGGCGGCTTGGGGCCGCCTCGGTTTCTTATCCTCATTAGATGGAGACTTCGTCCCCATTACATTGACCTCAGAATAAATTTCAATACAAAAAAATAAAATTCATAAAACAAATTGCGATTCGGTGGCGTTAATATGTAAGTACCTTTTTTTCTTACCAATTCTTTTCACATTTCTAAGTCATTTATGCTTGACATTTTTCATGTTAAAATAACCTGATTAATTTTCGAAAAAAAAAATTATCTCTTAGCCTTGAAGAGCAATACGGAGAAGAAAGAAAACGGTATTTTAATTGTGCTTACACTAATTTCTAAAAATGAATCAGATAAGAATCTCGCATCATTTTTAAATTTCTTCATTACAATTTTTCATTTTACTGTGTATTTTTGTTACTCTCTCATGTTGTATTGATTAAGTCTTATTTATTATCAGGAGACTCGACAAAACTCATAGCCTATTTGTCGAATTTTTCGAATTTTTTATTCGGGTAAACGTTGCATTAGGATAAATGTCGCATTTAGGTAAATGTACATTCGGGTGAATGTTGCACTCGGGTTATGTTTCATTCTGGGAAATGTCATTCGGGTATTTGTTACATTCGGGTAATTGTGCTTCGGGCAAACGTGCTTCGGATGAAAGTTACACAACCACTAAAATTATAGAAAGACAGAAGAGAATACTATAGAATGTCTATTTCACCATCTCTGAGGCAGCATACGTCAGGAAGTTCTTCCCTGAAAAGTTGTTGTGATTATGAACCTGGCACACTTAAGACTTTTTTTAAAAGTTCGTCAAGTAAACAAATATGAAAACGAAAGTTACGAATCGTTCATTCTGAGACTCGCGTAGGATTTGGTACTTTTGGTTTCGATTTTACTCCAAAATTTAAAAAATCGGCTAGAAAAAACGACTGAACGTATCAATATGAAACGTTCACAGATGTTTAGGAAATATACTACGTTAAAAATTTGTCAAACACATTAACTGATTTTCCAAACATCGTTGGTGGGTTGAGTTTGGGACTAAGAATGGGAGCACAAAAAAATATATAAGTTAGTTGGTAAGCAAAGAAACAATTTCCACTCAGTATATCGATAACCTAGACACCGTGATGGTTAATAATCCCATAAAATGTCAGACTACAAATATTGACACTATAGAGAACGTCGAGTTGAATGCTTAAAATGAAAAATCAGTAGAAATTAATGAACTCGAAAAATCAACGAATTTCATACAAAAATAACAATCTGGCATCTCTGTTTATGAACCCATCCCAGAAGACAGAAAACGTACGTTGGAATTCCAACGATTTCCGAAGCAAATATTTCGAATCGTAGTTCTACTCCAAAGGCATTAAGGCTACTCCCCGCTTCACAGATTCCTCCTTCCTCCGGTAGATGAAAACCTTCAAGTGGTCCGATTGCAGTTAACAAAAAATCCAATTTCGGGAATGTCTGTGCACGCCCCCGGCTGAGCTCTGGTAACCAAGGCAGTTTTTCTCCAATGTTGGCTCGCCTGTTTTTTTAAATTCATACCATCTGTGTGTGTCAGAGCTTGTTGCACTCGCCGATCGGCATCATCACACCGCTTGTTTAGGAATCAGATTTCCCAATGGCAAATATTTTCAATCATTTCAACGAGTGTCGAGACCGTTTTTTTTGCTATTGCATCCACCCGCTCGGACGCTGTTGCTTCGCTCGCGGCGGGCGATTTTGAAATTGATTCGTCCCGAAGCAGACCCTCAACTCCCCAACGTGGTGGTCAATTGGGAAAACAGATCTCCAGGAGATGTGTGTCTGTGTGTGTCGGCAAAATCAATGAAATGCAAAATGATGAAATTGAAATCAATTACGAAATGATTTGATTAGTGTATGGAACCGAGCGCAGCTGAACTGGAGCGTGAAAAAGCGTCCCAGGAGGAGGAGGAGAACGACTCACATGGACACAGGCACACACACAGAGTGGCCCACCACCTTCCAGCTCTCCACGTCGCATTCCATTGCAAAACGTCCTGATTGAAGGATTTTTCACTCGCTCATCCCGGAAGCCGAAATAAATCAATGTTGCATGGGTGGTTGTATTACGGTTGTAGAGGAACATATCCCCGCAGCAATGCTGCTGTAAAATCAGGAGCGAAAGTGAAACCATTTCAACTCCTCCACAGTGGTCTCCATAGCGATCGATCGGTCAAAACCTGGAACTTTTATAGCTGCCCTGCCCCCGAATGTTTGGGGGGGGGGGGTTAAAGAATCCCCTTGAAAACGATGCTGCCGGTATGTTCTGTGAGCAAACACGGTTGTCATGGTTGAATCACTGCGGAGGGAGGGAAACGAGTGAAACCGAAAATATTCCTGCTTTTGTCCTGCTCCGCCGGAAACATACAGTGAGGTAATAAATCCATAACGAATTATTGGTTGCCTGAGTTGCTTCGAGAAAGGGACGAGTGCTAATTTAGTGCTAGTTTCGGAACCCATGTCAGTCGAATGCTCCCAAAGATAATGAATGATAATGAACATGAAATTGGGATTACTTGAAAGCTATGTCCATTCAAATTTCACGGAAAACACGAAACGTTTTCATTCGACTTCATGATTGGAAACAAAAAATTCGTGATGACTTCACTAATTTGAACGAATAGAACATTTATGAGTTCCAAGACATAATTCATAGCATCCGCACACTACCTTGCTAGATCTTTCCGCATTGAGAACTGGAAAACAGTGAAATAAATTCAGAAAAGGGAATTTTAGACGTCTTTTTTCCACAGTTTGTTTCTTCAAACGTTTTTATTTTCGGCAAAGGATTGACGATGAGTAAAATGCCATGCAAATCCCAAAGTAGGAGGCCCGATAGTTGCACTATCCTTGTTCACTCTGCTGATTGCTCTGCTCACATATATAATTGTTCAAAAATGCTGACGAATTTTGTATGGGATTGAGGTCCAATTTTGCACCACTTTTGACACTAATGTAATAATGTAATGTAATAATTTTAAAACATTTTTTTGTGCGACATGCAAAATATGCAGAAAAAAATATTTATTACATTATTTATCAAATGATCTGTAGTACAACATATTGTAAAACCATACGGCATAACACATCGAAACTATTGTCGCAAAGTTTTTCCATAGCAATTTATTGTATTTTTTTCAAAAACAGTGTATGAGCTAAAAAGTGATTCACTAGTTTAAATCTAATTATTCACTGTCGTTCTGTATAAATTGTTTTCTGTCGATTCACTTGAGCGCATATTTTAGAGTTGATATTTTCGGTTGATAATTGTATGCATTTACTTTCTTCTTAATGCTCCCCGAAATCAATATCGCGAGGCTCCTTTTTCAATGCCCTTTCTCTATACTGATAACATGTGACATGGTGACACATTTTTTTTCTTCGATACCACTATTTCAGTTTCAAGATCAGGAATCATGAACAAGTTTGACGGAGAAATTTCGTATTCATGAGTTACAGCACATCTATTTGCTGATTGTGGATGATGAAACATGTTGACAAGACTCAAAATGTCAAAATTTACATCTTTCAATGTAAAACAATGTCTTGCTCAGAATTTCTGAACTTAGCATTATTGTTATTTCTTTTGTTTCTCGGTAGATCAGATAGTTATTTCGAATTATTCCATGGTTCATTGTTTGATCAATAGATATAGAGCAAATTTCATCCCCTCAATGGTGCTCAGTATAGTTATTATATGGTAGATACTAGCTGACCCGGCAAAAGTTGTTCTGTCATTTAAATTATTTCTAGTGAATATTTTGGGTGTTAAATGAAACATCTATAATGTATTGTAGACGTGTTTGAATGTTTTCACGATGTATTTCATAATTGGAACTGATATGCTTAATCTCTTAAAAGTTAAACTCAAGGTGAAAATGTAATATATTTTTGTCGTAAAGTAAAAAAATGGAATGAAGAAAATAAATATAAATTTCGTAAGATTGTTGTCTCGGTGGAAAATAAGCGCTTGCCGTTTTCACATTGAATCTGGCAATAATTGTCTGTGAATCTGTGGATGATTGTCTGCCATTGTCAGTATTTTTTAGTTGATATATTGGACATCAGGGTACGCTTGTGTTCGTGTCGTTGGTGAACTTTGTACTTTAAAGCCTTGTACTTGTTACATCCGCCATGCAAGGTGTTAAAAGTCCACCATCCACGCATGAACCATGTTTGTGGTAACAATATCAAACAGTCACCCATATCCCAAAATCCGATTGGTTTGAAACTTTTCTTATAGCCGTTCCTCTCAAATTCAATCGTTCTATGTACCTTGCTTTGCCGCAAAACAAACGTCAAAATGATTCTTCCATATTTGTGGAGCAATTTACTCTCTATAAGATTGGCAGACCCAGATGGATGTCGTTTGAATACACAGAAGACACAGTCCTGACCTTCACTTAACTTTTCTTTTCTATGAAATTCCTTGCATTTCCACCAAAACTTTATCAATGATATAAAGTTATCAACAGACACGATTTTCGTTCAAGATTTTCCCCACTTGCAGAGAATGTATTACCGTTTTACATATAACACATTTGATATGTAGAGCTAATTTTTCATTTTAAATTTTCGTTTCAAAAGCGTGTTTATCCCACCCGAAAATCAGAGTGCGAAATCGAAATTTTTAAGTGATTTTGAAAACGCTGCAATTTCATGAAAAACCAACGCATGAAGATGTGTTACACGTCATTTTAAAACTTTTAGTTTCAGAAAATGATGAAATTCTTAAATATTGTGTGTTGGTAATAGATAAAACTATTGGAGTTTTTAAAGTTTTTAAAGATTTATACAGAAGGATTAACACATTAATTTCTCAGTCAAGTCAATGGTAAATCCGATTAACCTTATCAATCAGTATTCATTTGATTCCAAGAACGCTCCTGTAAGATATTTTACTACAAAGAAAAGAGCACATAGAATGAAAACAATAAGTGATGCGATTATTTCTGAATTGGAAGGCAGTTTTGAAAATTGCTTGAACGAAAAAAAATTGTTGGAATTTTCTACAATCGTGCCAAAATAAGTATTTTGTAGGTATTAAGAAATTCCACTGTTATTTTAAAAATACTGCAGTAAGTACTAATGTTAGAATATGAATTTTTAGCCTAGTGTATCCTCAAAATCTCTGTGAATCTTTCATAATGATACGATAAGCCATTTTTCTTATCCAACGGTCGATTTTTTGAATAAATTAGTGGAACTCTTCATCGTAAATTTTACCACAATTTCAAAGTGCTATGCGTACCCTTGGGATGAAAAATTCGTAACTTTCGTTTTCATGCACACATTTTCACGTTTTCGGAAACACTTCTTTTGTATTGAGCGTAAAAGTTAGTTCTTTGAAAATTTTAACAGTGTTGATGTTTTTTGAACACTTAACGACGGTGGCTTGCATCTTAAGTAAGGTTCTTTGCACGTTGACAAGGTTCATATGAAACTGTCATTTGTTATGTTATGTTGTTTATGTTATGTTATTTTTCATGAGATAAACAATTGAGTAATAGTGAAAAGCGTTATCTAAACGCACAAACTGCCACGTTTTGATTGGCTCGATTTACGGTTTCCCTAACACAGACTTCCAAACTAAGGAGCCTCAGGAAATCGGCATTGCAAATACATGCAAGTTGGTGTACTTCTGTTCCTACCGAAATGTGAATATAAGAAATCGGGATTTTCGAAAAAACAAAAATTTGATGCCAAATGTCATAAAATTGCACGATAATATACCCTTTGCAAAATTTTAGCTCATTCGAACTTTATTTATTAACGGCTGTGACACTAATAAATGAAGTTCGTTGAGTTTTTTTGAAAAACGAAAGATCACCGAAAATCGGGGATTTCAGAAAAAAAATGGTTGCTGCCAATGTCTTATCTTATTTTCTTATCTTATTTTGTAAAAAAAAAATTATTTGCGCTTGGGCGATCTCGATGTGTCATTAAATTTTAAGACATTAGGCATCAAAAAAAATTTTGATAACACCGATTTCCGATTATTTTTCGGTTTTCAAAAAACTCAAATTTTAACGTCTGCAACTCTAATTAATGATGTTCGTATGAGCTAATATTTTGCCTAGGATATATTATCGTGCAATTCAATATTTCGCAACAACTTCCGAATGAAAAATCGAGATAATTATTATTATTGGCACTTAAAACCATACGTTTCGTCTCGTATTCCGAAAAAAAAACTCCCAGAGTGTCGATTTTTTACGAAATTTTTTTTTCGAGATGACACTACACCCAAACTAGCGTTGGCAGAAAAGATGCCATTTCCTGTGCATGAGAGTCAAATGCGCAAATAATGAGCTATTTTGAAAGCTTGAAAATGGTTTGTATGTATACGTGCAGACATCTCCTTCAGTTTTCTTTTCTCATTTCATTTGGGTTTGTGCCAAAAAAAAAGTCCATACGACGTCAATGGGGATTGAACCTAGGCTGGCTGGAATGCAAAGCTATTTTACACGACCACGCTATCCACATGGCTAATGGTGCTTAAGAAGTTGTTCAGCAGATACGTGATAATATTGCACCTGATTTTAAAGTGAAGTTGGGTGTTTTCTAAGAGTAAAAAGAGTAAAAAAAGAGTAAAAAAGTAAGTATCTATCTCGGTCTGGGCCGTGTATGTGGCAAAGCATGCGGAAAGCTTATTTGTATTTTGTTTCGCTCGCTCGTATTAATCTTATATTGCTGTACCAGGTATATTATACAAATGCTTACCAGTATTTGTGAGTCATTTTCTGTTATGTCTCATTTAATGTCATAAATTGGGATGACAAAACATGAGCTGAAAATCAATTTTGGATGTAGATCTCGACGTTTCATGCAATTTTAAGACATTTGGCATCATTTTTTTTTTTCGAAAACCCCGATTTCCCCCTTGGGTAATTTTTCGATTTTCAAAAAACTCAAACTTTGACCGCTTTGTGCCAGTTTCCCTTAAGTTCGATTGAGCTGATATTTTGCATAGGGTGTTTTTTTGAGGTGGTAAACATTCTGTATAGGGTAACTTTGTGAAACTTTAGGGTCGATTTTTTCCCATACATTCTTTGGCACCCTAATCGGCAATCATTATAACTGTGATCACACAAAATTGAATGCAACAAATAGAAAGAAACACAAATATTTTATTGAAACATATTCATAAATCATTTAAAATGAATACCAGCGCCATACACGATACACAATTCATTTATTAATGTTTTCGTTCAGACATGTTTGCATGAATATGTGTATAAAGTGAACAATTTTCAATCTAGAATAGTAGCACGTTCGTCCTTGAGCTTTGGATTAGATCTCCTCCTGTTTTGTTCCATTTTCTTCCATTCACACTCTTCAAATCTAGCTCTTTTTGTTTCTTCCCGTTGAGTTTTCGCCTCCTGACGTTCCAATGTCTTTCTTTTTATTTGTTGCTCTTCTTCTATTTTCAATTGTTCTTCCTTGCGAATTTCTTCGAGACGTTGCCCAGTTGTAAGGATAGATTGGTTATTTTTGTTTAGTTTCGGTGTCTGCAATTGCGACGGGGTGTGGGTGGAAGTTTAAACACATGAGAAAGTCTACGTCTTACAGTTGTTTCTTGTTGCATATCATCAACATGCATGTAGCATATCATTAACAAGAACAGGATTATTGTGTAGCTTTTTCTACAAAAAATGAAATATTGTCATTTTTTTTCACACTAGAACAACTTACTACAAACTTGCAATTTTTTAAATTCGTTGCCGTATAATTTTCGAGGCAACCCAACTGAGCCAAATCATCTGTCTCTTTTCCTGTGATATTAAGTTCACTCAAATAAATACTTTTCTCGTTGTCTGCTGAAACCAAACACATTCATTTTTAGCAAAATGCGTATCATTTGATATCGAATATCTGGATTCATAGCAAGCTTATTTTTGAGCTGTGGACTAGATTTCTTCGTGTTTGGTTTCTTTTTCTTCTGGTCAAGTCCTTCGATCCTAGCTCTTTTTACTTCTTCCGTTTATTTTTGTGCCTTGCAATGTCTTCCATTTTGTTGTTTTTTCACTTTCTTCTCTTCTCCTTCTTCTTTTCCATCTTCTTATTCTTCTTCTTTTACATCATTCAGAAATCAGAACTGTTGAAGCGCTTTATTTAAAAAAAAGTTGATCGGTCTAAGCCTAGGGGCATGGACGGGATCTTGACATAGGACTGTGTAGTAATTACATCTATTCTAATACATCAAATGGATGCCGCGGAAAAACCGTTTCCTGTATGTGCTTGTATCCTTTAAATGGGTTGGATGACATAACGTGGTAGAATTCGGTACCGCATTCTGTTCAAAAATGTACACAAAAATACCAATAAAGCCATTACTGCCCTTTTCTTCTGTTTATTCAATCATACAGAAGAAGACAAAGAGTCATCATGTGTCATTTTTAAACACAAGTCTAAATAGTTAAGAGCTACATAAATATAAGACTGAGTCAAATCAATCTATGACTACAAAAATGTATTATAGATAAAAATAGCATTATCTCCTTCGTTACCACGTTGTCCGGAAAATTGTTTGTAATAACTTTATAGCCCTGTAAGATCGCGACTTCTCAGGCTATCATAACCTGATTTACGTGGGTATACCCTTTTGATCTTCTAAATCATTTATTGCATTTTTACATAACCAAACAACATACTCGATATTATGACATCCTGGACCACAATTACACAAATTGTTAGTAGTGAGACCTTCACGATAAATATAAATTGAGCACAAATTGATTGGACAACATACAATATAATATAAAATGAATACCTATTATCGGTAAATGGAGACTAATTCATTTTACGCATCAACTCACATCATGAGCTAACGTCCAAATTCAGGCAAAAAGATTGCTCGTTGCGTCGGGGAGGAAGCGGGTGGATAGTGCAATCGAAGGAAAACATACCCAATTAAATCGTCAAATTGTTAACTTTTTTTACTATATTCACTGTTCATGTTTCAAGCAAAAAAAAAAAATGTGAATAAATTTTCGGTCTAATGATATATAACACAGCATATGTCGCAATAACCATTTTGAGTAATATGCGTTTGAAAACTCTTAATAAATCGTTACATTTTTCGTAGAGTGACCCCCCTGTAAAGAAATTAAAGACATAGTCCTATGTCAAAAAATGTCATTTTTCCCATACCTGGTCACCTCACAACGAACTGAGTATTTTTTATATTCAATTTCGTATCTTTTTCCAATTGTTTTTCCAAACTCTACTACCATCATAAGTAGTAAACTAAAAAAAAAAAGTAAACTCTACTACCATCGGATGGTTACTCTAGCAGGTTCTGATGTGCTAAACGTGAATGATTCGGCAATTGCTGCGTAAATCGCGAAAATAACTTATCAGCTTAAATCGATTCTCTTCATTGAAGTTCTTTTTCGATAACCATGGCCTTGCAGACAGATTTTGCGCCACATAATCTGATAAACGAGAATCCGCTCTACACTCCTAATATCGAGAATGCTTTTACTGCTGAGTTTTTAACGAAAGAGAATGTTGATGATGAGAGTCGATCAGATAGGCAGATAGGTCATTTTCGCAAGCTACGCGATAATGATGGTTGTCAAAGTACATAGACGATGAAGATCTAACGATGAGATTCCATACCGCAAAACCTATAATAGTCGATGTTTTGCCAATAGCAATATCCGACAGCCGGATATTCGGCTCTTTTTTTTAGCAAATACGAAACTAAGAAAAACTACAAGGATTACATTTTAGGGAGAAATACACACATTTTTTGCAAAGAAATAACGAATGAAGATTATTTTTTCCGTTCGAAATCAATATCCTTCAATAGAGAATAAAGGTTTTCTACAAAGGATCTTGAATTGTTTTTTTTCTGATGAGGATTTTTTACCACAATGATAAGATTTTTGTGGATATCTTGAATTGGTTTCAATACTGGACATTGAAGATAAATATGCAAAGAACATCAACCAATTAATTGTATTAAAGATTAAAAAGCTGAGAGCATCAGGGATAATAATCTAAGAGAGGCTACATTTACTTCACTTCAAATCAAAAAAGAAAACCATTAAGCGTATTCAAAATATTACAAGTCAATCGCAATCACGTTCCTTGTATTTAATGGTCATTAAACTCTAAGAAGTACTCTCAACTGGCAAGTTTTGCTTATCTTTCAGCTCTTTTCAGTAGTGGTCACAGCGAAATACTTTGTGCCCATGCGTCTAGAATGTGTTTAAATCAAAACAGCCGCTTTACTGTATAAAAATCGCATTATTTCGATCACATAATTTTTATAACAACGCTAAGGAGACAGCATCAATGGGACACACTATTTTCAAACTACATTTTTCTACAAAAGAAATATGTTTCGCATGGAATCATGTACCGGAATCGACAAAGAACAGCTTTCTGATGTTCAAAAATCCTTTTGAGGACATTTAAAACAAAACATGTCTTCCAAACTAATAAAAAAAGCTCACGCATATAATCATATATTGGTACTATTGCCATAATTGGTACTTCTACATACTTCACAGGTTACATCAATTCCGATATAGATTTGCTGTTGTTGTTGAAGCTAACCAAAGTATGTCACCTCATTGGACTTGTCCATAGAACAGATTTCAAAGCATATCTTTTTTGGTTTCTGAAGACTGTAATCCTCTCTAGCTGCAGAGTCCTTTGTACCGTTTAGCGACAGTCTGACAGACTGTCCCTAACGGAATGACATTTCTTTCGTACTCCAATCGAAGCAACTCGATGCATTAGTCAAAAAAAAAAGACACCGTAGCACTCCAGCAAAGCTGCACTAATTTCATCACACAGACTGTGCAAATGTCTCAACCAGTCGTACCCCCAAAGCGAACCATCCATTTATCAGCTCATTTGAGTCCCAATTCACACTGCCACAATACAAAAGCTCACCCCCCGCACCGGATACTCTCATTTAATTAGACCGAAAGGAAGAGGCAGCAAAATGCTTCCGCAAGTCCGGAACGATCTTTCAAGTCAGACCTTAAGAAATCCTTTTCCCAGACTGCCACCGAGATATTGGACGGTTGCGCTCACACAGGCTAAATGAAAAACCGGTGGTAAACCGTAGCAAAAACTGGGAAGGAAGAAGCTCAGTGCGAGGATACAGAAACTGTGGAGAAGAGCTAAGACACCGGCAGGAAGTTACCGGAGGTTTGGACGGAGAGCGCTGTATGAAGGGGGCTCTGAAGGAAAATCTCATTTAGGAACATGTTCCTGTTCATGTCGTTTAGGGTGCTCAGG
Organism: Toxorhynchites rutilus septentrionalis; assembly: GCF_029784135.1. NCBI lineage: Eukaryota > Metazoa > Arthropoda > Insecta > Diptera > Culicidae > Toxorhynchites > Toxorhynchites rutilus. Next base: position 228,385,904 of record NC_073745.1, on the reverse strand, counting down.
AGTGAGAGCGGTTGTCGCGGTAATGTTTGCTCACGTGTTCCAGCATGAAGCAGCAACTCCGGCGAGCGGAGCGCTTTGTGAATAAGAAGTTAATATAGAAGCAGGAACGCAAAATCACGACTGCGGGGTTGAGCAGGTCTTCGGAGGGGGGACGGAAGTTCCCGGATGCCCCGGATGTGAGATGCGAGATGGGTGCTCACGGCACGCGGAGAAGGGAAGTAGACTAACCAACAAAGCTTGTGCAGAAACGAACGGAAGATAAAACACTGTAATTTGGGTTGTATTCATTTCCACCGAAGAAAAGGCACTCGCTCACACCGACACTTCCATTCATGCACACACATATCCAACAACAACAACAACAACAACAACAACAACCATGCAAACACACAGTATCAAGGTTAAATGGAAAACAATTTCATTATTTTTCCTGAAGGATTTGTTTATGTGTGCAGGGGTTTCCTGTTCTTTTTGAACTTTGCCTGTTCGCACTCCTCAGTGCAAACAGTTTCCGAGTCGACGCTTCCCGGGTAAGGATTCAAATTCAAGCGCAAAAGATGAAATGAGATAATTAATTTTATTCATTTCGCTCGCTGTTTTGTTGTGCATTCAAAGCATTGAATAGGGAAAAAAGGATGAGCTGTGTGTTCAGTTGGGAAGAAAGGTCAAACTTCGTGAATGGAATACGTAAAGCACGTGACAAATGGAAGAACTTTGGTGCGGCGCTTTTACCCGTTCAATCGAAAATATTGTCTTCAACCAGGTGGGGTGGTCACAATCGTGATCTGATTAACTTATTGGCTCAGCCCTGGATCTGACCACGGTACAGAGATTGAATTTCGTTGAGAACCAATCTAATTTTACACCTATCGACAATGATTACGTTCATACGAACTTCGACTCCACCACCAAAATCAAGTGTATTACTGCTCGCGAAGATTATTGTTGGCATAATTTACTTTGTTTTGAACGAACCCGGGGGATTACAGTCTGTGAACCTGTGAAATACGAAACAAAACAAGCGTGTTGCTGCCATTGTTCGGAATCCGCTTTGCTCTCTAAGCTCTCGAAAAAAAACTGTGATCTTTAATATTTCAGCGGAAAAACTTGACTCCCGCGTTCGAGATTCGGAATGAAAAACAAACACACCACTCAGCGGAAACCCTGTCGGGTGCTGTACTCTTTTATGCTCGTTCAAATCTCTTTCAATAACAATATACGTTCCACACATTCCCCTTAAGTTCGGCTTCTACCCGGGTGACAGGAGCAACAACAAAAAAACGAACCATCGCTTCTGTGTGTTTGGATCTGGAAAACCGGTTCGCTGAAAATCCACTACATTTCTCGCATACTTGATTTGGGAAAAAATATATTTTCCGCAAGTCACCACCCCTGCACCCACACACACCCATACCCAGCGTCGAGCAGATTGTTTTCCTTCCATTTAAGCCCTTCCTATCAACAAAAGTAGCGACATAGAGTGCTCTCCCATTGACAAAATGCAATTCTTTGTACCGCCGCCACCGACCGCTAAACCTTCAGCCATCCGACGAACCCTTCCCGATTCAATTGGTGGGTATTATTTTTCATAGGAAAACTACGCTCTGAGCTCTTGCCATGTTTTATGCGGCGGGGCTTACTGCAGCCCACCACCGGCCACGGTTGCACTCATCGACAACATATTGTGCGCCACAAGTTCACATGTTATTCGGTTTGTTGCACCCAGCAGTTGCAGCGCACGGAGAGAAATAAGCACTCACGATAGGGTTTCCTGCAGAAAGTGGCCGTAGTTTGAAAGGGACTTAGATGATTGATTGATGATTGAATATAATGTATGGATTAATGTTGTACAGTATTACAAGTTTCTCCATTGTTCACGATATTTGAGTACTTCACTCATATTCCGAGAGAACAGTTTTCGTTATGTTATTAGAACCTCAACTTCAAAAGGATAAAAATAAATTTCAACCGAAGCTCGACGTTTACCTGAAAAAAAAAATCATGGAGATCAAACATTAGAACTTAACGTGTGAGGAAAAAATTAGAACAACTTTTGTATTTTTGCTTATGAAGCACAAATTGAAAAACTTTTCCCAAAAATTTGTAATGTACACTAACGACTTTCAAAGTACATATAGTAGAGATGAAACGGATATCCGGTAACTGTTCGGTATTCGGCATATCCGACCGGATACCGGATATTTGAAAAAAAAAATATTACCATTATATAAATTATAACACAATAGCATATAAACATCATTCACACGTGATTGTACATAAGGTGTGATTACTGACATGTCAAAATTGTTATTAAAATTGAATTATTATCAACTCATACCTTCAACAATTTATTCAGCTCCATAGCTTTCGTTTCGTTTAACAGGTGTGGAAGACGGCAATGAGCAATGATTTTTGTATAATCATTTTGATTTTTTGTCTGTCTGTTTATGTTTCGAGAACTTCTAAAAAGTTTGACCTGCACCTCGGGTCTAAGAAGGTTGCAATCAGCTAATTTTGATCATCTTCTAAGAAGTTAAAACGACTTCTCCAGCGTTTAAAAATGCTCTCGTACGAAGTAAGTTCGGTGTTCTTTTTGCAGTTTTTCAAATACTTTTTTTTAGAGTCAATTTTTGATGAAAAAAAATCTGTGGGCCATCTGACATTCTCAAGTACCGTAACCCGGGGCAAATTGATTACAATTTTCAGAAAAATGTGAATATTTCCGAAAGTTTTTGTTAGGTGTATACCGAATTATTTTTAAAATCAGTACTGGTGCTACCACAAAACCACAAAACGTTATGGAAAGCGTTGTCCAAAACAAATCTTTGAGCGTTGATTTGGAAAACTTTTAGCGTAAAATTTCAAAATGTAGCTTCGGGGTAAATATGATCAATCTATGTTTCTCAGGATTTTCTAGTGTCATATGCACAAAAATGTATAGAAAATCAATTTTTTCTTCACCTGCGGTCATAACTTAATTGCATCCACCTAAAGGTGTTTTCATGCCTTTCCATAACTCGATTAAAACAATGATCGGAGACCACTCGTATCATCCTAATGTGGCCAAAAACCCCTTGAAATGGTCACCAATGAGCTAGTTGTGAAAAACCAAGACGTTCAATATGTCGCATGATGGGATTCGGTGCTGGTCTTTCATGGTGCTGTTTTGTAAAATGGTTTTTACTCACTTGTTTGAATAGCAATCAAAAGTATTTGATTACTTATTCGGCTAGAAGTGAATTAATATGTTTAGCATCTATAAATATTGTTTTGATGTGTTGAAAATATGTTTCTTTGCAATAGTTAAAAATGAAAACGAAAGTGCTGTTCAGAAAAATATGATTTTTTTTATGCAATCTAATAAGTGATTCGTTGAGAGTTATTGACAAAAATACCAGATGATTATTGAACATGTCAGATTAAAAAAGTTTAAAATTAAAATGCATAATACCTCTAAACATTTATGTTTGTATTCAGTAATACGTTTGATCATTTTCACCCCGGTGATCAATTTACTCCCGAATGACGGTACCTCACTTTGATTCAAACACCCGTTTGATAAACTTCTCGAGAGTTTTTTGAATTCAAAAATACATCTATTGCGTCAATGTATTTTAGTTGTGTGCTTTGTTCGTCATACCACGGTCCGGCTTAGGATACTTTGTAAGCACTCAGCTGGGAAGTTCTACCTTATGCCGCTTACTTGACAGATTTGAGGTCTTTTTCAATTATCACTCGTTTGCGTTTGATAGATCGCATCACCTGGTCCCTATTACATAATCCGCCTAATAATATTAGTTACAAGTTACAAGTTGAAAGTTGCATAAAAATCATACATCGGACTAACTATATTAGTACTTGTTTTACTATTAACGCTGCATTGTTTTATTAGTAACGCTTCATTTATCTGTCAAAGTTACAGTTTGTTTATGGATATTATGGATTTTTCCACTGTTCAAATGCGGATTCCCTGACATAGCCCAGTATAATCGCATTGGCTTTCTTGCCCAATGTAAGGTTTTACTCAATTGTTGGCGTGACTTGGGTGCGCCTACACGATTTGAAAGTTCGATGTAATGGGCACCTTACACGATCAAAGTTATTGACAATAATTGTCTTCAATATCGTGACAGCTAGACTTTCGACACCCGATCTAACATCAATCAATATTTTGCCACCTTACACGGTCAATATCGCTCTAATTTCCTCTTCATCAACTTTCACTTCTGGTCATAACTTAGCAGTGTGTAAAAAATTTGAACACTGTTCATGTTGGAAATAATAAAAGATGTACCAGGTCAGCCCACATCATGGCTTCCAGCAGCATCGGACCATTCAAACAAGTTTTTTTTATTTTTGATAATTTCGATATAGTTGTCCTAAAAAATTATTTCGATGATTTCTAAAACAATATCCGAAATAAGAAGCAAACTGATTTTTGTGATTTGTTTGTCGTGGAGATCTTGTGTGAATTTATGGGTGTTTTGGGCTCATTTGTGACTTTTTCCGATCGTTCATTCAGTTTTCGCGAATTCTTTCATTCATTCTTTCACTGGTTCCAGGTTGATCTATCGCTGCAAGCTCAGTGAATCAATTTTTGCAATGTGAGCGATGATTGTATGTTCTCTGATGCAATTTGAATATGCAGCGTGTGTGGAATATATAAAATAAGTGCTAATCTTCCAATGAAAAGAGTCAATATTGATTTCTCTCAGGTGCATTTTGAGGAAATTTTGTTTGTGTCCGATGGAAACAATAATAGGTTGACTAAAAAGGGTGCTGTGTCTGCATTTTTAACAGGCAGTGATCACGATTCGGATGAAGATGAGAATTATCCTACCAGTCTCTCGAAACCTTTGCCATGATATTCCTGCCCATCCTGATGGACCATTCATATGCTAATTTTAAATTTGACATGCAGGTCGCTAATCAAGGCAATAGTATCACTGATGGTCCAATCGAATTGACCGATAGTGAAGGTGAACCAATTAGTCTTGTCCACAAAACTAAAAGGGACAAGATTCTTTCTCCTCTTTATGTGTGATATAATTTTCATACCATTTCCAATAGACAACATATCTGTCGCTTCCAATCAGTCTACATAAATATTGCGCTCACTCTGCCCTCCCTCACAACACCCACTTCCCGTTTGTGACATTGATGAGTGAACATTGTTTATGCGAGTGTCGAGCAGGAATGAATTGTCTTTCTCAAGATGCATTGTACCCCTAATGAGTGCTCGAAAGATGTAATCTTACGTTGATCGCACTTGATCGAAGAAATTACAAAAAGAATGTATTTGATCGCAGTATTTGATAAACTTTTCTGAAAAGAACTGGATTTGATTTGCTAAAAACATTATCTTGTTTTCTCTCGTGTTGTGCGTTATGTGTGGCGACGGTAGTTTTATTCGAAACTGCTGCTGATTTCTATGGCTTCAGCGTTTTCGGCTTGCATGTAGCGATTTTTGAGGATTTGTAGCAGCAGCTTTCGTTTTGCTGGTCGCCTTCTTCGCAGCAGCAAGTTTGGTTTTTTTTGCAGCAGTAACTGTTCCAAAATGATCTAACCGTTGTACAATTATAATTGAGTGGATTTCCGAACTGGCATCTGCTTATATACAGATTTTTGTGATTTCAATAGCTCCCTTTCAAAGCAATTTTTGAGCTATTGAAACAATTTTTAGGATCAATAAGTAACACACATATAACGCGTAGACATTTTATCTTTCGAATGAAGCGGTTATCATACCATTTCTTTCAACCGGCAAAGAGGTTTTATTGCTCAAAATCCTGTTTCTCCAATGAAACACTCTCGTTCTCAAAACTTTGAACTCACACTCCAGTATAGAAATGTAATCCGACGTCAAAATTATTTTCACATAAAATGTCTTGCAAAAAAAAATGTCATGTTAAAATTTCCTACATATTTCAAAACTTCCCCTGACTTCCCCTAAGCACTGACATAAGGGTGATCACAACAAACGCGAGCTGGCTCTTCTCTCTCAGGTTGTCAATTTACTTTGAGGTTTTGAATTCTCGCGTAACTTTTGAAAAGGTTCTAAGGTCCATTTATCCTTTTTAGAATTTCTGAAGTTTATGAAATCCGACTGCAATCACAAAAAAGATTAACAAAATAAAATCTGGCAACTCAATCTTGAAGTCCGTGAGGTAAAACGTCAAGATCATGGATTGATATGAAATGTCATGATATTGATGATCGAAAATCAGAAAATCCAGATTTCTGCGTCGTCGACTGTGTTCAGCTATCATTATGCTCTTAAATGTCATCATATTGTCAATAATATTGACCGTGTAAGGTTCGCTAGGGTAGAGACACGAATTTTGGACGTTTTTTCAAGCTCCGTAAAAATAAAACAAAGAATACTAACCATCCATTATTTCATTATTTGTTTATCTATCTTTTAACAATAAAACAAAAATTGAACGGAGAAAAAATATTCATTACTAGAATAGTTGCGAGCTGATAAAGTGAGAGGGTTAAAAAAAAAGTTGTACCATGTCGTACACGATTCCAGCCCTTCTGGTTATCTGAAACAAAAAAATCGAACAGATTCTGAATCAGTAAAGATGCCGCTATCGCATGAACCTCGGACAAGCCAGAACCACCTTTTTTAGACAAAAAACAAAATGTGGTTTAAACGCTTTTTTACGTTTCCCTATTTTTTAAAAACAGTTAAATTTTATATAATCATATAATTTTTTAGAGGTTTATGTGATAGATAGATGCCTGCAGATTGTATCCATATAAATTCGACACGAATCGGTTCAGTAGAACTTGAGATATCATGTACGCCAGTTTAAAAAAACTAGTTTTGAGAAAAACGCGTTTGAAGTTCATTGTTATGGCCGTACCAGGTTAGATATCGCATCACCAAAATGGCTCCAACTCAGTAAATAATCGGGTTTTCGATAAGTCCTTTCTAGGATATGATGTTGAATGCCTAAACTACAGAAATATGGCGGAAAAAAATTGATTTTTTTTTTAATTTCTAGACTAGAATACTGCCTTAAGGTCCAATTACTCGCAAAATTTGCTTTACCTTCATAGGAGTCATCCGAAACGTTGCCAAAAATGAACTTTATGATGAAAAGTGAAATTTATTTTCGGTGCATAATATTTCACTCTATGGCAGTTTCATTTATAAAAACAACTTTTTTCGTTACTTGAGACATCTAAAACGTTGTAACAGTACATTTCCGTACTCGAAAAGTTCAAACAGAAAATTGATCATCTAAAAAACCAACTTGTCAATGAAATTACGGGTCCACTCGAAGTTGCAGAAAAAAGTATAAGTCGATACTAATGATTTGCTGTTGTGTTTTATTTATGCAACATTCACTTGTTATAAGTAATACTTAACACTAATAATATAAGTGTATACAACTTGTAATATTATACTTGTAAATTTGAACTTCTAGATTCATTATGTAATCGGAATCTTGAAGTTACAAGTTACAATACTAATATTAATAGTGAAATTTGATTATGCAACAGGGCCTTGGTAGCCTTTTTTGTTTGTGAAAAAAATGGACAAAACAAAAGGGAATGACTTTTACAGGCTAGTGATTGAACATTGAAGTCTGTTGCCATTTCTTAATTCTTTTTTTCGAGGAAATTATCTCCGTCTTGCACTGTGCGTATTCTAAAGCTTACCACTAGGAACGTTAGTGCCATTCAAGAAGAACAAGAAGAAGAGAGCGAACGATTGAGATTCCTACGACACAATCAATAGCGGCATTCCTTTGAGAGACACTATCATGAGCAACATCAACACTGCCTTTGCCATTGTCAGGCCAAAACAGATGCATTGTAATGACATTACAGCACATGTGTTCGAAAAAAAACCTATTCGATCCAACACGTTTCAGGATGTATCCGGTTGAATGACTAAAGCGAAGATTACCCCATAAACACATTTTTATTTTGATCAGGCGACAAAATACGCCCTGAGAAAATCGCTATTGTAATTTCCTCGGAAATTCCACCTCTGTCTACTGATCAATTTATTCAATTTTATTCTGAAATCTGTTCGACTCAAGTCCAATCGAGTTTTGGAAATGTGGCAACCTTAGCGCGGACTTGAATATGTTGATAAACGAAATGCTGTAAATCTAAAAAAGATAATCAACTGAGGGGTTTGACTGAAATTTTTGTCTTAACTTGACCGACTTGTAATATATCTCTGAAAGCGACTGAAGTTTTAAATTAGACATTTTCGCTTAGATCAGGAGCATGATTTTTGTTGTTTGTTTGATCTCGTCCGGAGTAGAAAGTAGCATTTGATATAAAGTATTCTATTGGATATACAGCCGAACAATTTTGCTTTATTCGCGAATGATAATATAAGGGTGAAATGAATACTTCATGGCGAACTTAAATGGCAGAATTTATTTCCCCATGTTTACAGATTATGATCATTTGATTTTCAGCTGCTACTTTTTTTTCTTTCAGTGCAAACCGGTAACAGTGCGCTTTAACAATAAAAAAATTTTACCCTTCGCTCTGCTATTCCCTATCACCAATTACCGAACAAACCGTCCGGCAATAGTAATGCAACTCCACATCGCTTAATTCTATTTTATTTGATTTCAGCAAAACACCCTTCTCAGTCTGCCACTTCCGAAAAAAAATTCTCGTTTTTTATTGTCCTCTTTGAAACGTAACAAAAAAGTACCGTATGTAGCAACATTCTGCACTGCGAGGAAACGTTTTCGAGGAGCAACACAACAAAAAAAAGGAATCCAAACTGTTTCGTTGAATGTCATGTCCATTCGCAATAATTGTTTATTGATTTGCTCTCGTCGGTTTATTTTCCGTACCCTCTTCGTTTCCCCACCATATGATTCCTGAGCTTTGTGCGTGTGTGTGATGTTGAGTACAGATGAAGCTTCTGTTAGTAGTGCCGAAAGCATCACATGGGTGTTATTGTTTATGCTCTTTGTTGCTTTGATGGTTCCATTCGGCACAGCATATGTGGGTGGAATGAGGAGAGGTTCGTCAGTTGTAATACTACTCAGACGATGATGCTGTGTACTCGGATGGATGCAGCTTCGGCGACACAATAATGGACAGCAAGGCGCCTCACGATTGATGAGAAATGAGATTTTACTACACTTCCTAGGTCATCTTCCCATGGTGAGTATATGGGTCAATAATTTGATGGAAAAAGGTGATGATATCATTCTATGATACTTTTTTGCTTCGAAGCAAGAGATGCTTGGCGTTCATCTACTCGGTAGTTTATCTAAATTGCCACTTTTACTTATATCCTAATACGCAATACTTTAAACGAAGATAGTTTTCATTTCCATGAAGTTCCCCCCTAAAAAAATCACAATTCTTGAAACTCTAACCAGCTAATGCCTTTTTCACCATATTTTGCCGCTGCGAATCCAACGTCGTCACCAATGACAGTCGCTGTCAGTTTCAGTCGCACGTCGCACAACTCCACGAAATACGGCGTGTGGTATCGTTCACGTCAACGATATGCTTTCGTCGCACACCCGTCAAAATTTAAGTCGATTCCAATTTCAAGCTCATCCGTTCTATTCACCCATGGAACGGATTCACCTTCCGTTGCGAGTCCCGAACCCCAACCAAAAAAAATGGAGTTGACAAATTTCAAACAAGTGCTCGCTCAGCGCACGTCAGTTCTACAACATATTTTCACTTTGAAATTATAATTGAATGTATCTGCACCGGGTTTTCGCTGATCTCCCTCAATCAGTTTCTTTTTTTTGTTGCTTCACGTGCTCATCGGGACTCATCTTTCCCAGCTGGTGGCCATCAGTTGCCAGATTGCTGCCGCTGATACGTTCCCATGGCTGCGTTGGAAGCAATGTTCACCGTGAGCCACAAGAACGAGAGCTGGGGCATGGTTGGGTTCTGAAATTTCCAATCCACTGTCATTATGGAACGAATATGTCCTGAGTTTACGTTTCCATCGTTTGCGGTAGAAGGCGCTAGGAGGAAATGGTCTTTTTTCTGCAGATGCGACGGAACGTTGCATTTCTTCCCCCGACAGATGGAGATGCAACTTGTCCATGGTCGGAAACCAGGAGTATGCGAAACTGGCAATCAAAGTTGACAGATTTGTTATTTCCCGTTTCTGTTCCATTCGTAACGTTAGTTCAGACTTTTTTTTCTCAAACACAAACTCATTGAACGAGAGCGTAGTGGTTCAACTTTCCTTATGGGGAAGCTTTCAGCAGCTCGACGATGGCGTCGAGACGATGCTAACAGCAACAGGCAGTTGAAAATCACGATCAAATCGAAACGAACAGCGGAACACAGAAACACTCCCGAGAACGGAAGGTGGAAATATGCTGCAATAATTCGAATTTTCACCTCAGCACTTCCGCTGTTTCTTTCGCTGTCTTCAGCCTGGGCTGGAAAATACCCAACTTAGAGGAAGCGTAAGCAGTTTGTATCGAAATAAACCGATCTGATGGCTGTTCCAAAATAGATACCGTGCGATACGCGGGAGAAGGGTGTGGGAAGCGAGCCGAGGCGCACAAGGCAAAGGAGCAAATATTGGTGCTGTTTTGTCGAACGGAAACTAGCAATTTGGTGCCTAGAAGTGCCCCACAAGGAAGACACAGATTTGCTCTGGCATGATGAAATTTTCTTCGCGAGCTAGCTCACCCATCTCACCCTGTGTTGTGAACGGTGGGTTGGTTCCAAGGTGAGAAGGCGGTTTCCGAGAGTGTCTGAAGCTGAAGTACACCGAAATGGGTTCGCTTCGTTATGCAGCAGCACGTTTCCGATTCTAAGCCTCTGACGCGGGAATGGAGCGATTGTTTGTGTCTGCTCGAATTGAATTTAAATCCAGTGGAAATAGTCGGATGGGGAGGTGAGATTCGATTGGAATTGGATTAAGTGGAACTCAAATAAAGCGCTTTGGTGTCAGCAGGAGAAAATTTTGATGCTGCTGGATTAATGGGTTTATCGGAACTTCATTGTCGCAAGCGACAACTAACCAGCGCGTGCGTGAATTGCATTGTATTTCACTGTTTCGCCGAAAATAATTGCTATGATATAAAAAAATAAGCGTTTTAATTTGTTTCAGTGAGTACGTTCCGAATACAACAATGAAACTTCTATTTGAATATAATTTGTTCGAATCGAATCGATTGGTCAGAAAAAAACGTACAAATACGATTTTTTTTTCAAAAACACGGCTCTCAAACAACGAGTTTCTCAAATGAACGTTCAAAATAGAACGAAGGTTCCTTGAGAGAAACACTTGCTCCAAACAAACGGCTTTTCGCTCCTCCAGAAACCATGCCACCATATCAACAGAGAAAAAAAAAATACTAATTGATACAAACCTTAACCGTTTTTGAATGTGGGTGACCAAGTGTTCTATAATTTTAGTTTCATTCATTCCCCTAACTGTTTTAAAAATAAAATGTTTTTAATTCGAAAATTCTGTGGAGTGTATATAAAATGATAGCGAGTCCATAATTTATGTTCAAGTTTGGGCTGCATTTCATCATTCATCTGCAAAGTACTTCCAGTTGCGACTTCTATGCGGCGTTACAGACTTCAAAAATTTTTAATACAAATTGGTTGGGTTTTCCGAAAATGGTTCGTTTTCAGACGATTTATTTTTTTGATAGAAAAATTGTAAGGGGTTGCATCTAGGACACGACCGCATATTTTCGACGTAGAACTACGCAATTATATCACTTTTTTACCACTTCGAATATTATTTTAGAATGCATCGAATTTTTTGTAATAGATTATGTTCTTCGTTGGAAATAAATATGATGAACGACCTTTTACGTTTGATATGATGACCAGGACTACCAATATATTCGAACGGAATTTTGAAGTCCGTGTTAGGGAAACACAGCTCGGTGGGAACAAAAATACCCCCGACTTGCATGTATATTTGCAAAGCGGATTTCCGCAGGTACATCGATTTTGAAGTCTGCGTTGGGGAAACCGTAAATTGGGCCAATCAAAACTTGGCAGTTAGGGCGTTTAGATAACGCTTGACATTTTACAGTTATTCAATTGCTCATCCAATGAAAAATAACATTTTATTAATTGTGATAGACGCGCAGAAATATTGCATATCACTTGATGCAAACTTCTTTCCGATATGTTAAGAAATGTTCGAGTTATAAGCATTCGCAATACGGGTGGGGTTAGCACACGAATCGGCAGAACAAATGTATGGGAAAAAAGGAAGTTCTTCCAGTTTTCATGAATTTAAACCGTTTAGAGATTAGCGAATTGTAATGTATAGCATATCAAACAAATCTTAGAGAATTTCCGATTCAATTGGTATGCAAATCACGAGAATTCGTTCACAGTGAAAATAGGTACCAACATTAACTTTATTTCATAAAAACGTGAACTGTTTTCTGATTTGGCACCCTTCCTGAAAGACGTAGTTCTACGTCAAAAAATAAGCGAACTGAACTGTTTATTATATACCGTTTTGTCTCAAATTCCGAACACTTGGGTGATGGCCATAAAACAGTGTCTCATTACTCAAAATGGTACTCTTTGGCAAAAGTAAATTGAATTTGCTAACGCAAAATTTAATCATTGGTTTTGACTGTCACTTTTTTGCAAATGTTCAATATTATATATTATAGACTGTATCGATACCTGTAAATGATGTTAAAATGTAGGCTAGAAGCCAAAGAATTTCAAGGTTTTGATTATTCATAACATTAAATAACATAACATTAAATAACATAACATTAAAGGTCAGTAAATTTACATTTGAAAATGAAGGTTTCGGAATTTGAATCATGCATAGAAATTTGATTCATATCCCGAACAATACATCAATATTAATTTTAATGAATATTTCTGCATAAAATATAATTTCTTTCACCCAGTTATTGAAAGTTTTTACATTTTCTAGCACTTAACATGAAAACAACAATCAAAATAGTTGAAACAACAACAAAAATTTAAAAAAATAACGATGCTTGTTTTTTTACGGAATTTGCTAACGCAAACATTTTATCATATATTGGCCATAAAACAGTGTCTCATTACTCAAAATGGTACTCTTTGGCAAAAGTAAATTGAATTCGCTAACACAAAATTTAATCATTGGTTTTGACTGTCACTTTTTTGAAAATGTCTAATATTATAAATTATCGGCTGTATTGATACCTGTAAGTGATGTCAAAATGAAGCCTATACCTCATAGAATGTCTTTGTTTTCACTATTCAATTATTTATAACATGAAAGTTTAGTAAATTTATAATTAAAAATGAAGTGTTCGGAATTTAAGACTGTTCGGAATATGAGACAAAACGGTACATTGTCTGGATGTGATCAGTATGAATATTAAGAATCAACAGTCAATTACATTTCTAATACATACATGATACCTGTCTTCAGAATGCAACGCGGCGCTGATGTGTAACAAGTTTTTTGTACTCAGTTGAGCTCTCACTCCTTGTATACACATGCGAATGAGCAAACTCCGAAACACAGATCAACTTCTTGTGCAGCCCAGCGTATGTTTTTTTGGAGACTCGATAATACAAACTAATTTACCACATTTCTGAACTTATAAAAGTTTCTAAACATGTGAAATATTAAATTTTAATTTATTTTTCAGGTGATTCGATGATCTGTTATTGTTGACTAATTCCTAGAGCTATATTTACTTCTGATCGTATTATCATACGAGAGTTAGCCTTAGAATATGACTGCACAATAAGTATTGATAAAAATAAATTTGGAAATCTTCATTCCGTTATTATTCATTTGTGCTAGCATACTATTGGGCGATTATGAAGCAGGCTCTCCGGAAGAACCCAAAAGTTGTCAAATCGGAGGCGGACTTCAAGAGAAAATGGATTTCTGTTCAAAAAAAAACTACAACCTGTCGTTGTACAGAACCTTATGGACGGGGTAAAGAATAAGGTGCGAGCATACGGGCTTGGGCTCGATGTATGAATAAAAAGAAAATGCCAAAAGTTGTTTAATAGTTTTTATTTTACTGTCTAAAATTTTCAAAAGGATCGGTCTACAGGGCGAATTTCTACAGCGTTTTTTCCGTGATGCAATTTGATGTGACACACCCTTTATACTTGTATGTGCTGAGAAATACTGTCACCTTCGCTGTGAAATTCAATCATGTCTGTCATGTCTGTTTACATAAAAACTTTGATTGACATGTAAGCTACCACATGGCGTCACGAACATCACGTCAATGCAACCCATGGGATAACAATAAAGCGATGATTGCAATGTGAAACCCTGCCAAACAATGAAATGACGCCAAAATAAACAATAAAAATTAAATAATTTGCTTGGTTATGCAAACACCGTGCCACACATTGTCAGGTATATTACGAAACGAAAACAAACCACCCACACATCCAGTGGAGCTGCTCACGTAGTGCCTCGTCTCGTCACAAATTATACCGTTCGTGTGGTAAACTCACCTGCAATGAAAAGAAATTTAAAACAACATAATTACTAAAGGTTCGACACAAGCTCTATAATTGAACGAAAAGGACATTGTTTTGTGGATAAGTGTGGCTTTTGCTCATGTGGCTGAGAGAACCGTTGGTAATAGTGCCCTCTCGCCCCAGAATAATAATTACTCGTTTGAAAACACGCCGAAGCGCTAGGAAGAAAGAGTAACTGTACATATTTGATGAACGTTCCGAAAGCCGGACCGTCCATTCATTTTTCGACGATGCAAGTGAATGTAATTACACGTACCCGTGATGTTGAATCAATGCATTTGTTTGTCGAACATGAAAAGCTTTTTGTCGACACCTCCCTCGCCTCCCAACTTTCGGCCGCGATGATGAAAGCATAAATACCACCCAACCCTCCCAACTTTTTCACCGAGTGTATTAAAAAATTGATCCCGTATACCCCCGTATAACACTCGAGCGAGGCCGCGCACCAGAAAGCCGTTTTTTGGGAACCATTTCAATGAAACGAGCGCTAAAAGCATTCTCTCAAATCCAGACCATGTTCACAAAGAAGTGCCAGGGAGAGTGTTTTAAAATCCAATTATAGCTGCTAACGGAAGCGGCACAGAAAATCGAACGAGAAATATGCATGGGACATAAATCGCTCGCCGGTCACCAGCATCCATCGCTGGACTCATCATGGTTCTGGAAAGAGGGTGGTGGACATGATGACCGCCGGCAAAAACCAACCAGTTCCCCCAAAAACTCGTTTCAGCCGGACCGAAGGCATTACTCTGACCGGTGGCTATTTTGCGATGTAAAAATCCATTTGGATAAATCGAGACCGAGCGAAAACAAAATGAGAGTGGAAAAATGGTCGACGAACCACTTCTGCGGGGTCGGACCGTCAAACCGCCCATTTTCCAGCGTTTTAACTGTGGCTTTGTCCATCGGGGACACCCGCCATGTTTGTTACCGGTCGCGGACCAATGTTTAGGACCGCTGTGGGTGGGATCCCGCGAACCGAACGAACCGGAAAACGCTTAGAAAATGTCACCTTTAATGTGCGACAGCATTTACACAATTTATGGACTAATAATTATGTAGACCCAGGTAGACCCGGCTACTTGGTGCCGATGAGGATGCCGGGAGATGTAGCGGGTGCAGACGCGGATGGAATTTTTTATGACTCTGGCGTGTGCGTGTTGCGCACAGTTTTACAATAACAAGCACGTGTTGCAAACATATGCTCTTCCGGAGCGTGGCGGCGCTGGAGTGGAGTGGCGGAACAAACTTTTTGAATGTTGATCTGTGTATTGCCATTTGTGTGCAGAAGCGGGCTTCTGGGTGAATGAGAGGTGTGAATCATTTTGCCGGAATGGCACGTAGCTTGTGAACATTGATACGGTTTACTTCATCGAAATGGGCTTCCGCGGATTGTAATTGAGTTGTGTGCCGATTATGTGTGTGTGTGTGTTTTTTTGACTAAAAACTCGCAGCATATATGATGAGTACTCGGCCCTGGCAATACATGTCAGGTCTAATATCAAAAAGTATATATTAACCCAAGGAACATTTATCCTTTATTGGTTTATTGCTGCTGTAAAAGTTTACGAAAAACCGTGGCCAGCTGGAGTGCTCTGTTCGGGTTTCAAATTATGTGGGAGTGCATTAAATTGAGAAACATCAGAGTTTAAACAATGTTTAAGTCCCATTTCTGTTCAAGACCTCGAAGCTTATGAATTGTTTATGTCTCTGGTATTATGATAATGGATGTTTTGAGGTTTAATCAGTGATTTTTATTACCAGTAGCAATATTTAATAAATTCGCTAACGTTTCAAATAAACTATTTTAGTTGCTTCTGACGTAGGACTACGTCTCATATTAAGGGCGCCAAATCAGAAAACAAGTCACGATTTTATGAAATAAAGTTAACGTTAATAACTATTTTGGCTGCAAACGGATTTTAACGATTTACATACCAATCGAATCGGAAATTTTTTGATATACTAAACATTATAATCCCATAGCCGTATATGGTTTAAATTGATGAAAATTGGAAGCATTACCTTTTTTCCATACATTTGTTCTGTCCATTTGTGTGCTTTCCCGAACAGAGCTGTCAATAACGGGAAACTGATGCAGCCGCTAGAATAGAAACAACGAAGGGGAATATCGAAAAGAGAATATTTGCGAAGTAAGCTGTCGCTAGCGTATAAGTATTACATCTCCTCTGATGAAAATTCATAGAATCTTTCTGTGCCCGAAACAACAAAGGTCGCTTATTCTGCTTATTTTGTTTTGTGTTTTATGTTTCTCTTTGAGCTGTGAACGCCAGTGATTCTACAAAACCACGCAAGCCATTAAACCTTTTCAGGGCTCTCGGAATATTTTACTAAGGAGTTATTTATGAAATTATATCCGAAATGATAAACCAATTAATTTTAAAAAAAGATAGCTTAGTCCTACGTCCTAAGTGGTCGTGTCTCGGATACCACCCCTTTGATTTTTAAAGTGCCTAGGCATCGAATTAAAATAAGTAACACCTTTAAAAAACAGCCAGTTCTGTGACACCCTACTTGAAAATATTGACGTTCGTTCTTCGTCAGTATTTCTGGTACCGTTCTGAATCATATTTCGGACGCTTAAGGCATATGATGAAGAGAACAGATCTAAACTTTATTCACAGGTATTTTTTGTTGATATTCTCAATAAATTAGTCCAATATGCATTTAATCTTTCTATTTAGGTACCTATTTGATTGAAAACATAAAAAAATCATCGAATAAAATGCTTTGCAAATGGAGCGAATAAAAATCAAACTTCGAACAGATTGAATTCAAATTTCGGACACTTTATATTGAAATTATTTGGACGAAAATTACATTACACTTGATTATGTTTTATAGTCAACTGCGAAACACTTACCAAGCAATCACAGTAAACTATTTACGATGATGATAACTGATGAAACACGGGAGAAATTTAAATATTAATGAACGGGTAAATTCTACGTGCTCACGCTAAGCAAACTTTATAGGGTTTTTTGAATAGATTTTTTTTTCACAAATGGCGAATTTCATGCCAACTTGACCGGTCGTTGGCAGCACCACCTCAGATAGCAGTGAAACGTTGTGGGAGTAAACACATGGGTCTTTTAAGTAACTTTGCATGCTTGAAATATTCAAAAAAGAAATGAACTACTTTTGGGAAAGGGCCTAAAAAAAATCTTGATTTTTATCAAAAAAATAATAACTTAAAAACTATAATACCTACAAAATTCTGGTCAAAGGATGAAGTGTAGGAAATTATTCAAATTTTTATACCTATTTTCATACATAGATATTTTTAGATAAAAAAATATCCAAAGTTTAAAAAACACGCTGAAAAAATTATTACTTAAAAAAATTCATTTTTATCAAAATTTAAATTTTCTACCAGGTCGTCCATGCATTGGAAGATGGGCACTTTTACAGGAGAAAAGTTTTTCTTACAACAACTTTTTCACGCTTTCTTTGAGAAAGTTACAGCTAATCTCAATTTTTGTTTAAATCAAGATAGCGATGTAGTGTATTCGACGAAGTTTTAGCTCTTATTAAAATATGAACTTTTGTCGAAGACGTCACCTTTCTATATTTTATAGTTTCTGGAATATATGGCGTTCTGTATGGAGACTCCAGACGAATAATGTTTTACTCGTAACATTTTTGTGTGTAAATTCATGCGTTTGACATGTTCTTGACGTGTTTCTAAATACAAACAAGTTTGCAGAATCTGTCCATCGTAATAATTTACACACTTAAATGTTACGAGTTAAACATTAACAGTAATTTTTCAAAGAAAACATGAAAAACTTGTTGTTAGGATTTGTTCCCTGTAGCAGTGCCCTTCTTCTGATGTATGGATGACTTTTTGGTGACTGTATGGGCTATTCGTGTGCTCCCGTGGCCGAGTGGTTAGCGCCACATCCAACATGCCGGGGGTTCGGGTTCGATTCCCGTTCTGGTCGGGGAAATATTTCGTAAAAGGAATTTCCTCCGATTTGCACTGTGATCACGCGTATTCTAGAGCTTGCCACTCAGAATGCATTCAAGGCGTGTTATTTGGCATAGAAATCTCAACTAAGTACTAATAAAAATGACGCAAGTAATATGACGTTGAAACGGCGAAGTTGCTCTAGGACGTGAGTGCCAATTAAGAAGAAGAAGAATGGGCTATTCATATATTTTTTCCAGAATAAAAAAAAAAACATATTTCTGAGAAAAGTTAATTTTAAGTTTTCAAGATATTTATTTGAATGAAATTTTTAAAAAATATACATGTTTGATATTTGTTGATGAAACCATAAATGATTTCCTGCATTTCGAACAAAGAACAACAAAAATGTCTTGTAGTGTTTGAATGAAAAGTTTTTGAAATTTTGAGTTTTTTTCAACTTTTTTCGAAAATCTTAACTCAAAAACTGTAAAACCTAGAAAATGTTCGTTAAAGAATAATATGTTAGATATTATTGAAGTTCAAAATAGAGATATCAAACACATTTAAAAAAGGATTTAAGGACTTAAGGATTTGATCCTTAAACTAGAATCTTTCAGGTATTCTAGTTTTCGAGTTTTTGTATTTTTGTATAAAATCAAGAGATAAGCTATGCTCTTTATAAAAAGTAGTCCAATTCTTTTTTGAAGATTTCAAGCATGCAAAGTTATTTGAATGACCAATTTCTTTATACCCACAACTTTTCACTGTTATCGGAGATGGTGCTGCCAAATCCTAAGAGGGGTTGGCATGAAATTCATCTGTAGTTATTAATGTTCTGTTTGATCAATCGAGTAAAGTATCTTTCTTTGGCTAATTTTTCATGTTTCTTGTATTCCACTCAACAATTAATGTTTTGGTGGGTCCATCTTGTTAAAAATAATCCTTAGTGACTGAGTTTTGAATTTATAATCTTGCACAACGTCAGATATTTCATCTAACAAAATAATGTTAAAAACACCATTGATTACTTATTCTTATAACGGTCTATAATTCGCTCAAACTGGCCCAAAAACGATTCAACCCCCATTACATTCATTTTATAATTAATCAATGCAACAATTGGAAAGTTACTATCATTGGTATCCATTTTCAGTATCAAAATGACTGTGCAAATTTGATGGCAGCTGTGATATGCATCGTAACCCGCGAGATTGAAAATTTCATTCTCTTGGAGCCATGTTTCGGCAAATACTACCTACTTCGAATTCTGAAAATAGTAGGCCCAACTCTTCAGATTTATTTCGACAGCTAGTATTTAAAAACATAATATTGAGGTTTAATTTATAGTATTAGTTGGCATTATCTATCTATCTATATATAAAAATGGATTTCTGTCTGTCTTTCTGATTCTTATAGACTCGGAAGCTACTGAACCGATCTACATGAAAATTGGTATGTAGGGATTTTTGGGGCCGGGGAAGGTTTCCGTGATAGTTTGAGACCCCGCCCCCTTTCAAAGGGGGGGGGGGGTTGAGGTACTGCCATACAAATTAAACACAAATTTCTACATTACTCGGGAATTAAACAAGCAAATGAAACCAAATTAAGCATATTGAGATTTTAGGGTGCAATTAATGTTTCTATGGTGGTTAGACTCTCCAGCCCCCTCTCTAAGGGGGGTTGCCATACAAATGAAACACAAATTTCTGCCTTACTCGAGAATTAATCAAGCAAATGGAGCCACATTTGACGTGTGGAGGTTTTAAGGTGCAATGAATGTTTCTATGATGGTTATACACTCCACCCCCCTCTCTAAGGGGGGGCTGCCATACAAATGAAACATAAATTTCTGCATTACTCGAGAATGAATGGAGAAAATAAAACTAAATTTGGCATGTGGAGGTTTTAGAGCGCAATAAATGTTTTTAAGGTGGTTAGATAGTCCTCCCTCTTCTCTAAGGGGAGGGCTGCCATATAAATGAAACATAAATTTCTGCATTACTCGAGAATTAATCAAGAAAATGAAACCAAATTGAGCATATTGAGGTTTTAAGGTGCAATAAATGTTTTTATGAAGGCTAGACTCTCCACCCCCCTCTCTAAGGGGGGGGGGGGTCTATTTCTGAATTGCTCTGCATCACACTTTCGTTCAAATCGTTTCATTTTATTGATAACATACGATGTATTTTATAGATCGTGAAAACATTCAAAAACACTTACGATACATTAGTTATTTTTTATTTAACAACCAAAATATTCACTAGAATTAATTTATATGACAGAACAACGTTTGCCGGGTCAGCTAGTCCTAGCCCATCACAGGTTATTATCCCGGTCAGCTTTCTGTATACAGTTCTTCATGAGAACGTTGCCGAAACGGATTAAAATGGGTTGTATTCTATCTTTGTTGCATGAGGACAGTCTGAATATTCCGAGAACATTTTCAGTTAAGCATTGCACAGTTAGTATATTCAGGATTGTGTTGAGAACATCTAGGAGTTTTTCGTTCGACGTCCTGATAACGTTACAGATCAGATGCCCTTCCATAGAAACCTGCGAATTGAACTCCAGAAACCAAGAAGTGAAGGGTAGCTGTGGCATTTTTTTGGAGTACTCATTTTTCTCAAGTCAATATGCAGCCCAAAACGTAAAAATGATCTCTGAACTAAATTCTCGAATGTGTTGTATCCAAATTACTGTACACCCGCACCTTCCGCATCTCTCTGCTGCTCTCAAAATTACATCCCATCCGTTTGACACCGGCAGCACAAATTTCTCCACGCTCATTTCCACAAAATCCCATAAATCAAAAAGGATATCATACTCCCCCGTGTGCATGCCTTCATCAGCGCGGATTCCCTGTCCAACGGTTCGCACCGAGTCCAAAACCCGGGTACGTGTGTGTTTCAAGATCAGTTGTTGATAAGTCCCATGGCATGCGGAGAGACACAACAAAAAAAAAACGAGTCTTGGCCCCGTTTCCGCTCCCACTTTCACTTTCAGCTGGCAATATTTGTAACACGTACGGAATAATTCGTTTCTCGCATGCCTGCGCCCAAATAACGTGTATACAACAGGCTCAGAATGCGAGATATGAGAAGGATTTGCTGGCCATTTTTTTCTGCTTCCTCCTTTCAACTGGAGCTCTCGAGGCGAAGGCGTTTGCGTTGTTGGAGCGGCTGCCGAGAAAAAGTTTATAATTCTCCCTGACTGCTGAGCTGGAAATAAATTGGATATGACATAAGAATTATTCTTTTATGTTCAGCCAGATTGAGCCTTGCGGAGTGCTGAAGTCGGTTCGCTGTCTCTTCCGATACAAGTCATTCATGGCGAAAGGGAGTGGAAATTGGCCGCTTTAGGGCGCACTTCTTTCTCTCGCTCGGTCTTCTGTATCCATCTCGCGAAAGTTGTTTTGTATGTCCCACACCATATTCTACTCCTCCACCCATTGCCAATCCAGTCGAGCATTCGGTTGGCGTTTGGAATGGCGAAACTACGCAGCTCATAAGCTCGGGCACGTAACCGAGAGATTTTCACGTTTTTTATATCAATCACCAGCCTCCGGATTCTGTCAACTCCCGGTGCACTCACGCTCGTCAGCTCGGAACGCACAAACTCCACGCCGGTGAGCCTTGAAATGAACAGCGTCCCTCGTCAATCTTTCCCCGCCGTAGACCTTGAGCCGGCCCGGGTACTCCTTTTGCACGCTTCCATGCAACTGTGAGCAGGTTCTAGGTTAAAGGTTTAGCTTTTCTCTTTAAGTGGGTGAGTCATAAACATTCCGTTCATTGCTGGCATGTGCCCTTTTCCCTTCTGCGCCCTTCCCCTCTTAATACGGGACATGAGAAAATTTGCTCGGGGAATACCCGGATTCTATCACGCAGCAGCGGAATGACACTTTCTGACATTATAAACGAGAGTGTCCCACCCACCCATACGCGCGTGTGTTTCTCAATTGGCATCACCAGGCTTAGGTTGGAAGACAATGGATGGCTGTTATTTAAAGTTGATTTTTTTGTTTCGCCAATGTAGAACAAATTTGGTCGCGCTGAAGACGTGGGGGGAAGTGTTATGGAGGCTATAAACCATTTTGACTACGTGTTTCGCAGGGATATTTACTTTTTGCACCTATCTGCGGGAGTATAGTTAACGGAAGGCGGTTATTTTGAAGGCACAATCCCATAGCGCGCATGATGTGCCCTCGATTTCGGCAGGATGACTACTATGACATTATCGAAGCTCTTATGCCTATATTAGCTATAACCATAATGAGAATGACATGTCGAATCTGTATGATACTTGATAAAATGCATCGATTTTAAAGCATTTTGTTTCCTAAATAATGATTAGAGTCACTTGATAAAAGCCACCTAATATTGGTCGGTGATGATTCTCATAAAAGAAATATATAAGGCATGAACTGATGACAGTAATCCTTTCAATCGCCGATGGCTCTTCCATCGACTGCAAGTAAAAAACGCGCTATAGCTGTTGCCACCACTACCGTCTGTTTGTGTCAAGATAACAGCCGATTCGAGTTGAAATTCAATACGGTGACCCCCCAAAAACATCTGAAAGAAAAGACGCCGGAAAACAGATCTGCTCGTTTTGGAAAAAAATGCGATGGTAGACAGCGGTGACACACGGAAGCAAAGTGGAAGTCCCAGCTGAAGGAATGCACACGTTCTCGCTCGGATTGTGGAAGATGAAATAACATGATAAATTCATCAATATTTGTATCCCATGAGAGCATCCTTACTGGCGAATACCGTTCTGACAAATTGTCTTCGGTCGGGGTGTTTTCCAATAAAAATATCTAACTCGCAAATAAGTTATCATTCGATGTTATCTTTTATCGAATGAGATAATGTTGTGTGAAGCCTTTCGAAAGACAGGTTCATTTATTTAGGGCTGAAAAAAATTTTGTTGATTGGGCATACACTTTTTTTTCAAGACTTTTTGTGTGTGTCGAAAACAAAAACATTTTTACGTGAGGTAAAAAAAAATCTCATATCCAACCGACTTTTAAAAGGAATCTTAGGATACAAAAGGATTCGCAAGCTCCTTGGACTACGAGTTCCCTGTTTAATTTATTTGCTCGAGTAACGATATTTCGAAAAAAAAAAAATTTTTATGCATGATTCTCTATCATATTCAACACAATTAGAGATGCTCCGACACATAATCGAAAAATTGTGAACAATGAACAACATATGGAAGCAATCTTCCAAGCATAAATTCGAGATATGCTTTTTCGGTTTGTTAAGATACCAAATACTGTCAGCTGTTCAAATATAAACCCGCCTTTTTTCCTCAGTTTCAGTAATTTTCAGTCAAAAAGTCGCATCAGAAACATTGCAATGTGATCTAAGGTACATGTAAACATTTTTAAAACATTTTCACCATCATAAATTTTGATGAAACAGCGTCAATGTCGATTTCGGCCGATTTCATACGAAAAAATTGATACATTCGAGCCTACAAAGCTTCATTCATGAGATGTGGTGTTTTTCGTACTTTGTTCGAAAAAAAAATCTACGGATATAGTACATCGCATAAAAGTGATATCTATGGCGGAACTGCTGTTAGTGAAAGCTATGATGAACATGTTCCATGAAGTGCAACTTGAGAAGAACATGTTGACAATTAACAAAACATGATTTTGACAACAAAATCAGGATTGACATCATTTTATGAAGGTTGAGCTAATGAAACTTTTGAAAAACAAATTGTACAATAACTGGGATAAAACAGAAGCATCGAACGAAGAAAATCTATTCGTACAATGCTGCTGCTTGTGTCGATTCTGTGGAATAAGTGAGATCAGAAAGGAATTTAGTACGCTACGTGTTTTGTGACAATAATCCAGACAAAAATATGTAAATGAGCATAGAAAATAAGTTTTTCAATATGCCATTATCAGAACTCAAATGAAATAACAGTGATAATCCACAATATCCTTCAAACATCCTTTTAAATTATTTTATATGATGCATTTGAATCTCATTTATCTCTTAAGAAAGAATTAAAAGTTGATCTGTAAATTGGATTGCCTTGAAAAATCACGACCAGTTAGAGCCCCCACAGACTGTAGATTTTTTTGGCCGATAGTTTGGTCGGCCGACTAAATCAGTATGGAGCGATATGCATATGCGCACACTACAAGGATTCAGTATCGGCTGATAAAAATGTTTAGTGGTCTTCCCAATTGCATTCAAACTGTTTCGTCGGCCAACTATCGGCTAACTTTTTTAAAAATAGATTTATTTATTTTTTCTTTTACAAAAATGTCTAACTCAAAAACTATAAAATTTACAACATTTCGGTCAAAGAATGAAATATGGAAAATTTTTCAAATTATCTTCGGAATGTCGAACAACTTTTTTTTTAATTACACCAAAAGACATGTAAACATCAGTATTCATTTTTCAAGTAGGGGGTCGAGCTTGCAAATTTCACGTGAGAAAATTTCAAACACTCCAAAACAGATGCTTGAAAACTGTATTCAAAAACCAATTATGTAGAATTATATTCAGACAGTGCCCATAATATTATTCCAATAGTCAGCCTTTGCGTCATCCAATCAATTGTGGTTGTTCACGACATCCTTCATAACAATAACTTCCATCACTCTAACCAGATACCTTCCACTAGCCATAGTTATCCGAGCAGAAATTCTAATAATTTATGAATGTGAAGAGCGCCCACACAGTTTGGTTAAAAGAGGATTTCTTAAAAAAAATGGGGGCTGCCATACAAATGAAACACAAATTTCTGCATTACGCGAGAATTAATCAAGCAAATGAAACCAAATTTGGCATGTGAATGTTTTATGATGAAATAAATGTTTCTATGGTGGTTAGATACTCCTCCCCCCTCTCTGAGGGGATGCTGCCATACAAATGAAACACAAATTTCTGCATTACGTGAGAATTAATCTTTTTTAATTTTTTTCCACTGGGACTTAACACCCATTCCACATAAATGACTTTAGCTGCCACATACATATTGTTAAACTTTTTAGTTTTCTTTTCTCAGCTCATTTTTATTAGTATATTAGATTTTTCAATTACATATTTTTTTGTTGTACAGATCGAGCTGAGATAGTTACGTGCACTACCAGGGGGCTCATTCGAGCTCTTTGGTATGAGGGATAGCAGAAAAAACAACACATGATTTTTTTTTGTTTCTAGAAAAACTCTTTCCCTGTAGTAATGCCCTTTTTTTCGACGTATGGACGTATTTATTGTATGGGCTATTTATATAACTTTTTCAGAACTTGAAAAAAAAAAGTTTCCGAGAAAAGTGAATTTTGAAATGTTTTGTTTCAGTGTATTTTTTGTATGTTCGATATTTTTTAATGAGAATTAAAACAATTTCTTACATTTCATTTTTGGAAACAAAAGGTCTTGTCGTTTTTGAATAAGAATTGTAATTTTTGTATTTTTTTAAATTTTATTATAAGATGAATATCTCCAAAACTCCAAAAATTTTAAGACCCAACAAATTTCGAAAAGGAATTAAATTCATGGAATTTTATAGTTATCATTAATTCATCCTTGAAAAAAATACCTTTTTTTTATTTTGCGTTGAAAAAAATATTTAAAACTTTAAATCATTTGTCTCAAAAACGTGTTTCAAAAATTCAGAAAACAAATTATATGAATATCACATACAATAATCAACAAGTCATTCATACAACGAAGAAAAAGCCACTTCTACTGGTAGAGAGTTTTACTAACAACAACTTTTTCATGTTTTCTTTGAAAAATTACTACTAATGTTTCACTCGTAACAGTTTTGTGCGTAAAGTCTCGCGATTGAAATGCACTGCAAAACTGCTTCTATTTAAAAACAGGTCAATCCCGAGAATATATATATATATATACAAAAATGTTGAGAGTAAAACATCAGTTTTTCACGAATCTTCATAAAAAAAGCCATAGAGCAATTCTACCCCAAATCAGCCGAAAAACAGTAAATTTTGACGCCCCCCTAATCGATTTTATTGAAATTTGGTATACATGATGGAAACTATCAAAATCACAGTTTTCATTACCATTTGACCAAATTAAATTACGACTAATTTTTTGAAAATCGTAACTCAAATTCCAGATATCTGATTAAAATATGATGTTTGACAAAGTTGTTGGAATATAAATGAACCATTTACAAAAAAAAATACATTTTAAATGTACTGCTGAAAAATCTTACAAAAAAATTTAATTCAATATTGAAAACCTTTATATCTCAAAATATAGCTAATTTTTCTCAAATGGTAACGATTTCGCAAAGTATTGAGATTTCAAAAATTTTCAAAAAGTCATATCACCATTTTGGTGGAATAACCAAGGCACTGTTATACGTCAAAATTTATTAAATATCGGAGGGGGGTGCTTTGAGGTATCAAAGATTTAACAATCAATTAAATTTTTAAGTAAGATTCTTTAACAGTACATTTAAAACTTTTTTTTATAAATGGGTCACATATATTCCAACAACTTTGTCAAACATCATATTTTATACAGATTTTGAGTTACGATTTTTTGAAAGAAAGATCAATGCTTTCGAAAACGCCCTTTTCTAAAATCAGTCGTAATTTGAATTGGTCTGATCATGAAAAGTAGTTTCCGTTATAAGTAATAAATCAAAAAAAAAAACGGAGAGGGTCAAGTCAGCGGCCGGCTGATTTGTAATAGAATTGTTCCATATATGCCATATATTTCAAAAGCTATAAGAGATAGAAAGTCTACGTCTTTGACAAAAGTCCATGTTTTTATATTATCTAAAATATTACCGAATATCTTTGTCGCTATCGCAACTTTAAACAAAATTGAGATTAAAGGGTGTGTCACATCAAATTGCATCACGGAAAAAACGCTGTAGAAATTTAATTTTTAGGAATTATATCTTCAGCTTTCGCTTATAATCAGATAAGAGTGTATAGATTACGTTGGCCATGCTTCACTGTCAATTTTTCTTAAATTTGGAAAAACGTCGTCGAACGAAAAAGAGCGTCGTGAATTAATCCTGCGCACTCATCTCGAGAATCCGGAGTTGTCACATCGGGACATCGGTAAGATGCTGGGAATCGTCCAATCCACGGTCAGCAGAGTACTAAAACGATACTTCGAGAACCTAACCATCGACCGGAAGGTGAAGAACGGCAAAATGGATGCTCCGGCAGTGAAAAAGATCACAAGAGCGTAGCTAAGCAGTTTAGACGTGATCCGAGAAGTTCGGTCCGGGATGTCGCCAATAAGCTGAATTTGCCTGGTAATGGACGACGAAACCTACGTCAAAGCGGACTTTCGTCAGCTGCCGGGCCTGTTGTTCTTCTCCGCAGAGGACAAATTCAGCGTTCCGGAGGAGATTCGCAAGCAGAAACTATCCAAGTTTGCCAAAAAGTACATGGTGTGGCAAGCGATCTGCTCTTGCGGAAAGCGGAGCGCCCCCTTCGTGATGACCGGCACGGTAAACGGGCAGGTTTACCTTAAGGAGTGCCTACAGAAGCGCTTACTACCACTATTGAAGCAGCACGAGGGCCCGACCATCTTCTGGCCGGATCTCACTTCGTGCCACTATTCAAAGGACGTGTTGGAGTGGTACGAAGCCAACGGGGTCACCTTCGTGCCAAAGGTAATGAACCCGCCCAACGCGCCGGAGCTTCGCCCAATAGAGAAATATTGGGCGATTATGAAGCAGGCCCTCCGGAAGAACCCAAAAGTTGTCAAATCGGAGGCGGACTTCAAGAGAAAATGGATTTCTGTTCAAAAAAAAACTACAACCTAACGTTGTACAGAACCTTATGGACGGGGTAAAGAGGAAAGTTCTAGCATACGGGCTTGGGCTCGAAGTATGAATAAAAAGAAAATGCCAAAAGTTGTTTAATAGTTTTTATTTTACTGTCTAAAATTTTCAAAAGGATCGGTCTACTGGGCGAATTTCTACAGCGTTTTTTCCGTGATGCAATTTGATGTGACACACCCTTTAGTAGTAATTTTTCCAAAGATAACATGATAAAGTTATTAGAAAAACTTTTTCCCTGTGAAAGTCCCCGTCTTTCGATGTATGAATTACTTGTTGGTTATTGTATGGGTATTCTTTTTGAGAATTTGAAACAGATTTTTTTCGATGATAATGAATTTAAATTTTAAATTGTTTTCAGTGTAAATTTTATTTTTTTTATATTTTGAATTTTTTAAATCAAGAAAAAAAACCTTCACCCTTTTTCAAAAATAGTATAATTTTGTTTTCATGTTTTCATTTTTCCTCCGACTTGCACTGTGATCACGCGTATTCTAGAGCTTGCCACTCAGAATGCATTCAAGGCGTGTTATTTGGCATAGAAATCTCAACTAAGTACTAATAAAAATGACGCAAGTAATACTACGTTGAGACGGCGAAGTTCGTCTAGGAACGTTAGTGCCATTGAAGAAGAAGAAGATAATTTTGTTTTGGTGGATTCAAGCATGCAAAGTTGCTCAGATAACCAAGATTGTGTTGTGCAAGTGGTAAAGTCGAAATACCGGAAAGATTTGACGATCATAAAATCGAATTCAGAGCGAACCAACGTCTGACAGTAAATCATGAACGTCAAATCAATGTCTCTAAAATTGAAAAAATTGCCATCGTTATCTTTGGGGAAAATGTTTCTGCTCTGAAAAGACGAATTGTTCTTTTCGTAAGGAACAATTAAATTACCAGAAAGATGGAAATATGTTTAGGGTACAACGGACAATACGGAATGTATTCAAATAATCCAACTAATTTGACTAAATAAAATATGTCTTATTACTGAAACGGCCAGTTTTTTCGTTCTACTCCCAATAATATCGGTGAAAAAATATATATCAATGGTTTTTTTAGACATGGTAAAACATTTACAAGAGCTTTCACTGTGTACTTTCATCATAAGGGTGACAATGTTGAACAACATGTGTATTTTTCAAAATAATGACTACCT
Organism: Toxorhynchites rutilus septentrionalis; assembly: GCF_029784135.1. Taxonomy (NCBI): domain Eukaryota; kingdom Metazoa; phylum Arthropoda; class Insecta; order Diptera; family Culicidae; genus Toxorhynchites; species Toxorhynchites rutilus. Next base: position 228,356,526 of record NC_073745.1, on the reverse strand, counting down.
GCCTTCCCGATATTCGTAGATATTATTGCAACTTTTGTACACATGGTGATGGCTAATAAGTATCATATGAAGATTTTAGTTGACATTTTCTGCTAAACGGCGTATTCAAAACAAGGACATTTTCTTCAAAACATAATAATTTGAGAACCCGTTCGATTAAAATGTTATTTTCCACGAACTTGCAAGTATTCACTGCTGTAGCCAATTACTGAAATCATTAAAATAAATTAAAAAAACCTTTCGAAACTAAAATTCAAACCAGATAGTTAAAACAAATCGTTAGTCAATATCAAAGGAGCGTATTCACCCAAATAAAAAAAAACAAAAAAAATGGTAGAATTGACAGTTTTCTGACCGACTTTCATCATAATTACGCTTATTGAAGATTCAAATAAAAATGTTGTATTAGCACAGCAAAGAATACCTAAAATATGTGAATACATTGAAGATAAATCGTAAAATAAAATTTTTGTTCCGTACAAATTGACCAGAAGTCAGAAATAAGAAATATTCTGATTCACAGATACTGGTTTTACAACCAAGCTTGTCATTTGTGCCATGAATTTTATTTCTACTAAATTAATACTACTATTAAAAAAATATGTTTGTTGATGAATGTCTGACCAGTATTTAAGTCTACAGTTAATTTTTTCACATTTTCAAAAAGACGTTTAACGTCGAAACATTGTTTTGTGCATTGTAAATTTGTTTATTGGAATTTCCCCCTTTTTTTAAAGAGTTTTGAAAAAGACTGAAATGGAAAAGTATGCACCACCCGCCGAAGAAAGAACAACCCTTGTGCAAGCCAAAAGTGTGCGAAAGCAACGAATTCTCTACTGTGAGCTGTCCTTCAAATGTCACATTAAAGAAGGTCGACACTGCTGCAATGCCGTTCCAGCACAATCGGAAATAATCACCGCTGCTATCAAGTGTGGTCAGTTGAAGAAATGATGGCGAAACGTAAAAAGTGGAGAATAATATGGAAATTTCAGCTTCGAGAAAGCGACGTTTTATTTTCACTTCCGGTGTTCATCTGAGAATTCCAGAAAATTTTCCGTTGGAGCTCCGTTTGTTGCTTGTAGAAGCATGAACTCAAATAAACAGGAAATAAAATAAACGACGATTTATTTTCATTCACGAATGTTTTCATCGTAATAAAGATACCGTGAAACAAGAAACAAACTTTTCAGTGAAATCGTATTATTAATCTTATCACCAAGATAAGGTATAACATAGACAATCTAAAATGTATTTTTGAAAATTGTTGAATAATAACAATACATTATTGTCGCACATTAGCTTTCCACTACAATCCCTTCACAGATTGATTTTCATATCCAATAATCCCACGCCATTGATCGAGGCTCGAGGAACCAATATCGGAAATGGAACCACACACACAGCCGCTACAGGCTCATTTTTCACCGATCCCGAATGCATACTTTCATTGGAATGAGATGAAAATATCCCAAAAAGGTAATTGAAATATATTGAGTGGAATATTATCGACTTGCTCTGGTTTTTGCCGAATATCCCCTATTCGTTTTTTTTCGGTGAATTCCCGTCTTGCGTTCCAATCATCTCTCCTTCAGGATGCTTTCTTTCGCCGGCGGTATTCTGCATATAGTTTGTTTCCTCTTCTCTGCAGTTATGGGAAAGCACTGCCGAGGGAACCATTTTCCCGACGTACATTCATTGATATTGCGATCGGCGAAAGTGTGTAGCGAGGAGAAAATCGGCTCATCGATTCGTAGGCAGGAAAAATTACTTTGTTTCCCGCCGGTCGAACGATGCGAAAAATATGCTTCCAGCGCAATCCAGAATAACGATAGCACTTCGGTGGGAATGGTTATTCACTGGCTTTTGCTGGTTATTTTCCATTTCCATTTCCGTTCCGTTGATGCAATTATTGGTTCGAACTCGATTGGTTCGTAATTTAGGAATTAGTGACACATGGAGGAACAATTCCAAGCGCTTCGCGCGTTTCGCGCGGATAATTGGAGCCCGCTGTCAACTACGCATATATTGGGGGGAGTTAATAAACTGGTGGTGTAATAATTCACCGGAAAACAATTAACCACAACTATTCGCACAAATATCTGAGCTTCCCCCTGTGCTCCTTTCGGTGGCAGCCTGGAGTTGATAAATTCCATTCCACTCCCTCCGCGTCTTAACCCACATAAGGGTTCCCGTTGATTATCATCTGTGGAATTCGGCCGGATAACGAGATATGATATCGATAGGATTTATGCTATCCGAGTTCTGATAGCATTACCCACATTGAATGCCAACCGCCAGGAATGTAAAGGAATGAATTGATGAATTTCAATAACGCAATAATGAATTTTATTTTTCGGGTATATGTGCTTCAATTACAAGCATTCTGCACGAATTGATTGCAAACAGCCTCCAGACAGAAATTGCCATGAATTTGAAGAGGATGACAAAAAATCTTCTAAACTAGCGCAGACTGAGTGGGATGTATCACAAAGAATTCATAACGCCGTAAGTGTACTTCACAAATCCTCGAAAACGTACAGAACAGAACGTTCGCAATTAGGTGGCAATACTGCAACAGTAAGTTCCAACAGAAGTACCACTGAAGGTGTTAATTACACCGATTTATCTTGTCTTCTTGTGTGCATCACGAGAACAAATCCAGGAGCAGAAAAAAGGAAACTCCTTTTAGAAAACAAAGCTCGCACTCAATTTGTCAGCACAAGCACAGAAAATGAGCCTCTCTAACACAAAACAGTGGCAGCCGCGCTTTGTGCGCCGATGACAAAATAGAAGTAACAACAAGAGACAGAAAAAAAAGAAAATTGTGGGAAATAGCAAAGGAAGGAACCCACTTGTATCATGTCGAGGCAATTATTTCATCCGCACAATTTCCTACCGAGTCGCTACTTTAGGCGTCGGCTCCCTCATCGGAGAAGTATATCTTTCATTTGTCACATGGTTTCACCGCACCGGCCGCCGACAAAGAGAAAGCTCCATGAATCATATTGTCAGCATCCCTCCCACGCTTTGCCACCCCGCACGCGTATAAGGAAGAAGGACTCGACGGTGAGTGCTTTCTCGCCAAGTGGCTGAAGATGTTCTTTTTCTTTCCCTCTCTCTCTATGTGTGTGCTTTTCTTGTACCGACTAGGCAAACATAACGACAACATAATGCATACAAATATGTATTTTATGCTCGAGGCTGATATATCTCTATCACGGGAATCATTTGCAGAAGAAAGAACGACGACATCAAGACAGTGTCATTTCCAACACCGTCCTCATTGCTAACTCCCCCACCCCTCCCCACCTCTCACTTCTCCAAATTGGGGCAACCAAAGCACAAAACTTTCCACGCGTTGGGCATCATGTCGCTCTTCCCTAGGACACATTTCTCGCCTTTCAATCCACCAACGAGCCTTCTTCGAATTCGCATTGTATAGTATTCATGACACAAGTTGATGTTATTTTTCTGTTTTGAAATAATGTTTTTCTTTCGTTTTCCTTCCCAATGTACCCACCGACTGTTATTACGTTCTCGGTTTTTTTTTTCTTTTTTCTTTGGATATTACTTCTTCCTTCGAACTTTTGTGTGTTGTGGAAATGTGTGGTAGCAAGTAGGTACCTACGCGCTTTAGTTGCGAAAAAGGACGACGACGGAAGGGGACACTCGGAGGGAAGCTGATGTTATTGTTATTATGGTTTGCTTCCGTCTTTCAGTGTGCCAATGGAAGTGGAAGAAACTGTCGTCCCTTCCGACGCTCAGCATGACGTGAAAAGCCTAAAGTTTTTCCTATGACTTTTACGTTTCAATTTGCCGGCTTTGCGGGTGTGGATTTGACAGAAGGTGGCATAGGGTGGAGAGACATGTCGATGTGAGCAGTCAATCCTGTGACGATGTGATATTCGGAGAATTCTTTCCCGGTTGCTTCAGGCAGGCTGTGCTGTCAACACAAAGTAATGATATATCTGAAGAAAGTGTCCACATGATACTCAATCTTCGTGTGAAGGTGTATTTAGCTGCAGGTGGGTGACAGGGATTGAACAAATCAAAATATTTGACTGCGAGAGTGACTCGAGGTTTTTTATTTCGTGAGGCGTAATAGCTGAACTTCCACTTGATGGACTTAACGTTAGAATAACGTTAGAATCCCCAGTGCGATACATTTGCTGTAATTAGATTATTATTTCTATGAAAATAATCTTTTGAGATTGTGATCTCAACCATTTTAGTATGCCTATAAAGCGCATTTCCCTGTATTAACAACATTCATTCCGAAAATTATATTTTGAGAATATTTCGCTAACAAAATTGGGGTTTTCTCTACGAATTCGTGTATCCACTCGGGGTATTCCAGAATCCTAGTTTGTGCAAGTGCTATCCACAGATTCAGATTTACTAGCATTTCTGAAAGAAGATCGATATGTGTGGTGCAGCGTACATACTCTCTTTAACTTGTAAAACCTTCCAACAATGTAAATCGTGGTAAAATTTGACACGTGAAAAGTGTACAAGAAAGTCTAGGTTGTAAAAAGCTGTTAGTTTTTTGTTCGTGTTCATGGTTTTTCGACAGATTCAACAAAACTTCTCGCTTACAGTTTCCTGCAGAAGATAAATTATTTTTGGCTAAAATTTGAATAAAATCTATTTGAATTCCTGTTTGTTTGGTGTAAACCATATGTAACGCAAATTCGAAGGAAAGACGGACAGGCGACGTTGGAAGTAGGAGAATCTTCAAAGTGTATCAAGAATGTTTTTTTTCTGTATGAGAAGCATCGAAAACATTCGAAATCCCCCGATAAACACATAACAGTTTTATACAAAATCTTTCGTCCACATTCGACAAGCACTTAATCATCCGTTCAATCGTAAAACTCGCTTACCCAATTGATTTTATAGACATCGGAATTGCCACCCTATCGATGCGATCGCCAGAAAGAACATCGCAAGAGCTAGAACTTTCAATTAACTTGCAGTCAACTGTTTTTTTTGTAGTCGCAGTTATTTCTAATAAACTGTAACAGAAACCTCATCTCCTCACGATCAACCTATGATGGTTCAAGAAGAAGTGAACTTTCAAAACCACAAACCACCAATGTGCTGTGACCAACCAACCCAACCTGATCTCGCTGACCAGACTTAGGACGCTGCGGTAAACCGCTCTTTCTAGGTTGGAGACATCGTCCTTCAGACAAAGACATCTGAATTAAAAAGTCACAGGAGGGTTGTGTCCGAGACACGACCGCATAGTTGACGTAGGATTCCGTTAGGCTATCTGTTACATGCTGATTTTGGATATGTTTGAAAAATTACATTGTTAAACTCTTCGATAGTGATTTGGTGACCCTGAAAAGGGTCATTTTTTGGTTGTTAGGTATTGTTTGTTCACTCCACCAATATCCATAACCGATTGATAATGATAGAAAGATGGTGATTAGTAATTTGATGGTGCGTATCCCGATAGAAGATGCCTAAGTGAAATGAGATATAATGAAAGCCGTCCTCTGTGACCCTGGACGAGCTGGCTCCTGTGTTATGTATGGATGAAACAAAGAAATAAAACTCATCAATGTTGTATAAGATGATTATCATTATCGAACACAATTATCAAGTTTTCTCACCAGAAAAAAGTGTTATTTTACTATTCATAATTCTTTCATAATTTTTACTTTTTGAGTGTTTACTCAACCCGTTTCCCTTTTCGCTTAAAACCCAACGGAACACGATGCTACATGCCCCAATGCGAATTTCAATTGGACATTGATATCGGTCATTGATATGAAATTTCACGAAGCAACCAACATAAAAGTTCCAAATTTAAATTTTATTTATATTCTATCAAACATAAGTTCTATTCAGTTCATTGAAATATCAGTCTTCAATTAATCAATCGAAAGATTCTTATTGGAACGAAAATAAATAAAAAACACTCATTCATCACTCCCTACTTATTCGCCAGTACGTTTGCAATCAGTATATCCACGCTAGTTACAATGAGCACTATCCATTTGTACGCGTCGTTAGTTAAACTGTCGACCATGAGGGTATTTACATGCTGATTTCCCCCAGACACCTTGGATTTTAAATCTCTGTTAGGGAATACATGTCGTTGGGAACATAAGCTCCTCCTACCTTCATTTACTTGCAATGCCGATTTCCCCCAGGCAGCTTGGTTTCGATGTCTCTGTTAGGGAATACACTTCGGTGGGAACAAAAGTTCCCTCTACTTTGATGTGCCGATTTCTCTGTATCTTCAATTTCGACCAGTCAGAACGAGGTATTTTCGTTTAGAGATTTTTTGATTGTTTGCTAGTTAGTTTCATATGATATATTATTTGAATTGTTCAAATATCTCGTAAATCCATCAGGAAATAACTGACCAATAATTGTAAGAACATGAGCCGCCGTTTGTGTCGTCAATTTCGACCAATAAGAAGTGGGTATTTCCGTTAGGATAGGAGTTGAAATACTCCAATTATTCGATGGTTAGTTTCATAGCATATATAATTTTCTTCAATGTAAAAAATTGTTATGGAGTGCCGAAATTGATTGACACAAAAATCTCAACAATTCATCCTGAAATGACTGAGTAATAAGCGTTTGAAAATGGACAATTTTCACGATGTGCTCGATTTCCGTTTTTCAATTTGTACCCCAATTTGTTCCCGAAAGACGCAATCCTACGTCAAAATTTTCTGCAGAAGTTTCGTAACATTTGGAAACCTTGCCGTGAATTATAATCCCAAGAATTCGACGAACGGGAAATTTCGAACAGAAAAACAGTACGTTTTCCAATAAGAATTATGTGAATTACGTTGGTAATGGGTTTATTTTTCTATCGCCGCATGAATCATGAATTGTTAATATATTGGATCAAACTGAAAAACGATTTCATTAAAAATGTATTATTTATTTAAAATTATATTTGACGAAACTTTTATCGATGTCTGATCAACGAATATTCGCTCGATTAATCGAATACTTATACATTTCCTCGAATGAATCGGTTATTGCAATATGCCCCTACGAAAATTTTAGACATTTCTAGATGTGATATGATGATTTCCTGTTAGATGTTAGTAGAGAATGTAAAAATAAACAGTATTTTTGTTCATAGTTTTATATAGTTTTTGTGGTAGGTGGAAAACAGTAAAATAAACTCTTTTGTTTCAAAAAAACAGGAAGTGGGTTATATCTATGGTATAACCGCAAGGGTGACGTAGGACTATCGTTGATTTAGAGATCATTTGTTCGAAGTTGAATCTAAATCCATTCTGAATGAATGAATAAATGAATATTTGGGGGACTTCGAAAACGAGAGCGTTACGTTGGAGGCACAAGGTTTTATGCATCCAATATAGGATACGAAAAACCTTGTTCTGAAGAATAATCTTCAGAAGCTAACCTGCTAACTGTACTTGATTGACAATTCACAAACCCAAATGTATTATATGGATATTTTATGGATAGAAAACATTCAAATAAACTCTTTCACATGAATGTATTTTTAAATTCCCAGAGGAACTGGCAGATTATTTTCAGTAACGATTAGATATTTCCACATTTTCCTCGATACTGGAAGCCCACCAGTGGTTAATGCTAATTCGATAACCATCTGTTAATAGCACTTGATTGAAACATATTTGGTCACAGTGTTACATGGATAGAAAACATTCAAATAAACTTTTTCACATGAATGTATTTTTAAATTCCAAGAGGAACTAGCAGATTATTTTCAGTAACGATTAGATATTTCCACATTTTCCTCGATACTGGAAGCCCACCAGTGGTTAATACTAACTCGATAACCACGTGTTAATAGTACTTGATTGAAAAATATTTGGTCACAGTGTTACATGAATAGAAAACATTCAAATAAACTCTTTCACATGAATGTGTTTTTAAATTCCCAGAGGAACTGGCTGATTATTTCCCAGCAATGATTAGATCTTTCCGGAGCTTTCTCGATGCTGAATGGCATCCAAACGGAAAGAATTCTGCGCGTGTATGTGTCGATCCTTCGCCGTCCACCTCCTCCAGCACGTTAGGCAACGATGTTGTCTTGTCGATGTCCTCACGAAAAATGAATGTGTCTCACCACCAGAATATCGCTTAAGTATGCTTTTTGTGTGTGATTGAATCGAGAGAAGGTGTGGTTTACGATGGCAATTTGGAAGGCAAACTAGAGGGGATTGAACTCTCTGAGCTCGGAACTTTCGGCGACTGAGCAATAATCGATTGCGGGCGCATACAATATTGGATACGGAAATATCCTACTGATGGGGAAGAATAATCTTCTGAAGCTATCCTGTTAATTTCGATTGATTGAAAAATCACAAAACCAAATGTATTTGGTCACAGTGTTACATGGATAGAAAACATTCAAATAAACTCTTTCACATGAATGTATTTTTAAATTCCCAGAGGAACTGGCTGATTATTTCCCAGCAATGATTAGATCTTTCCGGAACTTTCTCGATGCTGAATGGCATCCAAACGGAAAGAATTCTGCGCGTGTATGTGTAGATCCTTCGCCGTCCACCTCCTCCAGCACGTTAGGCAACGATGTTGTCTTGTCGATGTCCTCACGAAAAATGAATGTGCCTCACCACCAGAATATCGCTTAAGTATGCTTTTTGTGTGTGATTGAATCGAGAGAAGGTGTGGTTTACGATGGCAATTTGGAAGGCAAACTAGAGGGGATTGAACTCTCTGAGCTCGGAACTTTCGGCGACTGAGCAATAATCGATTGCGGGCGCATACAATATTGGATACGGAAATATCCTACTGATGGGGAAGAATAATCTTCTGAAGCTATCCTGTTAATTTCGATTGATTGAAAAATCACAAAACCAAATGTATTTGGTCACAGTGTTACATGGATAGAAAACATTCAAATAAACTCTTTCACATGAATGTATTTTTAAATTCCCAGAGGAACTGGCTGATTATTTCCCAGCAATGATTAGATCTTTCCGGAGCTTTCTCGATGCTGAATGGCATCCAAACGGAAAGAATTCTGCGCGTGTATGTGTCGATCCCTCGCCGTCCACCTCCTCCAGCACGTTAGGCAACGATGTTGTCTTGTCGATGTCCTCACGAAAAATGAATGTGTCTCACCACCAGAATATCGCTTAAGCATGCCTTTTGTGTGTGATTGAATCGAGAGAAGGTGTGGTTTACGATGGCAATTTTGAAGGCAAACTAGAGGGGAATGAACTCTCTGAGCTCGGAACTTTCGGCGACTGAGCAATAATCGATTGCGAGCGCATACAATATTGGATACGGAAATATCCTACTGATGGGGAAGAATAATCTTCTGAAGCTATCCTGTTAATTTCGATTGATTGAAAAATCACAAAACCAAATGTATTTGGTCACAGTGTTACATGGATAGAAAACATTCAAATAAACTCTTTCACATGAATGTATTTTTAAATTCCAAGAGGAACTAGCAGATTATTTTCAGTAACGATTAGATATTTCCACCTTTTCCTCGATACTGGAAGCCTACCAGTGGTTAATACTAACTCGATAACCACCTGTTAATAGTACTTGATTGAAAAATATTTGGTCACAGTGTTACATGGATAGAAAACATTCAAATAAACTCTTTCACATGAATGTATTTTTAAATTCCAAGAGGAACTGGCAGATTATTTTCAGTAACGATTAGATATTTCCACCTTTTCCTCGATACTGGAAGCCCACCAGTGGTTAATGCTAATTCGATAACCACGTGTTAATAGTACTTGATTGAAAAATATTTGGTCACAGTGTTACATGAATAGAAAACATTCAAATAAACTCTTTCACATGAATGTGTTTTTAAATTCCCAGAGGAACTGGCAGATCATTTTCCAGCAATGATTAGATCTTTCCGGAGCTTTCTCGATGCTGAATGGCATCCAAACGGAAAGAATTCTGCGCGTGTATGTGTCGATCCTTCGCCGTCCACCTCCTCCAGCACGTTAGGCAACGATGTTGTCTTGTCGATGTCCTCACGAAAAATGAATGTGTCTCACCACCAGAATATCGCTTAAGTATGCTTTTTGTGTGTGATTGAATCGAGAGAAGGTGTGGTTTACGATGGCAATTTGGAAGGCAAACTAGAGGGGAATGAACTCTCTGAGCTCGGAACTTTCGGCGACTGAGCAATAATCGATTGCGGGCGCATACAATATTGGATACGGAAATATCCTACTGATGGGGAAGAATAATCTTCTGAAGCTATCCTGTTAATTTCGATTGATTGAAAAATCACAAAACCAAATGTATTTGGTCACAGTGTTACATGGATAGAAAACATTCAAATAAACTCTTTCACATGAATGTATTTTTAAATTCCCAGAGGAACTGGCAGATTATCTTCAGTAACGATTAGATATTTCTACATTTTCCTCGATACTGGAAGCCCGCCAGTGGTTAATACTAACTCGATAACCACCTGTTAATAGTACTTGATTGAAAAATATTTGGTCACAGTGTTACATGAATAGAAAACATTCAAATAAACTCTTTCACATGAATGTGTTTTTAAATTCCAAGAGGAACTGGCAGATTATCTTCAGTAACGATTAGATATTTCTACATTTTCCTCGATACTGGAAGCCCACCAGTGGTTAATACTAACTCGATAACCACCTGTTAATAGTACTTGATTGAAAAATATCTGGTCACAGTGTTACATGGATAGGAAACATTCAAATAAACTCTTTCACATGAATGTATTTTTAAATTCCCAGAAAAACTGGCAGATCATTTTCCAGCAATGATTAGATCTTTCCGGAACTTTCTCGATGCTGAATGGCATCCAAACGGAAAGAATTCTGCGTGTGTATGTGTCGATCCTTCGCCGTCCACCTCCTCCAGCACGTTAGGCAACGATGTTGTCTTGTCGATGTCCTCACGAAAAATGAATGTGTCTCACCACCAGAATATCGCTTAAGTATGCTTTTTGTGTGTGATTGAATCGAGAGAAGGTGTGGTTTACGATGGCAATTTGGAAGGCAAACTAGAAGGGAATGAACTCTCTGAGCTCGGAACTTTCGGCGACTGAGCAATAATCGATTGCGGGCGCATACAATATTGGATACGGAAATATCCTACTGATGGGGAAGAATAATCTTCTGAAGCTATCCTGTTAATTTCGATTGATTGAAAAATCACAAAACCAAATGTATTTGGTCACAGTGTTACATGGATAGAAAACATTCAAATAAACTCTTTAACATGAATGTATTTTTAAATTCCCAGAGATTCCCATTTTCCACAAAAAATTAGATCTTTCCGGAACTTTCTCAATGCTGAATGGCATCCAAACGGAAAGAATTCCGCGCGTGTATGTGTGTGTAGCGATGTCTTCCCGGGGAACCGTTTGTGGCATCACTCTCCTCCTGATGGATTCCCTTCTGGCCTAGGGTGCACAAACAGGCTCTTGGTGACACCGTTCATCCGCGCTTTCATGATAAACGAAGAGCTTCACCACAACAGCGACAACATGCTCCAATCGCTGTTCAATTAGAACTGAACGGATTTCCGAGCGGCGCTCGCTTATATACCGATTGGTGATTTCAATAGCCTGTTTTGAAAGCAATTTTAAGACTATTGAAACAAGTTTTTGGATCAAAAAGTAACAAGTATAGAACGCGTAGACATTTTATCTTTCGAATGAAGTGTTTATCATACCATTTCGTTCAGTTGTTTAGGAGCTATTAACGCTCAAAATCTCGGTCTCCGGCGTAACGCTTTCGGTTTCGAAACTTTGATTTTACACCCCGGTATAGAAATGAAAGACGTAGTCCTACGTCAAAATTGATAGTCCTGAGAAGGACTGGAATGGTTTAATGGGTTGTACGGAATCTGCTGCGTCGGATGTAGCAGTTTAGTTTTGGGAGCGGTAGCTTTTACGGATTCGCTGATGCTTTCCTTGACTTTGGCGCCATCGGCTTCTGTGCGTCGATTTGCGAGGGTTTGATTGGCACAACCACGACGAGCTAAACGACGGATAGCGAGTGTGATACCATGCACTTCGCTCCTCGGCCTCCTTTGCCGCATTCAATTGTTGATGTGAAGAGGAGCGCACCAGCAATGCACACTAGATTTAATTCGATGCTCTCCGCTGCTTCCTCTTCTTTGCTCCCTTTGCCGCACCGCATCCATCGTTGGTTGCCGATGGCTTCCTCTCCTTTGCCGCACCGTATGGTGTTGGTCGATTTGTAGAGCACTGCACACTAGAAGCTCAGATGTTTGCCGATCTGAGCGTTGAACGAGAATGAGAAATCCAAGGAAGGAAGGAAGGTATTGAATTAGAGAGACTTTAAACTCTGAGAGTTCATTCGTCTCTGAGAAATCCAAAAATGCTACCGTCCTTTTATATCAGTTGGTATGTGAGAAATAGGCGCCCCCACTCGCTCGCCATGCAAATATTTGACTTATTGGGGAATGAAAGAAGCGAAGCAGGTGAAAAAGAAATGACATCAATTTCGACCAATCAGTACCGTTTGGATAGGGGTTGAGATTTTTCAATTGTTCGATAGTTAATTACATGATATAAATTATTTTATTCAAGGTGAAAACTTGTTATAGAGTGCCGCAATGTTTTGATGTAAAAATCTCATCAATCCGTCATGAAATGACTGAGCAATAAGCGTTTGAAATTGGACATTTTTCACGATGCGATCGATATTCGTTTTTCAATTTGTACCCCAATATGTTCCCGAAAGACGTAATCCTACGTCAAAAGCAGACGGCGCAACCCTGGTAAATTATCCGAGTTGATAACAACCAAACCATCGTAATAGTTTGTTAGTTTGTCGATAAAAATTAGGCGCAATGTTCTCAGTTGCTAGAAAGGTTTGACCTGGTGAACATCGGGGTACAGATGTTGTAGGGATGGAGATCCAAATGAAAAGGGAAATTTCGAATTTCATTTATTTTCATTGAAGCCCCGGATCACGAAGTCCCGATGGTTACCCGACCAAACCATAATAGCGACTGAAAACGGTAAGTTAAACACAGCGGCATGGCACCAACTCTTCTACCGCCACCTCTGCCTCGTCAATGTTACCTTCAAAATCTGGTAGTCCATTTGAAACCACCCATTAGATTCAAAAGTTTGAAACGCACGTTATATTATTTCAATTTTTAGTTTCGATTCATTAGGCGGCCTACTCACTTGCACCGATCTGATAATCAACTCTTTGCTCCTTTCAACATACATTGGATTCTTTTTTACGCGATTTTTTTCTGCGTGATTTTATTTTACGCAGGAGCGTAAAATGGTTGTGGTTGTGACGAGCGCGCGCCGGCTATGGGGCAATCTTTTTTTACGTGATTCTCTCGAAATTACGCGATTTGCTCGAAGTTACGCGATTTTTTTAAAGCTTTAAGATTTAAGTTTTTGCGCGTACGCATCAGTCGCGTGAAAAAAAAATCAGTGTACTCCTACTTACACGTTCAAACAAACAAAACAAAACATTAGACTGACAATTGGCGAACACAATACTTATGCAATGCGATTACATTGATATCAAAGATCAAAATAACTGCGTAAAATATGATTCTTTTCATGTACCGCACAACAATAAAATCCACACAAGGAAGAAAATCGCACAAAAAAGCACCCTAAAGCAGATTTCCAGGTATTTGTTATCCACAGTTTTTTTTTTGATGCTGCTGCAATGAAACAGTTTTAGCCATTCATATTTATTTTAAGCGATTCATATACGACAACGATTTTTACATATTAGATGTAAGGATAGTTTTAAGAATTGAGTGTGAAGTGTCAGTGTGAATGAGAATGTGAATGTGAATGTGAGTGCGAGTGTAAACACACATCTCCTTACATCCCATCCTTTTCCTAATGAAAATGTGTCACCCTTCTAAACTCGAGTCGACCGCGAGTAATCGGTTTCCTATTTCATTAACCATAGAATTAAGGAAATAACATGTTGATATATGCTATTTGAAATATAGTTAAGAGTTTGGCTCCATTAAACTTATGTAACTGAGCCTGTAAAAATAAACGGATTAATAAAAAAAAACGATTTTTACGTAATTTTACGTTAGTTTCGCGTTAACAGCATCGAGCTTCGTGTACCGTGGGTGTAAGGAAAAAGTGATTAGAAAGCTCAAAATCAGTTCCCAAAGTGTTAAGATTTGTACGATAATTACTACTTCAAATTAAAATTATATTAACCGAATACTTAGGCACGTAGTCCAACCCCTTAAGGGGGTAGTACACTATGGACATCATAAAAAGTATGTGATTTTCGCGACTTTTTTCAACGAGGAAATAAATTACTATGTTTAAACTGATATCACAGTTTTATTAGGTATACTCCCGTTCTACGCATAGTTGTTCCATGTTCCAAAATCAGCAACTGAGTAAAACGCATTCAAAGTTTTCTAGCATATTTGTCCACCAAAAGCTTTACGCGTTTCAGTTTGACAGTGTACCGATTTTTTTACAAGCAGTACACTATTGTTTAATGAAATGAGAAAAGTTCCCTTCACTTGAATCAATCAAGCTTGATTACGGTTTAAAAATACATGGTGGGACAGTTATGCCTAGAATATCAACATGGTACAATGGGACTTGATGTTGTTTTTTGAAATACAGGGAACAAACAATTAGTTATTTTGTGTTTTTCCGAAAGATTATGCAATAAAACATCGTTTTATGAAGAAGGTAGTGATCTGCGACACCGTTGCCGAATATAAATCTCATTGTTATTGGGCATCCGCTAACAAAGTATATACGTGTTCTGTTAAACTTTTTTTAAAATTTGTTTGAGAATTAGTACGTTCTTCCAAACCAGTATTGTTTGTATTAGCCTTGCTGAAAGCGTGACATAAAATTCTTGTACTTAAACCGATTTTTTATATGGATCTACAAAAATTAAATGGTAGTACAGTTATGAATAGCATATCAATATGGGACAATTGAGCTTGGTGTTGTTTTTTTTGAAAGTTGTTTTTTTGAAAGAAGTTTGTTCCCAAACTATATATTTTTTTTTGTATTCTTCAGGAAGATTAGGCATAAAAACATCGTTTTATGAAGAACAATAAAAATTGTCAAAAAGTAACATGGTACAACTATGCGTAGAACGGCAGTATGGATTACTTAACAAACAAAAAAATGGTGTCAATTGGACTGTCCCCTGAATAGTCGCAACCGCTTTGTTGAGCCCTTGCAGCCAAAATATTCCAAACTGGTGGGAGTTCTACAAGTTTTTCTAGTGGACCGATTTCAACCAAGTTTTTTTAACGTAATCTTGGATAGAATTCCTGTCATCGTACGTAGTATTTTTCCAAAATATAGATTTTTGACGACATATTTTGTAAAAAGATTGCGTTTTTGCCTGAAAAATCAAGACAAATTTGCTTGTAACTTTGAAACGGAGCATCGGACAAACCTGGGACAAAAACTACAGTAAAGTAGACATCCTAGAGAATATTTCAGACCAAAAAATATTTTATTTTTTATTTTTTCAGGATTCCATAGTTTACAACCCCCTTAATCGCACACTACACTCTGTCCAACTACTATAAGACCAGGTGATGATCTTGCTACTTTGTCTCATTGTAAACAAACAATGCTTCATTTTATATTCTAGTGTATAAGTATTGGTAACTACCATACACTGCATGATTTTCGTATGTGTGTGTGCAAGCGCTGAGCGTAAACGAATGTTTTTGTATTTTTCAAGTGTCAAGTTTCATTCGTTAACCAGCTTCCGAGGCATCCAGACGTAGAGTTGTTTGCGTCTATTGTACCGTTACAACAATACCGTTATTGGCTTCGTGACTGGTGGAGTGCTTTTGTTTTCACCCAAGCGGGTTTGTGAATGTCGCGTGTGATCCGTGCTGTGGAAAAGCGGAATACCAGTGCCACAATCAGCGGAGAACAAAGGCTGCTACAGCGGACGCTGTGACCTTTTGCTGGTGTCGGATTATCGGCATTGTTTTTCTGGCATTGCCGTATTATCACCGAGGTATACCGATTCATCGCATTATTGGCCGATACACCATCTCGTCTGTATCAACGTGGTCTGCCGTTCGATTTGGTGCAACGAGGTACATATAAAATAAATATAAATATAAGATTAGAAAATTAGTTAGAACATTGATTATAATGGAGAATGATGAGGGATCTCCAGAAATGGAGACCTCCGACTCTGAAACCAATTCAAAAAAAGTAAATGGGAAAAAACATAAACGAGTCCCTCCTACAGAATGTAGTTCGTCTGGGGACGAATCTGCTCATCCTACCAAGCCCCCCTCGAAAAAAATTGCCTCCTCCCTCCTCCCTGAACTCCCCAAAACTCCCACTCCTCCTCTCCCACCATCGATTTCATTTCCTTCTTCTGATATTTCCGAGCCAGTTCCAACCTCGTCCTCGTCTTCCTCTTCTGTTGTATCCTCTCCCCGTGTCAAGGTTTATCCAGAAGATGCACCTGGAACTGGTCCCTGGGTTGTTTTCTTCCGGCCCAAACCAAACGGAAAAGCACTGAATGTTATTCAGATCACGAAAGATCTGACAAGATACTACTCCTCCGTGATCGAAATTTTAAAAGTTAGACCGAACAAACTGCGTGTTATCGTGAGTGACCGGAAACATGCAAACGGTATTGTGATCGACCAGAGGTTCACCCTAGAGTATCGTGTCTACGTGCCGTCCCATGACGTAGAAATCTCGGGGGTGGTAACTGAAACGGGTCTGACGTGTAAAATGATAAAAGAAGGATTTGGAAAATTTAAAAAACTCCCTTTGGTGAGTGTTAAAATCTTGGACTGCCGCCAACTAGTGAAAGTCTCCCAAGAAGGGGGAGAAACTAAATTCACGCCGTCCGACTCGTTTCGAGTAACTTTTGCTGGTTCCGCCCTCCCTGACTACGTCATGGTGGATAAATTGAGGCTGCCTATGCGACTCTTCGTGCCAAAGCCCATGACTTGCCAAAAATGCAAGTCTGTTGGCCACACTTCAGCTTATTGTGCCAACAAGGAGCGCTGTGCCACTTGCGGAGAGCAACATGTGGGCGAATCCTGCAGTGCGACTGAGCATAAGTGTCCATATTGCGGAGGAGCTCCACATGTACTCTCAGCTTGTGAAACTTACAAGAGTCGCTGGGAGAAACAGAAGCGCTCTTTAAAGGAACGCTCGAAACGCACATTTGCGGAAATTTTAAAGGGCGCTTCTCCACTGGCCCAGCAGCAACAACAACCAATCTACACACACAATGTTTTCTCTACGTTGCCAGTTGATGAAATGGAAGCGGACACAGCTAGCGGGGGCACACCGTTTATTTTCAAAGGGAATCCCCGGCGCAAAAATGTGACCACTCCCAAAATTCAAGAACAAGTCCCCCCGGTGATACCCCCTGTTAGCTTGCCTAAAAAATCGAGTGCAGCGGACAAGCAAAATCAGGTTCCTCCTGGCTTCCGTGGGAATAGTTCATCTTTGAACAACCCAGCACTCGAGGGGACATCAAAAACCCCAACTGTCCCTGTTTTTCCGTCCAGTTCAACTTCCCAATCGGGATTTATAAAGTTGTCTGACCTTGTGGATCAAATCTTCACGTGTTTTAATGTTTCCGACTCCATCAGAACCATTGTTATCTCAATGCTTCCAGTATTAAAGACAATTTTGCAACAATTGATGCAAACATGGCCCCTCCTTGCAATGATTATCTCTCTTGATGTCTAATTCAAATAGAGAGGTCGGAGATATCACTGTTTTACAGTGGAATTGTCGTAGCCTTATCCCTAAATTGGATACATTCAAATTTTTAATTCATAACTCCAATTGTGATGTTTTTGCTCTGTCCGAAACTTGGCTTTCTTCGCGAGATGATCTCTCTTTCCACGATTTCAATATTATTCGCTTGGACCGTGATGACAGATACGGAGGGGTGCTATTGGGGATCAATAAGTACCACTCATTTTTTCGAATTGACCTTCCACCTATTGGAGGGATCGAAGCTGTTGCTTGTCATGCAAACATCAGAGGCAAAGACCTCTGTATTGTCAGCTTGTATTGGCCTCCGAGAGCTGCGGTTAGCCGCAAGCAACTTGTTGACATGTGCTCACTCCTTCCTGAGCCACGATTGATCTTGGGAGACTTCAACTCTCACGGAACTGCCTGGGGGGAACAGTACGACGACAATCGTTCATCGTTGATCTATGACCTTTGTAACAGCTTCAATATGACCGTTTTGAATACTGGGGAAACAACACGTGTACCTAAACCTCCTGCTAACCCAAGTGCTCTTGACCTCTCGCTTTGCTCGAATTCACTATCGTTAGATTGCAAGTGGAATGTAATCCAGGACCCCAACGGTAGTGATCACTTGCCAATCAAAATTTCCATCACCATTGGGTCGAATTCTTCTGAATCTATAAACATGGCATATGACCTCACAAGACACATTGACTGGAAAAAATATGCGGACGCGATTGCTCTAGCCATCAATTCCAGAGATGGCTTACCTCCATTGGAGGAGTATAACTTCCTTTCTCGTTTGATCTATGACAGCGCAGTTCGCGCTCAAACGAAACCCATCCCAGGTTCCACTATTCGCCGAAGGCCTCCCAATCTATGGTGGGATAGCCAGTGTTCCAAGCTTTATGTAGAAAAATCGAATGCATTTAAAGCTTTTCGGAAACGTGGAACCCCTGAAAATTTTCAAACGTATTTAGCCCTTGAAGATCAATTTAAAAACTTAATCAAAGGGAAAAAACGTGCTTATTGGCGAAATTTCGTGGGAGGTTTGTCACGAGAAACGTCAATGAAAAAATTATGGAAAGTGGCTCGAAACATGAGAAATCGCTATTCAACGAATGAAAGCGAAGAATATTCACATCGATGGATTTTTAATTTTGCACGGAAGGTTTGTCCTGATTCCGCTCCTGTGCAAAAAATTGTTCGAGATATACCACAAGATAGGTGCGATCTTGATTCCGAGTTTTCGATGGTAGAATTCTCTCTTGCTCTGCTTTCTTGTAACAATTCTGCTCCGGGATCGGATAGAATTAAGTTCAACTTGCTGAAAAACCTCCCTGATGTGGCGAAACATCGCTTGTTGAATTTATTCAATCGGTTTCTGGAGAATAATATTGTTCCAGATGATTGGAGACAAGTACGAGTTATAGCTATTCAAAAACCCGGAAAACCCGCGTCCGACTTCAATTCGTACCGCCCAATAGCAATGCTGTCTTGTATACGGAAATTGTTGGAGAAAATTATCTTATTTCGCCTTGATCGATGGGTTGAAACGAATGGCCTACTCTCAGATACACAATATGGGTTCCGCAGGGGCAAGGGGACGAATGATTGTCTTGCGTTGCTTTCTTCAGAAATTCAAATGGCTTACGCCGAAAAAAAACAAATGGCTTCAGTATTCTTGGACATAAAGGGGGCTTTCGATTCTGTTTCAATAGAGGTTTTGTCGGACAAATTACACTCTCGGGGTCTGCCGCCTCTATTGAATAATATGGTATATAACTTGCTTTGTGAGAAACATTTGAACTTTTCTCACGGAGATTCGGCAGTAAGTCGGGTCTCTTACATGGGCCTCCCCCAGGGCTCATGTTTAAGCCCCCTTTTGTACAACTTCTATGTAAGCGACATCGACAATTGCCTTACACAAAATTGCAGCCTAAGACAACTTGCAGATGATGGAGTGGTGTCTGTCGTAGGATCAAACGAATCCGACCTGCAAGGACCCTTACAAGATACTTTGAACAATTTTTCAACCTGGGCCATTGGGCTAGGGATCGAATTCTCCACGGAGAAAACAGAGATGGTGGTTTTTTCTAGGAAGCATAGACCAGCAAAACCAAAGCTTCAACTTTTGGGTAAACCGATCACTCATGCTATGTCATTCAAGTATCTTGGGGTCTGGTTCGACTCCAAATGTACTTGGGGGGCCCATATTAGGTATCTGAGTAAAAAATGCCAGCAAAGAATAAACTTTCTCCGTACAATTACCGGCACCTGGTGGGGAGCCCATCCCGAAGATCTTATAATGTTGTATCGAACAACTATTCTCTCAGTGATGGAGTATGGCAGTTTCTGTTTTCAATCAGCTGCCAAAACACACCTCATTAAACTCGAGCGAATTCAGTATCTTTGTCTCCGTATTGCGTTGGGATGTATGCCCTCAACGCATACCATGAGTCTCGAGGTTTTGGCAGGCCTACTCCCACTAAAAGATCGCTTCAATTTATTATCTCTTCGGTTCTTCATCCGGTGTAAGGTCATGAACCCATTGGTGATCGGAAATTTTGAGCAGCTGATCGAGCTAAATTTTCACTCCGGATTCATGAGTTCATATCATGAATTCATCTCCATGCAGGTTGATCCTTCTTCGTATATTCCCAACCGTGTTTGTTTCCTTGACTACATCAATTCCTCTGTGCATTTTGATCTGTCCATGAAGCAAGATATCCATGAATATTCAGATTACCAACGATCGAGGATCGCTCCAACGATCTTCGATGAAAAGTATGGGGGTATCAATTGTGATAATATGTACTTTACTGATGGGTCCACTATAAACGAGTCCACAGGATTTGGAGTGTTCAACGAATTTTTTAGCACCTCACACAGTCTTCAGAATCCTTGCTCAGTGTATATTGCTGAATTGGCAGCAATTCATTGGGCGCTGGACAGCGTCGCCTCACGACCTGTTGAACACTATTACATTGTAACGGATAGTCTTAGCTCTGTCGAAGCTATCCGTTCAGTGAGGCCGGAAAAGCACTCGCCGTACTTCCTTGAGAGAATACGAGAAATTTTGAGTGCTTTATCCAGACGCTGTTATGTCATTACCTTTATCTGGGTCCCTTCACATTGCTCCATTCCGGGTAATGAGAGGGCTGACTCATTAGCAAAGGTAGGTGCAATTGAAGGCGATATTTATCAGCGTCAAATCGCCTTCAATGAATTTTATTCTTTAGTCCGCAAAAATACCATCGCTAACTGGCAACGCAAGTGGAATGAAGATGAATTGGGCCGGTGGTTTCACTCGATTATCCCTAAGGTTAGCCTCAAACCGTGGTTCAAAAGTCTAGACTTGAGTCGGGACTTTATTCGCACCTTCTCCCGACTCATGTCCAATCACTGTTCGTTAGACGCGTTACTCTTTCGTTTCAATCTGGCCGGTAGCAATCTCTGCATTTGTGGCCGAGGTTACCACGACATCGAACACGTTGTTTGGGCGTGTGAGGTGTATCTTGTTGCCAGATCGAATTTAGAAAACTCCCTTCGGGCTAGAGGAAGGCAGCCCAATGTGCCGGTGAGAGATGTGTTGGCTCGGTTAGACCTTGATTACATGTCCCATATATATGTTTTCCTTAAAGCTATAGATCTTCGTGTGTGATTGTCCCTACATCCTTATACCCTCCTTTCCTTCCTTTGCGGGTAATTCGTCCCCTTGCTATAAATAGTAGAACAAGTTGAAATGTAAATACACTATAGATATACGAATAGATTTAAGAAATGAGTGTTCATCAACATTGTTACAATTTCCTTATATCTCATCCTTCTCCTAAAAATATGTCACCCTCCTAAACTCGAGTACACCGCGAGTAATCGGTTTTCCACCTTACTAACCATAGATCTAAGAAAATTGTTTATGTATATAGTTTTAAAATTATATTTAAGAATTCGGCTCCTTTAAACTTAAGTAACTGAGCCTGTAAAAATAAACGAATTAATAAAAAAAAAAAAAAAAAAAGTGTCAAGTTTCTATAAGACCAGTTACATTTTCCGTTGTTTTAGTTGTTTTGGTCAATAAATCTGGAAAATGCCGAAGGGAAAAGTGCTCACGGAGAGAGAAAAAAGACAAATCGATGCATTTTACCAAGAAAATGTTGGAATTAGAGAAATTGCTCGTCGGATTGGACGATCCCATCAAGTAGTGCTTAATTATTTGACGAATCCTCAAGGATACGGTAAGAAGGAGAGAGCTCCACATAAATCGAACCTCTCTGACCGGGATAAACGGGAAACAGCTAAAACAGCTTCGATTACCTCAAAATCGCTTATGCAAATAAAGCAATAATTCAAAATCAATGTTATTCGGGTGACAATTCGTCAAGTTTTGGTAAAAAATCTTCACATAAAGATTGCTTAAAAGGTTAAAGCTCCTCATCTTACACCATCTCATAACGGAAGACGTCCGAGTTTTGCCAAAGCTCACGTGGACCGACAATGGGGTATGGTATGTTATGACAAAGAATGTTTCCAAAAGAATACATTTACATACTGTTCATTC
The DNA here is from genome assembly GCF_029784135.1 of Toxorhynchites rutilus septentrionalis. NCBI lineage: Eukaryota > Metazoa > Arthropoda > Insecta > Diptera > Culicidae > Toxorhynchites > Toxorhynchites rutilus. The sequence continues at coordinate 228,334,243 of NC_073745.1, read as the reverse complement.
TCCTCTAGCCATGAGGAAAGCCGTTTTGGACGCCTCACTGCCGTCGCCACCGATGGTTTGCTAGCTGGATAACTGTCGAATCGTTGTTGCTACTTTAAATAATCTTGTGCAGAATCGACTCTTAAATAAGAGGAGAGAAGCACCAAATATATCCCATAGCACAGTCTCTTGTGAACCCATCTTGCACCAAGCGTTCGAAAAATCGAAAAGCAATTTTTCATGTCTCTGAAAGGCAACCAAATGGTAATGTTTTGCTTCAAAAGAAGCTTAATTTATTAGCTACCACTTACCATCAATTTCATTCAATTTTGTATTACTTTATTAGGCAATAAATTCGATTTAAAGCAAGTATGTCCGAAATGTGTTTTAGATTTCAATAAAAAAAACACAAAAAAAATATGTGAACTTTCCTACATTATTACTTTGATAAAAGAAAACACATTGTGATGTAGGGCAAAAATCATTCGATTGAAGCCCCTACAGGAATATAACACCCGGGGAAATTGAGTGTTTGAAAAATCGAACGTTGACCACAACGAAATTTTTTTTTCTGCTGGGCATTCTGCAAGCGCATTCTGGTTTATTTACTTTGAAAGACGGAAGGTTTTTCACTTATTTCATAATTTTCAATTGTGAATGTTTGTAGGCATCAATTAATTCAGCAAATTTTATCGGAAAGTTACATTTATTTCCGCGATGGAGGAACTAATCAATACGTGGAACAATTATTCCAATGAGATGGCTGGTGTGAATATTTTTCTGCCGGAACCGGTGGGCGATCTCATCGATGAAGAAACCCTAAATGATGTTTCTATTCAGCTGAATAATAACCTCCCATCCCTCATTGCGATTGTTTTTTCGCAGCGTATGTGTACTTTACAGGTTTCGGAAAATGTTTACGATTTTCCGGGAAATGGATAATCGGAAAGAAATAATTCGTAAGCTTTGACAGTTTTCCTCCGCCAACAATAAAAAATCAGCAATAGATTTCGTTTGGAAGAAAAAAAAACCTGCCGGTAATACATTAAAACTACATGAAATAAGAAAGGTCACATTTCACCATAGGTGGATTAATTTTGGTTGAAGCCTAGTGACTTTCATCCCCCTGTCCCGGAATGTAAGTTCAATGCGTTTATGAATGCCACATATAAGCTAATTGAGGTGACTTTTAGTTCGCAGTATGTTTATACTTGCAGTATGTATGTTACTTGCAAAAAAATCAACTCAGGAATCAAATAGGAGCTGCAAAGTAAGGTGGCTTCCTCAATAAACCGAGAAACTTTGCTATCTCACGTCATTCGCCGCGCGGAATAAAGGGGAATATTGACAGAAAACGATCGTGATTAAAGCGTGGTTAAGCAGCTCAATCGGTGACCAAACAGGGGGAGGGTTAGAATATTGAATGCGTACTGATATGTACGACTACTTGTATGTCATCACTTAAGTACACCCAAACTAGCGTTGGCAGAAAACAGGTCATCTTTGGCAGAAAAGATCCCATTTCCTGTGCATGAGAGTCAAATGCGCAAATAATGAGCTATTTTGAAAGCTTAAAAATGGTTTGTATGTATGCGTACAGACATCTCTTTCTGTTTTCTTTTATCTTTTCATTTGGGAATGTGCATAGAAAAAATCATACGACGTCAATGGGGATCGAACCAAGGTCGGCTGGAATGCAAAGTTACTTTACACGACCACGCTATCCGTATAGCGTGATAATGTTACACCTCATCATAAAATGAAGTTGGAAGGTGTTTTCTAAGACGATAAAGAAGAACATGAACGAGAATATATCTTTCTCTGTCCGTGCCGTGTTTTTGGAAAACTATACGAACAACTTTCATTTGCTTTCATTTAAATGTACCTCCTGTTTCGCTCCCTCATATTGGCTCTAGCATATATATTATACAAATGATACACATGTATTGGGGAGTAGAACATTTTATGTTATCTTTCAGCTCATTTAATGTAATAAATCGGGATGCCACAACATGTGCTAAAAATTAACTTTGGGTGCACTTTTTAATGGTATGACAGGAACTACGAGCGGTAATGTTTGTATCAGGACTTCACAAAGGGTATATGAATTTTAATTTTTGTCTGACTCCTGTGATGGAATTGGGCTGGTTGCGTTCAGATGATGATGGTCCCACCTCTTTCCCCTACAAAGGCTTGAGCGGGACGAGTTATCTTATTGATAATAATTGAGTTACTGAGTTTATTACATCATACTAACCAGTAAGCACATTAAATTGAAAAGAAAACGGACTGGTTATCCCGCAGACATAGATTACTAATCGATAGAACAATTTAAGCCTTTGTCTAAAGTATTCATTCCATGGCATGTCGAGAGAATTTCCAACCCGGGAAGACCCTAGACCGATCGGGAATTGAACCCAATGCCTATGTCAGTATTAGCCATGAATTTTCAAGGGAAATCCCGCTTTATCAGATCCCCGGCCACGGCCTGCAATTGCGATCGTTTCCGAGTTCTAGTAGCTGAGCAAACCCAAGCCTTATTCTAGCCGACACTTCAGGCCCATCACTTCACATATCCCAAGGCATGTCAAGAAAATTTCCAACCCGAAAAAATTCTTGACCGATCAGGAATTGAACCCAATACCTATGTCAGCATTAGCCTAGAATTTACAAAGGAATTCCCGCTTCACTGGATACCCGACAACGGTCTGTTAATCGTTTTCGAGACCAGACAGCTGAGCAAACCTAAGCCTAATTCCAGCCGATACTTCAGGCCCTACATTCAACCTGGGGTATAAACGTGTCAACCTGAATCTGCAATGAGATCCGCCACAACACAGAAAAATCTTGATATAATTATCTGTTGAGAAGATGAATTTACAAGTATTCCGATTGAGCTATCCCTAGCTTACCTCAGGTTTCCACATTAAATCCCTTGGAATGACTTTGTTTTATTCGATCAAAAATTCTTTTGCTTTTGTTCAATCTCACGTTTCTCTATGTTTGCCAACGCGCGCGGGCTCAAACTATTGCAGACTTCACAATTATTTTTTAAATTTAATTGAATAACTAAGATATATATAAAAGCAAAAAAAAAAAAAAATACCATCATCACCATAGTCTTGACAAGAAAAATACACGGACACACATACACTCAAAAGACAATAATTTCCTCGTTTTATGAAATAATGAAATAATGATGATGATCTCCTCAAAAAGTTTGTACTGTACGAGTTCTCTTGTTGATCTTTATGTAACAATTATTAAAATAACCAGTAAGCACATTGAAGTAAAAAACAAAACAAACGGACTGGTTATATTACAAACATAGATTCCTAATTGATGAACAATTTATGTTATCAACTTAACGTATTTAACCCATGGCATGTCAAGAGAATTTCCAACCCGGGAAGACCCTGGACCGATCGGGAATTGAACCCCATGCCTATGTCAATATTAGCCATGAACTTACAAGGGAAATCCCACTTTATCAGATCCCCGGTCACGGCCTGCATTTGTGATCGTTTCCGAGTTCTGGTAGCTGAGCAAACCCAAGCCTAATTCTAGCCAATACTTCAGGCCCATTACTTTACATATCCCAAGGCATGTCAAGAAAATTTCCAACCCGAAAAAATCCTTGACCGATCAGGAATTGAACCCAATACCTATGTCAGCATTAGCCTAAAATTTACAAAGGAATTCCCGCTTCACTGGATACCCGACAACGGTCTGTTAATCGTTTTCGAAACCAGACAGCTGAGCAAACCTAAGCCTAATTCCAGCCGATACTTCAGGCCCTACATTCAATCTGGGGTATAAACGTGTCAACCTGAATCTGCAATAAGATCTGCCACAACACAGAAAAATCTTGTTATAATTATCTATTGAGAAGATGAATTTACAAGTATTCCGATTGAGCTATCCCTAGCTTACCTCTGGTTTCCACATTAAACCCATTTGAATGCTTTCATTAAAAAGAATTGTTTTTGCATATGTTCTATCTCAAGTTGTCTATGTGTGCTAACGCGCGCGGGCTCAAACTATTGAAGATTTCACAAATATTGTTTAAGTTAACCATCATCATTATAGTCTAAAGATAAGAAAATACAAATATCCGTTAAACTTCGTCATCTTACACACTAACATTAATTATATGCAGGGTCAAAAATCTAAATCATGCTTCAAAAACTCTTTACAAATACTACGGAATATTCGAAGGCTTGTTGCTGTCTTTGCTTCATTTGGTAATGTGTTATACAGGCGATATCCTTTATAAAAAAGTGAGTTTTGGGTACATGACATTCGAAAGTTCATGGTTCTGAGGTCACTTGCTTGCCTTGTGTTATATCGGTGCATATCTCTTCCATACGTTATCGTGTTTTGTAAATAGTTCGGTGTCATGCCGCTAACCATCTTATATATGAACGTAAGAGTGCACTATTTGATACGCTGTCCCACTGACATCCATTGTAGGCATTCAAGCATAAATCTTCGTGGAGTAAGTCGATCGCATCTCAATATCAAGCGCATGGCCTTGTTTTGAACAATTTGCATTCTATTCATTTGCCTCTTATTTGCGAGAAATAGCACAGATGCACAATAATCGAAATGTGGAGCGACCAATGCTTTGTAGATGGTAATTTTACTTTCAAAGGTCAAGAATCGATTAATTCTACAAAGCACTCCATATTTTTGAGCTGCCTTCTTTATAGTATAGTTTATATGTTCGTCGAAGCGCAGCGTTTCGTCAAGAATAACGCCAAGATATTTGATTGAAGTCGTTCTTTCCACAGTTTGCCCATCGATAGTTATACTAAGACTATCACTGTCAAGATTGCGTGTCGATACTACCATATACTTTGTTTTGCTAATATTTAACTTAAGTTTTTTCCATCTCAACCATTCGTCTAAGTTTTGCAGTTCACGGTTCATCTTGACGAAGCAATCTTGCAATGTCTCAGCAACAATGAATATCACTGTGTCGTCAGCAAACAAGTTTACGTCACTGTCATTTAACACCTGTTTAATGTCATTAATATAAAGCAAGAAAAGCAGCGGCCCCAGAACACTTCCTTGAGGTACACCCAGATTCACTGGTCCCGCCGATGATTCACTGTCCCTGTAAATAGTGATTTGTGTTCGCCCGTTCAGGTAACTTTCAAACCAGTTCAATGCAGGTCCAGTTACATTATAATTGGAAAGCAAATCAAGTAATTTCATTCGATCTACTGTTTCAAAAGCCCTCTTCAAGTCAATAAATACAGCCAATACTATTTTTTTCGTTTCGATAGCCTGTTTCCATTTCAGGAGTAATAAATTGAGAGCCGTTTCACAAGAGTGGTTTTTCCTGAACCCTGACTGTTCCTCAACCAGAATTCCATTTTTCGTTATATGTTCCAACAGTTGGTCTTTGATAACGATTTCGAGGATCTTTTCGTATAATGGCAACATATTCACTGGTCTCCGGTCTTCTGGCTTGGACGATTTCGGATTTTTTGGAATCGGTATAACAACAGATTTCTTCCAAGTATGAGGGCATTCGCCCCGAAGCATAGATTCATTTATTATATATAGTAGATTTTCTTTGATTAGATCAAATGCATCTACTAATACGGTTTTATTGATATTCTCAACACCTGCACAGTTTTTCAAATCCATTACTACCTTCCTAAGAGTTTCCATGTTGATAGTTTTAAAACATCTCAATTGTGAAGACAGGCCAGGGAAAACAAAATTCAGTCGATTTGATGGAGCTACAATACCATTGTGGATTTCTTCCACACTTGAAGTGAAAAAATTGTTGAGTTTCTCTGCTGTTATATTGTTATTTTCCTTTTTACCGTCAAACTCAATGTCGATATCCTTGCTGCCGCCTGGATTACATAATGATTTGATTTTTTTCCATAGCTTCTTCGGATCATGCTGTATTGTATTTATCTCATTTTGGATGAATTTATTCTTGGAATGCTTAAGTTCACGTACATAAATATTTCTCCATATTCTGTACGTGCTCCAATTTCCAATAGTTTTTGTGCGTTTAGCTATTATTAAGTAATAATCTCTTCGTCTCTTTATGTTAGCCAACGTAGAGTTATACCAGGCTTTGTTACTAATATTTCTGAGTACTGGAACGGCAGTCTGACTACCGGCAATTATCTGTTTCATTGAAGAACAAAGCGCTTCTTCTAGATTTTTTGCAACATCATGAAGAGAGATTCGTTCTCCAATCGGAGTTATTTTGTTCTGTAAAACAGATTGCAATATTCGTTTTGAATAATTGTTCCAACACTTATATGATTTTTCCTTTTTTATTTCAGAAAAGTCAACATCAGAAAAATGGCAGACCATTCCAATTGTTTCATGATCCGAGATTTTGCTATTGTAAAAAATTTCAATCACACCATCGTCGAAATTCGTAAATACTAAGTCAATGGTCGTCGAAGATGTTCTGGTTATTCTAGTGTGATCATTTATTCTTTGTCTGAATCCAGCGGCTTGGGTGATTGCTTTTAATTCAAAAGATTTCCTATGCTCGTCCCAATCAATGTTAAAATCACCAGTTATGACAATCATTTTTTGTTCATATACTTGTATGTGCTGTAGCCATGCATCTTCCAAAAATTCTAAGAAGTCCTTGTCACTAGCACTAGGCGAATGGTATATTCCAGCGTATATTCCTGAAATTTTGCATCCTCTGACTTCAACGGCTAGAAACCAATTGTCCCCATATGTTCCATTGAAAATTTCTTTAAAATATAAAAGGTTCGAAATATACATAGATACGCCTCCAGTATGGGCAGATCTCGACAAACAATTGATCATTGTGTATCCAACTACATTGAATCCATTCAGATCAGTCAATTCCGTTAAATGTGTTTCAACCATAATTAATAATTTCGGTTTTTCATTGGACAACAATATTTCTATTTCGTCGAAGTGTGTCCGTAATCCAGCCACATTTAGATAAAGCGCATCATATTTTTTCAATTCTCCTTTCTTGGGTGGCTAAATAGAGAAGTCCACCTGTTCCTTTTTCCTCTCGTAGTTTCGGAGGAATATAGGGCAGTTTGTACTCCACGCGAAATGTTTCGTATCTATGTCTATTCTTCGTTCGTTTTTAATTTTGTTACAATTTGAACATTGAATTTCTTCGGATGTACAGTTCTTGAATTCATGATTTTTGCCACATTTCGGACACACGCTGTGTTTTGCTTGGCAGTCGACAATTTTGTGACCATATTCACAGCATTTGAAGCATCTTAGAATCCTCAATCCATCAATAACTCGACATTTTTCAAACCCGCAAAATACTGATTTAGTCTCTATCATTTTATTATAAGTATCCCCATCGACTTCTATTATAGCACTGTATTTATTATATTTCATTTTATTATTACAATAGATTTTTCTTACTTCGAAATGTTTGGTTTTGTCCAACGAAGGGTTCTGTTTCAACAACGCAACTTTCAAATCATTTTCATTCATTTCTTCGCTAAATCCTATAATTTTGATCGTCGGTCTCAATGCTTCTGGTATCTTAACCTCGTAGTCTTGACCCAGTTTTTTCTCAACATTAACCTTGATTAACTCAATTGAGGTTTTATCTGAAGCAGAGACAACAACTGTACCATTCTTCCCGTTTCGCAATCCATTTATATTCAATCCTTTGGGATTGACATTATCTTTTAACATTTTTCTAGTAATATCAGATTCCTGCGTAGTTCGGTGCAACATCGGTTTTTAAATTTTCAAAAAACAATTTTTTTATTTCAATGTGTATAAGATGGTTTAGTAACCAGCATTTTTGTGGCAGATAGAAGTAGCTTGGCAAAGACACAAGGAAGTTATAAGATTCCAACGACGAAAGATGAATTACGTTCCAGGGTTTTTTTTTATCATTGCTTCGCCCGGCAACCAGTTCTGAAGTTTCTCGAAAATGAGGCAAATGATTCGAGGATTCTTCCCATTGATGAGAACTTGTGTCAGCTCTAACATCCTACCATTTCTTGTCTGGATCTTCCGATAGTTAGAAACCGTTGCCTTTGTTCAACAATAATACCATGGATATTATACGGAAATGGCATGTACCTAATAAGACCAAACATTTTTGATGTCGTTAGCTTCGTGATTGTTTGCCAAAGTAGCTAAGTGGCTTCTGAATAAAAAAATCAACACAAACACAATTACTCTAAGAAGCTTATGAATAAAATACTCCACACACAAAAATGTGAAAACGACGTTTTTTTTGTAGACAAGTTGTAAACAAGAAACATGCTAAATTCAACTTCCAAATCGTCGATATTATTAGCAACCATGTGATGTTCCTATGGGAAAATGAGTCTAAATCATACGGCAATACCAGCTACGGAGAAAGTTTTGGGAATGTAATAAAACACAAATTGCCTTATGTTCAATACTTCGTGGTCACGTTTCGACGATGTATTTTTTAACGGCCCTGAGCGTTGAGCCCTCACAAAACGTTACGCATCATGTTGGCTATCTCCCAGTATTGTTGGCGAGGAATATTCATAACAACCATAAACAACCCGTATAGCAAGTGATAGTAATCAAAACAAGCTGTTTTCAATCGTCAACAAAACATGGGAAAATTTCAAAAGATCGGCGGATGAGTTGAACATGAGTTGAACGAGAGACAAATGGAGACACATAAAAACAGATTGTAAAGTTTCTGTTTTTGCATTTTATCGTTACTGGAGATGAAAAATGAATTTGTTTTGAGAATCCTGAGCCCGAAAAACCATGAGAGGGCCACTCAGGCGATCGCTTCGGCTGGACAGAATGATGTGTATTGATAAGGGCCTGTTGATCTATTATGAGCCATTGAAACCTGTTCTATGTTAATGCTAAGAACTGTTAAAAAAGGAATGTTCATTTTATGAGACACCTTTCGATTGAAAACGATTTTTAAAACTAATTATAGGTTTGGCTTGTATACAAGGAAATGATGGTAAATTTATACGAATGCTTGTGAATTAATATATTTATTGCTAACTAGCTGACCCGGCATACTTTGTACTGCCTCAAATTTAATTGAATGTTTTATTGTAAATTCCCGATTAACTGAGGGAACCGCTAATAATAAGCAAAAAATATGTTCAAGCTGTGTATTTAGCTTTGGTTCATTTTTGGTCTTTTAAATCCAATAATCAAGAAGTACATAGCTTCAAATCAAGAAAGTCACAAAATATTAACAAAAGCTACTGAGAACTGTTTTGAAGGGGTATAACATTTAAAAAAAATATAATCATTTGCATACAAACTTCTGTTATTTATTCCCGCCAAGGAAGATGATTTTTTCTAGTACCCAATATGAAGTTGATCAACGCTCACCTGGAATGAAAAGAAAAGAAAGTTTCTTTTAATATAACATTATAGTTTGTGTGAAAATAACGACAACTACATCGATAAATTCGAAAATTAATTTCGGTTCCCTATTTTTTCAACACTGTCGACCAGCAAGGAGTTTTTATTCTTGAAAAGGAAAACCTCTTCGACACAGGACGCAATACCATATAAATTATCCTGCAACAACCGGATGTCAGCAAGCCATTCAGCGGCTTCCTGCAGCGCCTTCGGAAAACTTTCTCAACTCAGCCTGAAGAATTTCAGTTACCCGAGGAAAAAAAACGGGAAAAAGAAAAACGTTCCGCTAGAATGTATGTTCCCTAACCAACCAACCGGAGACGCGGCCTATTACAAGCTCATTCGAACTTCCTGCTGCTGCCTTCGAATGCCACTAACCTTTTTTTTTGCTCAAGCGTCACGCCGTCAGACTATTGCCAGTGGAGGAAACGACACAAACAACCACACCCCTCCCCACCAACTATGAACCGAAAGACCGGAAAGTTGTCCTCAAATAGTATTAGAGCAGAGGTGATGAGATGAAAAAAAAAAGTTTGCCGCTTTCTTCCGTTCGCCGATCCGAGATGCGAGACTTTTTTTTTCTTCACTATCCTCCGTTCGCTCCTGTATCAGCAGCATCATTTTATTTATGCGAATATGTCAGTAAATGTATTTTATTACCGCTCATCTCTCGGGACCGAGGCCAACCAGTAATCGAAGATCGGACTGGAGACTAACAGTAACAGCGCCGGGGCTGCTGCTGCTTTCGATTTCAGGAATTTGAGCTATGGTCGCCAGGATCAACCGCCCTTTCTTAGAAAACAGAGTGGAAGAAAGTTTTCCGTTCCTTTTTTTTCTTTTGTGACGGTTTTTTTTCTAAGGAAGAAAGTTTCTCCTCATCTTTTGCGACAAGAGTGACATAATGTTTTCGAGCTGACGATCCTCGTGAGGAAAAGTTGATTGGAAAGTATGCTCCGCCGATGAGGGCGTTCATGTATTTTATATGGTGGAGTTTGAGTATTGATGACGTCCTTCGGAGATTTGAACCCATGGAGTGAGTGTATCTTCATTGTTTGTAGCAGTGACGGAACAACCGTAGCTTCTTTCATATTCTTTTTTTTTTGTGTTGATAACTAAACCCGGGAGTCAACGGCAGACCAGCGGGACAAACAATTTCGGCGGTTAGTCGTTACAAACTTGTTTCTGGTTTTTACGAGTTTTTGACGACACAAAAGAGCCAAAGAGCTATTCGATTCTAGGTGCTGCTGATGGTGGTGGCGGTTCGGTGGGTTATATCTTTCGCACGGAGTGTCCTCTGGCTCTTAATGGCCTTCCATTTCCGCTCACACTCACTCCAGTGCCAGTCCGAAGTTTTGGTACCAAGAAATTTCGCATTCATTGTAGCTTCGTTTTCGGGGTATGTGCGGTTGGCGGAGTGCTGAGACCGGAGACCAAGACATGAGAAACGATAAAAAGTTTTTAAGGACCGAGAAATAGTTGGCTCGCTGTACCATACGAGAAGAAAATTTTCAACAGAGTAACACTTTGTTGATTACTTTCTCTTGGATGCAACGGGAAAACTTCTCGTCTGCTCAATCTCAACGAGCGTCGTCATCGGTTGATCTGGTTGATCTCCCAGCATCAGTGCAACTGATGGTTGCCCCCCAATAAAAGTAATAAAACTCCGTCATCTCGGGTACAGAAGCTCAACCGCAGCACGGATCATAGCGGGTTTTGGGGTTGAGATAGTGGGTCTAAATTCTTTGATAATAATTGGTACGTTTGGTTTATACTTCGTAGACGGATTATTAGTTCTGTGCATAGTTTCCCAGATACTGATAAAGCTGGTCTATGGAGAAATTTGGTAAATTTGATGTGGGTGATTTGAACAGACGATTGTTCGCTTAGTAAATGGACCTACAGCCTTTCAGGTATAAACATAAATTGTATGCATGTCTATATAGATAATCATGTGTATTTCATGTAGTTCTACACCTCAAATGATGAAAGGTCCATGTTTGAAAATATGATAGATGAAATATAGTTGCCTTTCGATTCGATTCGTATAAGTGTTTTTTAAGTGTATCGGAAATAGAAGTCATTCTCATTTAATCTACTCAGGTAACGCTGAGATATCTTTGTTTTCTTTTGATTGCCAATTGCCAAAAAGACCGCTGCATGTCGGGATAACTCGATAGAATTCGCCTGTTGATTGGGAAATCTTCCGCTGACTCGTTTTGTTGTAAATATTTTTTGATTGCCTCTGTAGCTTACCCGAGAACTCCTGTCTGCGTCGCGTGTCGAGTTCAGTGTTGCCTCAAGTACAGATTTACCGGTGAAGGTGAAGATTTTTTTTTCGATTTTTTGTTACAGATTCTGTACCGTAAGGTTACAGATTTACAGAGACAGAAAATTTCCCGAAAAGACACAAGCATTTTCCTGATCGACCCGCATTAATCACATGGAATGGCATCCCTAGACTCAAGATTTGAACCCAATTGAAAATGTTTAGGCTATCCATGACAACAAGGTGGACAAAAGTCAAGTCTATGGTGTCACAAACAAATAAGTCTATTTTATAGCTCTGTAGAAGGCTGGGAGCGCTTCACATAATCTTTGAAATCATATCGAACACGTGTCGAAGCGTCGGAAAATGGTGATAAAAGCCAAAGGGGGTTACATTACGAAATATTTGTTCAGCTTAGTTTTTTTTTGTTGTTGAAAGGATGAAGTAATTTTTTATCATATCAGCTGAACATCATCATCATCATCATCATCATCATGCATCAAGGAAAACGTTCGCTTCTTTAATATCTAATATTTTTTAGATAAAAATCAACGATGTTTTTGTGGGAAAATCAGCTTTGGTGTTTTACTTTTCTATTAAATAAGAAGAAATGAGGAAAATAAAGTTTGGATGAATATAAGTTCTGTTCAAATATTGGTTTATATTGGGGAAAAATTTGTCTGTAAGCTGCTGAATTGGCTCAGTATCGACACGATGAACATAATTTTGAGATCTTAACATTTGATTGAACAACGTGGAGCAGCTCGAAACTTTCAATATCTGGTAGTATGCAGTAATATTGGTAGTTGTGCGCGTAAGTGTCTTCTAAAAGTCGATACCTGGCTGTCGGAACATTTGTCTCGGGATACTTTCGATTGAGCTGAATTTCGGCTTTGAATGCGTAAAAATGTATTTTTTTAGTGTAGCGTTTTTCCAAAATTCAAAAATTTACGAAATGGCGACCAAGTGGATTTTTTTTTTAGTTTTTACAACAAAATGTGTAAAATCTATATATACAGCCATTCCATGTCAAACCGATATAGTGGTTCTCAGAATTTTCGTGAACAGTTATTGTTTTGTTCTTTTTGGCAAAACATTAAATCCGTATTTTTTTCTATTTTTTTCATTAGGGTGACCATTTCCATTTTAGGGTGGTCCGAAAAATCAACTTTTTCCACTTTTTTTTTCAACAATGACGTTTTTCAAAAATTCATAACATTTGAACTACTACACTGATTTTGATGATCGACATACCAAATTGAGGACCATGAACTATTCTTCTTTGCAAAAATACTACACTGCAAAAAATTGGATTTTTTCATAATTATTGATTGTATTTGTTTTTTTTTATGGTTTCCATGGTCTTGGGACCCAGGGTGCTATATTTTTATATTTTTATATTTATTTTTCTTGAAAGCTGAGAATTTTTTACATAACATATCCAGAAATCATAGAGGTGTTTTTTTCGTTTTGAAGTTATGATTTTTCATAGTTAACCGATGGACCAAAAAATCATATTTTCCCCTTTTTTTCAACAATGACTATATTCCAGCGTTGTTAGGCTATTTGATGTTTGCGCTAACGAAATTGATCTTCGATCGGAAGTCTAAACGGATTTTCAGGTTAAAACACGCTTATCTTATAACTATACTAGCTGACCCGGCAAACATTGTTCTGCCATATAAATTAGTTCTAGTGAATATTTTGGTTCAACGGATTACAGAATGCAAAATTCGATCCGGGTGATTCTGACTTGATAATATTTTAGAATACGGGTGAGTATTTGGTCAGTGAACGGATTGGGAATTTTCGATTTTATTTTCTCAAGGCGAAATTAACTAAACTAAACCAAACTAAAAATGTGTGTATGTGGTAATCCTCGCGTGGCTGTCGAAGATACACCCCGTACTGGTAGGCCAATCGTCGTGGAAACCGATAAAATCGTTGAAATCGTCCAAGTAGATCGGCATTTGAGCACTCGCTCGATTGGCCAGGAACTTGGTATAGACCATTAAACCGTTTGGAACCATTTGCAAAAGATTGGATTCCAAAAAAAGCTGGATGTATGGGTGCCACAAGAGTTGACGCAAAAAATCTTTTAGACCGAATCAACGCCTGCGATGCACTGCTGAAACGGAACGAACTCGACCCATTTTTGAAGAAGATGGTGACTGGTGATGAAAAGTGGATTACGTACGACAACCTAAAGCGAAAGAAGTCGTGGTCGAAGCGCGGTGAGCCGGCCCAAACCATCGCCAAGTCCGGATTGACGGCCAGGAAGGTTTTGCTGTGTGTTTGGTGGGGTTGGAAGGGAATCATCCACTATGAGCTGCTTAACTATGGCCAGACCCTCAACTCGGTTCTCTACTGTGAGCATCTTGACCGTTTGAAGCAGACGATTGACCAGAAGCGGCCAGAAATGATCAATAAGTATGGTGTTGTTTTCCACCAGGACAACGCTCGGCCTCACACATCTTGGATGACCCGCCAGAAGCTTTTTTGTGATTCGATTATGTATTGAATTCGAAAATTATCGTTGAAATTGAAATTGCGATTATATATAATCGAGTCCGACCTGTATTATAATGACGAGTTTTGGTAGAAAACAAACCAAAAAATCATTTTGGGCTAGACGAAATTTGCCGGGTCAGCTAGTTTTCTATAAATTCCCTGATATTACTACTACAACTTATAATTATAATATACAGTTTTCATCAGACACGATTTTAGCTTAAAATATGTTCCAGCATTTGAAAACTAGATACAACAATTCCAATTTTAATTTCAATTTATTAAATTTTGAAAGTGTGTTCATTCCATCTGAAAATCCATTACCATTTTCGTTCTTGATTTGATTTGAATGTTTGAAACACTTAGTTCTTACTCTCACTCAAATATGTTTCTATAGATTGCTCGATATTCCTATTAAAACTCATTATTATAATTTAAAATCATGAGCTAATAAGATTACTATAGAAAACGCCCGTTTCATATTGTTAACATATTAATGATGGCTCAAAACATGTTATTCTGAATCTTTTTCAATCCATTATTGAAATAAAAAAGTGTCTTTTCTCGAACCATTATGTCCCACAATCGGCTTTTATACGTGTTTTGAATGATTTTCTTTTCTTTTGATGATGATGATGGTCCCATCCTCTTCTCCTACAGAGGTTTGAGCAAGACGAGTTATTCAAAAGATATTTTTTTGTTTTCTCAGCATTAAAATCAGTTTAGCAAAAAAACGAACTGATTTCATTTACAGATACAAGTTGTAATGTCAAAAGACAAGCCAATACTCAGTCTTGTCCGCCACAGAGCCGATACGGTCCCGACAAGGTCCTTGCAGCCAAATGGTCCACCAAGACACAAGTCCAACCGCCAGCCTTGTTTTGGATTGACTTTGAATATCCCCATCCAGAGAAATCGAGAAATTTTTCTTTACGAAATCGTGATTTTGAAGATATTTTTCATCAAATATGATCGTCTATCACTTCCTGATAGGTTCTGGATAAATTTTTTTTATGCGAGAAAGGTGTTTTCTGACTTCAAGGGGATGAATCAAAAATGAAATTCTTCTTTTATATTCATAAAACGAAACATATATGCATAAAAAAAACGAATAATTTTTTTTTGACTCGATTATATACAGGATTCGATTTTATACAGTGAAAAGTAATCGAAGACTGTATATAATCGAGTCCACCCTGTACTACAATATAAAAACAACAAAATAAAAATAGAAATAGTCCATCATCACCAAGATCATGACAGACATCATAGAGACGAATACAAATTGAAAAACAAAAAAATATAACATAGAAGAAAAGTTGTTTTTTTTATAAATTCGTTTATTTTTACAGGCTCAGTTACATAAGTTTAAAGGAGCCGAAATCTTAAATATATTTTTAAAACTATATATATGAACAATTTTCTTAAATCTATGGTTAGTAATGTGGGAAACCGATTACTCGCGGTGGACTCGAGATTAAAAGGGTGACATATTTTTCTCAGGAAAAGGATGGGGTATAAGGAAATTATTACAATGTTGATAATCACACACACTCAATTCATAAATCTATTCGTACATCTGTTGTGAATTTACATTTCATTCTCCTGTTTATAGCAAGCGGACCAATTACTCACAAAGGAAGAAATGGAGGGTATAAGGATATAAGGATAATCACACACGAACATCGATAGATTTAAGGAAAACATTTATTTGGGACATGTAATCAAGGTCTAACCGAGCCAACACATCTCTCACCGGCACATTGGGCTGCCTTCCTCTAGCCCGAAGGGAGTTCTCTAAATTCGATCTGGCAACAAGATACACCTCACACGACCAAACAACGTGTTCGATGTCGTGATAACTTCGGCCACAAACGCAGATATTGCTGCCGGCCAAATTGAAACGAAAGAGTAGCGCGTCTAACGAACAGTGATTGGACATGAGTCGGGAGAAGGTGCGAATAAAGTCCCGACTCAAGTCCAGACTTTTGAACCATGATTTGAGGCTAACCTTAGGGATAATCGAGTGAAGCCACTGGCCCAATTCATCTTCGTTCCATTTGCGTTGCCAGTTAGCGATGGTATTTTTACGGACTAAAGAGTAAAATTCATTGAAGGCGATTTGACGCTGATAAATATCGCCTTCAATCGCACCTACCTTTGCTAATGAGTCAGCCCTCTCATTACCCGGAATTGAGCAATGAGAAGGGACCCACACAAAGGTAATCTGGATAAAGCACTCAAAATTTTTCGTATTCTCTCAAGGAAGTACGGCGAGTGCTTTTCCGGCCTCACTGAACGGATAGCTTCGACAGAACTAAGACTATCCGTTACAATGTAATAGTGTTCAACAGGTCGTGAGGCGACGCTGTCCAGCGCCCAATGAATTGCTGCCAATTCAGCAATATACACTGAGCAAGGATTCTGAAGACTGTGTGAGGTGCTAAAAAAATCGTTGAACACTCCAAATCCTGTGGACTCATTTATAGTGGACCCATCAGTAAAGTACATATTATCACAATTGATACCCCTATATTTTTCATCGAAGATCGTTGGAGCGATCCTCGATCGTTGGTAATCTGAATATCCATGGATATCTTGCTTCATGGACAGATCAAAATGCACAGAGGAATTGATGTAGTCAGGGAAACAAACACGGTTGGGAATATACGAAGAAGGTAACGCATTTCAGGCAATTGCGTAAAATGTTAATTTCAGTTGAAAAAAAAAATACCGACAGCAGCAAGCGAAGTCTTACCTCAAAATCACCAAACATGCTAACGAACTATCTAAATCAACAATTGTGAACAAATTTTAGAGAGAGAAAGAGATCTTGGCAACGAAAAGAGACTTTTCCGTCTGATTTCTATACGTCGATTCAGCCACCTAGCGTCAAATTCTAAAATACTATCAATCTGTCACTTGTGTTGTGCTTACATTTCGAATTTTAAACTGATTCAGAGCATCGAAGCTGATTTTGGCAGCCAATTTACATGAATCAAATATAAAATAAACAGAAAGCAAAAAATGGCGTATATATTGTAGAAATTGTATGTATAAATTGTCAATGCTAGAAACATCTTTTTTTTGGTATAAAATGACACTGTCTCTGCGACGGGAAAATGAATACATCTTCAGGAACAAAATTATCAATGATAGTCGAATTTTCCCTATCGAATGAATATTCTATGTTATGAAGACTTCATACTCGGTTGGTTGAAGTCATTCGAGCCGATTTCGATATACGTGACCAATATCTTAATTTACAATCAGAACCGACAATACAAACGGCAGTTGCTCATATCGGTCATATCACAATTCGTTCAACTTTTCAGGTCCAATTTCCATAGGTTCTGGTGGAAGTATTTAGGAGTTCTCTGACTAATGATTATATAGGGGTGTGATCTGAGCATGCAATTAACATTTTAAAATAATTTTAATTCATCGTTTAAAAATTTAAAACCGTCTTCGAACATGCTAATCTGAAAGATGGAACACTTACTCGATTCTGTATCGTGTATAAAAAAAATTAAATAGTGGTTCATGAAGTGAAAACTGCTTCAGTATATTACAGTCTACCTCAACATTATTTGCAACAAAATGCATGAAAAAATCGCATTCAAAGTGTTGTTGAAAAACACACCCTATGTTTACATTTACATCATTCATACAAAAACTCTTGTAGACGGTGACACTGTACCTTCGATGTCCCGACTACGAGCATGGAAGTCATTTATGAAAAAAGTGCTTAAGCAGTGAAAATATATATCCTTTTTTCGAACCAACATTCCTAATAACTCAAATATACTAACATACGGTGGGTATACTTTTAATTCAAACCCGAGCCAAAATCAATATTTTGTCGGGTTATTACCCGGTTATACTCGAATAAACCCAAGAAACACAACTCCGTACACTTCCGTTACTCATAACCATCTTTCGTCTCATGATCCCCGCCTGGTGGTTGTTCACCTGTTTCGAACGAAAGGGACAGCCTCGCAAGACGGAGATGTAGGTTTGCTGCAAGATGTCGTTTCAGGGCGATACAGCCAACCGACCATTTTGCCTCTCCATGTAATATGCTGCGATGTTACTTCAAAGAGCAGAATAACAGAAATTTAATTACATTTTGTGTTTTTGAAAGGTATCGAAAGGGAGTAATCTTGCGAGACGGCCGAGAAGGGATTGGGAAGAAAATTCCCGGGTTGTGTGTGTGTGTGTGTGTGCACCAGATCTAGTATTTATACAGGAAAAAAGGTCAGCCAGCCCGGAAGGTGGAATTGGGTGGGGCTGGTGATGGAAACCGGGGTAAGATATGACGCGAGCTTCCGATGCAGTAGAGAGGAAATTATGATTGCTATTTCATACCGTCTTTCCCCTGCTCGTCCCCTGCGAGAAACCATCGGTCTGAGGGGCTTTGGAGAGGGTATAGATTTATAAGGACCTATTTAATTTATATCCAGTCGTCATTTTCCGGAAGCCCGACTCTGGCACAAATCCAAGAGCTGTGAATAGGTCTCCTCCTGTGGTAGAATTCAATTGAAACGAACTTAACACTGGCCATCGACCAAAACAGTGAATGAAGTGCGAAATCAATGGCTTCGATATGAAATGAATTCCATTAAAAACGCGTACAACGAAGTCGAGCAAGGCTGAAGTAAATCATCCCAACAGCCGCCGACTGCCACATTGAATCAAAGCTTAATTTCTCATCTTCCCCACAATGCCGGAGGAGAGAGCAATTCGTACAGTTCATCAAACAGAATGGTGCCAAGATGCAGAAGAGGAGGAAAATTGAGGATCATAATTCACTCCCTGTCAATATGTTCGAATCATGAAGCTTTAGCTTTCAATGGCATCCCCGTTCCGAAACGTCGTTCCCGGGAGCAAATTGAAGTCGATACATTTTTTTCTCGCTCTCATTGAATTAAGCATGTAATCTCTCAATTCAAACGTCGTCGTCTTCGTCGCCTTTCACTGTCTCCTCCTCCGCCAGTCACCTTGACAACGAGTCCATAAATTATGTATTTACAGAAGTAATCTCCATTTAAACGATTTCTATCACATTCACAATGTCATCGGCTCAAAGACGACTCGCGGCAATGGCGAGCTTTGATATCAAGAAAAAAAAATGAATGCCGTAAACTTGATGCCCATTGCTAGGAATGACAATTTCAGCGACTTTCGTAGCAAATATTATTCACAGTTCATTAGAAGTACAAAAATTCTGACCATGGTTGCAATTTGGACCTCACATAGTTCTATCTCTGGCGGCGGTGTACTTTAGTTGATGTAGAAAGATTGAACCGTATTTGAAGGAAAGATGTGACATCTATCGCCGCTACCCCCCGGAACACCTTGAACCAGACCAATCAACAATAGAAAAAAAAAACGAGACGGGTCGCCGAAAAACTTTCCCTCAACTCATCATTTCCAACGAGCGAGGGAGTTCACTGCCTTAGGCAAAAAGACGATCGCATTTTTTTGTGTTTTTTTGTCGTTTTTAGTGCTGCCGTCGAAACAAACGACACCAAATCTTATCACCGTCGGGGTTGGAGAAGTATTTTTTTCCGTCAATTTCTCGAGATTTTCTTGAGCGATTTTATTATGCACGGCGCTGGTGGCTTCCTCGTATCGAGCCGAAGGTGATTTCAGCTTGTTCCTTTCAGTCACTTAAATTCGTTTTAGCGCGCTACTCAAAGCAAGTCCTTTTTTGATCCCTTTGTCTTACTGCGCTTCGTTATCCGGAGTATTTTTTGTGTGCTTTTCCTTCTTGGTGTTAGTACACTCTCGGTGAGATTTTTATCAAGGGGGTGAAGTTTTTTTTCTCCCGGCAAGCTTATTTCGGCTGTTGGGTTGATGTGAAAAAATCGCCCCGAAATGGACTCCGGGACGATGCAAGTAATAAGCGAAAGGATAAAAGCACTCCTGGCCGCCGGAAGAGGGCTGCAAATGAGCTCATTTTTATCACGACAGAGCAAGACAAGATAACGAAGGAGAAGCATTGTAGCATTCGTGGGTGTTTTTTTTTTTATCGTGTCTCAACATTTACATTTTTTTTTTGTTGTTCTTGCAAAGTCGGATCGAATGGGGATTGGACCAAGTGGAGAACTAGGGGACGAACAGAGTATTAGCAGTGTTGCTACAAGCAACTAGAAATTAACGATGTTCGCCATTGTTGAAGAGCACTCGAGATGCGGATTCTAATGGCGGAGATTATTGTGTGTCGGGTAGAGATTAAATGGAAATTTTCGGCCCAATTTCTATTTCGTTCGGAAGGATTATGAATCGTTTCCCTCGTACTTATTAAATCGCCTAGGAAAAGAGAGAACTCTGCAGATTGGAACATCGTTGCTAAGCAGTGGTCGTTCATGAAATCGAAGATTTCACAGATTTCATTTGAATCTGACTGAGTGTTTCTATTCAAAACTAATCAACTAGTTTCAATCAATATTACACATCATTTCATCGTATAAACAGCCGTTTTTAACCCGACTATCTCCTATTTTTGTCGTAGAATTACGTCTTTCAGTAAGGATGACAAATCAGCTAACAAGTTAACTTTAATAACTATTTTTGATGCGAACGGATTTTGCTGATTTTCACATCAATCGAATCGAACTTTCTCTAAGATTTGTTTGGCATACATTGCATTACATAAGCCTTGGAAAGGTTTAAATTCACGAAAATTGGAAGCATTCCAATTTTTCAACTGTTATAATACCGCCGCTATTAGTGTTATAGCATGCATCGCAAGCGTTATATTTCTTTCTTGCTTTAAAACCAAACAAGCAATCATTATTCGCGTGATATTATGGTTGATATGAATCAACCATCAACTTGATTCTTCAAACCATCGGCTCTTTTTAGCTTATTTGAAAATGATATCCGAAATGCGGAACAAGCGAATTGAATAAAATAATTGCGTACTTCTACGTCAACAATAGACGTGTCTTGGACACAATCCCCTACAATTTCACTATTTCCTCGGGGACAGCCATTGGATGTCTACATTTCGGTGCCAGTTTGTCCATCGGAGCAGCATAATAACAAAGTATACATTCTCGAAAACTACCCACACTTCATGTAGGAATCCACCACCGGAATCAGCCGACGAACGTGTATGACTTCAGCTCGGCAGAGCTCTCCTTCTGAGGGCGCTTAATGGAGAGAATAACAGAATTGGAAAACTTTTCCAGTTGCAGCCAGTAAATACGGCCATAAAAGAGTGACGTTGAAGCCCACATAGTTGCGGTGAAAACTGAAAACCCAAAAAAAAATAAATTTCGGTGGCAAAGCGGTGGTTTCTAATTATTTTATACATCATTTAATTTGAGTTCTCTCCCATGGTCATTGAGGTTTGAGTGCATTTTTTTTCCCTGAATGTATCAATGTGTATTGCGCGCAAACGAGAACTAAAACGACCATTCAAATTGCCAAAATTTTCTGTCGATTCTGTCGACTCTAAAGCTTCATGATATAGAGACCAGTGGTGGCCAAACTTTTGGGCATTACGGGCGACTAATTGTTCAAATGTTTGACTGCGGGCTACCAACGTTGACTGTATCAAACAGTCATTAATAAATGATTTTAATACTAGACAATACAACAAAATTTGAACTAGGATTGGGCGATCATGCATCGATATTCAGATAATCGATCTTTTCCTCTTCGATTTTCGATTTTTTTTTAATCAATTCTTTGTACTGCAAAAAATCGCGAGAATCAATATTTTCTTTTCGATAGTTTCGATGTTTTTGATCGCAAAATATTTTTGAAAATTTGTTTTTTAATGAGCATTGATTTTGACCGTTCGAGTTTGAGGATAGCGCTCTTATAGGGATCACCTTTTAACAAACGAATTCGTCTTTCGGGAATATATTGGGGATATAAATTGAAAAAAAATAGATACTATCAATGCGCATTGGATGGATTTAGGAAATGGTTTCGAGTGCCCCTTCTAGCTGAAACTTTTTTAAATATACTTAAACTCATCCACATTTTGGAATTTTCTCACAAAATTTGCTCCGCACTCTAACGATTAATCTCATCAAAAACCACCTGACAAGCAGCAGTTTGTAAGCCTTTTTGTAAGTTTGTTCACTACAAAACAAGTGGATACAAGTTATATCTACACCATCCCATACACTCGGTTGACAGTGAAAATTGTGACGAAATTGGATGGTGACATCAGGTCCAGCTGAAGCGTTCCTTTCTAGAACTGAGACTACTACCAAGATTTCGATTAAATGCCAGACGTATGGCACGGTTGGAATCTAAAGGGTGTGTCACATCAAATTGCATCACGGAAAAAACGCTGTAGAAATTTAATTTTTAGGAATTATATCTTCAGCTTCCGCTTATAATCAGATAAGAGTGTATAGATCACATAGGCCATGCTTCACTGTCAATTTTTCGTAAATGTGGAAAAATGTCGTCGAACGAAAAAGAGCGTCGTGAATTAATCCTGTGCACTCATTTCGAGAATCCGGAGTTGTCACATCGGGATATCGGTAAGATGCTGGGAATCGTCCAATCCACGGTCAGCAGAGTACTAAAACGATACTTCGAGAACCTAACCATCGACCGGAAGGTGAAGAACGGCAAAAATGGATGCTCCGTCAGTGAAAAAGATCACAAGCGCGTAGTTAAGCAGTTTAGACGTGATCCGAGAAGTTCGGTCCGGGATGTCGCCAATAAGCTGAATTTGTCAAGTTCATTCGTCCAGCGGACCAAGCAGCGGGAGGGCCTGCGTACATACAAGGTTCAGAAGGCTCCTAACCGCGACGAAAGGCAAAACATGGTGGGGAAGACGCGAGCCCGGAAGCTGTACACCGAAATGCTGACGAAGCCGCATTGCCTGGTAATGGACGACGAAACCTACGTCAAAGCGGACTTTCGTCAGCTGCCGGGCCTGTTGTTCTTCTCCGTAGAGGACAAATTCAGCGTTACGGAGGAGATTCGCAAGCAGAAACTATCCAAGTTTGCCAAAAAGTACATGGTGTGGCCAGCGATCTGCTCTTGCGGAAAGCGGAGCGCCCCCTTCGTGATGACCGTCACGGTAAACGGGCAGGTTTACCTTAAGGAGTGCCTACAGAAGCGCTTACTACCACTATTGAAGCAGCACGAGGGCCCGACCATCTTCAGGCCGGATCTCGCTTCGTGCCACTATTCAAAGGACGTGTTGGAGTGGTACGAAGCCAACGGGGTCACCTTCGTGCCAAAGGAAATGAACCCGCCCAACGCGCCGGAGCTTCGCCCAATAGAGAAATATTGGGCGATTAGGAAGCAGGCCCTCCGGAAGAACCCAAAAGTTGTCAAATCAGAGGCGGACTTCAAGAGAAAATGGATTTCTGTTCAAAAAAACTACAACCTGACGTTGTACAGAACCTTATGGACGGGGTAAAGAGGAAGGTGCGAGCATACGGGCTTGGGCTCGAAGTATGAATAAAAAAAAATGCCAAAAGTTGTTTAATAGTTTTTATTTTACTGTCTAAAATTTTCAAAAGGATCGGTCTACTGGGCGAATTTCTACAGCGTTTTTTCCGTGATGCAATTTGATATGACACACCCTTTATGGGATTATTGTCAGTGGAACTCTACATGAATATCAGTTGTTGAATTTCTAATAATAGTTTTCAATTAATTTTTTTAATCAAATGATTCCATAACGGTACGCGATAAATGCTCTGGAAAATACAATTTTTCTGGGCTTTCAAGTTTTTTTTGTGACCTTCATGTTGAGAATCACAATAAAATTCTTGTGATGTTTGAATATAAATGTGAAATGTTTATTCCACGTTTAAAGAAAAAACTACACTCTTATAGAATAAGTAAATAAATAGAAAAAAGCATTCAATTTTCAAAGATCCATCTAGCAGAAATCGATTCTCTGGTAACGATCCAATCAGTGAATTGATCCCTACACCGTTTAGAAAACTGATCCGCAAGATCGATCTTTTGCGAAAATCATAACTCGTATACTCGCGCACATTGCCACAGACAGTGCGTGTCTGTGTAATTTTGCTATTGTTTGTTTGCCAATGCTATTTTGGGCATTATTTGTGTTCATTTAAAGCAAAAAAAATTGTGACGATTGTGACCTGTAATTGGACTTATCAACAAACACAACACAATTTGAAAAATAAGTTAAAACAGGAAAACTATTGAAAACCTAACACATAATCACTAGAAATGTGTGCTAAATACATATGGTTGAAAACACTCCTAAAAATTTATCATGTTGAGGAAACATGCACAAAAGAGGTTTACAAAAACATCCAATTAGAGAATCATATCAAAATATCCAATTATTCTTGTCGCATTACAGGGCTGCCCAATTGGCTAGATGTCCAATTAGAGGCGAATCACTTTTTCTATCTAAATGAAAATTATTAATTCTCGGTCTGTGAGACCAATTAACCAATTCACCATTAACAAGAAGTATAAGAATTATCTATCGGAAATGTTAGCCCCTATTATCTAAATTGGATCCAACGATCAATGCGATCCCTATAACTATCACTATCATTATGTAAATAGATAGAATCTTATCGAATCGAGTTCTTTCTCGAGCGTCGGTGAATTGCATATTTCGAAACTTTACCGCAATGTTTCCTAAAGCAAAGCATCAGGAATGCAACCAAGCAAACCAAACAGCTCGAAAAATTATGCCGACAGCTTTCACCCGACTGTATTTATAACCGTAAAAGTAAAATTCTGTTCAATAATAGGGCCCAATATTTAATTTTAGAAATTTATAATTTCTCATTCATCACTGTTGTTCTATTCATGACTATGTTTCTTGAAAAAAAAATAATCTGCACATTTAATTCTCATTACTTAAAATTTACTTTTCAAATTCAAATAACAATATTTCATTAAAACTCGCGAACGCGAAGCGAAGTTTTTTTCAAAGCGAAGTATTTTTCGAAAATTTGGTTTTTATCGATTGTCAAAACCGGATGTTTCCAACATTTTCAAATGGTCGTTTAACAAATTGTTGACATTATTCTTAGTGACAATTTTGCTGGTTTTAATTTCAATTTTTTTCGGAGCGGCCATTCCATTTCTGCATGTTGTTTACAATATCTGTAAGTTTCTATAAAAATGAATTATGGAGAACTATGGAGTAAAACATGTTTGACATTATAAGAAATTTTGAATTCGTTGAAATAAAATTCGGGCGAACAGTGCAAATCCTTCCCTTGACGTAAAGCGAACGTCAAAATGATGCTAAGTCGAATGGAATGCGGAACACGTTGGATTTCTCTTCGATGCTCGAAGTGCCACGGATTTCATTGATAGTTTTGATAGTTTTGTTCAGTTCTATGCCTGATAACTGAACTATTTGTCATCAAAACCTTTATTAAACCCTCCACGCAGTTAGTCAAGTCAAGTTAGACGAAATTATTAAGCTATAGTCAATTTTGTTCGTTAAATGCAGTTTGAAGTCTATTAGAAACGTTGGACGTTTATTCGACCATATTTGAATTTGTCCATCACTACGTAGACTGCGGCATTTAAGAAGATGATCTGTGTCTAACTATATTATTTTCTTTTACCAAATTTCTATAAGTAGAATTCTCTTTTTAGCACCTTGATAGCTTTGATAGTTTGACGCCCGTTAGAGTCTTTTACAGCTACCATATAAAATACGTTCAGTTTTTGATTAGCTTTAAAAAAAACAAGATAAAATTGCCGAGATTCATAACTCATGCAGTTTGCATCGATGATCCCTCATCGAACCATTTGTTCCGTTAGACCACCTAAAAATGTAATGCAAGATTACCTTCTATTCCACTACTACATTCGCTTGCAGGAAATGCTCATTTCAGTAGTCCGTCATGTGTTGTACAAAAGCTGCATTGCATTTGAAGGAACGTTTTCAAAACGTTTCTCTGCTATATTTTTCAGATAAATGCTTCAACTTGGTCTGCATAACCTTTTATACAACGTGTAGTTCAGCATTTCGTCTTTTTGAGCACTTAATGCTAATGTTCGACTGCTCGAATAAAAGCTATATTTCAGGCTTACATCGCGTCTGTTCAGCTTTTTCATGAGCCAAAACCACCCTCAAAACGTTTCACTGGCGTATTAATGGGGTAAATATAAATGGTCGAACCAAAACCTCAATTTGGCCCGAATAATCTTTTATATAACGTATATAGTTCAGCAAATCCTTCTATTAAGAACTCTATTTTGAATATCGGCTAATGATTGTTTGTTGGGAAGATGAGTCCGTCACGCTGCCAAGAGATTCATCCTAAATTAACTGATGTAATTTGGGACATGTTGTCTCTACAATTGCGCATCGCATCGTATTAAACTTGTTGTGGAACTTGTTGCTATTAGAAATTACGATAAGCACTACCCATTAATTTGATGGAAGGATGGGAATGATTTAAGACATTTGGATGCAAACTTGCTCTTTCCGCACTGCAAGCTGCGAACAAACTACAATTTACGCTTTGAAATAAATCTTATTGTAAAAATCCAGCCGATCAGAAAATAAACTCACTGCTCCCTTCAATAAGCTACTTCTTACATGTTGAAACAAGGCTGTAGAGCAATGAGATGTATCTCAAAATACAAATACAAAAAAAACAAATGGCCGCTATCTTCGTCAAATATGTTCATTTGTTATGCCACAAAAAATTAACCAAAAATTAACAGGTTGGCCTGTAGTTGCCTAGAACAGCTCTTAGGTAACATATGGCAATCGTTTTGGCGGTTGTGATATTGCTCCATAATGAAAATTTTATCATCGGTGAACAAAATAGTGCGATCCTATCGATTCTATCGATCCTGTTTCTTTTTTCATTAATTAGGAGAGTATCTGTTATCAGCCATTATTCTACTCCCTAATAAAACATGGCAAGTTTCTTCTCAGTAGATTCCACTTACGTAAAATGTATGTGAAGCTAAATCCGCCACTATCATCATGCGACATCACGCATTTTCTACTTATTTTATTTACTTCTGCACCATGTTCTAGTAACGTCATCTGTTGGCAAAAACAAGCACTCGTTCCAGGTCAGAATAGTTTTTTTTCTTCCATTTAATACAGAATACAGAAAGTTAACAAACCGCTAAATAAAATCGTACCTGAACTAACCTTTTTTTGGTTTACAACATTAAACGAAACCATCACCCGACTCCGGTGCACAAAGCAAACCAGCTTTCTTGCGTTGCAGCCTTTCCCTGAGGGAATTCGTAATTAGTTTCATTTTTTAAATAGAGCTTCCGTCCAACAGAGCCGAAATAGAACTACGAACAAAAAAAACAGCTTCTCACACCTCACAATGAACGCTTGATGGAAACAGAGGCGAAATGACGAATGGAAAATCTCTCTCCCGCAGGAAAATCCTTTACACAGTGGCACATCTGCGGTAGGTCCTGGTCCTGACGGGGTTCCCGAAGGGAACTTTCTCCCGCGTGTAAAATACAACCCAAAAGCCATTCCCCGGCGCTTTTCGGGGAATGGCTAAAGAAATGAACATCCTCCCAGCTGAAGCGGGAGAAAATCCTCTTACAAGTGAATAGGTGAACGGCGGCGTCCAGGATTCCGGGGCAGAACAAATCCCCATTCGAACAACAGAACCGCCGGAACAAGCGGTGCTTTGGTGCGAATGAGCAGGCAAAAGATCCTCAAACGGGACGGGAAGGTGGAGGTGGTCGAGGAGGATGTTTTGGAGCTTGAACCGAGTGGAGGCGCAACAGAAAAGAAAAATCCCGGTCCAAGTGACTGCTTGACGGATGGACAAATGGTATGAAGTAATTGAAAATGGTCTGCTGGTTTCTTTTCGCCGCGCGGCAAATGAGAATGGAAGATTTGGAGGGGTGGAAGAAAAATTGCAGCAAATAAATGGAGTCTTCTTTGCTTGGAAGGTGGTTTCGGTTGTTGGGTAAAGTGATAGTGAATAGTTTGGAGAAATGACTGGCATTTTTCCGCTGTTCAAGGCTTCGGATGGTGTGCAGTCCTGGGGGGAGATTTAGAAAGAGAAACAAACTATTTGATGGTCATCAGCAGTAGACTGAGCCGAGTGAACATCCACTTCACGAGTTGTTGGTAATTAATCTGCTGGGAGAATTGTTCTGGGAAATTGTTTTGCGAAAGTTTCAATGAGAAGAAGAATTTACTTCAGTTTAAACAGCTTCATAGATAAGGAGGAATAGTTTTCTTCGAATTGGCCGATATATCTTTGCAAAGTGACAACGACGCTTTTCGATATAATTTCAGTCGGGAAATTAGCTCATCGTTCCTGTTGCTGCCTAAAAATTGAAGTCGATCACGAGATGAAAGCAGAAAAGTTCCTCTGTTCAAAGAACAAAGCGGTCGTTTTGTTCACTTTGACAGCTTCAATTAAAAACTAATTTTACAAGCTTCGATGAAATTTTAATTATATTCCACTCCATATAACCATCCACTGCCCCCCTGGTACATCCCCCTAGTCAGAAGTAGATGGAAGCGATAAACTTTGTTTTGACTTGACAGCGACAAAATCACGTTTCTCTCGTTATTTCTTTGCCGAGCAAGTTCTCGCTAGTTGAGCCAACACCAAAGCTGCTATCGTTTCGGGGCCGCATAAGTTTTAATCTGTTCCAAGAAGAGCACTGCGAAGCAATCCTGCTTTCCGGAGCGGGGGAGGCACCAGGATCATCTACTCCGATCGGGTGCGTCAATTTCCCACCACTCCTAGAGAATGAAAATCGAACAGAAGGCGACGGCTCCAGATAAAGCTGTCGGTTTTTATCGGCTCAAATTACAACACCATCGAGTGAAATGCTTTGTTTTATTATCCCGACTGCCCCGAACCCTTCTCACGGAATGGAGGGGAAGAAAAAAAAAACAACGACCGTTGCGATAAGATAAGCCCGACGAAGGTTGCATCCACCCAGTGGAACATATTTTGTTTGAATTTTGACAGTTTGTTGCCGTTTGCTTCGCTAAACAAACGCCCTCTTCCACGTGCTGTAAACATTTCACGACTCGTGTACAGTGTTGCCACATTTTCATTGGCACCGGAAGAGGTGAAAATCTTTTTCGTGTGTACTTTTTATTACAAAAATCTGTATCATCGAACATATA
Organism: Toxorhynchites rutilus septentrionalis; assembly: GCF_029784135.1. Lineage (NCBI taxonomy): Eukaryota > Metazoa > Arthropoda > Insecta > Diptera > Culicidae > Toxorhynchites > Toxorhynchites rutilus. The sequence goes on along the minus strand of NC_073745.1, from coordinate 228,305,012 downwards.
TTCCTTATGGAGAAAAATATCTTTTATGAGCATGAAAAAAAATACTCATTTATTTCTGAGAAAATATTCATTTACTTACTAACTCCATATTATATTTACAAGCTTCAAATACCCCATTTGCAGTAAATGTACATTCACATTTACACGCCCCGAATCACTCGTGCGTTTGATGATGCTCACATATTAAGGAAGTCTACTCAAAAACCAAAAAAAAAATCCATGATATTCCCTGAGTTTCCAGTAAGTTCTCAGAAAAATTCCAGATGTAGATTCATCACTTTTACTTCCATTTTTGGAAGAATTTCGGGAGTGAGAATTGAACTCGTGACCTTCAGCGTGAGAGGCATGGATGTTACCACTATGCCAGATCGCCTCCTCACAAATGTGCTGCCAAACTTTTGGCCTTTATATTTATGAGTTTTTGTTTTGATTCTAAGGTTCGTTCTGGTTCTTATTACATAAAACAAGAAAAGATATATGAAAATGGTTTCATGCTTTTCCGAAACCATCTGGGTATAAAACAATTGCAGAAAATATCTGAGTGAATTGGTAACACTGGAACTGATCAATTCTTTTTTAATCTCCATACTGAAGCGATGTGCCCCATTCTGAGATGGATTATAAAATTGCATTTTGATATAAAAAATGAATTTTCAACATTTTTTGATTCAAACTCAACTGATAGCTCTGGTAACAATTGAGAATGTATTGGAGTTTGTAAAATTTAAATAAGTTTGTAATGCTTCGAAAGTCTAATGACAGAAGCGGTCAAAGTTGCATGAAATCATGCAATTTTTAATATATTATTATTTTATGCAGATAGACGTGGTTTTTGGTGCTACAATACATTTAATTGTATTTATAATGAAAAAAGGAAGTCCTGCCGATTACTGCGTTTTCCATGATTTTTCATGGTGGTGCGTTTTACCCAAAGTTCCCCTACAGTTCAAAGTTATCATGAAGTATACCTGGATGACTAGTACAACACTTTCATTCCAAATCGGATCAATTTCACGGAACTGTAATGATTTTAAAAAAAACGATTTTTCATTGAAAACTTTCAACATCCTTCTTTTTCAAAACTTTCTTCGTTTCTCCACGAGAGATTTCGCTCGTACTTCTCGTAGCCGTTTCATCAACTTCGATTCATTAGACATTAATTAATTATTTAGGCCTCAAAATTGATGATACTTCAAAATGGAAACAACATATACAAACAATAAAAAAATAACTGTTATACTATTTGCATTAAAGAAAGCCGGAAACGATCATAACGTTCAATGTTGTTGGAATGTTTATAATTCATTCATAGTTTCACATCTGAACTAAAGGAATTGTATATGAGGATCAGCAAGATCAACTTTTATAAATGAACTAAGCGTTCTGCAAAAGATAACAGTTAAAATAATTAAAAAACTTCCAATATTGACGTCAACAATAAACCTATATTCTGAAATTTTGCTTCCCCTAAATAAGCTACATAAATATAATGTTATTTTGTTCATTTTCAAAATAAAGAATAATTTGTTAAATGCAATATTCAACTCGTACAGGCACATACCATTCACTCTTTTAATACTAGGAATAGAGAATATTTTGTAGTAGAAAGAGCTGAACTCGCATCTAGAAATGTATTTTTTACTGGAATTTTAAAATTTAATGCATTGCCTCCTGAATAAATGCAAGAAAAAAAAACACTGTAAAATTTAAGAAGAACTTGCGCAGGTTAGTTGATTGGGAAAATTTAATAACATCAAATTATTTTCAAGACAATAATTGTATAGTTAGAAGTAAGCTGCTTGCTCCCCAGAAGAATTCACCAGCTGATTGGCTGGCTTTATAAACGTTACAGCCAAAATTGTAAATAAAGAAAAAAAAGGAATTTACATAAAAACATACCCTATTAGTTTGTTTAGAATGGAAAATTATATCGAAACCAGTCCGAAACCTGAGCGTTAGCTTCATAGTAATTTTATGTCCCTTATTTCAAACGTTGGCAGTTTTCCAGTTTTTGAATTGTTGCCTTATTATGCTACTTTTAAACTCATTACAACCACTACATTTTTGTGTGTAACTGAAACGTATTATAATGCAGGTATTTACGTTACGCAATGTAAACAAGCATGTCCTGGTAGCTGAATCACCTTATATTACACCTCAATAAAGCATTGTATTTTTACTACAGTTTATATGCTTGCTGGCTTTACGTGGATACTAATCTATATAAATAAATCTAATCTATATAAATAAAAATGGAAGGCCAAATGTGTTTGCTAAGCGCTAAACTTGAGGTAGGAATCGTACGATTTGAGCCATCTTTATTTCGTTGTATTCGACTCTACCCGCAGATCAATATTACGGAGGGGAAAATCGGAGAAAAATCGGAAACCTCTGTAGGAGGGTAGGAAAATTTCGGAAAATTGTATCCCCATGTGTATCCCCCATAATTGTAGACAATTATCGTTCTGTATTAATTTCCGAACACTTTTTTTTTTAAATACGAACACTTAATTTCAAAAACTATATTTACTGAACATAAATGTCGTTTTGATACCTTTAAATGTTGTTATACGGAAAGATGTACTCTTAAGAATATTGGGGGTTTAATATTTCAATTACTTATAACATTGATTTTCACTAATTATAGTTTTTCAAAAGGAGGGGTCCGGAATTTGAGTCTGTACGGAATATGAGTCAAAACGGTACATCGTGATAAGCGTTGTCAGTCCATTCGATGTTTGCGCTAACGAAATTGATCTTGTGATGTGGAGTAAAAACGCCCTTTGAGGTGTAAAAACGCACTTTGAAAAAAAAAATAATGCAAATTCAGTTTTCCCCATCAAACATGTTTTCCATGTAATGAAGAAACATGAATAAAGAATCTTGAACGAGAATTGTGTTTGATAATAATAAGATCAATCAATGATTCTGGGATTTAACCCAAGATCATGCTTAGTAAGAAAATGTAAATGTTCGAATGTATTCATATCAAAAATGATTAGACGGGACAAAGTTCGCCGGTTCAGCTAGTCAATAATAACAATGCCAATCAATGATACTATAGCTCAAATTATGCTTCAAAATTGCAATACATATTTTTTCAATACAATTTTTTGAGAAAAAACTAAGATTTTTTCAGACCAAAACCAAAACATATTTTATTATGGCAACCCTGCTGTTGGGCACACCTCGCATGTTTACTACAGTAATTTCGTTACGCGTAAGCGGTTCTGGTGTCACGAGCCGCAAAGAAAAATAAATGGTGGTGGTGTCCAAGACACGTCCATATTGCTGACGTAAGACTATTGAGTTATAAACGGAAATTCAAGAACAAAACTCTTTAGTAGAAACATAAACACCGATAATGTTTTTTAATGAGTTTTCCTCAGTTTTCCACCAAAGAACGTAGCCCTAACCGCTGGAAAACACCTTCTTCACATCCGGTTCGAAATACGCTGCATTTTGACGCCAATTTTAACCCGGAAACAAAGCTCGAATTCGCAAAAATTTATTGATCGATCGGAAAAAGTAATCAGTAAATCATTCACGATTCATCGGTCATCCTGCTCGCGACCGGATGATAGCGTGTTCTAATGGTTTCCAAATGTTTTTCTAAACCTATTCGCTCTTGATTATATCGGAAATTATTTGGAAGTGCATTGACCTTTTTAAATAAACTCTCTAGTCGAAACTATTGGTGGCCCTCAAAAGGACCGATTGATTTATGATTCATTCTTGTTCTTGCGGTAATAATACACGAGAATTGTTGAATTGAATTGAGAATTGAGGAATAAGATGCTACGAAATTTCTCAGTTCATTCGCCGTTCAAGCCTTGAAAAAGGCCGTTTTGGATTACTGAACTAAATTTTCGATCTTAGGAGAGGTCATCTTGAAATCCTTGCTGTCGTCTGGTCGCTAGTTCGATAACTGATGAATCGTAAATTCTGTGAAACCGCGAAAAACGTGTTTGTACTCGATGAATTGAAAACGAGCGGAGTTTAAATTGCAAAGTTTCCTCTACATTATCCGTAGAACGAACACATAAAACTATGCTCTTCTGATTTGGTAACATTACTGAAACATGTAATTCAACGTAATTTAAAAAAATAGATAATGCTTTCTTAGGTTTTCATTTTTGTTACACATACAAAATTGTTTAAAGTGAAGTAACATCAGATGGGTCAACCAGAAGCGCTCACCGGGCCACATGTTGAGTATAGCTGTTGTAGATGATTTAAATGTAGATACGATGTGATTTTTTTTCCACGTGCATGGCTTTGACGCTAAAAGTGAAAATTTTATATAAAGATTCATATGTTCGAATTTTATGAATATAGAGTAACGCGTAATTTTTATAACTGTTGTGTCAAAATAAAACTCAATCTTGTCGATCCATGTTAATCCTATGCAGCTATCACTTTGCCTGCCAAACGGATTACTTATATATATGCACTCTGCAAGTACTCTATCGTATGTTGTTAGTTTCCCATTTGTTTTTTTGCAACATTTTCTTTTCACTCAACACGTACAGTCCGAACTGACGTTTTTCACATAACCTGTTTTCATTGAACATATTTCTTGTTGAAGCCGATGAAAAATAAGTTCTACGTGCCATTAAAAAATCTTCATACTTCAAGACAACTGCAAACAATAAATCACAATCGGCTACCAAACGTCAGTGGAAACTTGGAAAACAAATACAACAAAACAAAAGAACGCACCCCAAAGGCAGATGTCAATAGTCACAATGCACAGCACACAATCACAAGTAAACTTACTCAGAGTGCATAGCGGGTTTCGAATGGTGGAGACAAAAACAAAAAAAAAAAACAAACGCAAGGTGAGAAAAAAAGAAATGTTTTCTAGACTCACCTTTGCTGGTACCGTCGGGTCCTCTCAGTATCGTGCACTCTTCTATGGTTCCGAACGCGTTAAACAACTGTCTTACATCCTCCTCGGTTTGCTGCTTGCTAAGCATGCCAACGAAAAGCTTTCGATCTGGGTTTTGTGATTTTCGGGTTGATGGGTGGTGTTGTTTTTCCGTGTTTGTGTGATTTGGGCGGATTAAGGGTATGCGTGTGTGTGTGTGTGTGTTGGTGCGTGGTGTGTGTGTTTGGTTTTGTGGTTTCCAATCGCAATCACACAGCGGTCAGATGGGGTTTTCGTGTGGTGAGTAGTGAAGGGTCGTGTTTGGATTTGCGGTGGAAAGGCGAGACAATGGAATTGACATAAAAATGAAAAGAGAAAAAGAAGAAAAAAGTAAATTAATAAATTTTGCTTATGAGTTCACTGTGTAGTTTTTTTTGTTTCTTAGAAGGAGGATTGATAAACTAGTTAACACTAGGAAGTGTTGCAAACATTCAGAAAACAGCTTTTTACAATTGTTTTGATGAATCCAGAAAAAACGGGTATAATAATGAGACAATCAGGATTAATGGAAATCATACAACACTTGAAACCGTAAAGAAAAGAAAAGGTTATCCAACAAAACACAACAAAAACGGTACATTTATACGATCAATGCTGTAAAATTCATGAAACAAACTTAGGGTAGGAAAAAGGACGAAAAAACTTGTTAAGCGAATTACAAACATATCTAAACTCTCAGTCAATTGAACGGTACCATCTAGAGAACAGCTATCAATTTGGATTCGTTCTGTCACAAGGGCTAATCCACAACGATTAAAAACAACACTGATACTTAAATAACAAGTAAGAACAGTCTACAACAGCAACACATACAACTTATTTTTCTTGTAGCTGGAAGTATCAAGCCTCTGCGAACGGGGCTTTATCCTCATTCATGTTCAAATGCTGGGCAATGATTAACTTGCACTGTGCGAAGAGAAAAAGGTTGGGTTAGAAACAACAAAACACAAAGTTCCCCCCTCCCCTTCGGCCTAAGGTCATGTCAGTAGAGCAGAGGAATTATCTCATCAATTTTTTAATCTCGTCCATCGTCCTTTTCTCGGCTTTTTCTCGGGGCGCGGGCGGGACAAAGATTTATGATTTCCCCCCGGGCACGGGCAGCGCAGATTTATTAAAACCGGACGTGCAGTTAGAAGAAAATCCTAATCAAAACCGAAATGTTGCTACCGTAAACAAAATAATATCATAAATCAAGGCTAGGCTTCGTCTATCTCTTCCCTATCTTTTCTCCTGTTAGTCCTAATAATTTTATTAAGACGTCGCAGAAGACACCACCAACTCGCATGTTTTGACCTGACCTCTGACTTGGCTCATAACTCGACGCCGCTAGCTGACGTGGGGCCAAAGTGAATGAAAGATGGCACGTGTAGATTAAATCCTCTTGCGCCCAGAACCCGAGTAGTCCTGGCGTGTGGACATCAGACGTTTGCAACAGCACAGAGGAGAGCCCGCGAGGTTGAGCGGCGGAGTGTGGAGTGAGGAGCAGTCTTCCGGGTCAAGAGAAATGACTAAATTTTGCTGTGGTTTGATGATTCTGCTCTTGCGGCAGGCAGCGCCGAAACACGGAGGTAGCCACAGGAAGTTTCCGCCATAAACAACGATTGGGTGTCACATCCGGAGGGTTTGCTTGCATTAATCTTCGGCAACAGGATGTTGTTTTCTGTTGTTGTCGAGTCACAGTGGTGATGTTTTTATCTTTCTTTTTTTTGCTATGATAAGATGATGAGTTTGATTATGAAGTAGTGAATGCTGCGATTAGCCGGTAAGACGTGATACGTGATTGTTGAAAATGGTCTCCGTCTTTTACTGCGTGCGTTGATCGCAATAAACAAAATGATAATATTCATGGACCTTCTGGGTTTGTTTCTACCTAAGAATTACTTCAGTTCTGATCTATGCAAATAGATAGTTTAAAAACTACAGGATACTCATTAAACTTTGATTTTTCTACGATTGATTGGAACAATCACGGATAATTATTACTTGATTTAACAGTCTTTAAGACTGAAGTCACGTTTATGTGACTAAAAGTTTTTGACGATTGTCGCTCTGAATCAATCAATAATCTGCTTTTCACTCATGAAATCAACTATTTATTCGAATTATTAATGGAAGTATACATAAATCCACCCTTTTTCGCACGATATAACCATTTGTTTATAGTTTGTTTCTGTTATATAAATGTCACGAGGGAAGACGTTTTAGTATTAGTGGATGTATCAACAAACTGTACCATTATTTACGCTTACCCAGTGTTTTTTTACCGTTCCTGACAATTTGAAAAGACTCTTCGAAGTTTCTCTAAAATTTATGATTAAAATGGTTTTCGTGTGAAATAGCAATAAAACATCCCCCTGATAGAAACAGCACATGAAGAACAAACGAAATTCTTTTCTACCTTAATTTGTTTCAATATATTTTAATAGAAAATTCATATTGCCGACTTAAAATTAAAACTAAATTAAATGAATTTAAAAATTAATTAGAAGAACAATTTGAGAACTTCTATTGTAGCGAAAAAATTATCTAATTGAAAAAAAACCCTGACCAAAATTGTTTTGTATTGGTCAGTCAGCCCATGCAAGTAGAAGAAAGCTGAATGAGATATTGGGATTGGTTAAACATACATCAGATGATGCATTGGAAAAATTATAATTTGAACGATAAATTCGACGGAATTTTTCCGACAAGAAAACTAACGACGTAGAAAAACTATTTAGTTTTTTTTTCTGAACGATTGTTGTTCACACTAGAGCAAGTTCATGGCAATCCGCGAAGTATGCAACTAGAACTAATAATACTTCTGTAACCTAGTGTGACTAATTTTCGTACACTTGGATATCCGACTAATAAAACAACACACTCTCTTTCACTATAATGAACTTGAAAATGGTATATATACAATGTATACAATAAAAATTAGATATTCAGCCATTCGATGTCAAACCGATATAGTGGTTCACAGATTTTCGTGGAAAGTGGTAGTTTTGCTTCTTTTCGAAAAATATTGGACTCGTATTTTTTTTTTCTTTAGGGAAAAAAACGGAAATGGGCAGTTTTGGGGTGGTCCGAAAAATCTTTTTTTTAAATGATTTTTTTCAAAAGTTCATAACTTTTTTTTTTAGATGACCGACACATCAAATTGAAGCCAATAAGTTAATCCTTTTTGAAAAAAAATATTCTAATTGCAAAATTTTTAAATTTTGTTTTCGTATTTTTTTATTGTATTTGTTTCTTGTTGTTTTCATTACTTTGGACTAGAGAGCGCTATATACTTATATTTATTTTATCCTGAAAGCTGAGGTTTTTTACATAACATATTCGAAAATTGAAGATGTGATTTTTGTCGTTTTTAAGTGAGGATTTTCCAAAGTTAACCGATGATCCAATAAATCATTTTTTTCCTTTTTTCCAAAAATTACTTTTTCAAAAATTCATCACTTTTTAAATACTGGACCGATTCAGACATATCCACATATCCGACAATTGAATCTAATGGGCTGTTTATTGTTCTAGTTACATAGATCTAATATATTCGCATAAAAATATTGAACGAAGACTGAAAACAAATTAATTTTGAAAAATCATAATTCAAAAACGAAGAGAAACACATCCCTGAATCATGAATATTTTATCGCTCTCGCTCTCAGCTCTCTAGAGCACTGAGAGCACAAGGTAGACAATCGGATATCCCCGTCCGGGATATCTTAGGTAGCCGGGATCCTGATCTTCTGCTTCATCTATACCTGTTCCTCAGAAACGCCGATGTCAACGTTTAATGATGTTTCCTTCATTGTGCCCCCGTTTCATATCCTTCTTATCCGATCGATAAACTTTTACTTAGTCGCGGCAATACATACACACACTCTTTACAGATACACGGGCCAAAGGTTGTGCAGTCCACTGATGATTCAACAAAAGCCAAAGGTTGTACCGCTCATGACAACTCTACACGAGCTGATGATTGCGCCGGCTAGTGACCATTCTATCCTGGATTCCTCGAGTCGAGAAAGACGCACCACGCTAGATATGGGGTACAGACTAGGGGGGCGTTGCTGATTAATGGTCAGCTGCATCCCAATAGGTAGTATCCCGTGTCGGGCACACGTACAGAGCATCGAAGACTGCAACATACCAATTATGAGAACACTTGTAATACTAACCTCGAGCCAACCGCGAGTAATCGGTTACATATTACTAACATAGTTGTAAGACAAAAATTGTCAAAATATTGGACTCCCGGCCCCGTCAGGCTAACGCCACATGTGCCTTAATAAAATATATATTTTGGAAAAAAAAATGAATATTTTATGTAAAAAAAAACACAAAATATCTCTATCCTCTAGCCATGTAAATAACAAAAATACAAATACAATCAACAATTACGAAAACAAAATTCAAATTTATTAGTTTGTTTGTCTTGTCCCCTCATCTCACCGTGGCCCACCCTCGACAGCTAGTGGAACACCAGATGCTATCCCTGGTCATTATGCACATTGCTGCAGTGCGTGCGGCAATCCTCGGTTAAGAAAACGATACCTACAAACAAAGCTTGAATTAGCGGCTCCGCAAAAGTTATGCGATTGAGCCCACAAATAAATAAATTGGAGAAAAAAAAATCATTTTTTTTTTGCGAGAACAATATTTTTCCAAAAAAAGATTGCCTAATTGGTTTTAATTTGATATATCGATCATCTGAATCGGTTCCGTAGTTCAAAAGTGAATGAATTTTTAAAAAACGTAATTTTTGGAAAAAGTTAAAAAAAATTATTTTTCGGGCCTCTCTAAAATCAAAATGGCCACCCTAACGAAACAAATAAAAAATACGTGTCTAATATTTTGCGAAATGGAACGAAACTACCACTTTAAAATCTTGAACACGAATTGTGTATGAAAATAATCTGATATTATAATCATGAGTTATGGTAGAAGAACTAGGAATTTTATGGTAAAAGGTAAATTCAGCAGTATCGATTAGAAATCAATCAATGAACAGTTCTGCGTTTGGACTCATGAACTTGCGCTTAGTAAGAAAACGTGAATGTTTGAAGGTATTGATAACAAAAAACAAATTTTGGGCGGGACGAAGTTTGCCGGGTCAGCTAGTAAAAATTAATAAAATCAATAATTTTGTAAACAAAGTCCATTTTTTTTGCAAGTGCAGCATTTTTTCAAAGAAGACTAGTTCATTGCCTTTAAATTGATATGTTGATTATCGGAATCGGTCCAGTACTTCGAAAGGTATGAATTTTTGAAAAAAGTCATTTTTGGATAAAAGAGGAAAAAAGTTTATTTTTGGGCCACCCTAAAATGGAAATGGGCACCCTAACGAAAAAATAGAAAAATACGAGTCTAATGTTTTGCGCTAAAGAACAAAGTTATCACTTTCCACGAAAAGCTGAGAACCAGTACAGGCTAACTTCGATATAACGTACATTTTACTTTCAAAATTGTACGTTGTATCGAATTGTACATTATATCGAAGCATCATAAAGAACTTAGAAACGTAGCTTATATTACTTTATTGTGTTGCTGAGTAAGGTTAATGAATAAATGAAACTAGAAGACGAAGTCAACCTTTCTCATGATGTTTTCCTTCGTACTATTGATTAAACTTTGAATCATTTAGAATCCGAAATCACAAAACAGTTGTATTTCGGGATTTGTTTAAGGTACAAGACAAGCTTTAGTATCAAAATACAGAAAAAATTATGTTTTTCCAGAACAAAAATATTCAAGAAATTATTCCTTTGGACTTTCAAAATGTGTACGTTATATCGAGTGACGTTATATCGAGGGTACGTTATAACGAGGGTGCGTTATATCGAAGTTTCCCTGTATATCGGTTTGACATGGAATGGCTGTGTTAACATTGTTGAATTGTTAGTTTTCGATGAACTATGGTTTACTTTTAATGTTCTACGATAAATTTTATCATTGGAAAAAAAGGAAGTCGAAATTACTTCAAGACATGATAATATGATAAATTGTTCGTTTTCATGAATATCCGGAACACCCACATGTGCTTCAACATCTTTCAGTCCCATGGGAGTTGACCTTTCTCTTCGAATCTTTTTATCTTTCTATGGTAATGAAGTTTATTCGGGGGGAGTGTTTTTGTGACCGTTGTCAAATCGCTTTTCTGTACCCTTTCGGAAACCTTTCTGTACCTAGAAGATAATAATTATTTTGCTATTATTTCACTAAACATTATTTAGACTGCAATTGAAGGATTGCTCCAATGAATTTAATAGGAGCCGATTAAATCGTATCGAAGCAAAGGTATTTCCCATTTGAAGGAATAATTTTCTGCTTTTTGAATGAAAGAGAGTAACGACTAGGTATTAGATTAGATGAAAGCTTCATAGCCACGTCATGTCGTTTTGAGCATATTGGTTGTGACACACAGAGCACGCATCACTCCTCACGAGTTGCTCAGAAATTTCGACCTCATTGAGGCACATACTCGTACACAATCCAGAAGCAGTTCCACACAGCTTCTGGGTAGGATTATCGCCCCATCGAACCCCCGCCCAAGTCTGTATCGAAACACTTGTCCTTGAACCGTTACCCCCCGAGCGGAACTGCAAACAAAGGCTCGTAAAAAAAATCTTCGCCACCAACAGTCTCATTATTTTCACCATCGTCTCTCCTCCATCGCCTCCAGTGTACTTGAACAGACGCATCCCATCAAGCATTCCTTTGTCTTCTCGCGGGCCCCACCGTAACCAAGCGCTACCGGCCCGACCACCGGCCGGGTCGCCCCTTCTTTGACGTGGCTCGACGTGGCGAGGCGATAGGAATTTCTATGCTAATCAAAAATAATTTTCCTATTTCCGGCGCCTTTGAACCCACAAAAGATGACGACGCGAAAGCGAAATAACGCAAACATCATGCGGCGGCACGTGATTGCCAGTGCTTGCCCAGTGCTTCCGCTCCCGTCCCCGTGGTCGGGAATAGCGACTAAATTTTTTAAACTAATAGCATAAAGTGACGCTAAGTTTAGCACAGAAATCGAACATTTTCCGCACGGTAGTTGCGTTGGTGGAAGGTGGGTGTGAGGGGGCTGACGAAACGGAAGAACGTGAGTGTTTTGGCTAACGATGTTTTCGTTAGCTATTACAGAACTGTTCAGACTTCCGGCGCGGGAGGGGGCGATGGGATTTTCCGGCTTTGTTTCGTCTGTTAAAAATGCATCAAAGTGTGCACTCGAGCGGAAGGGAGATTTTGTTGGCGAATCCACTCCAGTCGGTGGTGCCTTGAGGAAAATCAGTATTCCAGCGGATGATCGCTTCAATTATGGACGTGTGTGTGTGTGTTTTTCGCACTGAATGTCAGATGCCGGAAAATCTGCTTTTCGTCGTCCGTCAGAATGATGGTTGAAACATCGAGCGGCGCCATCGAGCGGAATCCACACGGTCTTGTTTTCTGGTCCGATTGAATTATATAGCCATTGGATATAATTTGGTTCATTATGTTTAATTTACGAGTTTCAGCGGGGCTACTTTCAACAGATCCAATTTCGTTAATTACCTGCCGGAGCCGGAATGACGGCGACGAAAGGAGACGCACGTTAGTGACGAGGATCGATTTCGGATATTCTTTCCCTATCGGACACAGTTGGTTCCAAAAATTACTCTTGCTGACATTTATTTCTAAATTTCCGCAATTAATGTTGATGAATCAACTTTTGTTCTGTTCTCGGGAAACCGTCCGTGGCGACGGTGGCTTTGCGGTGGCTGCTGCTGCTCTCAGCTAGACTAGGCCATTCAGGGAGCCAAAGACAAGTAACTGGCGTGAAAACGCTGACAAAGTTTGTTTGAGTTGTGGGGGTAATGAGGCGACAGATAAAATTAATGAGCTCTCGCCGTTTGGAGTCGCTTTGTTTCCGGCTTCTCGCCCCATTTCGCGCGAGCAGGAAAAAAGGAAAGAAAATGGTTTCTGTGCGACGTACAGCGTAATTTGAGTTTTATGGCTGTTACCGGCGAGGCTCAGGGATTAGGCCGTTGCAAATTGGCTCGGCACCCCGTGGGGAGCTGTCTCAGAACCCCATCTTAGGGGGTGTTGGCTGCCATGTACCTAAATCGAAGAGGATTTCCAACAGGAACAGATTATATTTTGAAGAGAATGTGAACGGATCTTCAGTGAAGATCATGTTTGCAACCTTATTGGAGAGAACAGTTTTTGATGTCTATCTGTTTCAGAAGTTTGAAGAATATCGAAATAAAAAGTGCTCGCGAAGGCATAAAAAGGAAAAAAATAAGGATCCCACCATTTAAAAGGTTGAGGAAATTGCTCGTCGAACTGATCAATGCCATCAACTACCATCAACATTAATCAAGATACGAATGAACAAAACAGACTCAACGTAATTTGAAGTTTTTCAACTACAAACAAGAACAATTATTCAATTATTCAATTTTTTATCTGCTCAAATCGATATACATATAAATATTCACATTCACATTCTGATGTTTGATTTGAGATTATAATCGTCTTCAAAAATTCCAAAATTCAACAATATTTCTGGTTCTTTCATGTTTTCTGGTTATCTTGAGTGACGAAAAAAAATATTCATCCTCGATAGTCTTCATTGGCTCAACCCAGAATATGTGATTCACAGAAAGACAAACAATATATTCAAGTTTAATAATATCTGTGTTAAAATTCACCGTGGGTTTTCATCATCCCACGAATACCGAAGTTAAAAGTAGGCATTAATTCCGTAATTGCCCCAATCAATATAAAATTATGATAACGAGATATTCCTCATCGTTAGTACCGAACCAAAATTGACTCTCGCTGGGCAAACTTTCGCCCGCTAATTAAAGCATCCCTCCAATTTGGCAAATGACGTCATGATCATTTCGGGCAAAACCTTTCACTCTACCACGCCCCTCCCCGGTTCTAGTCGCTAGTATCGTTTGCGTTCGCTTTTTTTTCACACGCTGTTTTCCAAGCACCACCAAAAAAAAAAAAAGAACGCAACCATCCAACGAATGGAAAATGGCCTCACGAGCAGGAGGAACACGAGAAAAAAACCGGCATTAAATCATCTAATTACCTACATTTTTCCTTGTTTCTTTGCGGATGCGGTTCACGATCCTAATTTCACTTTCCGCAGCTTCGCTCGCGAGAAAACTCCGCGCGTTGAAAGCCACGGCACACAAAACAGAAAACCGATAGGAATGCTAATAAAAATTGAATGGAGAATGAGGGAATCCCCTTCGTTTTCCCTTTGGTCTGTTTCCATCACGCCATTAGGCGGATTGTCCTCGGCGGGGGACTTCCAACCGATTTGCGTGGCAGATTCGCTTTTCCCCTCTCTCTCTCTCTCTCACTCGCTGTCTTCCCTTCCTGAACCGAGCTGCTGCACACGCGACTCACGGGAAGATTGAATTTGCCCGAAATATTTTAATTTACATATAAATTTAATAAGAGCGTGTCCCGGGACACGGATTTTTTCTCGTTTTCTCGTATTATTCGGGATGGTTGTTTCCCTTATTTTATTTTTCATTTTTTTTCCTCTCGCTCAAGGAAGAGCTCAAGTGCGGATTGCAGGTTGATTCTGAATTGGAAAGTAGGGAAACAATCTCTTGTGAAAATAAACAGCAGATTAGTGAGTGCGGGCTGGATCAGAAGGGGGCTGTAGGTCATATCCATCCGTGTGGGAGTGCGAAGACGTTTATTGTGTTTGTGTTTTTTTACACTCAGCGTTGCAGTGGTTGTATTAGACAAGTGTTTCGAACAAAGGACGTAGAAAGTATGCTTTTTGAGGCCGATAAATCCAGAAAGCAGAGCTCTTCTGCACGACAATCACCGAATAACGAATCATCGTGATCGTTCGTCAATTACTGGCTCCAAATTGCGTCTGTGTCATTCAATTCGGCACCCTGTGCCTTTTCTCTTTTCCCAAAAATTAAGGCAAAATAAAAAGGGCATTTGTGACGACATTAGGGTCATTCGAGTAGCTACAACCAAGCCGTTGAAAGTGTATTCAAGCTGGATGAAACTACTTAATAAAATAATAGAAGGGGAAAATATAAGAAGAACTTGTTTAAAAGAAACTTCATTGACATACTGTATTCTTTTAAAAAAATGTACATATTTTGTGAACACGTTTCATGAAGCTTATTAGTCTCAGTTGATTCAACAATTCCACAGAAAAAAAATCATACAATCTTTCAAAATTCCGTTATATGTTATATGTATGGATCGTTCCCTACCAAAAATTATTTGGCCCGTTTTTTTTTGTTTCGTCATTAGATTCTTCGTGATTTTTCAAAACTGAGATTTTTCGCAAAAAATTATAACTTCTCAACTACAGGACCGGACATCTGTCATGTCGTAATAGCCATGGAACATTCAGTTTTGGATTCTCACTTCAAGGATGCAATCCACAAGATCACTTGCTAAATGTATTGAAATGCAAGAAGAGTGTTTTGAATTATTGCATTTATTGCATGCGAGAAAATCGCATTTTTCTTGTCGACCAAACTTATTGACCATATATTTCAAGAATTGACTGCTCATTTAATGGTCGATATCAGCTTGTGAATACTCAATATGGTACTTTATGGATCAGGCACGACATAAACTAAAGCATAAAATCCTAATTAAATGATTTTCGTATCGAATTATCATTTTTTTTTCCTTACTTGTACATTGGAGTGTCAATGCAAATGGTCACCTCGAATTTCCTAATGGGACTTCTTGCAAAATGTTGATTCCAGAGAATTCGATGATCACTTTTTTGCCTAACGATTTTTTAGGTTTTAGTACATTATCTGAATTATTATTATGTACTAGCTGGCCCTGCGAACTTCATCTCGCTCAAAGTTGATTTATGTATATGAATTCTTTTTAAACATTCATGTTTTCTTACTGAGCAAACGTTCGTGGGTCCATTCGTAGAACTCATCATTGATTGATTATCTAATCGGCCCTTTAAAATTTCCTTTTAATATATATTTCCTGATACTTCTACCATAACTCGACATTATAATATACATTTAATTTCAGACATAATTTGTGCTCAAGATCCTTGATTCACTTACAAACAACATGTTTCTCCGTTACATGGAATTCATGTATCAAGGAAAGTAAATTTCTTTAATGATTTTTATTTTCATAGCGCGTTATTCCATTTTCGCTTCAGACCTACAGAACACAAAGCTTACTCCCACAAACGCGAAATCCCACTGAACTTACAATGCACAATGGTCTAGGAGATGCATTTAAGTAGACATTAGCATTTAGAGCTCAACAGTTATTCTATAGACAAAGACTGTGTTCGACAAAATTGTTACATATGAAAGAGCGCTCATTTTTATGTTTTCAAAAATAGGGTGACCAAAATTTTCGACGAAATAAAAAATCTAACTTTCTTATCTTTATAGATAGAGGTAAATATAGTTTGACAATATTATAGCCTCAGTTGATTGAGACATCTTTGTAGAACAAAGTTTTTTTCTATCTCTTGAAATAACCGATATTTTTTCTATGTTACGTTAGGGTCACCATAAAAAAACTATTTGTTTTCTCTAACTTTTATATTTCAAATTCTACATACAAACTGTCTTCGAAAGATTTTTAGAACATACTAATACAAACATTTTTCGGTGCAGAACTTGTCAATACCTCAGCTCCACTCAAAGTTACTGGTATTTCTTCCTAAAAAATACGATCTCTTCAATTGCTTGCCATTATTTCTAGGGCAAACATAAAAAAAAAAGTTTGTTGACGGAATTTGAAAGAACAAACTATACTTTATATAATGTATGATTTTCAAAGAAATGTTATTCTTTTGTTTTTGAGTAAATTAAAATTGAAATCATGAGTTTTTAGGTGAAAATCCATCAGGATTTCAGGATTGCAGGATTGAGATATTGACAAATTCTGCATCGCAAAATGTTGGTATTGATGAGCTCTGAAAGTCGTTCGAAGACAGTTTTGATGTAGAATTTCAAATATAAAAGTTAGAGTAAAAAACTGTTTTTTTTCATAGTTACCCTAATGTAACTTAGAAAAAAGGCGCTATATCGGGTTATTTCCAGAGATTGAAAAAAACTTTGTTCTACAAAGATGAGATAACTGGGACTACAACTTTGTTGAACTATGTTTACCTCTATCTACAAAGATAAGAATGTTATTTTTTTATTTCTTCGACAATCTTGGTTACCCTATTTTTGATAACATAAAAATGAGCGCCTTATTATATGTAACAACTTTGTCGAAAACAGTTTTTGTCTAGAGAATAACTGTCGAGCTTTAATTGATAATTTCCACTTAAATGCACCTCCTGGACCATTGTGCAATGATGTCATTGTAGAACATATGGGTATTATTTTTTTTTGAACTTTCCCTCAAAGTTGTTCAAAAATAAAAAATAAATTCTCACTATAACGTTGATCTACGGACAGGGACGAATACAACAAAATAAAGACGGTTCAAGTCGGACGATTCCTTTCTCGGGGTTTGCGCTTACAAGATGGATCCGTTGACAAACTTTGATTGTATCATTGGAATTTCATGTTTCTTAAAACTTTTATAATATTTGATGCAGTATACTCAAGCGCTTTGAAGTTTATCGGGGGGAAAACGTCGATAAATTCTTGAAGAAACTGGTACCCGAGATCGAAAATTAAAGATGAAGATATCAAACACTTGAATTGTGAATTGTTAAGTTATTGTCAATCCATTTCGGAAATTTGTACCACAAAATTTGTACCTAGTGAAAAGTTTCGCAATGTATGCAAATATCCATATCGGCATTTAAAATAATATTTAATACCCGAGTTAGACTTTTTTTTTTTTAGAAGGCAAGTATCAGGTGCGCAACTAATGTTACTGCTTTTTGGTAATTTCGATACATCCAAAATTTCATTAATCATGTTCATAAATATGCTTAACAAATCGCGTTGACACAATATGTTCTGTTTTTGCCTCATATACTTTTGGTTGTGTGAAAATGTCTGGTTTTGTACTAGATAGTCGACATTTGCCGAAAGTTTGGATCCATCAATCGAGGAGAACGGCGGCTGAACCGCATCGAAGGCTCCGAAATGTTTACGAAGATGTCGCTCGAAGCTGGTTTCGCTAATTTCACTGAGGAGATGTCGTTGATTTCGATGTTGACGACCGACGGCGTGGAGGAAGGCCAAAAACCTTCGAAGGTGCTGAAATTGAGGTTTTACACGATTAGGACCCGTACCAAATGCAAGAAGAGCTTGTCTCTACCTTAAGAGTTACCCACCAAGTTATTTCCGGGCGATTGAATGCGTGGAGAGTGATTCGAAAACAAGAAACTTGGGTTTTTTAATGATTACAGCGTCTGTGAAAATCTATTCCAGCGACAAAAACGGAAGGGTTGTCTTCAGCGCATCATGAAGGGTAATGAAAAAACCATTACAGAAACCTACTGAATAGAAAGTCATGGGAATGCCCGGTCATGCTTCATGGTCATTGGTTTGGCCAAATCTTCAGACTGCGGAACGTTATACTGGGTACTTGATAGAACCATGTCGGTGTGATTAATTATGAGAGGACGTATTAAGCTATCACTCGGGAGCGGTTCCGAATTCTACTTTTGTGAATGGGCCAAGCAGCAAGAAATGACCACAAGACGTACACACGTACGAAATACTTATTATACGGTATGACAACGCGTGACCTAACGTTGTCCAACCCTTTGAAACCTACTTGGAGACACTCGAATGCGAAGTGCTACTCTCAAATGTAATTTTTTCAAGATATTTCCCCGTCCGATTGTTACTTGTTTAATTCGATGGCACATGATCTGTCTGATCAGTAGCTCGGCCCATACAATGACGTAAAAAATGGCTTGATTCGATGAAAACCTCAGAAAACTGAGACTTTCATTCTAATTCAGAATTCAGAAAAATAGAAAAAAAGATGTAGCTAGCGATGCGCAATTTTTTAAATGATTCATTAGTAGCCACAATTCATCAAGTTTCCACCATAAATGTGTATTTGTATTAGAAAAAAAATGCATGAGTTTGTGTTTGGTGACAGATTTCCGTAAAAGGTTTTGATTTGGCATGGAACTAAATTCATATTCACATCTCAATAATAGTATCAGTTGGTCACATGAGTGAATGTTCAAAGAAACGGGTATTGCCACTCAAGCGTCAATAAAACATTAAGATTATTCTGGACTGTAACGAAATGGCATGGTTTGAACACAAACACAAATAAAACACCATGCAATCGTCATTGAAAAGATCTGGGCAACTGCCTGGCAGTGACTTTAGCGAATCAGTGGAATAACAAACAGTGCTCATGAAATGCATTCAAAGTGTAACATGCTGATGTTTTGTCACCTTCAGCCTTCATAATCCATAGAACATAGTCCGAAGATTTCAGGTTCATGTCCTGTCACGGTCGCCATGTGGACTATGTTCGGAGTTCAAATAAACTGTCACATCGTTCAGTTTAGTTTCTCGACTGTGTGGCCCAAGTGCCGCTCGTTCAGTTTTATTCTCTTGTCAAATTTCCTATTTACCTAGCTATTTTACATATATTAATTTCTAGGCGTGGTCAGACGCACCCTGGAGAAGGCCATGTGCGGAACATCTGTTCCGTATACCAAAATTAATAACAAGGAAAGCCGGCACCCAGTGGGGCTCTTGCACATGTGTTTACTATTCGTGGCCTTGTCGAAGCTTACGGCAAACGGAATGACATTTGAGTATAGGAAATACAACCACACAGATACACGCACATGAAAAAGACGAACAGCTACAATCGAAACTCGTTTAGAGGTGTGTTTCTGGTTTCGAGATATTTGCTTCGTTCACCGACGAGGAGAATCTTAGCCTGATTTGTTCTATAGCTGAACACCTCTTGATGAGTTGAGTTGAGTTATAGGTTTTTAAACTGAAAAATCATAACATAACAAAACGATATTCCGTGTCGATGAAAAGAAAATTTGATGCTCATAAATTGTATTTGAATTTCCTCATGTTGAGTGTCGAATATCGAATT
This sequence comes from Toxorhynchites rutilus septentrionalis, assembly GCF_029784135.1. NCBI lineage: Eukaryota > Metazoa > Arthropoda > Insecta > Diptera > Culicidae > Toxorhynchites > Toxorhynchites rutilus. The sequence goes on along the minus strand of NC_073745.1, from coordinate 228,285,076 downwards.
TAACACACATGACGTTATGCATTATAGAAACTTTATGTTCCGGCAAACACCTATGGGAACAAAGCATAAACCACAACACAAAAAGATAAAAAAGTGAACACAAGAAAAAACACAACACATACGAATGAAAGAAAGAAAAAAAATCAAAAACACCTTCAAATAATTACAGACAACACCCTAGGTTAAGATATAAATCACGCACAACACCGTAAAATTACGACAATGAACGAAAAATTACGAGAAAACGACAACAGTTGGGTGGGGGCTAAAGCGGCGGCAACGGGAACCACTTTTCCCAGCTCATCCGGGTGGCAAACTTGCAATGTGATCCAGTTTCGATGAGTAGTCACCAGTCCGGCCTGAAAAGTATTCCAATCACGATTCAGTGCGGCGTTAAATGAATATTAAAATTTTCGACTATTGTGTGGTGTTGGGTTTTCTGGCCGCAAGCAGCAATCTTGGACACAATTCACAGCGTCCGCTTAGCGTGTTTTTGTGTGCTTGTGTGTGTGTGTGTGGACGGGTGGGTGGAAACACGAACCACTGTCTGAGTGGTTCGTGCAAAACAGTCACACAGTCGTAAATTATGACTTCTCACTCTGAGGGCCTCACCGATTCCGTATCACATTGAAAGCTTGCCATTTCCCGTTCATGTGAGAGGGAGGGGGAATGATCGCGCTCGCCACCTCCTTTCCGCCCCGCCCTTTTGCTGTAGAGGGAGTGAAAACGGCTGCTTACTTCTGAAGCTTTCCTGTTTATTGAAACCAGTGCCCAAGCTGTTATCTTGATGGATGGCGAATCGGCATGTAGTAAAGTATAAAATCACGTGGATCCGTGGTATTCCGTATTTTGTTCTCGTGCGAGATGCTTGTGTGTTGTAAAAGATCCTGAAGCTCGAAAATTGGTTTCGTCGTTCCGTCGAAAAAAATTGGCTACCTTTAATTCCCTAGATCACTTTGCTACCATATATACTCGATAGCTGTTCCGTTCAACTTCTGAAGCAAACGTGACTGATATTGTTCAGAACAATTTTTCTCCCGGTTTGATTTTTTGATGCTCTTTGGCTAGGCTGATTTTCCCTAAAAAATTTGATTCCTATTTCCTAGATATCACACTTGCTTTAAAGCTCTACTGTTTCCGCTGGCTTTCACTTTTTTTTTGCTTTTTGAGTTTCGTGCTTTCACCTAATCCTGTAGGGTTTTTTTTTGGTTCGTTTTCTGTTTTACCCCCACTCTCACTTTAACACAAGCAATCATTAACCGTCACCGATGGGCTGCTGTCCGATTGTTGTTGTTGTTGTTGTTGTTCTTGCTGCTGCTGTTGTTGCGATAAGGAAAATTGTTTTGAAGGCGATACCAAAAACATCGACTTCATCACGGGCGAGGAGATGACGTCTAGTGTTCGAGGTTTCCAGCAAAAGTTGGGCGTGAGGGTGGGTGGTTTTTTTGTTTCGTTTTTTGTGGGTGATGGGGGAAGTCGGTTAATATTCAGCCACAACAACACAGCAGTAGTCGCGACCAAGTTTGCGACCGAGTTTATGTTTGTTCGTGTGTATATTATATATTGTACCGGAGAATTGGTGGGCAGACCAAGAAAGAAAAAAAGAAAGAAAGAAGAGAGGATGAAAATAAAAGTTTTCGTAATGAACGAAACAGAGTTTTACGGTGTGTTTTCTTTTATTGAGTTTGGTGGTTATGAGTGAACGCTTCGCCACAAAGTTTGACAGTCCGACATTGATGGTTTTCTAGGTTGTAACACGGGAGAATAATCTGTTGCATACACTGACGAGGAACGTGCGAGAATTTGAGGTACTGTTAGGGGAGCATACTTTGCGCCGTTTTTTGGTTCAGGCTTCGAGCGAAGCACTGTTCAAAATTTAGTGTATTATTATTGTGGGCAAATTTTCCACATTCTTAGTATCAACCCACCTCCTCTCATATCACTCACATCAATATTTTATTCATACTTAGATAAGATTTCATTGCCAGCATAACATGTATCTACGTATTTACTAGTGTAAGGCGGATCTGAGGAATCCAAAGCTCATCAACACTCGACTACGGGTAGCACAAAAATATAATTCATATTAAACATCTTGATAGTCCATAATAGGTTACCCATATTTTGAAAGTTTTTGTTATTTTAGAAATTCGCTTGCTTTTAGTTTTAGGTTCTACTGCGCAAACCTTAAGCTCAGTAATACTTATCCTAGCCTAGCTTATTTTGCTTCACTTTGATCATCAGAAGCTTCCAATGGTTTCAATAGGTGAGTGGAACTCTGAACGAATATTCAGTTGAACACTTATCATACAAATCGTGATACAGTACCAATATGTCCTGATTACACAATACTACAATTTTTAAAATAGATGTCTTTGAATTTGTGATACAAATTCTACTCTAGATATTCATAGAAATTTGTGTTACAAATGAACATGACATGGGGAAAAATTCACCTGGAAGGTATGTCATCTTGTTGATAAATGAAGCACTGCGTTGTTGAATATATTAATTAACGGTTTCTTAACATTTCGAGTCAATATTCTCGTGAATCCATAAAACTATTTGATATGCAATGGATGGCAATTGTATTTATTATTATTTTCATTGTTTTAGTGGTAAAACGGTCCAAAGAGCCGTCGTAATCTTATCCCTCGCTAACAGTAGCATTTTCGGCGGAATACTGCTTAATTGCAGATTATTTTCTCACCACATCACACCTCGACGATATTATGAGCCTTCAAAATGTCATATTGGTATCGCTAAAATAATGAAAGTTTGTTTGTTTCTATAAAAGAAAGGGAGTGAAAATGACACACAAAAATATCACTCTTAAACATCTTTTCCGACGTGATTCCACATGTATCCACTGCATACTGCCACATTATGCTCTTATTCCGTGGAAGCTTCAAGAAAACGACTATTTCCAATTGATAAATAATTCACTAAAAATAGTGTTCTCACATGGAAGCCACCCAAATGTAAGCACAAATATCTACGACATGATGGAGAAATAATGGAAAATAGCTGAAAGATTTGGGAAGTCCGACGCGAAAAGACTATATGAAATTGGTCTCAGTTATACCTTGGGGAACCTGCAGTGATCTTTTGTTACTAAATTGGTCTAATACTCAAAACGAAAACTTCAGTGAATTTCAATATTATGATTATATGCAGTAATTCCACAGGAAAAAGTTGGTACAATCTTTCAGAGTTTCATAATATAATATTTATACTATATTATGTTTTTAGACCCGTGTTTTTATCGTCAATAGATTGGCCCTTTTCTTTCACGATTTATTGGACCTGAAAAGGGCCAGTCTAATGAGGAAATAAAAAATACGGGTCTAATTATTTTCGGTAAGGAACGATCATGTGCTCCCGTGGCCGAGTGGTTAGCGTCATAACTAACATGCCGGGTGTTCGGGTTCGATTCCCGTTCTGGTCGGGGGAATTTTTCTTCAAAGAAATTTCCTCCGACTTGCACTGTGATCACGCGTATTCTAGAGCTTGCCACTCATAATGCATTCAAGGCGTGTTATTTGGCATAGAAATCTCAACTAAGTACTAATAAAAATGACGCAAGTAATACTACGTTGAGACGGCGAAGTTCCTCTAGGAACGTTAGTGCCATTGAAGAAGAAGAAGAAGGAACGATCATATATAATTTTAAGAAATTCGCTAAAATCGTACAAGTTTTTTTTTCTGTGGAATTGCTGTATTGAGGTAAATCACCAATTACACCTCTGCTCCCGGGCGGATCGGCATTATATTGCTGCATTATAATGCACTGCTAACTTCCAAGATGTTGACCAAAAATTCAAGAAACGTTATGTTTGATAAGCATTCTTTCACTTCAAGCGACATTAAAAATGGTTCTGTGTGCGTGTCATGTTTGAGTTGGTCTTGTTTGTGTGTTGCGTTACGCGGAATTTGTTTGTTGCTGGGATCAGAATATCGTCAAAAGAAAAAATAATTTTCCGTGATGAATTTTCGCGAAAAGATAACGTTTAACATGACTGCTGAAATTCTCAAGAATTTGAGGATTGTGGAAATGGTCGTGAAAAACAGCATCCCGCTGATATTCGCAGATATTTTTGTCACAACGGGGAAATGGCAAGAAAACTTGAAACTTGAACTTGCGCAAATCCGTTAAGAATCGATTTTAATTCGTTGAAATTAATTTGATACCATAATATCTCAAGATTTATCGACTGATTGAACATAGAAGTTGCACGAACGATTAATACCATGCCACCATCTCAAGTTAGCGTAGAAAGGCTGTTCTCTGATTTAAAAATTGTGAAGTCAGATCTCCAAGCATCAATGAAAGAAGATTTGGCTGAAACAATTCTGCTTTTACGAGCATTATAAATTTTACTTAAATTCGATTATTTTGAAAGGCTCAGTTCTTCTGTAGAAGCCTCGAACCATTGTACCCATTAGTTTGATCTATTGTAGTAAAAAGTCAGATACACGAGTTTAAAGGAGCCAAACTGTTGACTATTTTTTACTAGTATATACTAACCTTTTCCCTTAACTCGAAGGTTAATAAGGAGGAAACTGATTACTCGCAGTTTAGAAGAGTGATATGTTTATTAAAGGAAAAGGAATTCTAAATTTTGAGGTTTATTTTTATTGTCTAATCAGAGAAAATTGCAAAACTAAACGTTCTAATGAAAAACTTGACTTGGAACTATTTCATTTTTTTAGAAGGAGTCGGAAATGAGATATAGAAAATGGCTATATAACGCTTTAGATATATTTTTTTTTCTATCTGTATTATAGTGACTTTCAACTCATTTGGCTGGTTCGTCACTTTTACTTCCATTTTTGGAAGAATTTCGGGAGTGAGAATTGAACTCGTGACCTTTAGCGTGAGAGGAGTGGACGTTACCACTACGCCAGATCGCGTCCAAATCGGTCGAGTAAATACTGAGATATCGATACCACCAAACAGGAAAAACATAGTTTCGCGAAAAACGCGTTTAAAAATTCGTACAGCAAAACTATAATATAAAATACAAGTGAAACATTACATATGAAGCAATCTCATGCCAAATTAGTCGGAAAATATCTAATTTTTACCCGCCCCTCTTCTATTTTCTTAAAATCTTCTGCATGAATGGCAGCTACTCAAAATTACAATGTTCATTATGACATTTTACCAATTTTAATTGTGAATGATTTATCCATACATTCGATTTCAATTTGGGAACAGTAGTTTTCATCGACAATGAATATTCATATTCGTTATTATCATCAAATTGGATATGTTCATTATCATTGTTGTTTCGCATGCTAGTAGCTATTCAATTGAAGGTTTCATCCATTTAGTTTCACCAAAATTGATTGTTCTGGGCCATCTCAGTTAAGCGTGGTATTAAAAAAAAGCATAACAGTCACGCTTACCACTACAATGTCATCGTTAGGAACTGATTATTAATACAGCCATTCCATGCCAAACCGATATATTGATCCTCGGATTTTCGTGAAACTTGGTGGTTTTGTTCCTTATCGCAAAATATTAGACCCGTATTTTTTATTTTTTCATTAGGGTTCCTATTTCAATTTTAGAATGGTCCGAAAAATCAATTCTCCTTTTTTTTCCCAAAAATGACTTTGAAAATTCATAACCTTTGAACTACTTGAACGATTGAGATGATTAACATATCAAAGTAAATCCAATTTCTTCTTTGAAAAAATATTACCCTTGCGAAAAAATTGGATTTTGCATTCATAACTAGCTGACCCGGCCAACTTCGTCCCGCCCTAAATTTGTTTTTTGTTATCAATACCTTCAAACATTCACGTTTTCTTACTAAGCGCAAGCTCATGAGTCCAATTGCAGAACTGTTCATTTATTGATCTTCTAATCGACCCCGTTCAATTTACCTTTTACTAAAAAATTCCTCGTACTTCTACCAAAACTCATCATTATTATATCAGATTATTTTTAGACACAACTCAAGATTTTCAAGAGAACTTCAAGATTTTTCAACCACTTGCAAATAACATGTTTCTCCGTTACATGGAATAAATGTTTGATACAGAAAATATGATAAAACAAAGACAGACCCCTCCTCTCTTCTCCCCTTAGAGAGGGTGAAGGTGTGTCTATTCACCATAGAAACATTTCGTGCCCCCTAAAATCTTCACATGCCAAATTTGGTTCCATTTGCTTGATTAGTTTTCGAGTAATGCAGAAAATTGTTTTTCATTTGTATGACAGCTCACTCTACGAGAGGGAGGAAAAGTATCTAACCACCGTAGAATCATTTATTGCACCCTAAAACCTTCACATGTCAAATTTGGTTTCGTTTGCTTGATTAATTCTCGAGTAGAAATTTGTGTTTCATTTTTATTGTAGCCCCCCTTAGGGAGGGGGTGGAGTGTCTAACAACCGTGAACATAATTATTGCGCCCTAAAATCTACATATACCTAATTTGGTTTCGTTTGCTTGATTGATTCTCGAGTAATGCAGAAATTTAGGTTTCATTTGTATGGCAGCCCCCTCTAAGAGAGGGGGAGGTATATCTAACCACCATAGAATCATTTATTGTACCCTAAAACCTCCACATGCCAAATTTCGTTTCATTTGCTTGATTAATTCTCGAGTAATGCGGAAGTTTGTGTTTCATTTGTATGGCAGCCCCCTCTTAGAGAGGGGGGTGGAGTATCTAACCACCATAGAAACATTTATTGCACCTTAAAACCTCCAGATGCCTAATTGGTTGCATTTGCTTGATTAATTCTCGAGTGATGCAGAAATTTGTGTTTCATTTGTATGGCAGCCCCCCCTTAGAGAGGGGGTGGAGAGTCTAACCATCATAGAAACATTTATTCTAACCTTAAACCTCCAGATGCCAGATTTGGTTTCGTTTGCTTTATTAATTCTCGAGTAATGCAGAATAAGAGAGGGGGAGGGGTCTCAAACTATCATGAAAACCTTCCCCGGCCCCAAAATCCCCTACATAACAATTTCCACCCTGAAACATACGGGTCTAATATTTTGCGATAGGGAACAAAATTTTTCAAATCTGATTTTCGGTTTGGCATGGAATGGCTGAATAGTAGCTAACTGCTCAAACTTTTATCTTTTTATTATTTTTTTTGTTTGCAGTTAATTTTAAATGGCATTCTATTAAATGCCAATGTATTAATTGCACTACATAAGCAGCATGAAGTTTCGAAAAAATCGTAAATGTTCAGGCAGCGTCCAATTTTTTTCGCTGTTGAATTGCTTCATAGGGAAATATTGAATTCAATCGCTCCAATAAAATCAAATTAAGTAAGAAGAAAAATATTATGAGTAAAGTTGACCGAAAATAATAATTTCCGTGATCACCATCGTATTGTGAAATTAATTTTTGTTTTTTATAAATTATTTATTTGTACAGGCTCAGTTACATAAGTTGGAAGAAGCCAAATTCTATATCTAATTTTTGTTCTAAGGCATATTTACAATTTTGCTTATTCTATGGTTAATAGGATGGGGAACCGATTACTCGCGGACGACTCGAGCTTAGTAAGGTGACAATTTTTCATCAAAGAGAAGAAGGAACATAAGGAGGTTTGGACAATCTGATGATTAAACACGGATATCGATAGTTTTGAGGAAAAGATACATTCAGGACTTGAAATCAAGGTCTAACCAAGCCAACACATCCCGCACCGGCCCATTGGGTTGTTCTCCTCGGGCCCGAAGAGAGTTTTCTAAATTCGATCTGGTTACACGATATATCTCGCACGACCAAACAACGTGCTCGATGTCATGATAACCTTGACCATAAACGCAGAGATTGTTGCTGATAAGTTTTGTTTGAAATAACAGCGCGTCAAACGTCGGGATATGGTGGTGAAATTTATGACCAAGATAAATTTTGATTGAGAGCAAAGAAAACACTATTTTATAGCTATCGAATTCACCTAAAACGCTTCCCTGTAACTTCTTGCTACTAGACAGAGCCGAAAGGATATTTTGATAAATACTTTTTGACATCCGAAAATAGCTTTGGAAAATCGATTACACTACATGGACAATACAACTTTGATTTGAGTGAAATTTAATAGCTTCAAGAATGCAGAGGTTTAGTCGATCTTCGTTTCCACACTGTTGGTGAACGACATTTTATCTGCTGTACGAGAAATAAAAATTCTCATTTATTCTCGGCATTTTCTTGATTTGAAAAAAATCGGAAGACTTCTCAAATTCGAAATTAACACTCTTGGTGATAAAATTCCACACCATTTCATAAATCCCCCGTTTACTCTACTGGTTTCACATAATGACAGCTGTGATTCTCCTCTAACCCGATCCCGGGGTAAGATTAAACGATACCAGAACCAGAATGACTCCCCGTAACAAAAACCACACACATCAACCATTACCTTAAAACGCGCGACCATGATAAGATAAAACTCACAATTAAAGCCCAATTCGCCCAAAGTTGTTTGCACGCACACACATGGGGTGCCCTTTTTGCGGGTGAGTGGCTGCCAAAAAAGGCGGCAAAACAAAGCCCTTCCAACCAACCCCCATCCGCGTCAGGTTTTCAACCAGGTTTGCCTCAGCACTGCCAACCAAGAATCGAGCTGACAGGCGTTTGATTTATTCCACCAGATAAAGTCAGTCTCAATTTCCGTGGCGATGGCCCTCAAATGGAATCCTAGGTACACACACATGCGACCCACACCTTGTTCGGTGAGGTTGAAGCGAGGAGATCAGCGGTAAAAAAAAATAACTGCGAGCTGGAAAGGCTGCTCAACAGGGGGAAAGTGGTTAAAATTTATGAACATTAAATTTATTCGCCACATCGTTTTTCAAAATACAAACACTTGCTTCGAATTTCCATCCCCTTCCCATCCCCCTCCCTGGGTTGTAGTAGTACCGGAGGCTCACCTTTGTCTGGCGTGCGGAAGCCAGAAGGCTTCGTTCGATTCACCGGGGAAGAAAACGCATAAATCTAACCAACCAAACATCGCCACGCGGCGTGCGATTACGCAAACAGTTGGGAAACCCTCTTCCGAGAAGCGGTCTCGTCTCTCACGCATAAATAAATGTGTGTTTTTCCCTTATTCCCGCCGAATGCTTTCAAAGTCTTCCTTTGTGGAGCGAAAATATGGAAATTAAGGGTGAAAGTGTCTGGAGGGTATGCGGAAGCGTCTGTTGTTACATAACATATAGCACCCATTGGGATCACCTTATTCCCAGCTTTCTCTCTGTGTGTGTTTTTTTTTCGGAATCTTCCTCGCGAATGCCTTTTCAATTTCCTCACATTTTGCATTTCAACCACTTTCGAATGTGGGAGAAATTCATTTTCCATTTGAATAACAATAGTGCCCACCGTCGATCGATTTAAGCCGATTCCAATCAGTAGTCCTTTCAATTCCATTGCCTGTTTGATATGGAGAAAAAAAAAGTTCGGCGCTGCTTCCGCCTCACCCGAAAAATTCAATAATCCTGTGCTTTACAACTAGTAGATAACAAAGCCTTCGCCTCGTCGTCGCCCTCGCAGTCAGGAGCAACAAGAGACTCAGTCAAGTCATTTAGTCCCTCTCTTAATAACCGAACGTTTATAATGACGCGTAATAATGGGTTCGAATGAAAGTGTCGTCTTAAGTTCGCCATCCCAGAAAACCCATCCTGTGGGGGCGAGACAGAGAAGGACGAAGGCAAAGAAAAGTCATTAACGCTTTGTTTCAGCTTTGTTCAAAAATATCTGATAACAAGTTCGTCGTTAGAGGAAGTATAGAGTGACATTCCGCCCGCTTCCCATTTCATGCGGAATGCGGATACTTTTGTTCACATCAGATGAAGCATCCCGGGTGAGAAGATTGTAACCACAGAGTAAGGAATACATCCTGGGTCAGAGTTTGCCGTGAGCCAAAAGTCAAAGAGAAAACAAAGACGATACTATCACGTTCGTTAAGTTCTCGGTGTGACTCTCGGTGCGGTTTGACGCGGCAGCAGTGGAAGGATGTATTGTGTGTGCGGGGATGGGGGGACCATGGGCCCGAAACGTAAGCTCCTAAAATAATATCCAAACATATCCAATTTACCCGGGACATAGTGGAAACAGTGGCGCAGCTCTGTTCCCTTCCTGCTGTGGATTCTGTGGCCTTCGGTTTGGAGACTGTGTGGGGCTGTAACGATTCGAGGCACCCGGTCAGTGAAGTGAAATATCAGACATCTCATGACGGCATATGCTGACAGCGCTGCATAGAATGTATCATCATCATACACATTCTGAAGTTTCATATTGGCTTGGATTTGAGGATGCCATTGCCACCGTCTTCCCTTCAGAAATAACTACCAAGTATCCCCTTATCGGGTCGCCGACATTGGCACCGTCAAGACATCGGCCTCGAATTGAATATTTATTTAAAATTTGATAACATTCATTCCCCTCCAAAATGCTGAGTTATGCTGTTTATCTAATTTGTGCCACTCCCTATAGTGGGAGGGCGGCTTTACGCGCGATTCTCGTGTGATTAAGCGACATATTTATCATCGGTGACACTCCGCATCCTATCCGTCCGTCTGGAGAGGCCGTTGGTGTTGACCCTTCTACGTCTCGCTCGGAAATGCTCGTGGCGGCCGGGGGGTGAGCCACCGCATATACTCGGATATCCACGACCGGAGGACAGGGGCTAAGTGGTTTTGTTCTCATTAGTTTTGACTCAACCTCCCCTCCCTTCAAAACAGCCGCCTTCTGCAGCCTTCGACGGAAGTAGCAGCTTTCTTCTTGTGCGAAAGCAACAGCGCGCATCCGAAGGAGAAGTTGATAGCGCTTCACCCGCCCAGCCCCAGGACCGGGTGTCGGAGTGAAGACCGACACCGAAACACTGGGATGTTCGCGGGTAGGAGATGATTTATTCTTTAGAATAAATCTTAAGAATAAAATAAATTGTATTATTTATGGTTTGTGTATCTTTCGGTAATAAACTTCAGGAAGGGCACCGGACGGAGCGCTTTAATGGAAGCGATAAGTTAGATTATTTTGGGAAAGGCGTTGGTTTTGTTTTTTTGGCGGAATTGAAATTTGGAATTTCCCCATTCGGGTGCAGAGCAGGTGACTCGGGTACAACTTGGAAAAGTGTTAAAATAGGATGATGAGCAAGTAATTTCTCTTCGTTGTATAGAAGGTAGCTCTGAATCGTAATTAAGAACTTTTTTCTGGGTTTTTATTCTGCATAACAATGAAAACGTAGGAATTGTTTGCAATAAAATTGCAAATGGTGACCAAACTGTTATACTCGAAGTTAAAATATTAGAATTTTGCACTATTCAACTACTGAAATTTTAATAAAAATTATTATTTGATGATATGTGGATACTTGAAACACGTAGTTCTTATCCGTACTCAACTATATTTCCTAGTATTTCCGCTAAAACTATAGTATAATATAAAATCATTATCACACAAAACTTGTTTCACCACTTGCAGAAAATGTATTAATCTATACATAAAGTACACATTTGATACGAACAAGTTGTGTTTCTTTAAAAATATTTATTTTCAATGTGTGTTTATTCCGCCCGAAAATTCATTACTTGATATAAACGAAACATGACACACTGTCTTCAATGCGTTCCGTTCGGACAATTCTGATACGAGCAGATTCTTGAAGAAGGGTGATTAATCCAAAATTAAACTAATTTTCTTCGTAATTTTTGAGTTTTAACTGCACATTGACCGAAAAATGCCAAAATATGCTCCATACATGTAATGTCACATCGTGACAACGCTTGGCTTCATGTCATTGTGTCAGTTTAGATTTTTGTGGAAAATAGCTTTCAGAAATATTAGCCTCACCTGGTCAAATCTCACTCAGATCTCGTTCTGTCTGACAACTTTTTTTTCCATCAATGCAGTGTAAATACTCTTGGAGACGCATTGCTTAATAACAGGGTATCAATAAACGATCCCAATGGTCGTGAACAGAGGGGTTTTTTAGACACAGAGTCCCTGGATTTTCAGAATTATAGGAAACCGAAATACAATCGCTTATTCCAGACGATTCAGACACATCCTCGGGATGAGTATTTTTTCTCTTACGAAGGTGTCATAGCGTTGGTATAACAATCGGATTGCCTCGAAAAACCAGAAGCTCTACAGGCAAGGAATCTGTCTAAAAAAAAACTAATGATGCGGCTGTAGCATCTTTTGAGTTTGAAAATATTTCATTTTCCAAACGAACAAATACGTTTTACATTCCCAAATATGGAGGAGTCATAATCATCAAACATTCAATACGAGTATATCGTATCAACACATTCTCGAGAATTATTTTCTAGACGCACATATTTTGACTTTCAAAATATTCAAATCGTTGGTATTCAAATGAGAATGAATTGTCAGTGAATTTCTTTTAATTTAGATTTTTTAAATGTAGCAAGCAGCAGTAAAATACGAACAACATTCCTAACACAAATAGTTTGTAGATTGGAAACAAATAATAATAGGATCGGAGAATATTTTTCCATAACTTTATAAAACAAAAAGTCTGGCATAATCGACTGTCTTTCGAATGTTATTTTAAGAAATGAAATTGAAGCAATGGTTTCTGAATTACAGTTTTCGTGGGATTTTTATCTTGCTCTGAAGGTTGGGAGTGTAAGTTTAAAACCAGGCTTTATGAGTGGAAATAATTGCATCATTCTGGTAAATTATTCAAATAATATTTCATTTAGATTGTCCACTTCTTTTCCCATAATTCATACAATTTATGGATTTCTCCGTTGTGCTCCCGTGGCCGAGTGGTTAGCGTCATAACTAACATGCCGGGAGTTCGGGTTCGATTCCCGTTCTAGTCGGGGGAATTTTTCGTCAAAGAAATTTCCTCCGACTTGCACTGTGATCACGCGTATTCTAGAGCTTGCCACTCAGAATGCATTCAAGGCGTGTTATTTGGCATAGAAATCTCAACTAAGTACTAATAAAAATGACGCAAGTAATACTACGTTGAGACGGCGAAGTTTCTCTAGGACCGTTAGTGCCATTGAAGAAGAAGAAGATGGATTATCTGTCTAAGTAACTCTTTGTTGAGGTTATTTATTGTTGTCCTGTGAAGTCAGAGCACATTATATCGACAGAAACAAGTAGTATTCAGAAGTGTATAACTGATATAGTGACATGAGGTCGAGCATTGTCGCAACGAAATTATACGACCGCGTACACGTACACGCCTATTTTTAGAACTTATATTTAAATGTTATTGAAAATCTCTTGCGATAGTTTTTGCAGGTTTTAGATGGTCGGATTCAACGAATAGGGTGAAAATATCTCTCATATTTATTCAAATACTGTTCTCCCGAATCACAAAACTCGAATGAAAGTAACGTTGAGTCAGATGTAACATCCACCCGAATAAAATATAAAATATAGATAATGATATATTTATCTATATCTATCAGTAATAAATAACGGATTTTTCAAGTAATAACATTCAAATAAATGTCTTACTCAGTTAAATATTACATTTGTATAAATGTTACATTCTTGTAAATGGTAATTCGGTAAGCCTGTGTTCCACCTATCGCCCGGTTATTTTGAAACTTAGAAATAGACATAGAAGACGGTGATTTAGATAGGTCCGATCGAGAGTTAGCGAGCGTCGGACGGCATAGCTTTGCCTGTGGCATTACGTTTGCCCGATTAATTTTTGCTCTGAAATATATCATTCATTGCAGTTCAAAACTATAGTACCATGATCTGGAAAAAATCCTCACTTGTAGGTATTTTGGTTTGGACATTTAACTGTTTTTGGAAACGTGAGGTTAATAAAGAAAATTTATGTCCTGTGCGTTTTTTCCCCGTGAACTCTTTTAAATATTTGGAATTCGAATAAATATTATATAATCTCGTGAGACTCTTTAACGTTTACCCGAAACGCATCCACCCGAATGTAGTCAATAACCGAAAGTCTTTCACCTGAATGTAACGTTTATCCGACTTAAAAAAAAAACGAAATTATACAACTCCTGAAAGTTGCTTGAACTCCGATCTTGCCAACTTCGCGCTCCATAATCTTGGATTCATACGTTGCGCAACAAAATTCTCAAATCATTTTACACGCATACTTATTTTATTTTATTTATTTATTTGCCAACAGATACAACAATTATCCCAATGACATGAAAATTACGACTTACACTACACATATTAATTAAAAAACACACTCAAAAAATGATGAATATTCTGGTAATTTAAACGCACAATCAAAAGAAATACATCACATTCAAGATGACCAAATTTTGATCGTTCCACCCCTTCTTTATTAACATGGCGATGAAAAGTGGGTCACTTACGACAACGTGAAGCGCAAACGGTCGTGTTCGAAGCGCGGTGAGCCGGCCCAAACCATCGCCAAGCCCTCATTAACGGCCAGGAAGGTTCTGCTGTGTGTTTGGTGGGATTGTCAAGGAATAATCTATTATGAGCTGCTTCCCTAAGGCCAAACGCTCAATTCGGACCTGTACTGCCAACAACTGGACCGCTTGAAGGTAGCACTCATGAAGAAGAGGCCATCTTTGATAAACAGAGGCCGCATTATCTTCCATCAGGACAACGCCAGACCACACACTTCTTTGGTGACGCGCCAGAAGCTCCGGGAGCTCGGATGGGAGGTTCTTTTGCATCCGCCGTATAGTCCGGACCTTGCACCAAGTGACTACCACCTGTTTTTGTCCATGGCGAACGAGCTAGGTAGTCAGAAGTTAGCCACAAAAGAGGCCTGTGAAAATTGGCTATCCGAGTTTTTTGCCAATAAGGAAGCGAGCTTCTATAACAGGGGTATTATGAAGCTGGCATCTCGTTGGGAACGAGTCATCGAATAAAACGGCGCATATTTGACTTAAAACAGATGATTGTAACTAATTTTATGAACAAATGAAAATTCAAAAAAAAATACCGCAGGACTTTTTTGACAGCCTAATATATTCGAGAATCAGGCTCATTGATCCATTTAGCGCAAAAAAACCCAAAGCTCTAATTTCAACGCAATTTCAACAAATAAACTATTCGAACAAATATTATTTTCTATTTTGCAATTAGCGTAGTGTTACTTGCGTCATTTTGAATTAGTCTTCAGTTGAGATTCCGTTACCGAATTACAAGCCCTGATTGACAAAACAAGGCTGGCGGTTGTGCTCTGGTGGGCCACTTCGCTGCGAGAGACTTGTCCGCACCGTATCGGCTCTGGACAGAACTAAGTATCGGCTTGTCTTTTGATAAATGCTAAAAAATTATATTCTTTTAGAAAACTCGTTAAACCTCTGTAGAAAAAAGAGATGAAAACGATGATGGTCTTCATCTCTAAAGTAGCTTGGACCTAGTGGAAAGTGAACTTGAGTTTTTTCCCAGATTGGGAAGGTTAGTTACGAAATAAAAAACGACGGCCTCTGGAGGACTTTTCTCAATGATGAATTGATATTGGACGCGATATCTGTCAAAAATTTGAGCACGGATGACTGCTCAATCTTGACAATGTTCGGATTTAATTATATGACACTACGAGTCCGCGTTGAAAGAGCTTACAAGCGCATGAAGTATCAGGAAATTCAACAAAGATGAGTTTCGGCCAAAATAACTTCTACCCCATATCATGTAAAGGGTGTGTCACATCAAATTGCATCACGGAAAAAACGCTGTAGAAATTCGCCCAGTAGACCGATCCTTTTGAAAATTTTAGACAGTAAAATAAAAACTATTAAACAACTTTTGGCATTTTCTTTTTATTCATACTTCGAGCCCAAGCCCGTATGCTCGCACCTTCCTCTTTACCCCGTCCATAAGGTTCTGTACAACGTCAGGTTGTAGTTTTTTTTGAACAGAAATCCATTTTCTCTTGAAGTTCGCCTCCGATTTGACAACTTTTGGGTTCCTCCGGAGGGCCTGCTTCATAATCGCCCAATATTTCTC
This sequence comes from Toxorhynchites rutilus septentrionalis, assembly GCF_029784135.1. Classification (NCBI taxonomy): domain Eukaryota; kingdom Metazoa; phylum Arthropoda; class Insecta; order Diptera; family Culicidae; genus Toxorhynchites; species Toxorhynchites rutilus. The sequence goes on along the minus strand of NC_073745.1, from coordinate 228,269,149 downwards.
TATTGGGCGAAGCTCCGGCGCGTTGGGCGGGTTCATTTCCTTTGACACGAAGGTGACCCCGTTGGCTTCGTACCACTCCAACACGTCCTTTGAATAGTGGCACGAAGCGAGATCCGGCCAGAAGATGGTCGGGCCCTCGTGCTGCTTCAATAGTGGTAGTAAGCGCTTCTGTAGACACTCCTTAAGGTAAACCTGCCCGTTTACCGTGCCGGTCATCACGAAGGGGACGCTCCGCTTTCCGCAAGAGCAGATCGCTTGCCACACCATGTACTTTTTGGCAAACTTGGATAGTTTCTGCTTGCGAATCTCCTCCGGAACGCTGAATTTGTCCTCTGCGGAGAAGAACAACAGGCCCGGCAGCTGACGAAAGTCCGCTTTGACGTAGGTTTCGTCGTCCATTACCAGGCAATGCGGTTTCGTCAGCATTTCGGTGTACAGCTTCCGGGCTCGCGTCTTCCCCACCATGTTTTGCCTTTCGTCGCGGTTAGGAGCCTTCTGAACCTTGTATGTACGCAGGCTCTCCCGCTGCTAGGTCCGCTGGACGAATGAACTTGACAAATTCAGCTTATTGGCGACATCCCGGACCGAACTTCTCGGATCACGTCTAAACTGCTTAACTACGCGCTTGCGATCTTTTTCACTAACGGAGCATCCATTTTTGCCGTTCTTCACCTTCCGGTCGATGGTTAGGTTCTCAAAGTATCGTTTTAGTACTCTGCTGACCGTGGATTGGACGATTCCCAGCATTTTACCGATGTCCCGATGTGACAACTCCGGATTCTCGAAATGAGTGCACAGGATTAATTCACGACGCTCTTTTTCGTTCGACGACATTCTTCCAAATTTACGAAAAATTGACAGTGAAGCATGGCCAACGTGATCTATACACTCTTATCTGATTATAAGCGAAAGCTGAAGATATAATTCCTAAAAATAAAATTTCTACAGCGTTTTTTCCGTGATGCAATTTGATGTGACACACCCTTTAATCACCATGCAGTCAGCGGCTGGAAAATGGGTACGTGTAACGTGTGTTCGCTTTTGCCGGAAAATTTCCAATCAACACCAACGAGCGCGGCGGCAGTCTTTTATCTACCTGTCGCGTCACAATCGTCACGGCCTGTTGCAGTACCTGCGGCAGCTGTCGGGACTTCATATGTGCAGCAGTTATGAAATCGTGACGCCACGTGTGCCAAAGTATCCTGATGTGACACACACGTGGGGCTGTTAGCCACGGTTCAGAGACGACCAAGCGAGCTAACGGTTCAGATTTTCGCTTTCGCACTTTTGCACGGTTTCTCACGCTCTTGTTACTTGGTGGAAGCACCCCCGCCCCCAACCACCGTCGTACACCCGTCATGTCAAGATCCGAAATACAAAGTTCAGGGCGTAAAATTGAAATATAATAAAAACTTATTTATGCACGTCTTCCCGCTTTTCCACGCACTGCTACCCGTGCTCGTGCGTCGTCGTGGGATATCTCCTCCGGCGGAGGTTGTTACGAAAGACGCCATTATTACCTTTTGAGGTGCTTCCGTTCGCCAAACTCGGGACGGGATGGATGCTTGAAACTCCTCATTCTTCAATAAGTGCACGAAAGGAAAAACTCAACTTTTTTATCGACCACTTTCGGGGTGCTCTTTTTTTCCTTTATGCCCTCCCTCTCACTTGGAAACGTTTTAATTCTTCATTTTGTTCACTCGTCACACGGCAGTAAGCATTCGGGAGCGAAAACTCGTGGTTACTTGATGGAAAATTGGAACAAGTTGAGTGAATTCTCCATGTTATAGTTTCGATTTTGAGGATAATTTTCTTGTTTCTTACGCCGCAACAGCAAGGTGGTGCAAAAATGAATTTCCCGCCACATCTTGCGCCCAAAACGAATTACCACCACATGTTGGGGATGCCTTCAAGTCAGCTTTTCTTCACGGTACATCGGAAGCTCTGTTTTCCTTTAATTTACAATGAACTTTAGCCCTTTGTGCGCGAGATGGTGGCCCCTTCACGCTCCTCTTCAATATATGTATGAGTTTACGATAAAAAGAAAGTTTGCTTCCTCATTGTCCCAGTCTGCCATCCCCCCCCCCACACACACACATACAAACATACACATACCCATACACCTCCTAATTGAGTTAAAGATTAAGTTCTGGCGCCGAAATGCCGCAAGGGTTACTTTGTTGTTCGTTCTTCGTTGTGAGTTTTCCTCGTGGGAATTTTTTTGGCGAGTTTAAAAAAGAAAACAAAACACTGGAAGAAGTTCCGCAGCAAAGCATCAGGTGTACACGGCGCTTGATTGGAGTTTTCTTCTTTTTCGGGTGGAATTTTGGTGGAAAAAGGGTTTCATTCTTTACTAGGTGTTTAGCCGAAGTTCACGTCGGAGGCGTTGGAAAACAATTTCATGGCCATTTGGAGAATTCAAGTTCCAGAATGTTTGGGCAACTTTTCATAATCATCTGGAAGGGGTTGTTTGTAAACTCATTAGCCGATTAGGAGCTTAAATTGCGGTCCACGCTGTGATGGGATTCGAATCAAGATTTTATCACCGACTTTATATGTCCCATCCAATTTGTACTCACACGAAGGAAAGAACCAGACTTTGTTGCACGATAAAGCGAGTTGAAGAAACGGAGAATCGTTAGTTTTCAATTCATCCAGTTTGGAACACTTCGGGAAAATCGAAGCAATGGAGAGCCGAACAAAAAATTGCTTCCATTTGTTCGGTGAGCGCCATAGCAGTCACGCGATTTCATTATCCTTCCCTCTTGACGCCAAACGTCGGTGGTTTTATCGCTCATCTTGATTTATTGATCCTTTGATATATTCTTGCTCCCTTCAGTGAAACGTTGGTCGCTTCTTCGCGACAATGAATAATCGTATTTTGATTAGAGAAAATAAAACCACTGTTCCTTCTCTGCTTTTCTTTTTTTTTCATTCTTTTGCTCAAATGCGAGGGAAAGGGAATGTTTTTATCTGCGCGGTTGACGGAATTGCGTGTTTAATTTTTCGTCATCATCGTCACTCGGAATGAACGGCGGCGGACACTCCGAAGTTCTTTCCCCCTCTTTTCATTCCGATTTTCACTCAATAAAACCGCAACCGCACCGAACGAGGCCATTCAGGGGGTATTCAGGGTTGAATCCCCTTTAATCCTGGTTCCGCGGGTAGCGTTTTGAGCTATGGTACGATCATGAAAATTGTAGACGATGTTTCTTTTTATAGCGAGCGACTTCCATTGTGTGTGACCGGCAGGCAATAAAAACGTGAGCCTTCGGAAGTTTCGACTCTGGGGTAGGACACGAGACGAAGCGAGGATTGCAGGACATTCAACAGCCTGTTCTTGGAGAGCAGTTTGTCCGAAATCAAAAAGCGAGCGCTATTTTGTGGCGTGCATAGTGACAATGATGATGACGAGCGATGCTTATGATAATGTCTGTTTTGCACTCCATGTGGCCTCGGCGAAACAGTATTGTCGCTTATCGGGCGAAACTCCGCGCTTCAGGAGACGTGGGGTTTGGGGAGGACTGCATGCATTGTTGCGCCCAAGGAGACAGCGGGCGGTGGGATAGAATTTATGCGTCGTTAAAAGTTAATGATTATTATCTATCGTAAAAGTTTCCTCCGTCACCGATGTTGCTGTTTCGGCCAGGCGCCTCTTTTCATTAAGACGGAATTTATATATTTTTACGCGCGTCTTGGTGGCGTTTTGAGGCTTGTTTTTGTGTTCCTGACAGGAGTGAGAAGGGGAGTGTATTTATTCAAAAACGTCCGCCGCTAATGGGAACTGCAATTTTTATGCACGCCGCCAGAGCATTTTACGATGCAATAGGTCAGCGCGGTATAAATGTTTATGGCGTAAATAATATCCATATACAAAGCAAAAGTTTAAGGATACATACTCTAATGAGACCGAAGACAGCTCTTGCTCTTGGGTGGTTAGCAATGTCAGCAATGTAGGCAATGGCGTCAGTATAGCAGTTACGTTCTAAAAATGTTGTAGTTTTTCGAAGCTAGAACATGGAACACATTCGCCATCAGGCGAATATCCGTCTCTAGGGCTGCTAACAAAAATTTTCAAAAATCAGGAAGCAATCAGGATAGCTCATATTGTGTTGTCCGGGAAGTTCGTGCCGACTGTTGAGAAAACAACAGCATGGTTTTTATAGGCAGATTTATATATACAGCTATTCCATGCCAAACCGATACAGTGGTCTCAAAAGTGGTAATTTGTTCTTTATCGCAAATTATGAGACCCACATTTTTTTATTTCGTAAAATTGAAAATTTTAGACAGTAAAATAAAAACTATTAAACAACTTTTGGCATTTTCTTTTTATTCATACTTCGAGCCCAAGCCCGTACGCTCGCACCTTCCTCTTTACCCCGTCCATAAGGTTCTGTACAACGTCAGGTTGTAGTTTTTTTTTAACAGAAATCTAACTTTTGGGTTCTTCCGGAGGACCTGCTTCATAATCGCCCAATAGTTCTCTATTGGGCGAAGCTCCGGCGCGTTGGGCGGGTTCATTTCCTTTGGCACGAATGTGACCCCGTTGGCTTCGTACCACTCCAACACGTCCTTTGAATAGTGGCACGAAGCGAGATCCGGCCAGAAGATGGTCGGGCCCTCGTGCTGCTTCAATAGTGGTAGTAAGCGCTTCTGTAGGCACTCTTTAAGGTAAACCTGCCCGTTTACCGTGCCGGTCATCACGAAGGGGGCGCTCCGCTTTCCGCAAGAGCAGATCGCTTGCCACACCATGTACTTTTTGGCAAACTTGGATAGTTTCTGCTTGCGAATCTCCTCCGGAACGCTGAATTTGTCCTCTGCGGAGAAGAACAACAGGCCCGGCAGCTGACGAAAGTCCGCTTTGACGTAGGTTTCGTCGTCCATTACCAGGCAATGCGGCTTCGTCAGCATTTCGGTGTACAGCTTCCGGGCTCGCGTCTTCCCCACCATGTTTTGCCTTTCGTCGCGGTAAGGAGCCTTCTGAACCTTGTATGTACGCAGGCCCTCCCGCTGCTTGGTCCGCTGGACGAATGAACTTGACAAATTCAGCTTATTGGCGACATCCCGGACCGAACTTCTCGGATCCCGTCTAAACTGCTTAACTACGCGCTTGTGATCTTTTTCACTGACGGATCATCCATTTTTGCCGTTCTTCACCATCCGGTCGATGGTTAGGTTCTCGAAGTATCGTTTTAGTACTCTGCTGACCGTGGATTGGACGATTCCCAGCATCTTACCGATGTCCCGATGTGACAACTCCGGATTCTCGAAATGAGTGCGCAGGATTAATTCACGACGCTCTTTTTCGTTCGACGACATTTTTCCAAATTTACGAAAAATTGACAGTGAAGCATGGCCAACGTGATCTATACACTCTTATCTGATTATAAGCGAAAGCTGAAGATATAATTCCTAAAAATTAAATTTCTACAGCGTTTTTTCCGTGATGCAATTTGATGTGACACACCCTTTATATGATAATAATACAGGGTTTTCCATTCCGGGCTTCCGAAAGTATACAGCCCTGCGCTGACAACCGTTTGACATAGCTGTTAACCAAAGCGTCATATCGTTAGTTGAATGTCTGCCATTTTACAATATGGATCGTTTTAGCATCGCACAACGTGTTAATTTTGTTAAATTATACTATAAAAATGATGAAAAACCGGCAAATGATTTTCGAGCATTACGGACGGATTTTGGTCGTCATGGACGGCCTACAGAGCACACAATCGCTAATGTAGTGCGTAAATTCGAACAAACTGGATCCGTAGCGGATATTGTGAAACCTGTGCATCATCGTAATGTACGTTCGGCCGAAAATATTGCTGCTGTTGCTGCCAGTGTGGAGGATGACCCGAATGTTTCGATTCCACGGCGTGCTCAGCAATTGGGCTTGCCAAACACATCATTGTGGCGAATTTTGCATTTGGACTTGCACCTACATCCATATAAAGCCCAACTGGTACAAAAATTAGAGCGTGGTGACCATGGAATGCGTCGGGCATGCGTCGATTGGGTGAACGAACAACAGCAGCAAAATGCAGAATTTTCGCATCAAATTTTCTTCAGCGATGAGGCACATTTCGAGCTCGGTGGCTATGTGAACATCCAAAATTTCCGTATATGGGGCTCAGAAAATCCACACGTGATTGTTGAGAGGCCATTGCATCCGCCAAATGTCACTGTTTGGTGCGCATTATGGTCTGGTGGAGTCATCGGGCCGTATTTCTTTGAAAATGAGAACGGTGAGACGGTAACTGTGAATTTTGAGCGCTATGGTCGCATGTTAATTGAAGATATGGATACGGATGACATGTGATTTCAGCAGGACGGCGCCACGTGCCACACAACACGACCGAACATGGCCATATTGCGAACGAAATTTGAGGGACGCATAATTTCGCGTTTTGGTGATGCCAATTGGCCGTCCATATCATGCGATTTGAACCCGCTAGACTTTTTTTTGTGGGGTTATGCGAAAGACCGTGTCTATGCCAACTCTCCGCAAACTCTTGAACATTTGAAAGACAACATTCGTGAAGTTATGACCGAGATACCGCCCCATATGTGCCGAAAAGTCATCGTCTCATCTCAGTCAAAGTTTCATCGAAATTCGAATCCTAAGTGTGTTTTATTTCAATTTACTTTCGGGATTTAAAGTTGGAAAACCCTGTACCTCTGAAACTTAAAATTTTTCAAGGTTATCATCAATGACGGGAAAGATTTCCAATGGATTTTACGGATAATGACGTGAATTAGAAGAAGCAAGAAGAAACAAAAATCCAAGAAACAAAGTTCCAAGTGGAATACTTGGAACTTTCGTGGCATGTCAAGCATGATATGTCGGGATTTTGTGCAGTTTCAAATGTTTTCACTATAAGATAGATGTGCTGGAATGGTCAGCTTGGACCTGTACCCAATGAAAAATCTTTGACATCAAATGATTTACGACGAGAGAAAGCAGTATGCTGCTGAAGCTGAACTGAAGTGATTGATTTATTGAATATATTGAGTAATCTGTAATTCACTATTTCCAACCGAACTTTTCGAGAAATCAACCGAAACGGTAACTGATTATTGAAATCTGATAATTGGTGATTTTGATGCCTTTTCTTGAATAAAAAATGTGAATTTCAAAATGATCTTTTATCAACTGGGCAGCAAGAATAAGAATTTCAGAAGTAATAAATATTATGAAAAAATACTAATAATTCTTACTACATGCTTTACTATGGAAGGTTTAGAGGATCGTCTCATAGAATGTGAACAGAGTTTAATCTTTTAGGTATGGCTTCAGAATCCAGCTGTTTTCCAGAGTCGAATTTTATCTGCGCCATTTTCAGCTACCATTTTGGTGTAATCAGCAATTTACGAAATAAGTTAAAATTACCTGTTGAAGTAAGACTAAGGAACTAGTTGAAAACATTTTTTTTCGGTAATTATATTTATTGAGACTCTTTTAGCTTTAGTTTGACAGGGCCGAGAATTAAATATCAAGTATCGGGTTGTGTTATCGTTATCAGAAATTACCACTAATGTTAGCTTTCGAGGCGAATTGCTTCCATCGAATCTGTGCCAGTGTATGCTCGTCTTTTCTCTATTATTTTAATTCTATGTTAAAATTTTCTTTATATGTTCAATATATTTGTTAAAATGATACTCACTTCGCTTCTTTAGCACCGCTACAAAATTATTAAACTTGAAACTTCTTTATAGGTAATGATAGACCTTTGTTGGAAAATGATATAGAATTTCATCCTATCATTCTGAGCATAACTGTTTATTTAATTCCGAAATTTTGCCTGCATCGCAATATTGCTCTCTGTCAGCAGCAGTCTGATCTAGAACACCAAGTTGTTTACAATTGATATCTGATCAAGAAGTCTGACTCAGACAGTTTGGCTGAACGTTGTGACAGTTTTTTCAATTCCATTTCGAACACATCCAAGCTTCACCCTCGCCAACCTGGTGAGAGTATAGCTAGGCAAACTTGATGCTCAGCAAACCCGCACACACAATTTCCATCTTCCAATCCATACATTATTAAGTTTCCAACCAATCAGCAAAAACTGACGCGAACGATGGATCGCTTCTTGTAAATATTTTACCAAGCAAATAAGCTCCACTCAATCATCCGCTCCACGCTCTGTGTGTTGTTCTGCTTCGAGCAGCGAAACACATAAAACAACGTTTAAACTGCCTCAATCCATCGTTAATCGAGCCGCGCGCGGAAAGCTTGCGGGAAAACTTTGCCCGCAGAAACGAAAATAGCAACGGCAACAGCAACAGCAGTGGCAAATTTCACTCCCGGAAGAGTACTTTTTTGTTGCCCAAGAAGCTGCCGCACTCCGTATTCAATCAATCCGTTCCGATTCGTTTATCAGCAGCATCTGTTGTGCTGCTCCTCCCTTCGCAGACTTTTTTTTCGCCCCCGTATTTACAACGCCAGCATGAAGAGGCCTTCTATCAGCCGTCGCCTCGCCCCGAACTTGATGCTGACTGCGGGAAAAATCGTCCCGAAACACACATAATTAATCTTTTTTTTTATAAATGCACGAACACACATATAACCAACCGAGTCCGAAGGGAAGAAGCTCTCATCCTACCTTGGGTTCGCGCAAGAAACGGCCGAGTCTACCCGTCACAAACCGCACGAATGACTCGGATGAGTGAGTAATGGAAACTTTTCCTACGCTTCAGCCCATAATTGGCACTCCCACCGCCAAGAACTCCTTTCGCAACCACTTGGCGTTTGACAAGGCTTGGCGAAAAACTACGATTCGACGTGGCAAACGTGGAAAACTCATTATGCGTCCTGTAATCAATTACGTTCCGGTAAACTTCATTAACTTTGGATAATAACGCACGATTTGGTAAGCGGTTTTAGTTCGCTTCCGGACGGGTTGGAACACAGAGTTATCGAGTGTTTGTTTTTGTGTTCGCGTTGTTTTTGTGTGCGAGGGGTCAGCGAGGCAAATTAGATTATCTGCTCAGGATTTTTGGAATGTGGGCAACAATCGTGAACTGTACTACGGAGATTACCGAAGTGCAGATCATTTGTCATAGTTGCTGTCAGAATTGCAGCGCTAACAAATGATTATTGTAGCTGTCAGTACAAGCCAGGGCGGGTTGTTAATGATAATGGCCTTTGTCCACCCCTACAGATACTTGCGAGACATTCAACTGTGTTGATTTTTATCCCCCAAACCAGTCCAATTTGTACAGCCTGAATTTTGATTTTCCGTGGTATTAAAAATTCCATCTCGAATCTTAATCGTGTCCTAAGTAAATACTAATTTGTTTAACAGCTTCATCGGGTGGGAGAACAAATACCCGAGCATCGTCTTACCAAACCCCCAAAATTTGAACCACAATTTCCATTTCGCCTCAACCCTTTGCACCGCATGTTCAAATTGCCTTTTTATGTGGTTACCTCCAGCATCCAGGACGGGTTCAAGTGGTGGAAGAGAAGGAAGTGGCTCCCACAGCAAGGCGAATAATTAAAATGCAGAAGTAAACAATTCCAATTTGATGCTCGCTCTAGTCTACCTCGGTCTATCTCGGGGCATCATAAATTACGACCGCTGATGGAAGGGTAGCACTTTCAAAGCGCTCTAGAGCCGATGCGAAAAACTGCAGCCAACCTCCTTTGGAGAATTTCGGAACATTAGGCCACCGCCGCCACCGTGTTATCACACCTGTCGTTTTCAGCATGGCACGGCATTCTGAGGCCCACTGGCGTTTCGTGTGCAAATGGACAGCAGCCACAGAGATTCGAGTGTTGCAGGCAGCTAAAACCATTCCGCACTTGATGCAAATGGATTTGGCCGAGAGCGGGTGAGAAGCGAATCGAGACCCCGAAAAGCCAAAAGCGCACAGATTTGCATTTTAACCATTAATTTTCTTACCTTTTAAATTATACCGTATCGTGCTGTTTTTTTTTTCGACTATTATTTTAGCTCTCCTCTGCGTTGGTCCATCGGAGAGTTTACGGCAACAATTTTCCACTATCTTGCCCTGGTGTTTTTGTAAGCCGGGAAGAGAAGAAGAAAAAAACGCTCCAACGTGGCCGACTGAAGTGGCTCAAAAAAAAGCTGAGAGGAACGCCATTTTCACATTGCGGTGGGAGCACTGTTTACATTTCTGCATGGGAAATCACTCAGTTAAGAAGTATGTTTGCATTGCTGTCGAATTGGCGTGTTAGTTTTAGGTGTGTGTGTGCTTGTGCGAGGTTTGGTAAGTCTTACTTTCCCCCGATATTCATCACCGGCGAGGCTGGAAAAATGCCATTTCCCGATTGACTTGGCTTAGGAAAATATGCTAAGTGCTCGGAATGTTGTGTCGGGATGAGGTATGCGAACAGCTTTTTTCACTTTTCGTGGGGAGTTTCTGGTAAAAACAGTTTGCTAATGTTGGCTGAATTTTCTTCTTTTTTTTCTTTTCATTTTCATCAAATATTCAAACTTAATTTTCACAAGAAAAGAGTATTTTTACTGTCCAATTCATCAAATTATATGAAATTTTTCATCTTAAAACTCTTGATTCCACAAATTCTTTTTTTTAATCCTTCCCTCATCATTTTTGCCATCCAAAAATGTCATCGATTTTTTTTTTGAAAACATATTTTTTTTTATAGAACTTTTATAGTAATCAGCAATTTGTTATTGACTATGTGTTGTTTTCCAAAATTTTCCCTTTTATGGACGACAGAACGAATCATTTCGAAATACGCAACAAAATTCTTGAATGCACAAACGGTTTCTTCTGTCGACGGTAATTGTTGTCCAAGAAAATTTATTTTCAATGTTAGGTAACGAAAAAAAATAGACAATTGCTGCTCAATTGTTCGGCGTGCGATCCATTTATTCTATTTTCAGTGCTTTAATAGTCAGTTGTTGAACAAAATGTGCGTCATTTACGTGATGAAGATATTCATATTTTTTACTTAGTCAATCATATACGAATATAGCAGCTAACTAAATACTCGTGTAAATTTTTGCAATAACTGGTTTTTGGGTCGCGAAATATTCAAAAATTATTATGAACGAAATATTCGACCGTATCACATAGGGTAAATGATCTTGGTTTGTCCGATTTGGGGTGTTTTTACGCTGCTAGTAAGTGCAAATCGATTTTTCTCCATAAAAATCACATATAATAGATATAAGTTTTGGTTTGATGAAAAGTCCCAGGTCTCTAGTTGCTAATACTACCATAGGACGTTGAAATTATTCAAATTTTTATGTTTTTTAACGATTTTCCTCAAAGAGAAATTATGATCATGGTTTGACCACTTCTGATCATGGTTTGTCCAAAAAATTATCATGGTTTGTCCAGTTTTAGAAATCACCATTTTTGAAGGAAAACATTCGAATTCTCAAGTAGATGTTGCTTGAGTTTACTGTCATCATATTGATCCATTCATAATTTAGGCTTCCTTCAGAATATTGCCTTTTTTTGGACATTTTCAAAGTGTTACCCTCAACACACTGAGCACAGAGAAACTTTATTTCTGCTATCCGCGAAGGATACAATAAACAAACTGTAGCGCGCCATAGAAATCATGTGGACAAAACAACATTATTGAATTGGACAACTCATGATCAGAATTGAGTTCATCAAAATGCGTTAATTTAATAGTTTAGCTATGTATAATCCAGAAAGGCCTGAATACGTGCCAAATAATCATCTGGTGATCGATTCAAAGTTGGATCGAATGAGGGGCGCATTAACATCAATAGAAGGTGTTTTTTTCATCCTTTAAAACATGTGATTCCGTAAAAAAAAAAAAAAAAAAAAATATATATATATATATATATATATATATATATATATATATATATATATATAAATTGATTTCTGTCTGTCTGTCTGATTCTTATGGACTCGGAAACTACTGATCCCATCGACATGAAATTGGTATGTAGGGGTTTTTGGGGCCGGGGAAGGTTTTCATGATAGTTTGTGACCCCTGCCCTCTTTCTAAGGGGGGTACGGGGCACTGTCATACAAATGAGACACAAATTTCTGCATTACTCGAGAATCAATCAAGCGAACGAAACCAAATTTGGCATGTGAAGGTTTTAGGGCGCAATAAATGTTTTTTACGGTGGTTCTATACTCCTCCCCCCTCTCAAAAAGGGGGTGGGGTTCATACAAATGAAACACAAATTTCGGCATTACTCGAAAATTAATCAAGCAAATGAAACCAAATTAGGCATCTCCATATGCCATATGCCATACAAATGAAACACAAATTTCTGCATTACTCGAGAGTAAACTAAGAAAACGAAACCAAATTAGGTATATGAAGGTTCTAGGGCACAATAAATGTTTTCACGGTGGTTAGACACTCCACCCCCTCTCTAAGGGGGAGCTGCCATACAAATGAAAGACAAATTTCTGCATAATTCGAAAACTAATCAAGAAAATGTCAAATTTGGCATGCGAAGGATTTAGAGGACACAAAACGTTTCTATGTTGAATAGAAACTCCCCTCCGCTCTCTCTCTCTCTCTCTCTCTCTCTCTCTCTCTATCTCTGAGGGTAACGGAAAAACATGTTATTTGCAAGTGGTTGAAAAATCTTGAACGAGAATTGTGTCTGAAAATAAGCTGATATTATAATTATGAGTTTTGGTAGAAGTACTAGGATTTTTTTAGTAAAAGGTAAATTCAACGGGGTCGATTAGAAGATCAACCAATGAACAGCTCTGCGAGTAGACTCAGGAACTTGCGCTTTGTAAGAAAACGTGAATGTTTGAAGGTATTGATAACAAAAAACAAATTTTGGGCGGGACGAAGTTTGCCGGGTTAGCTAATATACTATAAAATTACTGTAAATCATGAAAAAGACAATTTTATTTATATGTTTTGAAACATTCGAATACCTGATTTGACAAAGGTGTGCTGACTTAGAGCATTCAAAAAAGTGAACAAACCATGTTCATATTTTCGACTGGACAAACCAAAATCATTTATCTTATAAACCCTATAAATTACAGCTTGTGGAGAAACATTTTTGGTACTGAAATCTTCCACAATGACCGAATATTTTCTCAACACTTCATAACATATATAGGTAGACTGGGAAGAAACAGAATTCTCCTAATTCACTGAATTGGGAATTCAGGTTTCTTCCTCAAAAAATTGCATCTTAATTTTCTTTTATGTTTCTTATCCACCAAAACATTCGCCTATTGAAATTGTTCATATTCGAAGCCGTTTTATTTTTTTATAATCGTATCATTATTTATTTTTGTTCACCAGTATGATATTTTAGCAGCAAAAAGTCAATTTGTTTTACTCTCAACATTTCAGGACACCTGCTACAGTTGGAATCTTTTGAAATTTCCTGAGTTGAAGTATAAGTTTTTCAAATTTAGAAATTGATGAAGTAAGGATTGATGATAGTCCGTTTTTCTGATTTTTCTGCCAGATACCCAACACTGCAGTGTTAACCTTCAAATAATGTCAAACACTTATGATCAGTCTTCAGAAAACAAACGCAGCGCTGCGCTTGAGTTTAATTTTCATCAGAGTGCGCTCAAAGAAAACTCGTATTCTCTCTTGGTGCGAAGAGTACAAAATTCGCAAAATGTGCCCGGCGCAGAACTTAGATACTAAACATTTCTTCTCACTTGTGTGATACGCGTCTCATTCTATACACACACACATACACATCAAATTCTAGCGCTCGCTTTGTCTTCGTTCGTTCTAAGCAAAGCATAAAAACAACAGCGCGCCCCCATTTGAACCGTATACGCTTGTGTGAAGAAAAATACCTCACAGAGAGAGCAATCCACGGCGCAAATTTCAGCGTAAAACTCAGCTTAACACTGGGTGCAAATCTCTGCGTAAGAACAGCGCTGACAACCAAACATTTCATCTGTGTTTCGGAGCGTGCTCATTCGCCAGAGCGCATGTGTGCACAAGGAGTGGGAGCTCAACTGGGTACAAAAATCTTGTTGCGCATCAGCACCGAGTTGTATGCTGAAGACTGCTTATGACATTTTGACATTCCGTCTACTAACTACAATGGTTAAAGTTTGGATTCTTTATTACTTTTAAAATAACGGAAAAACCTAATGAAATCATTCATAAAACTCAAAGCGTCTGTATGATAAATTATGAAATAGTAACTTTCGAACGAAAATCAATGCATAAAATATAGAATTCATATGCATATGCCACACACGTCTCATCTATGTTCCAGAGCCACTATATTCCTCGGTTTCACAGTTCTGTATGTTCTCTTCAACGCAATTTTTCCTATATTTTGATACCCGCATATTTTATGGTATATTAATACACTAATTCTGTTTTCTGATTTGTGATTCGTTCCTACAAACTTTGTTCGAAATTCTGCTAAAATTTGTAAATCATTTTTGTGTTTTTGATACGTGCCAAATCCCATATGAATTGGATAAGAAGAGTGTTACTTCAACAAAAACTTCAAAAATTGAAATTTTAGTTTTTTTTTGTTTTGTATTGTTATGGACTTGTTCAATTTTATGCCAAACCTTGTCAAATTAACCGAAAAACGACCGAATCTGACCCGATCCTATCCAATTTTTTAATAGTTTTGTGTATGCATTGGCGGCTACCTAAAGTCAATTTTCATTCCAAAATGACCAATATTTAATGCGATTATTTTTTTATTAGAGGGTATCCATAGGCAATAATTCTTTTTTTTTAATAATGTATCAAAAGCTAGATGTCTGATTAAAATACGATGTTTGAAAAAAATTGTTGAAAATTGTAAAAATTGTATTTCTAAAGTTAGCCATTGTCGTATCGGAATACAAAAATAGTTATTAGTTTTTGAAAATTGATGAAATTTCTGAACTTTGTGGGGTTGCAGCTTTTTAAGAATTACCACACGAGATGATCTTAAACACAATTAAAACCACATTGGAATCGATGGAAAAGTGCTCGAAACGGTTTAATATTCCAGAATGTCAAATTATGCAAATTCAGTTGTACGAGAAACGGAATGAAAAAAATTGACAGTTTTGGTGTCTGCGAATAATTTGTCTGTACTATGATATTGATGAAAAGAATATGCATATTGTAGTTGAAAATTGTGACTAAGGTTCCGAAATTGTATATAAATTTCCGAACGCAAGATTTTTTTAAACCTAGAAAAAAAATTAAAATAAATTCTACTGAAATTCTCACAAGTGATTTTCTCCGACGAGAAAAAAATTGTACTTGGACGGACCGGATGTATACAACGGTTATTGGCAAGCTTTGCGCAAGGATCCACGATTTTTCTCTAAAAGGAATTTTGGACGAGGATCTGTCATGATCTGGGGAGCATTTTGTGACTCCGGAAAACTAAAACTTTTTTTTCACAGAAAATGAATAGTTCTGACTACATTAAGCTTCATTAGTCGGTTTGCTACCAATGATTCACAGAAGACGTCCAACAAAGCTTTTTTTCCAACAAGACAATACCAAAATTTTTACCAGTACTGAAACGATGACGTGATTTAGGTTCAAAAAGATTAATGTTATGAGCAGGTCGGCATGTTCTCCGGACCTTGACCCTTTTGAGAACCTCTAGGGAACGATGGTTTGACGGATTTTGTGCTGATATTCGTCAATTTACAACGGTTGATGAGTTCAAAACTGCTATTCTTTAGACGTGAATTTCGTGCGATTTCCAGCGACATGAAAGGTGCCCTTTCTTAAAAAAGCTTGTTACTGGAGAACATTCCATTCCATTCTTTGTATTTAGAGGTTTTCAACTTTGCAGTTCGTTCGCCTCTAAAGTAGTGGAGACGAAATTTGGGTTTTACATCAAAATGTACATCGAAAAAGATCGAAAAAAATTATACCGATATGTGCACTTGGTCTAAGAAAGATAGTTGCGAAACCTAGACTTCGTCCGAAGAAAAATTTGGTGGGCCTGGAGAGGTACAGTGTATTACGAGCTCCTTCCTCAAGGTGATGAATATTTTGCAAAAAATCGTCAACAATTTTGGAGAAAGGGCATAATGAGGCTTCCTGAGAGATGGAAGAAAGTTAAAGAATAAAACAGTTCATATATTTACAAGAGAATAAATGAGAACAAATACAAGACAATGGGGGTCTCCGTAGCCACATTGGTTGCGCGTTCGCTTAGTAAGCGATCGATCGTGAGTTCAAAACTCAGGGCCCTCATTGACCATCTTTGTGTTGTTACAGAATAGCTACGTCCACGCAACAATCATCAGCGATGGAGATCGATCCACGGTCGAAATAAGATCGATTCATCCATACAACTGCTCTGCTCTGCAAGACACATCGGGCTACTGTTCTATAAATAACTCAACAATGATCAAACAACTGTCTCCGCTGTCCGGTGGTCCAACTGGATAATGGAAGAACAGAAAGAATACCCTTACGCCTAAATGGCTACTGTGTGAATGTACCACCATATGTAATGGTATAGAAGGAATACTGGCGAATGGCAACTGTGTAATGTGCTAATTATAGATATGATAACCATGTGACATGTACACGATTAAAATTCGGCTCTGTTACAGCTAAAATACTAATGAGCCTTAAATAAATAAATGGGATAAAAAAAAATACAAGACAAGAGAAAAAATAAATGAGAACAAACATTATTTAACATAAAAACTATGATAGCTACAAAATTATTGTCAATGGATGAAATGTAGGAAATTGTTTAAACAAAAAATTACCAAAAAAAAACAAAAAAGTTATTTTAAAAATTAATATTCATTTTTCTCAAAAACGTATTTTTTTAAATTCCACATATATATATATATATATATATATATATATATACACATATATATATATATATATATATATATATATATATATATATATATATATATATATACATACACATACATCGGAAGATGAGCTCTTTATAGGGAAATAGTTTTTCGAACAACAACTTTCTCATGTTTTTTTCGAAAAAAATACAACTTATCCTAATTTTGTTCAAAGTCAAGACAGCGATATAATGTATTCGATAAAGTTTTAGATCTAGTTAAAATATAAACTTTTGTCGAAGACATCAACTTTCTATCTTTTATATTTTTTGGAATATATGTCATTTTTGTATGGAACTCCTGAAAAAAATAATGTTTTGTTCGAAACATTTTGGTGTGTAAATGTTCACGTTTGATATGTTCTTGATATGTTTCTAAATAGAGAAAAGTTAGCAGAGCATTTAAAATGCGATAATTTATTCAAAAAAATGTTACGAATTGAACATTATTAGCTTTATTTCAAAGAAAAACATGAAAAAGTTGTTGTTCGAAAATGTTTTTCCATGTAAATGTGCCCATCGTCCGATGTATGGAAAACTTGCTGGAAATTTTAAAGGCTATTTATATTTATTTCTTTCAGAACTTTGGAAGCATACGTTTTCAAGAAAAATGAATTGTAATTTTAAAAATATTTTTTTTCCAATGAAGTTTTTTTTCCAAAATTTTTTTTGATAATTTTTAATGAAAACCAAAATAATTTTCTACATTCCATTCTTTGACTAAAATTTTGTAGGTCTGATATTTTTTTTGTAGAATGGATAAACAGATTTGTAAGCGATGATTTTGACGTGAGAGACGTGAGAAACATCCGAAAAAATTCGATCAAGCGCCAGCATTTAGTTGATTTTTCGAAAACGACATTCAATCGCAGTACCCACTCGGGGATGGGGAAAATTACACGAGCGTTCACCTCCATATCGCTGATACCATGGTAAAATTTCCTTTTTGATATCTACCGTTTTGAATCAAAATCAGCTCATGAGTAGGTGGTTTTGCTTTACCGGTAAATGTTTTGCAAAAGATTTACCGACCATTGTTATCGTGCAACCTCGATAACACATCAATACATAACCACACGACCCCTTGATTCAATGCGGCCAGAACGCTTCTGGTAGATCACTATGTTATGAGTGGTTTAAAAAGTTCAAAAGTAGGGACCTTGATATGAGGAAGAAGTAAAGTGGAAATCTACCAAAAAATGGCATTGAACCATTTAAACCATAAAAAAAATAACGTGTATTTAAAAAAAAACCGGTCTCATATTTATACACCTGGTATTCAATCGCTAGCTAAACACATACTATTTTCAAACAAATGTTCATATATTGTTTGTTAGACAGAAATAGATTGTCTCTAATGTAAAAGAAAAATGCCAAAATGAACAGCACATCATGCACCCCGGGCACGAATCCAAAGGTAATCATTAAAGTCATCAAAAAGTGCCATCCGCCGGCCAATTTCTCGATCGTACAGCGGAACAAAAGCAATCTCAGCTGCCGAAATCGAAGACAATAAAATGAAATGACTGACCTGAATCGAAAATTCGATGGCGAAAAACTTTTCCGTCTCGTCCAGCTTTTCCAGCTTATAAATCGAAACACTCGCCGAAACACATACATACTGAAGCGCCGTTCGTGCCACTGTGTAACCGAACCCCGAAACGATTTAGCTGGAAAGTGACCATCAACTGTCCCGTCCGTCTGAGTATGGGAGAAGACGACAACAACGGGAAAAGAAAAGAAAAACACAAGGACATTCGAAACAATGATCTTTTTATTTAATCATTACCCAAACCAGCCGAAAGAATCCCAGCCAGCGGTAAAGTGGTGTCATGTGCGACTCATAGAGAACCACTCAACAGCTGGAACAGATGACTCTGTTGTGTTCGGAAAATCAAGCCAAAGCGACCCCAACGGACGGAACCGGTGACGGAAAGTGACGATGAGTCCTTTCTAACCGTGCATCCACTTTCCGCAATTTTATGGCTCCAAATTTGTGCTCAGTCTGGGTGTCATTCAATAAAACGATCCTCCCCCCGCCAGTGGTGAACACGGTGACGGAACTGGGGAAGTACTAAAACTGGATCTAAAACAAATAAAAATGTAAATCTTTTTTTTTTGTTCCTACAGCAGAACAGACAGCAAACCAATTAAAATCATTGTGGGAGACAAGCAACAGAAGCTCCCACTTCTCGGTACGGCGTTTCCTCCGACGGCCAGCTTAGGAATTTTACGACCAACAACAAGCACCATCGGAAAGCCTCCGCAATGACGAGCTAAGGCCGGCTGTGATGTGGATTGAATCCGTGATTATCATTAAATCAAATCAGTGAGCATTTCCCCCCCTCTGGTGCTTTCCCCCACCAGGGAGAAAGCCATAGTTTGTTGGTCTAAATTTCGGGACAGCAACTTTGTGGAAATTGGATCATGGCGAATGGCGTTGTAACGTCCGAACAGCGGACAAGATTACCCGTTCCCCACAGCGCAATATGTCGTTCAGCAGTCCGGAAGACAAGTGAATAAAATTGAGCAAATAAAATTTAAAGTTTTCCGGGATCCTTTCTAGCTTCATTTGAGCTCGCAAACATTTCGGAGCGCTCGCAAAAAGAAGGAAAACAATGTCACCATGCCAGGATGACGAGGGGCATTCGTACAGTGAGCACACGCGCCGCGTCCATAAAACTTCAAGTCAGCTCACGATATTGAAGTTGATGGCCAGCGTCGTGAGAAGTGAAAAATATTAAAAGGTTATCAAAACTTTTTTCAAATAATTGTCGACCAAGTTGAGAGTCATTCGGGAATGCTGGGTCCCCCCGAACGGGAACATTCTTTCGAAAATTCCAAATTGCACGTCAACTATTGCGAACGACAGGGGACCAGATTGGGACCGGGCATTGGGATTCCAGCTAAAACTCTTGTCATCATGTTCCAGTCCGGCATTGGAGACCCTCCCAAAAGGGTATTTCTCATCATCAGTAAGACTGTTTTCTTGTCATCCTGTATGACAGAATCTCAGATTTCGATGCCTTTCTTACAGCTGGCTGGACTCCGAAGCTGGAGTTTGAAATTTATTCAAATTGCCTCTGACCTCTCAACCCGGTTGGTGGGTTCTGCCAGTATATGTGATATTCTTCCTTCCGGATATTTGACAACGGGAAAGTTGAAATTCTCTGGAAACTTTAGAGTGATTAATTTGCTTCTGGTTGAGTTTCCAACCAGCAAATATATCTTTCGAGCTCGAGCTTCCAACTTTTGCGTGAGCTGTGAAACTGCTTTTTGATTTCGGGCGGCAGGCTATTCAAATGCGTTTCGTAGAAAATGAAATAAAAAAGGTGAAGACTTCAACGTGTTCGGAGGCGACTATGGAAGTGCCCTTTCGCTCAATCTTCCCTAATTAGATTACCGCTCAATAACTTCGACAATGGAGTGGAGTTTTTTTTCTTGCTTCATCTCCTCCCTCTCTTCCCCAAACTCAATCAAGGTTCAAGCTAAGCTATGAAATTCAGAACACGACTTTCATCGCCCAGCCAAACTCGTGTCAATTTTCTTTTCTTTGAACTCTCCGGCTCAAAGGTACCGAAGTGAAGGTGTCGGTAGAAGTTCCCTGAAATAAATGAAAGTGACACAGAGAATGAGCGCTGACGGTGGAGGAAGCGAGAGCCACTTAATCCAGCCAATTTTCTGCACTTTGACTTCCAATTTCAACAAAGCAAAAGTTGCAGCAGCTGTTCGCGGGCGAAAATTCAAAAAAAAAAAAAAATTAAGAAGCAAACTTTATCAAAGAGAATCATTCTCAGACTTTGGTATGTCATCAATCACTTCTTCGGCTACAGTGAAATTTTCCGTTAACATCTTTCGTGGATTACGGGGTTGTTTTTTTTTTCGTTTTTTGTTTAGGCGATATTTGTTTCAAAAAGAGGGTCGGATTTTGAAACAGTTTCGATACTCAACCGATTTTCATTCGTTCGAAACAATCTCAACAAGGGCCCGCATAATATTTGAAAGCAGGTTTATATGAGTAATTAGAGAAATCTGAATCTGGGTTTTGGATCTGGATTCTGAATCCGTATTCTGACTTTGGATTCAGAATGTGAATTCCGAATCTGGAATTTGAATGTCATAAACTGGATTCTGTATCCGAATATTGAATCTTTAAAAAAATGTATTCAGAATATGAATCTAGAATTTTAATATGGATACTGAATCTGGAAGCTGAATCTGGATTGTGAATACGGCTTATGAATCTGGAATCTGAATATCGGAAACTGAATTCAGAATATGTATTCAGAGATTCAGATTGAATGTGGATTCTGAATGTGGATTCTGAATACGGGCTCTGAATATGGGTTTTGAATACGGATTCTGAATATGGATTTAGAATCTGAATTTCGAATCTGGAATTTGAATATCAGAAATTGGATTCTGAACCTGAATTCAGAAACTGTATTCCGAATTTTAAAATTGAAATTGTATTCAGAATCTGAATTTATATTCTCAATCTGAATTCTGAAAACGAAATATAAATCTGGATTTTGAATATGGCTTCTGAATCTAAATATAAATTCGGAATCTGAAAGCTGAAACTAAATTCTGAATATGAATTCTGAATCAGGAATCTGAATATGGAATAACAATTCTTAATATGGATTCTGAATCTGAATTCCGAGTCTATAATTTGAAAACGGATCCTGAATCTGGATTCTGAATTTGGATTATGAATCTAGATTCCGTATCTGGAATCTGAATTCTGATTCTGAAAATGGATTCCGAATTTGGATTCTGAATCTGGATTAAGGATCTGAATTCCGAATCTGAAACCTGAAACTGTATTCAGAATCTGTGTTCAGAATTTTAATTCCGAATTTTAAATCTGAATATGGATTCAGAGTCAGAATCAAGATTCTTAATCTGGATTCGGAATCAGGATTTTGTATACGGCCTCTGAATCTGGATTCTTAATATCGAATCTGAATCAGGAAGCTGAATCTGAATTCTGGATTTGGAGTCTGAATATGGATTCTGAATCTGGAAACTGAATCTGGATTCCGAAACTAGATTCTGAATCTGAATTTCGAATATGGAATCTGAATTTGGTTTTAAAATCTGGATTCAAAATCTGAATTTCTAATCTGAATTCTGAATTTAGATTCTGAATCTGAATTCAGAATCTGAATGCCGAATCCGGATTCTGAATTTGTATTCTGAATCTGGATTCCGAGTCTGGGTTCAGAATCTGAATTCTAAATCAGGAATCTGAATATAGATCATGAATATGGATTCTGAATCTGGAATCTGACAACGGATTCTGAGTCTGTTTTCTGAATTTGAATTCTGAATTTGGAACCTGAATATGGTTTCTGAATTTGGATTATGAATCTGTGTCCCAGATTCCAGATTTCAGATTCTGAATTTGGATTCTGAATCTGGATTCCGAATCTTGATTCTGTATTTGATTCTGAATCTGGATTCTAAATACGAGTATGGATTCTGAATACATTAATATTAAATAGATATTAAATCTATATTCTTTATGTAAATACTGTATCTGGATTCCGAAATTGGAATCTGAATCAGGATTTTGTGGGATGTGGAATTTTTGGAATCTGGAATCTGTGGAATTCATGGATTCTGGAATCTGTGGGATCTGGATTCTATGGGATATGGATTTTATGGATTCTGGAATCTGTGGAATCTGGAATATTTCGAACCTGGAATCTGTAGACTCTGTGGACTCTGGAATGTATGGAATCTAGAATCTGTGGAATCTGAAATCTGTGGAATATGGTTGTATGGAATCTGGAATCTTTGTATTATGGAGTCTATGGAAACTGGAATCTGAATTTGATTTCTGCAATATGTAATTATCTGTAGCATCTAGGGAATCTAGAATATGTGGAATCTAGAATATGTGGAATATGAAATCTGTAAAAACTATCGAATTTGCAGAATATGGAATCTGCGAAATCCGGAATCTTTGGCATCTGAAATCTTGAAATCTGGAATCGGTAGAATCTGAAATCTGCGGATTCGGGAATCCCTGAAATCTGGATTTTATGAAATTTGGAATCTGTGGAATTTAAATGTGAAATCTGGAATCTGGAATTTGTGGAGTATGGAATCTATGGGCTCTGGAATCTATGTAAGCTGGAATCTGTGGAATTTATGAAATCTAGAATCTGTGTATTATGGAATCTGTGGGATCTGGAATTTGAATTTAAAGTCTGCATTTACATATTGCTGTATAATCTGGAGTTTCTAGAATCTGTGGGATCTAGAATCTGTGGAATGTGAAATTTGTGAAATCTGTGGGATGTGGAAGTGGAACATAGAATCTGCGAAATTTAGAATCTTTGGAATCTGAAATCGATGGAATCTGAAGTCTGCGGGTTCTGGAATCTCTGGAATATGGAATCTGTGGAATCTAGAATGTATGGAATCTGGAATCTGTGGAGTCTGAAATCTTTGGGATCTGGAATTTGTAGAATCTGTTTTTTTGGAGAATTTTGATTTTTTTTTGGATTATTAAATATGGTGTCCTTTGAAGCTGTGAAATTTGGAAAATTTAGAATCTGGCTTCTGCGTAATATGAAGTGTGTGAAATCAGACTCCAGATCTAGAATCTGTGGAATCTGGAATCTATGGAATCTTAATTCAGAATTTGGATTCTGAAATCAGGAACCGGTAGAATCTGTGGAGTCTGGAATCTGTACACTTATAAGACGCGACGCGAGACAAGGTATAACACTTATTGTTCTTACTCAATAAACGATTTAAAATTTATGTTATGTCGACCGGTTTCTGACGCGAAGCTGCCCATCTGCGGACAATGTCCGACTCGGACAATAAGTGTCTTATAAGTCTTGTCTCGCGTCGCGTCTTATAAGTGTGGTGAAGTTCTTACATTACACAACAATTAAAAATAATAAGTGATCTGGAATCTGTGTGATCTGGATTATTTGAATTTTGAATTTGTGGATTCTGGAATCTGCAATCTGTGGAATCTGAAATCTGATTCAGAATCCAAAATCAAATTTTAGATTCGAAATTCCACAGATTACAAAATCAAGGATTCCAGGAGTACACTAAGAAAATATTTCAAAATACGTTGAGACATTGTGTGGTATTTTGTTTTTTTTTGTGGTCGTCATTAAGCATTGTACTCTGTGACCCTTTTCAGAGGTTGATTTCTTCACAACAAAATATGTACCATTCATGGGACAAGATATTTTTCGTGCTGTTCGAATTTCGAAAAATAACTTGGCGTCCCTGGTTGGTGGCCATAATGACAATAATATTAATATTAAAAGTTGTAGACTCATAATTTATCATCGGATGCGCACGGAATCTTGATCATATTAGTGTATAGCATAAATGCTTCGTGCCACTAGTAACAAGAACCATTTCGGTAGCGAATTTCATTGAATTGGAGCCCATAATGAGGCACCGTTATGTGAATAAATTAGGAAGGAACAACCGAGTGGTTTTATTATCAATCATCTTCCCGTAATCCTTCTCGTCTACCGAAAAATTATGAAACTTTGAAATCGCGTATTAATTTTTCATCTGGAAAATATTTCAAATACAAATTTTATTGTATAAATACATAACTCCCTTAACACATTTTTTTGTGATCACAATAAATACATCATTTAGTTCAAATTTCAGATTTGAAAAAATCACAAACTTTGCTTAGATATTTCACCATCTAGCAGAGAACACCACAAAAAGGGGGGGGCTGACATTGCGACTTTGTTGTTGTAATGCCGCCAGAAACATATGTCAAAGTCCATAATGAAACCATGGGTGAGCATGAGAATCACTTTTACCGAGAATGCCTCAGAACATTAACCAAATCTCATCGTCATATTTGCACACACACATACACACATACACAGATTCACATCCGCACATGCACATATCCGTACGCCCTTTCCCCTTTTACCCAAACAAACCCAGGGCTTTCGAGGACATCAAAAGACAGCGCGCGGTGGAAATCAGCATGAAAACGGTTATTATTACAACCTTTTTTTGTCCTTTCTCCCGTCGAGATGGCGCTGCTTTGGAATGTCGTTTCTGCAAGCAAGCTCCAAGTGAGGGCGGAGAGCAAAAAAATGAAGCGTTACACAAGCATGACTTTGCAGAAAGAGGAGCAAGATTTGCTTACTCCTATCGAGATACTTCTGTTGCCTCTGTGCGCGATGCTGATGACGATGAGGATGCTGATGATGATGATGATGTTGGCGACAACGACAAGAGCAATGTAAATGAAAATGTTGTTTATACATGTAGATATAAAAAATAAAATTCGGTGTCATGAATAAATAATTTGCTTATATTTTATGTATTTTCAACCGCAAGGCTCTCGAGGCTCCTCTCGGGATGGGTCAAACGAGGGGAGGGTGAGGCGTTCCCTCTGATAGCAATTTCACTGTCACTCATTTCGCCGATGGCTATTTTTCTTCTCCGTTTTCACTCATTTAATTTCAGCACGCTCCAAGTTGTTTACTTTTTCTCAACCGCTCGCCAATTTCGTGGGGCTGAACGCGCTGAACGAGATACCGACCACCGGCACCCACCCCGATCCGGGACGCGACCATCCCTTGGCGCTATTTAATATCAACGTTAACTTTTTTTCGGAGTATATTTATTCTTAAAAATTAATTTAAAGCTCCGAACGGTGGGGGACACCAGACCAGCTATGGGGCGTTCTCTGCTGGTGACATTCCCTACCGAAACCAGCTCGACATGATGAAAATGAGAAAAATGGAAATCACTTTCGAATATAATGTGTTTATTACGTTCTCCTTGTGATGCAGGGCGAAAACAATGCTCGTTTGAGGCAGACACCCTTCGCCCGCTCGGAAAACAAGCCCTCCTGAAAGTTAATTTCTGTAATAATCGCAAAGTTGGGAACGGAAGACTCGCTGGCATATGGGGTTTCGAACCGGAATTGGTTCGGTCTCGAAGCGCATGAGAGAGAGAGAGAGAGAGAGAGTGAAAAAATACTCAAAGAAAATAACAAAAGTTAGCGTTGCCAGAAATGGAAAAGTTCCATCGCTATGCTTTTGCCTCTGAAAGAAAAGTTAACGCACTCGGGATATGCATGAAAATTAAGCGGAAATTGTGCACAGTTCCAATTTGGGACCCATTCCGACAAAGTGTCGCTATTTAGCTTTAATACTTTGGAGACCGTCCCGCGGCAGCTCGAGAAGAAGCAAGAAGCTTTTATAAGTCAAGCAAATTAATTCTCTGTTAAAACCGCAATTCCCACAAACGGCATCTTCGGTGTGTTTCCAAGGCACGGTGTGCCTGTTTCGAGCAAACTGTTTCGAGCGCCGAAGAAAGGAAAAGGGTTTCCTTCTCACCGCAATCTCATATCTCCGCCCTCCCTGGACGGTTGTTAGGGGATTTCCCGAATTTGCCTAAGCATTAATAAGCAACTTTTGGGCTGATTTTGGTCGGCTCCGTCGTCATACGCGCCGACTCTCTCTCTGTTGACAAATCTCACACCTTGCCGTGTCGTCCTCGTTAACTGGTTGTTGCTGCTGCTGGTGCACGCTTTTTGTGTACCATTTGCTTCAATTAAATAATTAGGAATATAATTTATTCACGTACCCATAATTGCAGTAATTGCCAACGCGAGCGTTCGCGCGAACCACCACTACCGCGCCACGTGCTGCCGCGCCGCCTACGTGAGCATAACAATGTGTAAATTTCAGTCAGTAGTCAGCAGAAGTGCAGAAGCTTCAGTTTTCATCCCTGTGCGGCCCCAGCGTATCCTCGCACGTTTGTACGAACCGGTGAGGCAATTAAATGGATGGAATTTGCGATAAGCGCAGGGGGTTTAGTCTGTACACTTGCGAAGATTGCTTTGACTCCACACGTTTATCAGCGATAGCGGTTCCGATTAGCCGCTCGGTGCCGATTGGCAGTCTAATTAGATTGATGAAATTAAAGCTTGCTGTGTAATTTTCGCGAGTTTCTTGTTTGAGTTTGACTCACGTGAAACCTAACCGTTGTATGTGAACAAGGTGTGTCTGGGATCGGATATTCGATTCGATATACGTTCTGTCGAAACATCATCGGGAATAAATATAAATATATAAATATATAAAGATATAAATAATAATTAAATACGAAATATTTATGATTCTTCAGAAAATATCATATCCAAATAAATTTAGAAATAGAAATGTCTAACATTCAAATAATAAAAAAAAAAACATCATATAAAATGAGCATTTAATAATGCAATTTATTAAGCTAGAATTAAGATGCAAAGCATAAGCTGTTCACTTAACTTGTAAGAACTTTGTATAAAACAAAAATAAAATGAAATAAATATATATTTATGTGGAAAAAATGTGTATCCAAATAAAATCCAAATAAAGAATCCGATCATGGAAATATTTTCAAAACGCCTTTCTCGGAATAAGTTTTCAGTTTTCGCCACGAATCAACTTTCATGCCTTCTGTGAAATGAAAAATGGTTTCTACGAGAAAAGGTAATTTCAATTTTGACGAAAGACGGCCAAAGTCATATCATGTGAATAATTATACATAACAGTTATGAGAAAGTTATCATATATTTTATTAACATTAAGAATAAGGTTCGTCTCACTGAGGAACAACAATAGTCGTTATTAACTAACTGAATCGTTTCTCAATACGTCATGAATTGGGGAATCCATTTATTATTCTTTCCAAATATGTTGATAAGTTGGACAATGAATAATAATATGCAGGACACTGCACGATGTAGAAAAAGGAAGTTGTAATTGAATCGTTTGTTTGAGAAACCCCATAGGTCCATTTGACGCACTTGCGAGAAAACGACGAAAAATTGTTTTTTTTTTTCAAAATATTGACCTGGTTTTCCAATTTATTGGTATGAGGTTTGATTATTAGATTTGAGATTAGATACTTTGGTATTCTTTTCCACCGCCAAGTGCTTGAAGTTTTTTGAGTGAAAAAACTGGATGAACGAAAACTTGGAGTGGTCATTTTGGGTTTTCCGGCCACTGCTTTACAACGAAATAGTTATTTTCTCGCGTAGTCTCTGGTAGTTCTCAGCTTGGGGTTTCCGAGAGATGATTTGTGTCTCAAATCGTTTGAGTAATGTCACAGTGGAACATCTTTTCCCTTCCTATTTTTGTGTACCTTTCCCTTGACTCTTGCCCTTTTTAAGCCTTCCGCTTTGTTTGTTGTTGTCCGCACAAACATCACGCTTACATTTCACGGTCATGTCTGGGTCACAATCCAAATCAGAAGGCATTTCGATTATGTTGAGTTGCGC
Source organism: Toxorhynchites rutilus septentrionalis (assembly GCF_029784135.1). Classification (NCBI taxonomy): domain Eukaryota; kingdom Metazoa; phylum Arthropoda; class Insecta; order Diptera; family Culicidae; genus Toxorhynchites; species Toxorhynchites rutilus. The sequence goes on along the minus strand of NC_073745.1, from coordinate 228,241,057 downwards.
ATGCTTCTTGCGACGCCGGATGCAAACAATGAACGAAATTGTATATCCATTTCAGCGTTGCCCATTCACCCCCGGTCACTAGCGGAACCCTCAGAGAAATCAGCGTCAGTCTCTCAGTCATAATTTTCAAGTGAATATATGTGCCTATAAACACGGATCATATTTTCGTTCCTGAAATCTGTTTTTGTGAACTTATTATTTCAAAAACCGCATAACGCCCAGATAACATTCTTTATTTATCGTCAGACTTACTCTATTGATTTATTATCGACTTATCGATGTCACAATGTCACGATTTGATGAAATATTTTGAACATTATTAGCTCCGTTTCTTCTGAATGAGTTTTGATGATTAGCATGCTAATCAATCCGTGAAAGAATTGGTTGTTATGGAAACAGTTATTTTTCAGCTCGTGAAATGCTTAAACATGAATTTAAACTCAATCTTTCCGTTTCTCCCCAAACACGGTATCAGGTATCAAATAAGCAAAAAGCAACGATTCATAGTTATCTGTACCTCGTTGCTTTTTCTTGGTTAAAATGAGAATCATAAAAACCGTTCAGAAGAAACTGAGTTACTAATGTCTAAAATATTTTATCAACACGTTACATTTTTGACGTAGGACTACGTCTTTCATTTCTATACTGGGGTGTAAGTTCAAACTTTCGAAAATAAAAGCGTTACGCCAGAGAACGAGATTTTGAGCGTTAATAGTTCCTAAACAACTGAACGAAATAGTATGATAAAAAATTCATTCGAAAAATAAAATGTCTACGCGTTATATGCTTGTTACTTTTTGATCCAAAAATTTGTTTCAATAGCCCTAAAATTACTTTCAAAACAGGCTATTGAAATCACACCAATCGGTATATAGGCGAGTGCCGCTCGGAAATCCACTCAGTTATAATTGTGCAACGATTGAGGTACGATCGCTGGAATGGATGGATGTTTCCCTAACACAGACTTCAAAACCATGGAGCCAGCGGAAATCGGCATTGCATATATGTAAGCAGTGGGTACTTTTGTACTCGTTTGCGTTTCTGCAAATTGGAATGTTTCCCTAACACAGATTTCAAAACCATGGAGCCAGGGGAATTGACATAGAAAATTAGATGCAAGCAGCGAGTACTATTGTACTCGGATTGACTATGGATTTGATATGGTATGATACGGTGCAGTGGATATGATCAAAGTGGAAATTATATTACATATCGAAGAAATCACATTTATAAAAGCAGCGGTATAAAATTATTTGTTTATGAATGCTGCAATCGATCGTCGTTATTGGGGAGGGGGTCTTATTTTCGCTGTGTAATTCCGAGGAGGAATCCATTCCTTCTCAAGCGTTAATAATCCTGCTCCGGATCAACGATGATTTCAATTGTCGGGGCTTGGGGAGTGGGTATTATTTGCGCTGGGTATTTCCGAGGAGGAATCGATTCTCTCTTTGAACGTTAATAATTCTTTTCCGGCTAAATGAAGTGGTATGATAATCACTTTATTCGAAAGATGAAACGTCTAAGATGTATATGCTTGTTACTTATTGATTTCTAAGTCAACGTTAGTCCTACGTCCACCTTGCGGTCATATCGGATTCATTAGACGCCACACTCAGGAATTTAGAGATGTCTATTGTCTCAAAGCGTTGTATGTGTCTCTCGTACGCAGTATATTGGAATACGGTGTTACTGTTTGGGCCCCATACCACGCTGTTCACATCACTCGCCTGGAACGTATGCAGAAAAGTTTCATCCGATATGCTCTCCGACATCTCCCCTGGCGTAGCGACCCACATCTGACCTCATATGAAGAACGCTGTGCACTGATTCACTTACCGACACTGCAAAAACGACGTGAGTTTCTCCAGAGACTGCTGATTCGACCTTCTCAGCAATAATCTTGACTGTGGAGAACTTTTGGGTAAGCTTCGAATCAACGCTCCAGGTAGATCAACCAGACAATCTGTTTTCTTTCGGCAAGCAACGCATCGCACCCTATATGGACAAAATAACCCCTTGGATGTTTGTTGTTAATGAAGTGTTTTGTTTGTTTGAATTTGATATGACCAGAAATGTGTTTAGTATAAGGATCAATAATTAATTTTAGTCTGTCCGGCTTTTTTTTTTTTAGCGAAGACTGTATCGGTAAATGAATATCAAAGATATAACCCACTTCTAGTTTTTTTTAACAAAACTCTGTCCAACTTTTATAAGACCAGGGTATGATATTGTAGCTTTGCGTCATTGTAAACTATTCAGTTCATTCGCCTCTATCATTGTAAACAAACAAAATTCAATTTTTTAAGAAAAAATGAAGACAAAAAATAGAACCTCAAGTTCATAGGAATAAAACGGGTAAAATAAAAAAGGCAATAGTTTTCAAAAATGACTTTTTTTAAAAAAATACAACTTTTGAAACACTGGGCCGATTTAGATAATCGACTTCTCAAATTGAAGTTGATTAGCTAGTATTTTTAAGAAAAATATCAGGCTTGAAACAATTTGGAATTTTGTTTTCGTAATTATTGATTGTATCTGTGTTTTATAGTTTACATGGTTTCGGGACCAAGGGCGCTATATTTTTTATATTTTTTCTTGAACGCTGAGGATTTTTTTTGCACAACATATCTCAAAATCAGAGATTTTTTTTCTTTTTCAATTTATGATTTTTCAAAGTTAACCGATAGTTCGGAATATATTTTTTTCCCCTTTTCTCCCCTATTCTCAAAAATTCATAGCTTTTGAACTGCAAGACCGATTCAAATGATCGATATATCACATTGAAACCAATTAGCTCGACTTCTTTGAAAACATATTACACTTGCGACAAAATTGGATTTTGTTCTCGTGATTCTTTATTGTACCTGTTTTTTTATAGTTTTATATGGTTTCGGGACCTAGGATTGGGCGATCTTGGATCGATTTTCAGAAGATCGATCTTTTCCATTTCGATCTCCGATTTTTTGGATAGATTCATTGTACCCGCAAAAATCGTGAAAATCGTTTTTTTTCCTTCGATTTGTTCGATCTTAGATTTTTTTTCCAGTGTATCGAGTTAGAGTTTTTTTTTCAGTGTGGTGATTCTCACCGAAATACAAATAAATCTTTGATTTATCTTTGATTTGTGGATATGTTGTGTAAAAATCCTCAGCTCAAGAAAAACAAAATATAGCGCCTTTTTGACCATGAACATTATAAAAACAAATACAAACAATAATTACGAAAACCAAATATTTTTTTTAAAGTGTAGGATTTTTCCAAAAAAAAAACACTAACTGGATTTAATTTGATATGCCGATCATTTGAATCGGTCTAGTAGTTCAAAAAATATGAATTTTTGAAAAAAAATTGGAGAAAATTTGAATTTTAGGACCACCCTAAAATTAAAATGAGCACCTTATTGAAAAAAATAAAAAAATACGGGCTCAATATTTTGCAAAAAGGAACAAAACTATCAATTTTGATAGAATTATGAGAACCACTGTATCAGTTTGGCATGAAATGGCTGATATATTAAGTCCATTCAGCTTTTTAGCCGGAATATCTATCAATTTCTATTCGTTGTATTACAAAACGAAAGATTCTTTTAACATCCGTAGATTTGAAAAAAGTATACAAATTCACACAGGAACAAATCTGGCCCCACTGATTCCATCAGACACCGTGCATTGATTTGTTTACTTCTTTTACTCTACATAGTCGTGAGTGCGAAAAAGATAGCAGCGAAGATGGCCAAAACAAACACTATAGAAATGTCAAAATTCACGATAGTAGAAAAAGGACTGCAGGTTGAGGTTAGGTCCGATGGAGTGATCTATAACCAGAAACCGTGTCCCATGCACCTCAATTATTGGTCTATCGACGATTTATGAACATGAAGCAATTAATGCGGATTTTTCAAGTTTTACTCAAAATAAAACCGTATTTTCTAGAAACGCTAAAAGAAAAGATCCTCAAATATTGTTTCACAGTATTGATCGAATGAAGGGAAATGTACCTCTTACGCTGAAGGTCACGAGCAAATTCTCACTTCCGACATTCTTCCAAAAAGGAAGTGAAAGTGACGAACCAGCCAAAAGTGTTGAAAGTCACTATAAAAGAGGAAAAAATCTCTTCATTGTATATTTTAAACTAAGCAAATATTTTTTCTTGTTACTTGTTACCAAGACTGATTTAATTTATTTCTCTTTCGTTGTTAAATCAACCATTACCTGCACTGAAGGGATTTAAAAGCAATATTGGCCACTGTTTTTGGAATACACCCTTTTTACGAGGGGGATACATACCTCGTAAAAAAAAACCGCGTTAATTGTAAGATCCGTGTAAAAAAAAACGCGTTAATTGGAAAATCCGCGTAAAAAACCAGGTCACTTAAAATCTACGTAACCATCGTGATGTAGCATACTAACTAACCTCAATTCCAATTAAACACAAAACATCCTGACCCTCATTCTTTCTCATCCTCAATTCCGCATTCTTATACATAACCACTTTTCCGCATACCATATCTAACAACATTTACATTCGTCAGCAACTTTTGATTTCCTTACGGAAATCCCCCAAACCAACTAATTTCATAACATCGGCTGAACGCTATTATGACACGCCAAACTTCCCTGTATACGACCTCCAACAACTAACAACAATAACATACCGCCCCGCTCGACGCTTGTTGTAGACAACAATAATGATAATAAATAAACATGTGAAATCATATACGAACTTAGCTCGTAAGTTAGTTGGTAAGAGAAATATACTCTTGTGACAGACATCGACAAGTACACATCTATTTTTTTAAATTACCGAAATGTATCATGGCGACCGTGTTTCATGATCTTGCATCACCGTGATAGTTTACATATACGTCATGGCGACCGCGATTCACGATCTTGCATCACCGTGATGGTTTACATATACGTCAGTGATAAAGTGCGGCACTAATTTCCGTCATAAGCGCTATGTTTCGTCGCAAGCACTGATTACCGTCATATTTTTTTTTTCTTTCTTTATTAAAAAGATTTTCAGCCAAAGGCTGGTTCATCTCTACAATTACCGTCATATGCTCTGACGGAGCATGAAGACGAAATGTGAGCAGAGTGAGAGATGTAATATTGCACTGGTCTTTTTTACGCGGTACCGGTTAATTGGAAAATCCGCGTATAAAAACTCGAAAAAAAACCTCATAAAAAACCGCGTAAAAAAACTTGGTGTACATGTTTTAGCAAACTTTTGTTTTGTCACTCTTAAATCAGTTCATCTGTGATAGTATGGCTATTATCTTGTTTATGAGAAAATTCATTTTGGTGAATGTGAATGTTTACGATCAATTACGCTATACGTTAATCGATCTCGGTTGATATTTGGCAGTGAAGCATCGTCTAGAATCATTATAAATCTTTGCAGTAATTTCAATCGTTTGTTTCTTCGCGGATGAGGTCGAAAAAAATCGTTATCTAGAAAATTATCACATAATTACAATACTACATCGTCATGTGATATATTGGGAAATTGAACCCAATATGTAATTGTTGAATGATATGTAAAATTGTATCTACACATTATCAGAAAAAAAAAGTTTCAAAAAGAAACAAACCTATTGCAATGGAAAATATCGGTATTCCTTTGTTTTTACGGATACATAAATATAAATTCTCCCACATAGGTCAATCCTGGACACAATCTCCCTCCATTCTATCCTTCAATTAAGTGCTCATAAGCAATTTACCGTCAACGCAAGAAAAGTTTTGAAGCGCCAACAATGGCTAATAGCAACTTGTGTCATTCTATTAAAAACCTAATGTTCGGAACAACAAAATATGAAATTACTACGTAAGTCGTTAAACAAAATTTCAATCCTCCGCTGCAGCGCCATAAACCTCGTGCAGCAGCAGCAGCACCAACATCAGCAGAGCAGGCAGTTAACCTTTCTCAGACTCCGGCTGAGCGCACTAAACGTTCCGACGGCACTAATTAACTGCCCCCACGGCTGGCTTGTCTTCGGACTGTTCTGTCCGGGCCAGGCCAGAGACCGGAAACGTTGAGCACCCTCGTAAACACCGGGATATGATTAAGGCAAATATTAGCATAACCAAATTGTTGCATCGTTTCGCCTTTGCCGTCGAGAAGCTGAAACCAGCCTTCGTTGTCGTTTGCTGGGAAAACAGTGGAATATTAGCCCTAGCCACATCTCGACAGCCACAACCACACAACTATATCGCAAAAAAGGGTGAAGGAAACAACGAATGGGACACCATTTCGCGTGACGAAGTTTTGCAGCGCAAAGGGAGTGAGCGAGTGTCCCATTTCGCGATGCAACTTATCGCGTGTGCACCACCGAAGTGAGCAATTTATTTCTATGTTTATTTAAAGATGCTATCGCCCAGTCACGATTAGGGGCCCTCCCCAGTTTTTTCCTCCGCCGTCAGGTGTAGTGTATCGTGATGCCACGTTGAAGTGACTCCACCAGCGCCCCCCCCCCCTCCGCTAACTGGAGAGGATGATAATGGAATTAAAATTTTGAGCGCACTTTGCCGACTAAAAGTGTCGACGGACAAACAATACCATTAAAGTGACGTTTTGTTGATGGTGAAAAACCGCTTAAAGCACTTCAGCAAACCCGTTGAGCGTGTCGAGGACAATGAACGATTCTGGGTAAGTGTTATCCTTTCCGAGTAAAGCTCAGTGGGGTGGAAAATGATTTGAAGAGAATTCTTTAATCAACGCCCCTTCCTTCAGCGTTGGAAGCCGCTGGATGGAGAAGAGTTGTCGATCAGCGAGGAAACCCTTTTCTCTTCTCCCGAAGGTGCTGTTAATTATTCATTATTCACAAAAATTTTCAATTCATTTAGATCTGACTCAGCGCCCAGCGGTGGGTGAGAGGGTGGAATAAATCGAGACGAGAAGCGTCAAGCAACAATTTTCCTATGCTTCACAGAGCACAGGCAGCAGGATAAAGTAGTGAAAGTTGATCCTTCTTCGCTCGTTCGGGGAAACGAATTGTTGTTATCCGGAGCCTCAAAGTAGCGAGTTATTCGCTTGTATTTTTGCTACTCCTTGGCGCTTTCTTGGGGGCTTTTCTTACGAAATTTGAAAGCATTTCGTTGTACCCGCGCGCTCTCTCTCTCTCTCACTCCCTCTTCGGTGGCAATAGCTTTGTGAATTATAAATGCATAATATTTTAACTCGTCTGGAAAATTGTGCAGAGTGATGCTTTCGCACGTTGAGATGCGTCTCTGCTGCGGGGAGAGGAGATAAAGCAGTTCCCGGAATGCAAAGTAACTTGTCCAACACATCCTTCCGGGGCGCGGCTTTGGTGAAGGTGGTGGGGGTCTTGCAAATCCTGAACCAAAATGGGTGGGGTAATCACAAGCTTTTCGTCCGCTCGCTCGCTCTGTATCGGTTTTCATGAATTTTAATTTCGAATTAATTACAGCACAAAGATGAAAGGAATTCCGAGGCCAGTTCCATCAGCAGCTTTTGCCGGCGGCAGAAGAACTGCTACCAAGACACGGGTCAGCTGAGGGTTTAATTAAAGATTAAAATTTTGGCACGCTGTGCAGCGGATTGGTGGGCGATTATTTTCCGCAAATTACAACGGCGGAGTTCCGATCGGAGTGTGGGAAGCATTGAGTTGTATATCATTAATGTTTACGGCGTTGTTTTCAATGATTTTGTTTGGAGCTTCATTTTGGCACTGCAAGGTAAGAGACGTATTTTATAATATGTTACGTACGTATTTATAATATGTGAAAATTTCCATACCGGTAGTATAATGTTCTAGTTGGCAATGCGAGCACTTCAGCTTCAGAACGTAGCACAGTTCAATTGATTGTATTGTAAACCAGTCGCCATAAAGGGTGTGTCACATCAAATTGCATCACGGATTTAATTTTTAGGAATTATATCTTCAGTTTTCGCTTATAATCAGATAAGAGTGTATAGATCACGTTGGCCATGCTTCACAGTCAATTTTTCTTAAATTTGGAAAAACGTCGTCGAACGAAAAAGAGCGTCGTGAATTAATCCTGTGCACTCATTTCGAGAATCCGGAGTTGTCACATCGGGACATCGGTAAGATGCTGGGAATCGTCTAATCCACGGTCAGCAGAGTACTAAAACGATACTTCGAGAACCTAACCATCGACCGGAAGGTGCAGAACGGCAAAAATGAATGCCTGTCAGTGAAAAAGATCACAAGCGCGTAGTTAAGCAGTTTAGATGTAATAAGCTGAATTTGTCAAGTTCATTCGTCCAGCGGGCCAAGCAGCGGGAGGACCTGTGTACATACAAGGTTCAGAAGGCTCCTAACCGCGACAAAAGGCAAAACATGGTGGGGAAGACGCGAGCCCGGAAGCTGTACACCGAAATGCTGACGAAGCCGCATTGCCTGGTAATGGACGACGAAACCTACGTCAAAGCGGACTTTCGTCAGCTGCCGGCCCTGTTGTTCTTCTCCGCAGAGGACAAATTCAACGTTCCGGAGGAGATTCGCAAGCAGAAACTATCCAAGTTTGCCAAAAAGTACATGGTGTGGCATGCGATCTGCTCTTGCGGAAAGCGGAGCGCCCCCTTCGTGATGAACGGCACGGTAAACGGACAGGTTTACCTTAAGGAGTGCCTACAGAAGCGCTTACTACCACTATTGAAGCAGCACGAGGGCCCGACCATCTTCTGGCCGGATCTCGCTTCGTGCCACTATTCAAAGGACGTGTTGAAGTGGAACGAAGCCAACGGGGTCACCTTCGTGCCAAAGGAAATGAACCCGCCCAACGCGCCGGAGCTTCGCCCAATAGAGAAATATTGGGCGATTATGAAGCAGGCCCTCCGGAAGAACCCAAAAGTTGTCAAATCGGAGGCGGACTTCAAGAGAAAATGGATTTCTGTTCAAAAAAAAAACTACAACCTGACATTGTACAGAACCTTATGGACGGGGTAAAGAGGAAGGTGCGAGCATACGGGCTTGGGCTCGACGTATGAATAAAAAGAAAAAGGCCAAAAGTTGTTTAATAGTTTTTATTTTACTGTCTAAAATTTTCAAAAGGATCGGTCTACTGGGCGAATTTCTACAGCGTTTTTTCCGTGATGCAATTTGATGTGACACACCCTTTAAGTGTAGCATCCGAAATAAATCCCGTAGTATTTCGAAGTATTCTTAAGTGTTTTATTGTTCCAAGTATTTTTAATTATACAGTGCAAGTCAAATCCGAACGGCCTTTTTTTAAACTAAAGTTTCCTCAGACTCCCAATTCCTGAGCTATCAACATCAAGAACTCCTTCAGCCGAAGGAAGCCGAATTATCCCGTCAATGGTCAGAGCCACCAATAGAAAAAGGGTAATTTGAAAATTCACTAACTAACTCTCAATCTTTTATAAATCTCACCCGGTGAATTGTGACTCGCCACTACATTAATTGCTCATTTTTGATGGAACAGCTGAGGAAGCGCAGAGGTAGTATTCCCAATCGAATGATGCAAATATATCAATATTCCCAATTGAATGATGCAAATATTATTGCGATTCATCGAATTATAGTCAGATTATAACACTCAAGTTCTTTTCTTCTCACCTTTTATATTTCCACTAGTTGACTCGACAAACTTCGTTCCGCCCAAAATTTATTTTTTGTTATCACATTCACGTGTTCTTACTGAGCGCACGTTAATTGGTCCAAAGGCAGAACTGTTCATTGATTGATCTTTTAATCTACCCTTTAAAATTACCTTTCACTATAAAATTCCTAGTTCTTCTCGTCGTTATAATATCAGCTTATTTTCAGACACAATTCTCGTTCAAGATTTTTCAACCACTTGCGAATAACATGTTTCTCTGTTACATGGAATATAGGTTTGATACAGAAAATATAATTGAATAAAGGAAATCGGACAAATCCTTTCTCGAGTTTTGCTCTTATCAACACATTCGGCGATCCATTTCTTTTATATAGATAGAAGACGCTATTGGTGTGAGTTTTATAACATCCATTTCCACTTATGAACAAAGATCAATTTCGTTAGCGCAAAGATCAAATGAACTAACAACGCCTGTCACTATGAAATTGTAGAACATATGGGAATTAATTTTTTGAAAATTTTCTTCAGAGTTTTCCGAAAGTTTTCAATTGTTATGTTTGGTTGGAATATGTTTGGATGACATATGTGTATTATTTTCATGGGACCCCCTTCCATTCCAGAGGGGGAGGAGTGTCATACCACCATGGGAACATTTATTGCCCCTTACAACCTCCATGTACAAAAATTGTTTCCATTTGCTAGATTAGTTCTTGAGTTATGCAGAAACTAATTCTTCATCTGTATGGTAGCCCCCTTCCCCCTTAGAGAGAGGGAGGAGTGTTGATTCACCATAGAAACCTCCACATGCCAAATTCGGCTCGATTGGCGTGATTAGTTTTCGAGTTACGCAGAAATTTGTGTTTCATTTGTATGGCAGCCCCCCTTTAGAGAGGGGGAGGAGTGTCCACTCACCATAGGAACGTTTATCGCCCCCTGAAACCTCTATATGCCAAGTTTGGTTTCGTTTTCTTGAATAGTTCTAGAGTGACACAGAAATTTCTGTTTCATTCGTATGCAGAGTTGCTCATATCACCGATGTCTTTACACCAACAACGTTTCTCTGTGATCTGAGATGATGCTGCCAATTCCTAAGACGAGTTGGCATGAAATTCGTCAATAGTTATATAAGAAGAATAGCAAAAAAATTACGACCATTTATACATTTTATACAGGAATACCGATGCCAAAACTATATAAATTATATCAATATTTGAAGAACTATTAATTACAGCGCGGACTCGATTATATATAGTCTTCGATTTCTTTTCACTGTATATGATCAAATCCTGTATATAATCGAGCCAAAAATATATTTATGTTTATTTGTTTTTTATGTATATATTTTTCGTTTATTGAAAATAAAAGATGAATTTGATTTTCGATTCATCCTCTTAAAGTCAGAAAACACTTTTCTCACATGAAAAAAATATTTTTTTCCAGAATCTCTCGGGATAGATGATAGATGATGATATTTGATGGAGAAAATCCTTCTACGCATACGTTCGAATTTCAACACTGACAGAGTTATAGAACTTTCATTTTTGTTTCAGACTCTGTTGCCTCAAAATGGCTCTACACTAAAAAGTACGCTACGAAAGCCAATTCTGTTGCTTTCATTTGAAAGATGAGTAAATTTAGTACAAGATATAGTGGTGGAGCATCTAAATTAGTGTATTTAAATAACATTTTGGAAGTGAAAAATATAAAAGTTAGTAATTTTTAATGCGTAATTATTAATTTTATCCCAAAAACTCATCAAAACTCACTGTCAATGCGTATTTTGCACAATTTTAGTTTACTATTTTTTTCAAGTAAATTCAAACCATGACATGATCATGTTCGAACAATACAGGTCGGACTCGAATATATACAGGCTCGATTATAATAGGAGTACCGGTAAGTTTCTCCGTATTTTTTTTTTTGAAAAATTAATGCTTTATTTTGCAAAAATGGCTACAAATTTAATATTCAAAGTATTGTCGATCGCTAGTCACAACTTTGTCCCATCGTTCTGGCAATTCACGGATCTCTTTGCGGAAATAATTGGCCGGTTTGTCGGCTAACCACGATTCGATCCAATTTATTACTTCATAAAAATTGGAGTAGTGCTAGTAAACCAGGCCATGTTGCATTGACTGAAAAAGGTAGTAATCGGACGGAGAATACGGCTGGTGGGATGAGACCCATTTCAGCGTTTCCAAGTATGTTTTAACCGGTTTCGCGACATGCGGCCGAGCATTGTCGTGCTGCAAAATAAGTGTATCGTGTCTTTGCTCGTATTGTGGGCGTTTTTCCTTCAGTGCACGGCTCAAGGTCCCCCGTAATTGGTTTCATAGACAGCATAACCCTCTGGCCGTGAATACTTCGCGCGGCCGTTGATGTTGATGCATGGCATCCATACGTTGCCCGACGATAAGAATTGTTATAATGGACTCACTTTTCATCACCAGTAACGAGTCGATGCAAAAACCCTTTCTTTCATGCCGTTGGAGCAGTTTTTCGCATGTGAAAAACGGCGTTCGACGTCTCGTGGCTTCAATTTATACAGCACCCAATGTCCTATTATTCGGAGCATTCCCATTGCTTTTAAACGATCGGATATGGTTTGCTGAGCTACTCCAAGTGTATTTGCAAGTTCTTGTTGCGTTTGTGACGGATCTCGATCGAGAAAAGCCTCCAATTCTACATCTTCAAACTTTTTTGCCGGTCCGGAACGTTCTTCGTCTTCCAAGTCAAAGTTGCCACTTTTAAACCGTGCGAACCACGTCTGACACGTTCACTCAGTTGGAGCATAAACTTCCACCAAAATTCGATAACGGTGCGGAAACCTTTTTTCTTCATATTGAAGTAATGAAGTAACGGTGAGTAAAAACACTCTCGTTGGTACGAAATTCGACATATTCGAAGTGGTAAAAAACTATGTTGTTTACGCTTCAACTTTTTGACATATAATGAAAAAGACATGAAATGATAGTAGCTTTCCAACGAACGTCTGGAAATTTGATTCACTGGAATAATAATCAACTTACGCCATCTGTTGTAAAACCGAAGAAACTTACCAGTATACCTATATACAATTTTAGACTCGATTATATACAGTTCAAAATTTTTATATATTTTTTTATTTATCAAATATGAATTATTTCAAGCGAAAATGAAATATTTCAATGTTTAAGTGAAAGTTAATTGGCTATAATGAGTATAGTGAAGTAAAAATCTTGATTCTGGTAGTTTATAGTTGAAGAAATTTTAAACGATATTGCAGCAAAACTGAAGAAGATAGATGCTTGGTGTCAAAGAACGAATTGTAGAGCGGTTAGATTCAATTTGGTTGGTAGAAACATTCAAGTTTATTATGTAATTTTTGGATAAGATTGAGAATAACACCCAAAGAATTACACTCTGTCCAACTTCTATAAGACCACCCTGATTCTATTTCGTTGCAACACAAACAGTTAGAATTTCAACAAGATACATTCATACATTGTTGAATGCTCAGAATAAACTATATTGACCGTCAATTTCGTTCAAAAGAGTTGTTTGTTTCTCTATTGTGCTTAAATATGATAATTTCAGCTGTCCAGTTTCTATTAGACCACTTCAAAATTCATAAGTATTATCAATGAAAAACATTAAAAACGATCGGCTTATTTACATGTCAATATTTGGTAACCTTGCAATTTCGACTAATTACCTTTGCAATTCGTGTTGGAATACTATTTACCAAATTTTGCTGAACGGATTTCTCAATATTTTTCCATTTTTACGAAATTGTGACCTTGAGCTCTTTAATCGTGGTGTAAAGTTGAAAATACGAAAACATTCGTTTACGCTCTGCACTTGTACACATACACATGAAAATCATCCAGTGTATGGTAGGCACCAATACTTACACACTAGAATATAAATTGAAGCATTGTTTGTTTACAATGACACAAAGCAGCAAGATCATCGCCTGGCCTTATAGAAGTTGGACAGAGTGTACTAACTTTTAAGTTTCTCACTTCTAAAATGATACTTAAATCCACTAATTTGGATGGTTCACAACTGTATCCTGTATAAAATTCTCTCGAATGTCAATGAAGTTTGTATTTTCTCGCAAGCATATTTGTGAGTACATTGTTGATGAACAGCTTTGCAAAAAACAGGCTCGTGAGTAAACATTTGCTACATTCATTCGTTCTCATGAATCGGTATATGAACCTGAAGCTGTATTACTCATGAGTGAAATGTGTATATCGAATCCGGGTATCAGATAATATGCTCATTATTTCCATCAGTGCCCAGCCGAGAGAATATGAAAAAGGTCGATTTGGGTAGAATCATGTTAGTACCGGCCGGGTCTCGAACACAACCCTTCAGCTCTACAAGACAATTCGGTGATTGATAGATGTCATTCATCAGATCAAAAAATAAGACGGGTTCCGTATAATTAATGATGTATTGCTTACAAAATTAAAAATTTCCTGCAGACAACAATTCCTATTATTAACTCTGGAAGATCTCTAATTCACTTACGTTTAGTTTCCTTATTCTCTCCTTCTTTCTCTATTTTTTTCTTCTCTTTATAATACTTGTAATCTCAGTTATCAAATTCAAATCATGCAATTTAATTTTCTTTATAGTTAATGGCAGTGGCAGAATCGTGATAATGCTCTGTTTATATTTTTTTTATATACATTTGGCCAATTATTTCGAAAACCAGTATATTGAACTGTAAGAAACTGCTTTTCAGTTTTGGAAAACATGAGTTTCCAAAGATACAATTGAAGTTTTTCTTAATATGTCCGTCTTACCCCCATATCATATTATCAAAATTATTTGTCGAAGCTATAAAACTTGAAATAATGAGCTTCGTTCTAAAAATTGAAAAAAAAATCACATGCGAATGTGTTCTATGTTTTATCACTGTTGCATGTATAATGAAAACTATATTATTAAATGTCTTATGAGAGGTATAAACGACATTAATTTATTTAATTCTAGAAAGTTTTGTGAAGCTAAAATTCAGTTTCAACTTTTAACTTTGAATTCATTTTTCTCTTCAAGAATTTCGTCTTTCAGACAATGTAGAGGTGATTTCTATCTAAATATTCGAAGCATTAGCTGAGAGGTTTTTGTTATTGTTTGTAAGCGATATAAAAAATTCTACCATTTCAATATAAACATACTAGATTCTAGGGATCAGAACATAGCACCTCGCCCGGGAGCACCAGCATCAGCGAAACATTGCTTGAATGTTCAACTGGCACTCGTAAAATTCCTAATGCCGAGCAATGTTGATGCAATTCATCCAAAACACTGCACCGTTGCACATCATCCTAATACACAAAGGCACAAAACGCGAGCTCTCAGCATTCGCTGAGCAAAATTAAATTCAATTTAGAATTTTACTAGATCCGGCTTACGGACAGAAATTGGTTGTAAACTTCAAATCCAGGGCGCGCTCGCGCTCGCGTACCCATCGTTCAAAATTTGGAACACACCTCGTAGATTGTGGTAAAACTTACAGAGTTCCATTTTAAGCCGTGAACAATCCTCCTTTATTTTAGTTTCGGGAATGTAGTGCGAAACTCTGCGACTGCACGTTTCACTGCCAGCGCTCGCTTTCACTGTTTCGCTAAAACATTGGGGCAGCAAAAAATGGGTTCAAATCACCACAAGCTAGTAGTGCCGGCATCGCGCCGGCAGAGATTCCCAAAGCCAGCAAAGTGAGCTGGGAATCCACTTCCTGCAGGGTCCCATTACAGGCCATCATGACCCGGGGGCGATCGTCAAACGAGAAGCTGATAGCGAAGCGTTCATTTGCATAAAAATACGTGTGTGTTATAGTGAATATCAAATTTGAAGATTTTTTTTCGCTTCGTTCAGCCGGGAATTGAAAATCTCCCTTCGCAACCCCCCCGAGGGATGCTGGCTGATATTGGTAGAGGGTGGGAGAGCATGAGATTGCTCGAAAAAAAAAATCGTCCACTAACGGTTCCAGACAACGACCGACGTTGACGACGAGGAGTTGCTGAGTCAGCAGTTACATTGTTTTTTTTGTTCGCTATGCTTCTCCCATGTACGTTTCATGTTGTTCCCTGCGCAACTTTTATGACTTTGTTACGGAACGCTAATGAAAATCTCGCGTTTAAAAAGCGCAATCTCGCCGACACAACTGGCACTCGCTTGACACGATGTGTTCTGATGCTGTGATTGCGACACTTACTGAAGGTTGGGGTGAGTGCAACTGAGCTGTGAAAATGCTCATTTGACCGCTTTACTGAATTGGAATCATTGAGAATATATTCTCAAAATATGCTGCGACCGAATTATTTGAAAGCCTTCTTCCATTAGCGAAGAAATCATTCTCCATAAACTGTCACTAAATTCCCATTACCAAACAACACAAGATGGCATTAAACTTATTCACATAAAATAACAGACAGTGCGGTTCCTGCAGCTTGGGAGCCACCGCTAAAACCACCGCTAGCAGCGGTAGAAGAGGTGCCGCGAGAAACCGCTGACAAAATACTAATTTCCTTCTGCTTTTCAACTTTCCCATAATTACAATAATTAAAAATTATTCAAATTCGCCACAATCCCACTTCCGGCCCCACGGCCAAGCCACCGGATATAGTGCCCTCCCACTCGAAAATGTAAAACCACACCGCACAACTAACACCTTCTGCCTCCCGTGACCGGAGGGCCGGGCGTCGAGTTGAAAGCATTTTTATACCTAGCAGCAGCAGCACTCGGAGATTTTCGGGTAGAGGATTAAACTGGTGATACGACCGGCAGTAAATTAAAAACTTTCTCCGCTCACTCGGCTCGGCTGAGTGATGGAGTTGAAGGTACTACTTGGAGGAATCACCTTTAACTGTTCGACCATTTTCGTAGCCGAGGGGCGAGAAATCTTTTTTTTTTCCATGGATAATATTCAAAACACTCATCTAATGTACATCGATTCGACAGACGAACAAGCGCTCATGATAGGCATTAAAACCTATCCTAACTAATTCGTTCAAGTCATTCAACAATTTCCATTGCCACTGACAAATCACGGGATGCAACCCCTTTCGCTTCAAGATTTATGGTTGGACGGAACGAAAGGAACAAAAAAAAAAACTTCAAAACCAGAACACGGGATGGCAGAACCTTCCGGGGGAGGCGACGGTAGCGGAATTAATATAAAACAAAAATTAATCCCGAAACAAAGGAACAATTTTTGCGTTAAAGTTTTACAACCTTTACCGCTCAATGGCGGCGCGGCGCGGAAGGATAAATGAGCACGTGTAATGAAGAATGACAGTTGTAAAAGAGTGGAACGGGATGAACCTCGTAAAAAAAACAGAGCAAAAAAAAAATGCAAAAGCTGAAGCGCTGCCGACTAAATGAAAGAAATTAATTTTCTGAATTACGAAAAGTGCTGCGGCGTTTCTCGGTGGGGAAGAAAATCAACGACGAAACAATTACGAAACTTGCAAATTTCGCCTTCGCTGCTTTGTGTTGTCCCGATAAGAAGTCTTCCCACGCCAACGCTGGTTGGTCAGCGGTGGCGTCGCGGCTCTTTTTCCGGCATTTTAATTCCGTTCGTTTCACTGAGTAATTTTGGTGTGGAATTTACGCCCGTTTCCGCTCCGCGCTTCGTGTCCAGGGTTCATGACAATTAACACTAAAGCCAGAAAGCGTAATTCTTTTGTCCGTCCGGCACACGTATTGTCCTTTTGTCGCCGTAAATGTATTTATAAACATAAAAGTCGAAATAACACAACCCCCGTGGATGGGCACGAGGGGGCCGCAACAAAAACATAAAACCATAAAATTTATTACAATTCTCACATGCAAACTCAATAAACATTCATAAAGTGTAAACTTAATAAAAATGTCAATTATTCACTTTTCCGCCGGTTTCTTGCCAGAGATTGGCCCCAAAGTTCCGCCTTTCGTAGTTCCGTGCTGTAGCCGAGAACCGAGCGATGGTAGAAGATAGCGCGCGTGTGGGGAAGGTTACCGGAAATGAAGTCCCAGTCAGTGGGTGGAAACGAATGAACACACATACAGCTATTTTATTTTACTATTGTCCTGCTTTTATGTGATGCTTTTAGTCGTCCCCGTCGTCGTCGTCGTCGTCGGGGTTTACTCTCGGCAGCAATTTAAGGCTACGAACTGTCGTAACGTACAATTTGCGGATGGCGCAATTT
The DNA here is from genome assembly GCF_029784135.1 of Toxorhynchites rutilus septentrionalis. Classification (NCBI taxonomy): domain Eukaryota; kingdom Metazoa; phylum Arthropoda; class Insecta; order Diptera; family Culicidae; genus Toxorhynchites; species Toxorhynchites rutilus. The sequence continues at coordinate 228,223,302 of NC_073745.1, read as the reverse complement.
ATTGGATACCTGTGAAGGCGCGACAGCCTTGGTTGGATCGTTTGAAGAAGAAGAAAAAAGAAGTGCTTTTGGTGTATTTCCTGGGAGAGTGGAGGATCACACGCAACGATACTGACGCGTGACATTTGAACATCGTGGGGTGACACACATGCTGGTATCACACTGCTGTTACTAGCGGTCATTGATGCTACACTTGGCCGCCAAATGAATTATTTCAGCGTTTGTCGAAGTTACACAGCAGATATTGCTTTTCAGCATTTTTTTGCAAAGCACTTGCAACATTGTTTAGTGATTGCTATAATTAGAAGAATAAGTTTTCCCTCAATCAATCTAGTTTTAAAATATATTATTTAAGTTGAACATTGCATAGTTTATTTTGACACGACATGATCATTTTTCCAAAACTGTCCACAGTTAGTATAAAAACACCAACTCATCGATACAGGAACCACAAAATTTTTTTCGACCGTCTTCACAGTCCCCATTGTTTTTCAAAAGGGGTCTTGGAAAATTTAAATGTTCCCAAAATTTGTACAATATATACGTAGCTCTAGGAATTCATTTGATTTTTACGTAAAGACGGATCCATCAGTAAAATCTACGGAATTGTGTTTATTCTCTGCAGATTCATGAGAATTGGACAATTCCAAATAAAATCGCCAAATGATGATACATGAGCATTTTTGATTCGAATGAAAGTTTGTATTCCGTTTGGGTTGGAGGAAATATGAGTTTTCCACAGCAATTGGGAATATTTTGACTGAAGTGTAACTTTTCAATAGGGCGTATCGATTTTATTAAGAGAAATTTTCGACAATTATTTCCTGAAACTGAAATCTGAACTGAAATAGTACCATAGAAGGAGTTATAGAGTACTGATGTAAAAAAAAATATACACTGAGAAAAAAGCTATTAGAGTAGAACCCCGATTATCCGCTGAATAGTCGGACTAGGTCACCGCGTATAACAAAAGTTGCGGATAACGCAATGAAGGGCTAAACATGAGGTGTAAACACGAAAAAAATATTTTTTAGCATAAGAACTATGTTTCATCAATACAGGTAGTATTAAACTATCCATCTGTGAAGTCATGTACACAAATGTTCATATAATGTGAAAGAGATGACCTAAACAAAAGCGCAAGACTCTACCATTCAATGATAAATTCCGGAAACGTCAATAGAATTACTAGGGAATTACTAAAGTTCTACTGTACTCTTTTTTCATGTGCACAAAAAAATTAATTTGCAACATCTAAAATATGTATTTTTAATTTTTTAATTTTTTCCATATAACTTCCATCAATCAGAAAATTCAAAAAATGGGCCCAAGATGATAAAACTGTGTTTGACGAACTTTGTGGATAATCAATTTTTTGTGAATTTTCGAAATTTTCGATGTTTACACACAATTTTAGCCACAAATTATGAATGTTGATGTGATTTAAAACAGAAGAGCTTATTATCAATCTTCTTCCAAATGCAACCATACTCAAGATATTAAAAAAAAAAATCAAATTTATTGTCTTTTTTATAGTACGGGTAAGTTTCTTCGGTTTTACAACAGATGCCGTAATTTGATTATTATCCCAGTGAATCAAATTTCCAGACATTCGTTAGAAAGCTACTGCCATTGCGCGTCTTTTTCAGTATATGTCAAAAAGTTGAAGCATAGTTTTTTACCACTTCGAATATGTCGAATTTCGTACCAACCAGAGTGTTTTTGCGGGGAATGTTTGCACGGTTTAAATATGGTTATTTTGACATGGAAGACGAAGAACGTTCTGGACCGCCAAAAAAGTTTGAAGATAAACAATTGGAGGCTTTACTCGATCAAGATCCGTCACAAACGAAACAAGAACTTGGAGATACACTTGGAGTAGCTCAGCAAACCATATCCGATCGTTTAAAAGCAATGGGAATGACCCGAAAGATAGGAAATTGGGTGCCGTATGAATTGAAGCCACGAGACGTCGAACGCCGTTTTTCACGTGCGAACAACTGCTCCAACGGCATAAAAGGGAGGGTTTTTGCATCGAATCGTTACTGGCAATGGAAAGTGGGTCCATTATGACAATCCTAAACGTCGGACAACGTATGGATGCCATGCATCAACATCAACGGCCGCGCGGAATATTCACGGCCAGAAATGTTATGCTGTCTATTTGGTGGGACCAGCCGGGTGTGGTATACTATAAGCTGCTAAACCCGAATGAAACCATTACGGGTGACCTCTACCGACGACATTTGATGCGTTTGAGCAGTGCACTGAAGGAAAAAACGGCCACAATACGAGCAAAGACACGATAAAGTTATTTTGCAGCACGACAATGCTCGGCCGCATGTCGCGAAACCGGTCAAAACATACTTGGAAACGATGAAATCGGAGGTCCTATCCCACCAGCCATATTCTCCAGACATTGCTCTGCTCTATTACTACCTTTTTCGATCGATGCAACATGGTCTAGTTGACCAGCCCTTCTCCAATTTTGATGAAGTCAAAAATTGGATCGATTCGTGGTTAGCCGACAAACCGGCCTATTATTTCCGCAAAGGGATTCGTGAATTGCCAGAACGATGGGAAAAAGTGGTGACTAGCGATGGGCAATACTTTGAATATTAAATTTGTAACCATTTTGGCAGAATTAAGCATTAATTTGAAAAAAGCTAAGAAACTAACCGGTACTCCTATTAAATAGGCCCTTTTATGTGTTTGTCGTGTTGGTATTAATTTCCAACAACTATTCCAAATACATCATTATGGTAAACATATATGTTTAGGAGTCACGTTTAAAAACATTTGAAGACAAGTGGCTTAATACTAAACGTAACTTCATTACAAGAAAATCTTTTTTTATCTTAACCTTCCTATAGGTCCAGACATACCGATAGTAAATGGGATGGGATGGTCTGACAGACCAATAGTAAATTGGATGGCTGAATTAAAAGACTATTAAAACTGAATGAAGTTAGAGGCAAAATATTTTCTTGAGTTCTTTCATTTTATTATAACTTTTTTTTAAATAAATACCAATAACGCCTAAAATACACAATAGCAATATCACAGAGACTCTCACAGTCTGGGAGTATACAAGTTACGATTCTTCGCGCAAGTATAGGAGAGTATAGGACTTTAAACATATTACTGATGTTGCCCAATCAAAACACGAACAGTTTATAAAGTATAATTGAAATCCCAACAACACAAATATACCTCGTTGATTCTACCGGACGCTATGGGTAGAAACATATCTAACTTGTTTACATTATGCCTAGATTGTACCTAAAGTCAGACGCTTCTCTTTCGTTACGACACATAGTTTTTGAGATATAAATTATCAAAGATTTCTTATATGAAAATCGATACGCCCTATTTAAAAATTACACTTTAGTCAAAATATTCTCAATTGCTGTGGAAAACTCAAACTTTCATTCGAATCAGAAATACATGTTTTTAAAAATTGCATTTTTAGGACGATTTCATTTGGAATTGCTCAATTGAAAAATAATATCGAAAACTTGGTGTCTGAATGATTCCAACAGCTTTGAAGTATGTCTAGAAAAGGCTTGCATTTGCATGTAATTTGGAGGCTTCAGGTTCAGAATAAGCAAGTCCATTTGTAGAACTATCTTTCAACATTTTCAAGCAAGTACCAAAATTATTACATTTCTAAGCAAAATTTTAACCATGTTTCTATTCAACTTAAAGCAATTCGAACCAAAGTTGCGTAGATTTCACCTCACTACATAAATTGATTGAAATAAAGATTGAGACAAGCAAAAGTTTTTGCAAAAAAAAACCAATCAAAAATACTTAAAAAACACAGCGAGCTTAGCTGGAAAAATGCTGATTAAATTTCAGCTATAGAAAATTCAGCTAATTTTGGTGAAAATTTTACAAATTTTTAATTGTAGATTCTATTTAGAAATCATTTGAACATATTGCTCGAACACTTTTCAGTTTGATTTCAAATTGTTTCCCGATGAAAAAGTTTTTTTTTTAAATTTCAGCAGAATTAACGCTAAATGTCATACAAATTTATAACTGTACCGATTCTGATGGTCAACATGTCAAATCAAAGCCAATTAGCTGATCAATTCAAGGAAAATAATACAGTTGCAGAAAATTTTAATTTTGTTTCCATTGTTATTGATTGTATTTGTTTTTGAAGGTTTTCATGATCTCGGGACCAAGGGCGCTATTTTTTTTATATTTTTTTTCTTGAAAGCTGAGATTTTTTTTTATAATTTGAATATCTCAAAATCAGAGATGTGTTCTTTTTCGTTTTAAAGTTATGGATTTTCAAAGTTAACCAATAGTTCGGAATATTATTTCATCCCCTTTTTCCTATTCTCGAACATTCATAACTTTTGAACTACTAGACCGATTTAGATGATCAAAATATCAAATTAAAGCCAATGAGCTGAAATTCTTTGGAAAAAATATTACATTTGCGAGAAAGTTGAATTTTGTTTTCATGATTATTGCTTGTATCTGTTTTTTATAGTTTACATGGTTTCGGGACTAAGAGCGCTATTGTTTTTATATTTTTTCTTGAAAGCTGAGGATTTTTTACACAACTTATTCAAAAATCAGAGATGTGTTCTTTTTCGTTTTTAAGTCATGGTTTTTCAAAATTAAAATTTTTGTTAGTCTTCGTTCAATATTTCTATGCGACTGTACTGCATCTATGCAACTAGAATCTAACTTATTCGCTAGTGCGCTTTAAATTGGTGTGTCAAATATCTGAATCGGTACAGTAGTTCAAAAGTTATAAATTTTTGATTAAAGTCAATTTTGAGATAAAGGTGAAAAATGATTGTTCGAACCATCGGTTAAATTTGAAAAATAATAACTGAAAAACGAAAAAGAACACATCTCTGATTTTGGAATATTTTATGTAGAAGATCCTCAGCTTTCAAAAAAAGTATTTAAAAATATAGCGCTCTTGGTCCCATGAAAACCTTAAGAAACAAATACCATTAATAATAATGGAAACAAAAATTTAAATTTTCTGCAAGCGTGGTATTTTTCTTAAAAAGATCTAAAAATATCAGCTGATCGTCATTCATTTGATATGATGATTATCAGAATCGGTTCAGTAGTTCAAAATTTATAAATTTTCGAAAAAAGTGATTTTTGCAAAAAAGTGAAAAACATTTTTTTTTTCGGACCACCCTAAAAGGGAAAACCCTCAAAAAATACGGGCCTAATTTTTTACGATAAAGAACATAATCACCACGTTTGACAAAAATCTTAGAAGTACTATATCGGTTTGGCATGGAATAGCTGTATATTTATAGATATTATTTGTTTATTACTTAGGATATTATATGATATGAGAACCATCTAAATCATTGTAATAATTCTATGGTGGTTTTAGTGCCGATGATTTGCTTAGTTTTGAAGAATCATCTGAAGATAAATGATAAATGGATTATTCTTTTGCTTGTGAGAATAATACACATGCTGGCAATGAACGCAATGCATTACAACAATTATGTGTGCTTGTGATGCAGAAATACACAAGCGCACTCCACCAAACTTCGATTTGTTGTTGCGAATAAAATATAACAAAACGATTTCATTTACAACCCACTATCGACTTTTCGAAGTCGCTGATTAACCGCTCGCTGGCATGGATAAGACTGTGTAATAGAATTTCAAAAGGCTCTGTTTCAACGCTCTGATTGTATCAATTAGTTACCATCGGGTGGAGCTCAAATTTCAAAATCCCCTCTCTCCACAGTTTCCGTTCACATTGTTTAGTGCAAAATAAAAACTATTTTATTTTAAAACTCTATGACTATGCACTATTCAATTAGAGTGAATGATAGCACAATTTATAACGAAATGAATTTAATAAATGAGCTTGATAAATGAACCGTCTCGAGGACGGACCGATCCCAGCGACGTGTAGATGTCGAACTGTCGGTAGATTAAAGGTCCCAGCGATGTCCAGCCCAGCATCCAGTACGATCGACCTCGATCATGCTCGTAGCCTCACGTTCGTGAATTTGCTCTCCCTCTCTCGATCAATTCGGTATACCAGCGCAGCCGTTGACCACTCGCATTCGGGATGAACGCAGGTCTTCTTATGTGTGTGGGATGTCACATTCATAGATGTTGCGTCGATGACGTGTTGTTTCGACCGATGAGTGGCATTGTGGTCTTTTTGCATTTTATATGCAAACACACATTTTACAGTGTTTGTTCTCTGCATTTGCATTTCGAGCGATCGATTTAGGTAAGCACCCAAATGGGCACAACTTATGTATGGAAGAATGAGAATACTTTGAATTTTGATCAATTCAAGCCATTTACAGGCTAGGGGATTGTAATGCATGACATATTAAGCAAATCTTGAAGAATTTCCTATTCGATTTGAATGCAAATCATCAAAACCTATTGGAAACAAAAATAGTGATTAACTTTACCAATCATTGACACACCCAACAGGGGATCTTTGTATTATTACATAAAAATGTGAACTGCTTTCTAGTTTGGTTCCCTTACTGGAAGATGCTGCCCTACGTCAAAAATTAGCAGTTTCTCAAAATGACATAAACAGCTAGGGCCTCTGCTGTTCCAACACCTCGAAAGTCACGAAAAAGCAAACACTTCCAAAGTTTTTAAACCATTTTTTGGAGTGCCTACAATTTGAGGAGTGTTTTTTTAAGTTTTCAATTTTTTTTAAGTTGAGTAAAACTTTCAAAAATGATGAGTCAATTAAGGTTGTCCAAATTTTTATCGTTCCACCCATTATAGTTTTCCAAATTTTATTGTTCAAATGAATGAAGAACAAATGAGATATTTGCACAAAAAGAGTGGTTTATTTATTCGTTTGTGTCACTTCACCACTGAAGTTGTCACAGTTAAACAAAACATTAAAACCGTTCAAAGGTCACCATTTCAATCGGCCTTCGGCAACGCATGAAACCAACAATGTGTGTGTGTGTAATGCAACAATACACAAATGTTCTCCAATTGCAATATTCCCTTTCCTCCGTTTCGTTTTTTCAATCGAGTTTTGAAGAGCCAAGAGTTGGCAGCAGCGATATAATAATCAATACCACAGTTTGGTGTGCTGGCTAAGAAGTAGAATATTCACGATTAAATATTGATATTCCATTCCTTCTAAATCTTTTTTTTTAGAATTGAGGCAATATTATGGAAATATTCCTTTGGTGTAAAGTAATTTTCAACTTGTTGATACTTACAATAAGGGTTGCCAACTATAATTTTCAAAAATCAGGAAGAATGAAAAAAAAATTAGGAAGAAATTAGGATAGCTCATAATGGGTTGTCAGGAAAGATCGTGGCGATTTTTGGGAAAATAAAAGCATCATTTTTATAGACAGATAAATCCACAATCACAATAATTTGTCATCTTTCGCGTAACTTAAAAAAACAATCCTCCCAGAATATGTTTGCTTTTACATTGAAAACTGTTCAAGGTATTTCCTATGCTCTATGCTGCTGAGAGAATTTTGCAGGGGCCTGAACCTAAAATAATCTGAAGGTGCAAACGCCGGTTAGTTCAGCTGGTGGAATAGCACTTCCTAGCTAGACTCCAAAATAAAAACATCCTCATGGAACATGACGCCTATCACATTGACTAATTATGGACTTCGGTTATGGATCGATGCATTTAAGCTATCCAGTAGCGAGTTGTCAATGATAGATTTTCATCACCTGTCACGATTTGCTTCAAAACGGCATTTTCATCGTGTTTTTGAGTCGCAGATCGAGATGCAATCCAGTAAAGGTTCTTTTGGTCAAATTGTGTGGAACCCACATATCGTAACGATTTACGTAACCAAGTTTTACCAGATCAACACGAACTATTCGAACTAATCTAAATCTATTCCTAATCTTCGTTTTATTAAGATTGAAATGAGAGAAAAGTCGTTCGACCAATGTTGAGGAATGTGGATAGATAAGTAGGTCAAAAATTCTCACAGAAACGGAAAAGCCATTGTGTCGCCGGATCTTTTGATCGTTAAAATTTTTTCCCAGAAACCTGCAACACTACAGTTAATTACAGAACCATTTATATTCAGAATTTCTATGTATATTGTTTTATATTGTATGTATATTGTTTTCAAATTTTGATGTTATTTGGTTCGATTATATAAATCTTATTATATTGACATTGAGTTCAAAAATTTTCTATAAGGTTATTTTACGCTCTGAAACGTATTCCTTGATAATAACTTTATAACTACTCCCACATACACATCATCCTCACTAAAGTAATGTTGTCCCTCAAGCTTAATCTCTTTTTAATCCGTTCAATTCGTTACATATTTTGGTTTCATGAAATTATCCAGCGCTGTTTTTTAAATCCTTGAACGATTTGAGTGAGTAAATATAATTCTTAATTTATATTCTGTAAAAGCTTATTCAGTTGATTTTCAACTGGCAATATAAGTTAAGAATAGGTACAGCTTTGTACCAGAAGATTTCTGGTAGTTTCTGAATCCAATGTTATTCTTCATCCGTACACAAACACTGTATTTTTAAATGTTGTAAATATTTATCATGTCAAGTTCTATGTATCCTTTGAATGTTCTCATCAATTCAATTATTTTACAGATTGAGATGATAGGATTCGCAAATGAATGCCTGGAGTACCAAAAAAGTGCCATAACAATGGCAATTAATAGTAAACGACACCTCAGAATGCGCAGCAGAATTTATTCCTTCCCTTCTTACCATCAAACAACTAATTTCCGATCACCTGGGCAACGCATTGAATCACGACAATAGCTCTGGAAATCCTTTGATGCCATCCAGCCTGCGATCCTGCGGAAGCCACAGAAAGTATGCCAGCGAATAACTTTAGTGGGACACCATGGAAACGACCTCAACACCCTCCCCCCCCCCCTTTCTGCACCGTATGCACGGAACAACAATTCATCATCATCAGCATCATCGTTTTTGGCCGAAGAATCATATCTCCATCGCTCTGTCAACCATAAAGGATGACATTCCAAGGATTTCTCCGTTTCGGCGAACAAAGTTTTCAAATTAGAAGAGCCAGCCATTCCTGTTGCTTATCATCAAAGTCGTCCATCAGAGATTCCATCTGCCATCTGGCGCGCCGCCATCCGGATGTGTGCGGAAGAGGTGCGTTTCCAAGGCGATGCAGATGCTGTGATGGAAGAGCGCTCGCTTGAGCGAAACAAACATTTATCTTAATAAACGGAGAGCGGTCTCACATGCTCCATGCTAGGAAGAGCTCCGCGACGGGAGTGGAGTGGAGGTAACATGATTTTCAATCTTTATCAGGCTGTATGGATTGTGTCCTGCTCGGAATCGAAAGTGGGCGGGGTGATGGTGATGGTGGCGGAAATAATGAAAAATGAGTCGCTGGCTGAAGACTGCTGCAGGTTTTTTTTATGATAAATTGAGAAACAGGACGACTGGAAGCGAAGCTATTTTCATTGACGTTTATTTATATTGATTTCATCCGCGCTTCACGCATAAATATTTCATCTGAGACATTGCATAAATATTGGCTTGTTGAGATGTTGGCTTCGCGAAATGGATGAAGACATATTCGGGTCGGGCTGTAAAGTGGGCTGGATTTCCTACAGACTACAGACGGTCGCGATGATCAGGTTTACAGCGCGCAAGGAGGGGTAGAAAATCGATATTCCCAGCGTCTGCGAAGCGCGAATGAAACGTAATTTTTGCATATTTAATGCCTGATTGAAGTCTGCAGATAAGCAGCAATTTATTTTTCAGGTTCCAGCTGCCTTGCCAGAGAAACACGCTATGCAACGAGTTGGAATCTAGTTCTACTTGGCCGCCCGAAGAAATCAATTGAACAGAACCGTGGGCTGCCGATGCAATTTGATTGATTAAGACATTTACACGAATTATTATTAATTTATCAAATTACCGGCGGTGGAAGCGAAAGCCGAAGCGGGGGTTGTGGAAAAGTTGCCGCCAGCCCACAACTTCACCGCGTAAACAATCAAACTTGAAACTTAATGAAGATCGATTATTGTTTGTTGAGTGCGAAACATCGCTGTCTATTTGCGACTCGGCACAGATAATGAGCATCGCATTAGAAGTGGCGCAGTGAATATACCAAATCAAAGCGTGCTTTCGCCTAATTGGAACCCCGTTACGAACCCCTTCCTGCCTTCAATACTTTGGCTTTTGGACTTCCAACGAGCGCGCGGAAAGTACTAATCAGTCTCGGATTTTAATCTAAACCCATTCTGGAATAATGTTAGCACATTTGAATGTCATCGAAGTTTAATTCAATTTATTGCCTTTGAGCCAAATGAGCACCGCGGCAATTGGCTCCCGTCTGGTCGGCGACGGTTGAGCATGCCAATTTTTGCCGTAATTAAAGTCACACAGCAATCAGAGATTCCCAAAACTGGGCCCACACGGATCTACAATCCGGTGGCAATAGATTGTCACCCACTCCGGTGGTGGCGCTTGTGCACATACACTTCGTTCTAGTTTGTTTTAAACGCAAATAAAGTTAATTAAAAATACATTAAGCGATGATTAAATTTTGAAAGAGAATCATTATTACATTTTAATACCATTATACACAATTTAATTATTGCCATTTTTCTTCCACCACTCACTGTCTCGTCCGGCGCTCGGGTAGTTCGGTAGCAGCCGCAGATGTGGCGGAGGCAGCAGCAGGAGCAGTGGTGCAGCAGCGCAGTATAACAACTAGGACGACAAACTCGGAAATTGTGCGATGTCACCAAATGCGAGGGCCTCGTATCTCTTGTCTCCCTAGCTGCGTGGGAGAATGTCTGTATGTGAATGTGGAATAAAATTTGAATAATGCAGTCATGTGCATAATAGTCCGATGAATATGTACCACTCCCCCTCCCTCGCCATGTGCGGTGACTGTCAAGCGAACAAAACGGGCCGGCTGATTGCATGTTTCCGAAAGATAGAGCTCGCACTGGTAGGACACTCTTTAATGGGGCAGCGGAAGCTATAAAATGGTCATTACATTATGTTGGTTTTTTTTCGGAACCCACATTCAGTGCTCTCACCGAGATATTGTTCTATTTCGTGTTGTTGGAAATAAGGATGATCTGGTTTGGACCATCCAATCATCTCCCAAGCTAATCATATTCTAGGTTAAATTTAAGAAAAAATTCCCTTGAAAGATTATCTAAATTATTCCTTCATGTCCATTCACATCGGCGCTCAATAAATCCCGGTGAAAATTACTGCGCGCGTAATGGTGCAGTCCCTAGGTCGTATTTCTTGATAAAGTACGACCCATTCTGGTCGGAAACCTGATTGACTGTATACTTTTGCGGCTACACCTTACGATTGACTCCGATAAACCAGCGAAATTGCACATTAAATCAAACCGAATGGCACTCGGATGTTGCAAATCATTTTCATTGTTGTAAGCACTGGTTCCTTTTTTTGCCGCTGCTGCCCCTGCTTCATGTCTAGTCCGTATTAGGCTATATAGCCAAGTTCCACGTAGGCTGAATAGAGCAGGATGAGCCATTTATTGCCTGTTGCCGTTAGACGGAAACATTTCGATTTCTATTTTCTTCGATTTGACTTATATCTTTGGTTAAAATGATCATGGAATTCAATTGAAAATTTTCTTTGCTTTTCAGTTTACTTATTTTCTTATTTTACTTCCTTTACTTCTGCCATAAAATTTATATAAAATGTACTCGCGTTTCAAAAGTACTGTCCGAAAACTCGGTGAAATATGATTTCTATCTAGACCCGGCCATTTAATTGTTTCAGTATTTAAGTGTGTAATTGATTGATTTCGATAAAATGTAAATATAACTCGATATTGTCCTGTAAGCGATGTTATTGCTATACTTTTAACACGTTTGTGTATAAATTATCTCGATTGACATGTTCTGCAAACTTTTTTCTACTTAGAAATATGTCATGAACATGTATGTGAGTATGAATGTGAAAGTGAGTGTGAGCGAGTGAGAACATTGTTACAATCTCCTTACATCCCATCCTTTTCCTAAGGAAAATGTGTCACCCTTCTAAACTCGAGTCGACCGCGAGTAATCGGTTTCCTATTTTATCAACCGTAGAATTAAGAAAATATGTTAACAGTAAAAACATAGTGAAGAGTTTGGCTTCTTTAAACCTTACATAGGTAAAAATAAACGAATTAACAAAAAAAAAATTTTTTTTTCTGCGTCATATTTATAAAATTGTCATATTTTTCATATTTTTCGTCAAATGTCAAACATTCAAAAAATCAACTCAAATGTTCAAACCATTTTTACAAAGCTGAGACTATTTATATAACATATCATACATTCAGAAATGTTTACTCTTTGATTTTGAGTTATATTGATTTTTTCGAGTTTTTCCGACCATATCAATGCTTGAAAATATAAAGCAGTTAAACCGCTTGAAAGATTTTCTATAGATTACTAGCAAAATAGCTTTCTAGATAAACCTGAATGCATGTAAATGTATACTAAATTTAAAAAAAACTGCAAAAATAGGTATTTTTTGCCATTTTAGCTAAATGTACCCTTTTTAAATATTGAACCACTGAACCGATTTTTGATTCCTTAAAATCAAATAAATAGTATTTAATTTTTTTTTAAATTCACTGTACTTTGTTTACTTTTGGGCTTCTAAACATTGATATATTTTAATTTGTTGCCCAATTGTAGACATTGCGACTTTACTTTTTTAATATATTTTTGGCAAGCTGAGACTTTTCTAAAACCCATAAAGTTGTCCATTACTGAGATGTACGATACAAAGACTTTCATATGACCTCTAGGGTCACTTTAGCTGAAATAACACTATTTTTTTTGAAATATTTCACATAACAATTGATGATTGGTGTGTGTTCGAGATTTTTTCCTGAAGACCATCTGAATACTTTCATGTTTCCGGTGAAAAAATAGAAAGTCAGTCAAATTGTTTTAAAAGTATTTTTTTAAATGGTTATAAAGGGTGTGTCACATCACATTGCATCACGGAAAAAACGCTGTAGAAATTTAATTTTTAGGAATTATATCTTCAGCTTTCGCTTATAATCAGATAAGAGTGTATAGATCACGTTGACCATGCTTCACTGTCAATTTTTCGTAAATTTGGAAAAATGTCGTCGAACGAAAAAGAGCGTCGTGAATTAATCCTGTGCACTCATTTCGAGAATCCGGAGTTGTCACATCGGGACATCGGTAAGATGCTGGGAATCGTCCAATCCACGGTCAGCAGAGTACTAAAACGATACTTCGAGAACCTAACCATCGACCGGAAGGTGAAGAACGGCAAAAATGGATGCTCCGTCAGTGAAAAAGATCACAAGCGCGTAGTTAAGCAGTTTAGACGTGATCCGAGAAGTTCGGTCCGGGATGTCGCCAATAAACTGAATTTGTCAAGTTCATTCATCCAGCGGACCAAGCAGCGGGAGAGCCTGCGTACATACAAGGTTCAGAAGGCTCCTAACCGCGACGAAAGGCAAAACATGGTGGGGAAAACGCGGGCCCGGAAGCTGTACACCGAAATGCTGACGAAGCCGCATTGCCTGGTAATGGACGACGAAACCTACGTCAAAGCGGACTTTCGTCAGCTGCCGGGCTTGTTGTTCTTCTCCGCAGAAGACAAATTCAGCGTTCCGGAGGAGATTCGCAAGCAGAAACTATCCAAGTTTGCCAAAAAGTACATGGTGTGGCAAGCGATCTGCTCTTGCGGAAAGCGGAGCGCCCCCTTCGTGATGACCGGCACGGTAAACGGGCAGGTTTACCTTAAGGAGTGCCTACAGAAGCGCTTACTACCACTATTGAAGCAGCACTAGGGCCCGACCATCTTCTGGCCGGATCTCGCTTCGTGCCACTATTCAAAGGACGTGTTGGAGTGGTACGAAGCCAACGGGGTCACCTTCGTGCCAAAGGAAATAAACCCGCCCAACGCTAGAGCTTCGCCCAATAGAGAAATATTGGGCGATTATGAAGCAGGCCCTCCGGAAGAACCCAAAAGTTGTCAAATCGGAGGCGGACTTCAAGAGAAAATGGATTTCTGTTCAAAAAAAACTACAACCTGACGTTGTACAGAACCTTATGGACGGGGTAAAGAGGAAGGTGCGAGCATACGTGCTTGGGCTCGAAGTATGAATAGAAAGAAAATGCCAAAAGTTGTTTAATAGTTTTTATTTTACTGTCTAAAATTTTCAAAAGGATGGGTCTACTGGGCGAATTTCTACAGCGTTTTTTCCGTGATGCAATTTGATGTGACACACCCTTTATTCGGAAAATCATCAAAATGAAAAACTATAAAGCTCATATATTTCAGAAAAGAAAAAAAAACTCACATTTCTGAATTATTGATATGTTATTTGAAAAATGATTCAAACTAACTGTTTCAAACTCAATGTTCAAAGTATATTCGATCCGACGTTACAATCTCATATTTCTGGCAAAATGTGGATTTCGCAAATATTATAGAGATGATAATATTTTGAAGTGATAGAATATATTCATTTATCGACCCAGTTTCATTATTTCCCCCATTTTTTTTTATTAGGAAACTGCTGTTCAACCGATTTCTGCGCAAAAATTGATAATCACGAGAGATAAAGGCTGGAATAAATTTCAGATGTGGGGAATCTTTTAATGATCACGATTCCAAGCGAACACCGATTGATTTTGAGGTAAGAGGCTAAGCGTAAATATGTTGCAAAACGATTTTATCGTGCCATAGACAAATTTTATGCCAACTCTTCTTAGAAGTTGGTGGCACCATTTCAGATAACTAAAATCTAAAAAAATCTAAAAAAAATTGACTACTTTTTTGGAAAAAGTAAACTGGCTTTTGACGTGGGACTACGTCTAACCGGAGTATATGGGGGGGTAAAATGAAAACCTAAACGCAGAACATGCAGGAAAAAATGAAAGATTCTAAATGCTTATAACTCAAACATTTCTTACTGTGTCGGAAAGATGTTTGCATCAATTGATAGGGAATATTTCTACGCATCTATCGGAATTAATAAAATGGTGTTTATCATTAGATAAACAATTGAATAACTGTAAAATGTTAAGCGTTATCTAAGCGCCCAAACTATCTCGTTTTGATTGGCCCGATGTACGGTTTCCCCAACACAGCCATCCTAACCAAGCAGCCTTGGGAAAATCGGCATTGCAAATACATGAAAGTGTGGGGTATTTTTGTTCCGACTGAAATGTGTTTCCCTAACACAGACTTTAATTCCAAGGAGCGTGGGGAAATTGGCATTGCAAATACATGTAAGTCGGAGGTATTTTTGTTCCGACTGAAATGTGTTTCCCCAACACAGACTTCTAATCCATGGATCGTGGGGAAATTGGCATTGCAAATTCAAACAAGTCGGGGGCACTTTTGTTCCGATTTTCCCCAACACAGACACAGAACCAAGGTGTCTGGGGAAATCGGGTTTGCAAATAAATGCAAACTGCGAGTACTTTTGTACTCGGCTTGCATTTGTGCATGCTAGAATATGTTTCCTGAACACGGTATAAGTTGAAGTTGTGGATTCATGCAAGCCGGGGATACTTCTGCACCCGCATGTTTTTTTTTTGCACTCCGAAAAGTGTCTTCCTAACACGGACTACAAAAACGGGTACGAACACAACGCTTTGGCTCGGTTATTCAAGATTGCATTGAAGGATATGCCTTCATACCTTCTACTCACTGAATTTCTGGCACTGAGTACCTGAATTTCATCAAATCAAACAAATTCGCGGTTCGAGAAGTACGTACACTTGAGAGGTGCAAACTTCAGAGGAAAATGTAAAATAAAATATTCGTTTGATAATTCTTCCGTTCGCATATTTTGTCCTAGGCATCATACCAAACGTAAAAGGACTTGTAACGAAGAACATAATCTATCACAATGCATGAATTGACCTTACATGGAATGTATCTCTTTACTCACAAAGCAAATATATTGAATTTGATTGAATTCGGAAGATGTTTTATTCAATCAAAAATTCAATCAATACAAACAAATGATTGCTAAGCTAAGCTAGTCCCACGTCAACTTTGCGGTTATATCATAGATATAACCCACCCTTTTTTTATTGATTTTTCACTAAAATGTCTAACTCAAAAACAATAACATCTACAAAAAGTTGATCAACGAAAGAAATGTAGGAAAATGTTTTATTTTTCATGAAAAAATATCATTTGTTTTTTAAATGATACTTAAAGAATTATTTAATATTGAAATTCATTTTCTCAAAAACGTATTTTTTTTTTAATTTTAAAAAAATATATGAATACCCTATACAAAAGCTAAGAAGTCATCCATACATCTTAAGATGGGCACTTTTACAGGGAAAATGTTTTGCCAACAACAATTTTTTCATGATTCCTCTCTCGTGTTTCGCGTTCTGTCTGTTACGGATGGATCGCAAAATAACCCGTGTTTTCTACACTGGAAGGCTAAATCCTTGGTTCGCCAAGAATCTAACAAGGCCTACCAATGGCTCGCCTTCTTCTCATCCACATCGAAGGAAACGATCTCATTCGTTTCATTTTCGTCCTATCGAAAAATATCGGACAATTGGTCGGTGCTAAGTCGGAGTGGGTCAAGTCGGAAAATTGAAAATTTCGAGTTATCGATTGCATTAAGTTGAGCATTTCGAAAACTACATTTCACATTCATCAGATTTGGAAAGTCACTCGTACAGCAGGAATAACGTATCGAAATTGTTTTGAAAAATCAACGAAAACTTTGTAGCATCAAACTTCAAGCTCATTTCTCTCGCAATCATAAAAATGCCACATGGTACGGTCTGACTTAACACTGCCCAATTGTCAAGCTTAAGTTGAAGATGTGTTGAATAACAATCAAAACACAATCTGATTTGAAAATGAGTTGGAAAATACGACAGATACGGTTGACAATGTTACTGCGCGGTAAATGATGGGAGGTATTCATCGAAAAATTCAAGAAAAATAGAAAAACAATTTTTGTTGTGTTTCAGAGCACAATTAAAGCTTAATAAAGACCTACAAAATTATATTTTCACCGATTTTATATTTTATTTCTTCATGAAGAAATTAACAATTTTGTGCGATTAAGTTCTAAATGGAACAGATTTAATTTTTTGATCCACTTTGAAATTTACTTTCTTTGATATTCATTTTGTTCTTATTTGTTTTATTTCGGATTCTCACTATGTGCATTTTTTTTAATAGTCTGATTAGACCGTTGGATTTCCGGAGTATTTGGAAGTATCACGTGCCTTCGGTACAAAATGTATTTTTTTCATCCAACTTTCGGCCTTCAGCGGACAAATTTACACCAAGAACGGACGTAAAACTGTTTTGCTAGGAGTGATCATAAATCCATTCAAATGATGTAAACGAAGCCTTTTATGTCATCTACTGCACATACCAGTATGTGTTGAAAAAAAGTGGATCAAAGTCCTGAAAACGGTTCAATGAGGTGCATGTGAAAACATGAGACTATTCCCGATCAGTTCAAATGCTTCCCCAGCATTTCAAATCAACATCACCAAGAGCAAAAATAAGACCTTACAAACTGTTCGCTTCCACCCACACAGGAAACCGTCTTCAGTGGTTGCGCACTTAAGCCCCAGCAGAGCAATCCTGCAATCTGTATCATCACCACCAGCACCCGTAACAAGCTAGCAACAAGATAACATCCGTGTCACAAAGTATTAATCAACTGCAGTGGCACAATTTATACTGCACTCGTATGATTAATTGCCGTGGCAATATATCGTTCCCTTCCTTCGAGAACAGCCAACCTGAATAAGTCGTTCTCTCTCTGCTGCCAAATGCCGGCAAATGCAAATCTGCTCCGGGCTACTCGACATTGACGTCAGATCACTTTCCGGGTCCGGCGTCCACCACTGCACTTTTCCGTGCCGAAACGGATGCCGAAAAAGGGACACTCATACACACAAAACTAGACAAATCACTCGTTCACTTACAGCAGCTTAGTTGGCAGAAGCTGAGAGCATCGAAGTTTGCAGGTTTGCAGTTGATTTTACACTCGGGATGGTGTATTTTTTATGATCTCGACAGATCAAATGACGCCGCACAAACGAAGTCAGAGGTTAAAGATTTCAACGGCAAGTCTTGCACTGGAATCGGGAAATATATATACAATCACAAACACACATACTCAAGCACACTCTGAAACATATCCGACGGGATCGACGGAACGGTTTGCCATTGGAGGATTAAAAAAAATCGGTCCACACATGAAACGTGAAGGACACACTCGGATTGGGCGCTTGGAAGCCTTTCAAGTTGGCATAACAACAATCAATAAAAATGCGGTACGTGGTCCGGCTTTCGATTCCCTCGTGTACCTCGATACAGGATTTAAGCCCACCCACTCGTAACGAACCCATCCATCAGTCCGTCAATCTTCCCTCCTGCCTCCTGTCCAGGACGGGGGCCGGGACTTTTTCGGGGCCACTCTGAGCTGCAATTGCAAGCGTTTTGTATCGTTCGTATCTACTGCTTCTGCAGGACACGGACCAGATCGATTTGTGTTAGCTGTCCGCAGTGAGGAATGGAAAACGTGAAGTTTGAACTCGATTGTCTCTGTCTCGGATCGCGGAGAGAACGTCCTGTGAACTATCGTGTACGACATTAGATACATTTAATCTTGATAACAGTGTTCAGTTATTTTTTTTTGTGTTGCCGCTGCTTCGCTTTTCACTCACACAGAATGTGAATTCTAATTTATTACATCCCGAGGGGGCACTGGAATAAGGGGGGGCTGTGGCTAAAGCCGAGAAATCGGGCAAAGACTTTCCGCTGACCACCGAGCTCCAGTTTCCGGCGGCGGACAGACTGTAGAACGGGTCGAGGCGCATGCAATTTTCTAATTAATTTAAATTCTAGTGTGCTACCCGAGGCTCAGCAGACGTCAAAGGGTTTTGACTCGTGCTGTCATGTTTACTATTTTGTACTTCCTCCTCGCGGGGGGTTGCCATGCGGGGAGAGGGAATACTTTACGGTCGCCTGGCATGGGCTCGTTTTCGGTGGAATATTTTTTATGGCTAAATGCACTCAGGTGATTGGACCGATTGTGGAAGGAGTTAGTTGGAGAGGTTTTAGAATGCTTGAGAAATTAATTTGCAAACATATTATATTTCTACGAATTCATACAAAATACTCCAATGTTTACAAAAATGCTCGGGCTAGATTGCGCCGGTCAACGTAATTCAATTTAGCAGGTCATCAGCTCTTCGGGTCTAACTTTCAACACTTCGGTCCAGTGTTGAAAATAAGTTGTAAAACCTTTTCCACCCATTTCACCTTCCTAACACGGGTGATTCTAAACCCACTAAACCCTCCACTGGAGCAAATTGATTTTACTTCTTTTTCTAGCGAAGCATCATACGATGCTTCTGGACTCCACGGCCATGATAGGAGTGGAGTGAAAATCCCATTACACACTTTTACACGCATCCCATCATTCGTAGTCTAATGTTCGTATGGACCGTTCTATCCTGGGGAGCTTCGGCCGGCTACCAGCAAAAACGGGCAGCAGGAAAAAAGTAGTAAATCTAATTATTCGAATAATTATCACAAATTGCCAAACTCAATTACGAGCAGCGATGAGTGGATCCTGTCGACAGACGTATCTGCGGTGCAAATCTGCGCAGTTACTCCTTCCCGAATTATGCTTTTTTTCATCCTCCACTACGATGACAGCGACACCCTCTCGGGGCTTTTCGGATGGCAAGTGATCCCGGACAGTTCTCACTTAATATGTGTGTATGAATAAATGAGAATCACTTGAAGCTGATTTCTATCCATTCGAGAGTTTTTTTTTCCACTCCAAGTCTCGAAAAGATCTGAAGGTGGCAGCGTGCAGAGTGGATCCACAGAAAGTTCACATTTTTCTCCTATTTATAATTTATGGTACGGAAAATGGGTTTTCGCCCCAAAGAGAGCCGAGAGACACAGACCAAGTCTGCAACTGATGTGTAAGAAGCCCTTCAGTGCTTTTGCTCTGCGAGACTGGTCCGAAACGAGTGAAACGAGCGAGGAGAAGCACACAGCAGACAAAGTGGAAAGCTTTCGGGGTGCTATTTGTGTGTCCAGGACACTTACGCTTTTCAGAGGGAATTTTGAAGTGCCTCAGAGTTTGATGAAATGCTGCTCCGGATCTTTTTTCTGCGCCTTTCCAGTCTTCAAAGGACCTCTGTAATGGAAGCGTATCTTCGTTCAAACAAGAATGGCCTTTCAATTGAAGTCGTATCAGTTCGGATTTTACGTCCGAGAGGGGAATAAAATCGTTCCGCTGCGATACTTTCTCACCGGAAGCCGTAGCGAATACCACTAAACACTAGAAGAAAACTTTGCCCGAGACATGTCGTATATTACATTGTATTAATTGTATAATACGCATCGTGTATCGTGAGTGTATGTAAAATCGTATAAAATGTGAAAAAAGTCACAAAAGATCACCGAATCAAGTCGAAATTCGCTCTATTATTATTAAACCACAATTTATATTCGTTATATGCAGATGCGGTTTGGGCATCGTATAGACGTGTAATTTAAATCTATATAATTCTGCAATAAATCGTACATAACAGAAACATGTCTTATTAAAGTAGGATGAAAAAAATTTACACGGCAATATATTTACCCAAGGGTTATGTTGGGCTATTTGTGATATGTTGATTCTAAATATCTTGAAAGAGTTTCATTAAAAAACTATTCATCCTACCTGTACCGAACATCTCTATATCCTCACGCTCGGACACGAGAGCACCAGAAGCTTCATTTTGTGAGTGAGCTAAATATGTCCCTCGATAAGAGTAGCTCACTTGGGAAATCAGCACCACCATAATGTGGCTTTCGTTATCGATACTGGCAACACTTCATAGTGGCGAGAAGATCTGGAACGTTGTTGCACATGCCTCTTTCGATCACGGACCAACCTCGAGGTAAGACATGTAAACCTGCGCAGCGAACAAGTGCTCTGATGTGCCGGATGATTCTCGTCTGGAGTTTGGGCCTCACACATTTCATTGGTCTGTTTTGGTTCTTTCAAAGTACTTTAACCCGAAGACTTTGTATCATTATATTCATTCATCGTTCCATTGTTTGTATTAAGGATTTGTAGATTGTAACTAAAATGTCGCAATTACATCA
The DNA here is from genome assembly GCF_029784135.1 of Toxorhynchites rutilus septentrionalis. Lineage (NCBI taxonomy): Eukaryota > Metazoa > Arthropoda > Insecta > Diptera > Culicidae > Toxorhynchites > Toxorhynchites rutilus. The sequence continues at coordinate 228,202,155 of NC_073745.1, read as the reverse complement.
AGAAAAGACTGAGAAATAATCACTCTAAATTGAAATAGATTGAACATTTTCGTGACACTACCGATTTTTAGTTTTTCAATTTGTACCTCGAAGATTTTCTCAAAAACATAATTTCCTTATTAACCACGAAATTACTGGTTCGAGGAAAAAAACGGATATGAGTATCCGAATTATGCAAAGACAGTCTTATACTCGTATATATGTAAATCGAAACAGTGATGTATAAATGATATACTGTGAATGTTTGTATTGACCTAACTAAATGAACACCCAAGTATCGTATACTCAAAAATAGAGATGTTTTTTTTTCTCCAAATCCCACTACAACATAAATAATCGTGTTCAATTTTTATCTTGAACCATAAAAATGATGAATCATAATTTTCTGTATTTTTCACCAATTGTTTATTTCTTAATCCTAGTGTAGTTCAGTCATAGACGTATATAACACCGAAAAATATCCTTATTATATCCGGTTGTAGCAAAATGCATGTAGAAAATTTTCTTTACAACTATACGAGTTATATCGCGGAGACTCATCATGCTTTCCTTGTAATCATGTAAGTAAAATCGCAGAACAGAATGTGGTTAATCGCAAATATGCGAACTCAAACTCAGATTCTTGAAACGATGTTTGTAGATTGTCACAACTAAAAAATTGATATTCATAAATTTTTATTTAATCAAACTATTATTATGCAATTCAAACACTCAATTTTTAATTGAGCGATTTAATCACTAAAATCGTAAGAGTGAAACACACCGAGCATATTTTATATCTAAAATGTTAAAATTGGAAGCGATATACATGCATCCGAAATACATTTGGGAGGTATATGATGCCTCAAACTGATATATACATGCAAAAGTGGATGTGATATATGTATACAGCCATTCCATGCCAAACCGATATAGTGGTTCTCAGATTTTCGTGAAAAGTGGTAGTTTTGTTCTTTATCGCAAAACATTAGACTCGTGCTTTTTATTTCTTTCAATAGGGTTACCATTTCCATTTCAGGGTTGTCCGAAAAATCTACTTTTTCCTCTTTTTTTCCAAAAATGCCTTTTTTGAAAAATTCATAACTTTTGAACTACTAGACCGATTCAGATGATCGACATATAAAATTAAAATTGATTGGCTTTAATTTGATATGTCGATTATCTATCGGTTAGGTAGTTCAAAAGTTATGAATTTTTGAAAAAATGTATTTTTAGAAAAAAAGAGAAAAAAGTTGATTTTTCGGACAACCCTAAAATGAAAATGGTCACCCTAATGAAAAAAAATAAATAAAAAAACGGGTCAAATGTTTTGCGATAAAGAACAAAACTACCAATTTTCACGAAAATCTAAGAACCACTATATCAGTTTGGCATGGAATGGCTGTATATGAAATATTATATACGTAAATGAAGCCGTATATGTGCTCTCACAATGCTTTTAATACTGATATACGGCATAACCAGATAATGATATATAAAATGCATACGCTATAACCATCTTATGCCGCATACAACGATATTACGACGATTGCTAAAACCATATGCGACTTAATCCTACAATAATATATTTACTCAAGCGAGAGCCGGGTATATCTAGGGAATTAGTTTGCTCCATACAAACAACCATTTAAAACTCTTAAAAAAGTTACTTTTATTTGTGCATTTGACCCATTAACACGTTGAGCCCAGCGTCGGTCCCTAGAGGCTGACATCTTTACTGTCTCAAAATCTGCTTATTTTTTTTTTGTTTCAGATAACCAGATAACGTCCATGGTGATATACAACATCGCAACAATACTGCATTTTCATATGTTCAATTCGATTGTAATCGGGATCAGAGCTTGTCACATTCGAAGCTAAGAATAATGATTTTTCCCATTCTCTACGTATACTAAAACATCGATTCTTCTATTTATTTAATTTCTGCTGTCGCTTTCTTCAGATTTGAATAGCAGAAGCTTACAGTGATTGGAATGGAAAGGAGTATTATTGCCAAATAAGCACTCACACCTATCAAATTCAAAGTGTCGCCCCTTTATTTCACCAAAATGGGTTGTCCCATGAGAAATAGGATCATATCAGTCACGTATATAACTTGACTCAGTGAGTACGCTTCCAATACAACAACGAAACGTTTGTATCAACAGTAAGAATAAATGGGTGTTTCAATTCGCTCCGAAAACAATTACAATTGAGGGACTCAGAAGGAAAGGGGTGTAAGTGACCTAATCGATTTCTCTTCATGAACTTTATCTTTAGTTAATAACTCAACTGCAAAAACGTTCCACTTTGAGTTCGCTATAGATGAGGTTCTGACCTGTCAAATACCTCTGGGAATGTGTTTGCAACTTAGTTATAACAAAAAGAGGGGGTCGATGTAGAGATATCGATGATGTCACTTACATCCCTTTCATTTTGAGCTCTCAAATTATTCAAAACATCTCTTCAGTGTGGAGAATGAAACGAATGGACGTGGAGTGGACGGAGTGCGCACGAATGAGAAGAAAAATTTCTTTATCAAGAATGGAAAGTGAAAGGGAATATATTGACCCAGAGTGAATAATGTACGACTTGCAATGCAATAATTTAATTTTTAGGTGACTATTTTTCAATAAGAATGACAGTGTAGAGTCGTGATCGGGATACTCACCATCTTATGCCATGTATTTGAGAGATCACGATGCGCTAAAATGGACTATACATCAAAAAGTGGAGGCCATATGTCGAATGCTTCCAAAACTAATTTGGGTGAATACATTCCGATTTTATGTCTCATGATTTCTTACAGGAGAGATTGATAAATACATTACTTGAAGACTATTCAAATAATTCATTAGCATTCATCAATTTCTTGATTTAACGCAAATATCATTCTTCCTTTGCTTCGTTTCAGTATTTTAACAAAAAAATCGTATTGTTTGCACGTGCTTTTTTCTTTTGTTATCCCATGGTGAATTAAAATTATTTTCTTATCGATCTATTGAACTCTTCTCTAGCGATTCCGTAGATTGTAACTAGACGACTAGACGATCATACCTGAGATGAGACATGACAACAGAGGGGTCGATTCCAGCCCACTTTTTCTGTCAAACTCGGACCACTCGTAACTCGGCTTCTGATTCCCTAGATATACGTGATTTCTTCCATATGGATCTTAAGTGGAGAGTGTTCTAGATGCATTTCACGGTTGTTGTTAATAGTCGGAAGTCTTGCACAATCCAAACATCAATCGAAGTTATAGTAACGCCATGGTCGTCCAATGTTACTTTAGTAAGTTCAATATTCTCGCAGATAATTAAAAGCCTAATCAAACCATTAGATCCAGCGCCGCTGCACACACACTCAACTATACAAATTAACAGCATCTCTCGTGTGTGTGGGAAAAGATTTAATTATACAATTTCCTACTCGTTTACAACTCAGTCCTTCCGAGCCCGAAGGCGATTGGGGGTCGGTTTCCAAGCCAAGTCGACACAGCAAGCTCCTGGTGACATCAGACAGCAAATCCTCTCATCTTCCCTCAGACACACGAGCTGTCATCGTTACTGACTTTAATATTGATTGAAGCTCTCACTAGTCCTCCCCCTGGTTCTCTGTTCGGAACATCAACAGACCCGATGAAACTACGACGGGCCGACGTTGGTAAATCATGTGAGCTTGTGCCAGGAGGATAAGTCATGATCCGACAGATTCCTTGCAAACCGGCGAATAGAGAATAATACTAAGATGAAGCGGAACAATGTAAATTGCATACAAAATACGCTCTGTTCTCTGGCCATCCCGCAAGCCTCGGGCCGCTCCTTACTTACTCACGACTGGATGACGCTGACAGGCGTCTCCAAGGAGAATCCGTCCAGCTCGCCTTCTGATGCACACGAAGCATATTAAAATTAAAGGGAAGAAGATCTAATATATCAAATGTCAGAGTCGAAGGCGCACACACACACACACATGTGTGAGTATGAGCGATGCATCCTTCTGCTTCCTTGATGCGGATTTCTTTCCAACAGTCCTGCAGTGTGCGATGCGATGCTTCCTTGCAGGAAAGATGGAAATGAATTTTGAGCTACCGTCGACCAAATTGGGGTCTCTGCACATACATAGAACCGAAAGCTGATTATGTTTCACTCTCGACATGGTGGTTGTGATGGTTTCAAGCAAGAAAGCGGCAAAAAAATCAATTTTGAATAGCTCCGGTGCACGTGAGGTTACACTTCCGAGGGTATTAACAATATCAAATTAAGCCATTTGTTAGTGCTGGCTCACTCGCGGAAAACTGTGCACCGGAACGCGAACGCTGTGGGTGGTGGTTGGTAGCGGGTGGTTTCGGTTTGGTAGCGCGCAAGAAACTTCATCAATTTCTTTTGAATTTTAATAGAAATATTACCGAGCAGTGACGTCTTTCCTTTGTCCCCCCTCCCACGCACTCTCTTGCAATCCTGACGATAATACGTCTAATTCGTGCTTGTCTGGCATCGCGCTGCCGCTCAAGTACTCCGGAACGTTGGAAAGCTCTTTTGTGTCCACGCTTGTGGGAGGTGCCGGGGAAAAACGCTTTTCCGTCTCCGTTTTGCTGTTTTCCTGTAAAACAACTTGATCGATGGATTGCACTTGAAGAATGAAAAGTAGTTTTCGTACGGCTCGGCTTTCGTTCGTCGCCGTCTTCTCGGTCGTGTGTTAAAGCTGTACCCAAAGTGGCATTTTGTCGTTGTCCCCCGGATCCTTCCAGCGTGATTGCGGTGTGGGCGGTAGGATTGCGGGAGGTTAAAAGGGATGATTGTTGCCTGTCAAAACATTTTACATGAGTAGGTTATGCTGTGGAAGGAAGGAACCAGAGCGGGGAACTGTGTGCAACCCAGCAGGAGATCTCGGCGCTGAGAAATTGTAATGAGAGTTGGGTGCAGGAAGCTTGGTTCCGGGAACGGGGCGACCGGTCCCGGCAAAACAGGACTGTTGCCATGGTGAAGCAGCCAGCGAGCGAGCGAGAGGACGAGAGGTTTCTTTATGATGAATTGCAGTTTAGACGACAACAACAGCAGCCGCTATGCTAGCTACACTATTGCATTTCTGAACCGAAACGATCATCGTGGAGCGATTGTTGTTGTTGTTGTTGTTGTTGCTCTGGACCAGAGTGCAGAAGACGTGTGAAAAATTGGGCATGAGGTGAGCGCCCTCGGTGGCGACAATGATGACGCGCAGTTGACACTGATGACTGGGTGAGAATGAAGGCACTTCACACCGACTACAACGAGGGGGTGATTACGTCTACGAGTACGAGTACGAAAATTCTACTCAACAACTACTTAGGAAAATAATGCTCACCAGCCCACACGGTCCCGAGCTATCATAATACGGTGCGCTTTGGTAAAACTTGTTTTGAAACAACAATTTATTACGAGTTTAGTGCGGAGCAAGTTTCTGCAAATTGGGAGAGTCTGCATACAATAGCTGTCACATTGTGCCACTCAGGCTGGCGTGGAATGAGACGAGAAGTTTGTTTGCTGGAGGCATGCACGTACATTTACATGGAAACATTTTGATGTAATATGCTGCTGTAAAATGGTTACAGTGTGGTATACTTTAGAGGCCGATTTTGGTAGGCTCTAATTCGCTTGAAAACTATCTTCATTAAAACAACTTAAAATACGAATTACACAAACTACAACATTGAATCATTCCGAGTTCGTTCAAAAGACAAAAAAGTAGATTAATTACATAATGACGAATTTCGTGCCAACTCGCCTCAACTCGCCGCTTTGCCATACAAATGGAAATAAAAAGTGCCCTCAAACCAAATCATTCGCCCTGTGGAAAATATTGTATGAGGGACTAAACAAGACATTTTGACTACTTTTTTTGAACCCCAGTGAGGTTCAACAAAGGATCTATGGTAAAAAACGTACTTTTCAATTTTTTGCACGCCATTCTCGATATCTTCAAGGTAAAAATTTGAAAAAAAAAAACTGAAAGTGCGTCTTACTATGGTGTATCGGGGAAAATGATCGGAACAACTTTTCATCAAAAATTGAGATACTAAAGAAAAATATGAAACATTGAATTTTTTGGGGGATTTATAGATTCAGTTCAACTCTAATTCGTATTTAATGGTGTTTCTACGCCTTTTCTAGATATGTGTGATTTTTTTCTGAATTTTAACAGTATTGCGCGATACAAAAGTATATATTTACGAAATTTTGATTTTTTTTAGAATTTTGAGACTCAGTACTGGTTTAATTTCTATTTTAAATAGGTTCTTATGTGTTTTTTTATATTTATGATTTTTTTTCAAAACATTTCGAGAACAGCGCGGTACGAAAATATCCAGTATTTTTTTAAAACATGTTTTTTTTATTTCTATCTTGTTTATTTCCTATTATTTTGTATATTTTACCAAAATCTTTAATTGTATTGTATTCATATGTTCGAGAAAAGTGTCCCCAAACTTTATCACCAGCGCTATGGAAAATGTTGTATAAGGTATCAAATTAGAAAATAAGGTAATTTCCCTGAATTCCTATATGGTTCACTATAAGAGTTATAGTAAAAATATAGTTTTCCTTTTTTCGCGTCATACTCAATAGTTTGGAAATGAAAATTCGAGAAAAAACATAAAGTGCGACCGCGACAAATTACAAAAAAATATATAGAAAACTAGCTGACCGTTGGCAAACGTTGTTCTGCCATATTATTTATCTCTAGAATAATTTTGGTTGGTGAAAATAACGAATATATTTCAAGAGAGGTTGTATGTTATCGTTCAGGTCTGTAAATGTGATGATTTTCACTGCGAAACATACTCATGCGTACCCCTCTTTTTCGAATTTTCCCTTTTCATTTGGAATATCTTTGTTTTATATATATAAGATGTGCAAAGTCTTTTTTTTAGAATTTACCTATTTATCTAAAATATCCTCCAAAGTATTCTATCATTCTTATTTGTGTATACAGAAGACGCAGATCTGATCATCCGTTCTCATGTGACGATAATTTATACGTGCGTGGGAAAAACCTTGTTCTATATATCACATGAAATTTTTAAAATACAAATATTTTTTTTTTTGGAATTACCAAATTTTGGATTCTATTACATACAATAGAATATAACTAAATGTACCTGTTTTTGATATGTGATTTTTCTTTTCAGAATTTAAGAGCATTTTGCGGTACAATTTTTTGGTGATTTGAATGTTTGGAATTATTAAACTATGCTTTAAGACACAATACTGTTTTGAAATATGTTCATACGTGTTTTTTTTTATTTATGATATTGTTTTTCATAATGTATCGATTATTGAACGTACTATGTTATCCTATTTTTCACAGAAATCTAAGATTAATAAAGTCGTGGATTTGAATTCACAAGATTGAACATATCAACATCTGATCTATTCGTAGAATTATCCAATTTAGTATGAAAAAACGAAATGCAAAAAAAATTAAATGGTAATTTTATTATGTATATGAGTATTTTTTGTATATTTTCTTTTCCAAGCTATTGAGAATGTCGTGAGAAAAAGAAAAAAAAACTATATTTTTGGCCATAGCTCTTATAGTGAAGCATATAGTGATTCAGAAAAAAATATCTAATTTTCTAAATTGTAGCAACACTTTCCATAGCGATGGTGATAAGGTTTGACGCTCTTTTTACAAATACACGAGTACAACACAATAATAGATTTTAGCAAAATAAAATAAATTGAAATTAGAAGATAACAAAAAAAATTGAAATAAAAAATAATTATTAAAAATTTATGAGATATATCGTACCGCGCAGGTCTCAAAATATTCTGAAAAAAGATCACCAATATAAAAAAATACATACACAAACAAATGAACACATATATTTAAATATAAATTCTACCTGTGATGGTTCTCAAGATTTTAAAAAAATTAAAATTTTAGAAACATATTTTTTGTACCGAGTAACACTCTTAAAATTTTGAAAAAAAGTCACTCATATCTATAAAAAGGTTAGAAATACATTTAAATACGAATTAAAGTAGTACAGAATCTCTAAATTAAAAAAAAAAATCCTTTTTCTTATGTTCTTATTTTTTGATTATGTTTTTTTTTTTTGATAACATTTCTCGATACAATTTTTTTTTCTGATAGAACAATGAATTATCTGTATTGTGATGCTAAAACAAGTTTTGTACCTTCAATCAATCCCGAAATACAGCTGGTTTTGTGATTCCGGATTCTAATTGAAGCAAGCTTCAATCAACAGTACGAAGGGAAACATCATGAGACAAGCTGGCTTCGTCTTCTGATTGAAGTTATTCATTAAATTTACTAAAACAGCAACACAATCATGTATTATAGACTACGTTTGTGAGTACTTTATTATACTTCGATATAACGTACAATTCGATACAACGTACAATTTTGAAAGTGAAAGGTACGTTATATCAAAGTTTACCTGTAGTAGGACACACTTTGACTATTTTCTTCAAATTTGTATCTTGAACCTATCGAGAATGCCGTTCAAAAAATAGAAAAGCTTATTTTTCCATCATAGATTCTATGGTAATATTCATAGGGGTTCAAAAAAATTCTTATTTGGTACCCTATACAATATTTTTCATGGAACGGGTGATTTGGTTTGGGGGCACTTTTTGCTTCCTTACCCAACCAGGCCCTTTGGAGGTATATTTTCAGTTTTTTTTTCTAAAAAATTTAGCTCAAAATCTATAAGGCTTACAACCTTTTTAAAAGAATAAAATGTAGAAATGAAAAATTGCAAATGATTCAAATAATCGCACTGCTGGGGTAAGATAGAAAGCTTCAAGTGGGAATAAGAAGGACTGCGAGAAGTTATTGATAGTTATTGATATCATACAACTCGTGCTCTCTTTCTCTTGCTCTTTGTTTACTCTATTTACGTTTATTTTTTTCCTCTCGGGAGTAATACTGCGCTGCAAAACACTGTTTTAAGTTTCAGGAAACATTCCCAAAGACACAAAAAGTTCTTCTCAACTTGGTTGAGAAGCCCCCATTTTCGGTTTTCTTTTTTTCTTTTTTTTTGAGACTTTCAGCCTCCTGGGCTGGTTCGTCTCAGTTTTCGGTAAATCAAATCATACACGATAAACATGTTTGAAACGCTGGATGAATATTTTTCGACATTTTAATGGACTTAATGGATTCGTCTCATCGAAGTTTACGAATTTTCAAAATATATCTGTTATGTCCGACCTTATTGTGTAAAGCTTGATGAACAAGTAACACAGGTAACGCCTGTGTAAGAGACCTGTCAAACAGATTATAATAAATCGATCTATTTTATCCCCACCTGAGACGAGACATGACAATTCGGGACATCGAAGCTGAGTTTGACAGCCGGTTTATATGAAGCAAATGTAAACAAAACGCAAAACGAAGGACAAAATTATTAATGGAAATCAAATTATTAGTATCGAATTAATATTCTAAGGAAAATTGTAACGAGTTTTGTACAAGTGGTAAAAAAATCGTGAGCAAAAACAGCGTCTAATAATGATTTTTTTCGCGTTTTTTAGGAACCATTATTGGGAGAAAACGCAACCTGCAATGTATTTGTAGGCCTGGCAGATATTTTTAATTTCGCTGCCGGAGGAAGTCGTTTGGTCGTCGAGGGTAATTTTACATACTTGGTGGAGGGAAATGCTACGCGCTGATATGAAGGTTTCAGGCACGGTTGATTATTTACGGTTCAATCTCCATCCTGAGCCGTTGAAGCTATTCGAGGTACCAAAATTCACCCGTTTTCAATGAAACGTTACAATATTCTTGGCCAATATCTTAGTTTATAATCAGGAACGACTAACAAATCGAGCGACAGTTAGGTTCAGCGTTATGATCATATTTTTCTGTATCACTAACAAAAGCAATTTCTTATTGTTAGGGCAATTCGTCCAATTTTTGAGGACCACTTTTCAAAGGATCTGGTGAAAAGATTTGGGAGTTCTTTTAGTGATGATTATATACAGATCCGGATTATGTAACCTGACCATGCAAACAACATTTGAGAATAATTTTCATTCAATGTTTGAAAATTTACGACTAGCTCTGAGCATATTAATCTCAATGAAGGTACTCTTTTTCGATTCTGTATTGTGTGTCAACGAAATAAATAAACGGTTCATAAAATAAACGCTATCACTACGTATTCGTTTCTTTATAAACTACAAAAGAATTCGAGGAAAAAATAGCACTCAAAATACAGCTGAAAAACACACGGTTTGTTTACATTTTCCTCATACATCCATAAATCCGCTAGATGGCGACACCGTACTTTCTATGTCGCGAATAGGGGGCCGATTCTCTTGCCATCTAGCACAGCATAATAGCAGTAGCCTAGCAGAGAAGAGCATTCAATTATTTTTCAACCGTAAAGCAGTTAGCAATAAAATTAGGTTCAAATAACAAATAACAACCAAGGCAGCAGAAAAAGTATTTAAAATCGTGTTGGAACCTGAATAAACCATACATACCTACAGAAAACCTGAATAAACGCTATGTTATAAGCTGGGAATGTATTATTTTATCAATATTTTAGTACTGTTAGTATTTGAATGGCATCAAAGTTGAATTATAAGGCTTTATTCCCATATACACCCCACGGTGAAAACGAAATGAAGTGTATCCGCGATGACAACGATACGGTGTCGATATCTGGATACGGAATTAGTTTTTAACATGTTTACTACTCGGCCCGAAGGCTCTTTTAAATTGCTAAAATGTGAAAGAAAATTTTTACTTGGCGTTATTTATTTACTTCAAGCGCGTCTTTCTTATCCTAACTTGACCTATTTTCTATACACTTTCCGATATTCTCACTGAAGCTTATCATTATAATATAAAATTATCTTCAGATACAATTTTTGTACGAGATTATTCTACCAAATGAAGAAAACAAAGTTTTCCATTCACATTGAACACTAATTTAAGAAGTTAATTTTCATTCATAATTTCTATTTGAAAAGTGTTCATTCTGAGTTTTCACATCATTTTCTCTAACTCGTAAAACGAAATTTGATGGCGTGTCGTTCATTTCGTTTTCATCGTGAAGTGTAAACGGTAAGGCCCATAATTTCTAGATAAATAAAATGAACTTTGAATTTAATTCATGTATTTCAACATATCATACTCCTACTATCAAATCTACGTTTTCTAGTTTTCTTTATCTCTTCACATTTAATTTTTTGCATACTCAAATAACAGGAAAATACTTATTGTTCAAAATATGTGATACTCGGTTGAAAAATTTTTCATGGGAAAATAATCTTCCGAAATTTTGTAACATTTGGCAACCTTCACATCTCGCTTCCCTGGTATCTAGCCCTTGGTTGACGAAAATGCAGAAACAAGAGTAAGGAGGCAGTTGTCGCGTCTTGTTTTGGATCCCCACCACCGAACAGATCGGACGTGTTTATTTAATTCTCCAACCGAAATACAATAATATCGAGTAATTTTTCGATGCAAAAAAAACCCATTTTCTTGTTTGTCCCCAAGGCAGCATTGCACAAAAGAGATTTGGAAGCTCGATGTTTCGATTTATTGATTGATTTTGATTTAATCAATGATATGAAACCTGTTGACTAGCAATTTGAATCATTTTTGCAACATTTGATCGATCGAATATAATTTTTCGATTTTTATTTATGTCATTTTTCTATCGTAAAGCTCATAAAAAGTACGGTGTCTTTCCACTATATGTCGCTTGGCCCCCGTCAAAACTAGTACCAAAATATGTAATTGCGTCGTTGCTCTGTTTTTTCTTTTTTTTTATCAAAGCCAACCATTCCCAAGCTGACCGCAGATTATTAAATTCCACCACGGGAGCAGCCCCAATGTAGTGAAGAAAAGATGCAAAACAAACAGAAAGTGACAATATTAGCACCAGCAGAAACGTGCCGACGGAGAGAAAAAAAAAGTTCTTCGTTGCGTACGTTAAATCCCGTTTCTTTCCACCATTCCTCCAATCACACCGGGACATGTCCCATTGGATACGTCCCCTCCGAAGGAAGCCACACCGCAATCAAATGCAGATATTTGCGGACAAGGGGGCAGGACGAACACAAGAACTGGAACCGTTCCGCAAACGTTGGCCCCCGAAGGCATGTAACATACCGGAGGCCGGGAGTGTTGAACCGAACGACAGAATAGGGAGGACAAATGCTGTTGCCCACGATGTGTATGTGTCATCCCTGCTGCCCTCGTCACCTATAATATTTATCCGATAACACATCAACACCAGTCTCGAATGTGTGTATTCCGGCTCTTTGCTGCGGCGTAAATTTATCAACGTCCTTCGGATCTGTACGGTTCGCTCCGTGGTCCGTCTGCCAAGAAAATAGAGCAAAAACCTTTATCCGAACTTCTGAACTGGATAAAGGTGGTTGGAAGCGTAGCAAAGCAACACAAAAAAACGCACCATTCGTTTGTTTCGTACCGCACTCTCGACAGTTAGATTGGGGTCCATCTTGTCGAACGCGGGCGTTATCGATTTTTCCTTCGCCCCCCTCCCACCTTCCGCCTTCCGAACAGGGAAAACCCCATTCATCGATGTCCAGCAGAAGAACGACGACGGTGTGCCGATGTGTGTGGTTATGTGCGCGCGTATGTGATTTTGTTCGACAGATAATAAAATCAATTCAAATAAAGATCATCCGGAAGATGCCCCGGGGTGGGGGTGGTGGAAAATCATTCAGAGAGCCCAAGGAAAAAGGTTGCTTTTGTCCTAATTTGATGAAAGATTTAAAGTCTTTCCGAAGCGAAAAGCTAACCCTGGCGAGAATGCGAGAGAAAAAAGGAGGAAATCATCGAAAGGAAACGGAGAAACGGGATGTTGCGAACGGTTATTTTTACGTTCCCCTGATTAGGGGAAGGTTTCCTGGGCGGTCTGGGCTTTGTGTTGGGCCTTTCACATCCTGTGGCAGCAGAGTTCCTTTCGATGATAATGGCTTGAGCGACAGATAGGATGGATTTATTAACCTCACCGAAATGGGTTGAGCCCCAGGAAAAAAGGTCCGATTTTTAATAGGTTCGGCAAATGTTTATTTTTTCCTCGCAAAAATACATATAAATTGGACTTGGGAGTATCATAAAAGTTATTCTGTCATAATCAGTATCCAGCAAGGAGAATTCTTCTCACTGATATACTGTGATGCCACAATAAGGAACTGTATCTTTCACCGGGATATTTTCGCCACGGAAGCATACAAAACACCACCACCTATATCAATTACCACCCCGTGTTGATGTATTATTTTCAATTTTCTCCGACTTTGTTATGACAGGAAAGTATTTTTCAGTGGCGAATCACGAAACTCACCAACCCAACCGGCCACAAGGCACTGAGCTCTGCTGTTTCGCATTTTTTTTTTCAAGACCAACACAATTCCTTGTCCAGGCAACTCTGGACACGTCCGCTACTTAGTCTTTTGATCACGTGCCACGGACGTGCTCATTAGACTAATATTTTTCTCGCCTGTCAGAGTCCTGCGAATCCACAGCAGCTCAAATGGACGAGAGAGAAATGGAAGGGCGGCGCGGATGCGTATGTGTATCGAATTTCAAATTATATAATATTTCTCCCTAGTTCCCCAGCAGGTCGATTTTTGCGCTATCCCACTAACCCCTATATATCTCTTTATTTCGTCGTCGTCGTCGTCGTCGTCGTCGTCGTCGTCGTTGCTGTTGTCGACCAAGAAGTTGAATTTTCCAGAACAAATACGCGCGGGTTCGCCCCCCGAGGTTCGGGGAACCCCGCAGAGGCACGAATCAATCGATCGAGTTTCACAGCCATAAATAATATTTTGAACTCGGAGAAAAATTTTCACTTGAAGCGAAGAAAAAACTTTGATTGTTCGAATGGCTTCAGGGTAACAATAACAAATTTTCCCCCCGTCCAAAAAAAAACTTTCCAAAATAAAGAGTGTAGATTGAATTTAAAACATAGCTGTGCACAACTTTTCCCTATGTTCAGGACTTTGCGGCGATATAATTGTGAACCTATCTACATCTCTTTTTTTCGCGTGTGTGAGAATTTCCAAGTTTTGTTTAAATTCGAGGAATAGGGGATAGGATTTTTTTTTGGCACAAGCCCTACTTCACCACCAGCGAATGATAAATAACTTTCTTCATCGCGGGTTCATGCTTTATGAACTTGCCGAGAGAAACTTACCGGAAGGTAAAAAAATCAGCTGAGAGTAGCAGTAAATCTTCACTCTTGTAATATGGATAGAAAAAAGAAGAAGAAGAATACGAGCAAAAACCCATCGGTGACGTGAGAAGTAGCGAGAAAAAGTTCCGCTTCTAGTTCTGTTTAGCGGAAAAACCTTTCTAGACTCAGCAGAAAGATAAGCGAGCAAGAGCAGAGGATTATTCAGCCGCCTCGAAAATACATCAAAGTCAGTGGCGGCTGCCCGAGCGGGGAAGCGATATTTGATCGTATATTTAAATCACGTATTTTCGAGGGATTTTCCCCCCTCACACTCCCCTGTTTTCTAAGGGGCGCGAGGGTTTATGCGGGATGACAGGGGGAAGGGGTCGGGGGGCTGTGTGTGAGTTTGGATTATAAATAGAACCTGCCAGGATTTCGGGACGTGTACCTGAATAGACTGTCATCCATATGGATTCGGGGTGAACAAACACCTTCCTAACCTCGAAGCGTGTTTCGCTCGGTGAAATAGGTATTTAGGTGAGCGAGTATATCTAGACCGTTGCGAGATTATCGGTGGCAAAGGCGAGGGATAGAATTTAATCTGGCAAAATTAAATATACGCACGATGGCGCTCCAAAAGCCATCCTTCTCGTACGAACACGTGGAAAATCGTGGGGGGAGAAAAGGTTTCACGGAACTTCGCCGGGTGTGAGAATAAGCTTGGTCCGAAAGAAAATCCTTGCGATGAAATTCTATACGCCTCGGATGAATGATTAAACGGTTTCTTTTCTTCTGATTGGTAGGACTCCCTCCGATGGATGGATGGATGATATCCGAATCCTCACATCTGGTTTGCATTCTATGCGTGCTGATTATGGTCAGGGGTGCTGTGAAAATGGGAGCCGTGCAAAAGTGGACCTGATATTGATTTGATTAACGGGATCTGTGACGACTGAAGAGGAAAGTCTTAGGCTCGAGCCAACGTGTAGGATTATTGCTTGAAAATAGGTGATTCCGTTCCAGGAGTTTACGGTTTATTCACACTTCTGGTGCAACTTTGGGACAGCTAGGAATTCTTGTCGCTCCCAAAGGTAAATGGAATAAATTTTATAGAAAAATACTCCAGAGTTCATACATAATAAATTCAAGACCATATATGATGAGGAAACGAACCCATTCAACGGTTCACCCATCATAACTGATTGAATTTAACATGTACAGTGTGTCAATTTGATTCCGGAACTCAAACTATATCGTACTATTAACTATTAGTAGTTTGATCTAACTGGCTGGACGCTTACTGGATAATGTTTTATCACAGTTTTGAGACATTTTATGGCCAAAATTCACAGTCGTTTAGATGTATTGGGTGTGCAACTTAATGCGTTCCTTGTTTCGGTAACTCATTATTTAAAGTATTGTAAAGTATTGTAGCCTTCTCGCAATTTACGGATCCCGTCACGAAGGAATCATGCATCTTTTGAAGTCAAGAATGAATCCAGCCAATTTTTGATACACTGCTTTGAGGAAAAGCGTATTTCACTCAAAGTGTACTGCAGCGATCGAAACAAATGGTATTCTGAAGGGGCATGACCTGGACTACTGTTTTGTCTCATGTTCCGAACACTTCATATTTAAATGTAAATATACTAAACTTTTATGTTATAAATAATTGAATAATGAAAACACAGACATTCTTTGGGATTTTGATTTTGACATCATTTACAGGTATCGATACAGCCTATAATGTATAAAATTAAACATTTGCAAAAAAGGAACAGTCAAAACCAAAGATAAAATGTTTGCGTTAGCAAATTCCGTAAAAAACAAGCATAATTCATTTTTCAGTTTTCGTAGTTGTTTCAACTATTTTGTTTGCTGTTTTCATTTTAAGTGCTAGAGAATGTAAGATTCTACAATAAATGGATAAAAAAAATTATATTTGATGCAGAAATCTTCATTAGAATTAGTATTGAAGTAGTGTTCGGAATATGAATCAAGTTTCTACGCATGATTCACATTCCGAACACTTCATTTTCAAATGTAAATTTACTGAACTTTAATGTTTTAAATCATTGAATAATCGAAACCCTGACATTCTTCGGGTTATAGCCTTCATTTTAACATCAATTACAGGTATTGATATAGCGTATAATTCCTGATACTAAGCATTTGCAAAAAAATGTGACTGTCAAAACCAGTGATAAAATGTTTGCCTTAGTAGATTTCGTAAAAAATGAGTATCGTTAATTTTTCAATAAAAAGCAAGTACAATCAATAATTACAAGAACAAAATACAATTTTTTGTGAGTATAGCATTTTTCTAAAAAGGACTAGCTAATTGGTTTGGATTTGCTATATCGATCAAATGAATCCGTCCAGTAGTTCAAAAGTTATGATTTTGTTTAAAAGGCATTTTCGCTGATTGAGATTTGAGACAAAAGTGTTCGGAATATGAGTCAGAGGCAAAAGAGATGTTCGAAATTTGAGACAAATGTGGTTAAACATTTTTTTAGTTTTTTACCATGAATATGTATTCGTAAATCAATTTTATTGCAGTCAAGTGAAAGCGAAGGCTCTATTGTACCCAGCAATTGAATAAATTTCGCGAAAAAGTACCTTTTTGAGTAATGAGACACGGTTCAATGGCTTAAGTCATCAAAGGGAATATGGGACAAAATGGTATAAGGCGGGTGAACCAAAATATCCCATCCGCTATTTTCCAAATAGTTTTTAGCTCGAACAGCAACCTAAAGGTCGAGTGTTGTTATGATGGAATATTCGTGTCTGGCAACTCGTGTCTGGTCGCATAATTTAGACGTTTTCGGCAATATATCGGTTTAAATGGATCAATTATTGTCTTGGTTGGCCAGGTTTTAACGTTTTCGATTTTTTCATAGTTAATCCATTTTTTTTGTTATGTCATTCGATGCAAAAAAAAGTTCCTTTTGTGACGTTTAAGCAACATTCTAAATCGGAGTTCGACATATCTCGATTTCCATTCCTATGGAACATAATTTCCTTGCTTTTGGATGTATCCTTCGGCTTTGAGTCATTTAGAAATAGCTCGTCGAGTTACTCTCAAAAATTTTGCAAGCCCTGTTAGCGTTTGACAATCTTGATCAATTAAGTCTTTAATTATTCGTTTTCAATTTTTTTCGGTTGACCCGGGCGCTTTTTGTCTTTAACTCTTTCAAATCGTCGCTCAAACCATTCCCTAAAAATCTATCCGATGGTCACCATAAACTTCCACAAGCATTCGATGCGCTCTAGCTGCACTTTTCTTCCAATGGAAACATAAAATCAAAACTTCCCGCAAATGGATTTGCAGCGAAACTGGACATTTTCAACGCAGTAAAGGTTGAACTAGTTGTGCAAAATTCAAATACTTCTAATTAATTTCTGGTTGAAAGATGTCAACACTTCACGATTCGGCAAAAATTAGCTGTCACCGTTGACTTTTTTTGGCACCTTGAGTCATCTTGTAGAAACGAAATTAATTTACATCTAATGACTGAAAAAAAATCAATCGCTTAAAGTTATATTAGATGTCTTCAACAGTAAGACTTCGACATATCTAAATTGCCTTGAACCAAGCTTGGACATACGGTAAACAATCCGCTTTGACACACGAGTGATTTTATTTCGGCGTTATAAACTTTTTGGTTGTATGAAAATATCTGATTTTGTATCAAATAATCGTCCTTTGAGGAAATTGTTAATTTTTTAACGGCTATTTCGATGTTGTCGATCTTCAGCGTAAAGGCGGGGCGAGAATCTTCGAGGACACTGCCGAGCAATGGCTCCCAATTCAACGAGGATCCATACCAAACGCGAGAAAAGCTTGCTCTAGCATGCGTTTCTGCCAAGTCATTTCCAAGCGAAGTATTCTAAACCTACACCCAAACTAGCGTTGGCTGAAAGCATTTCATCTTTGGCAGAAATGATGCCATTTCGTGTGCTGGAGGGTCGAATGCGCAAATAATGAGCTGTTTTGAAAGCTTAAAAATGGTTTGTAAGTATGCGAGCGGACATCTTTTTCAGTTTTTTTTTCTAATTTCATTTGGGATTGTGCCAAAAAAAAGTCCACACGACAATGGGGATCGGACCAAGGTCGGATGGAATGCAAAGCTATTTCACGCGACCACGCTATCCATATAGCTGCTTATATAGAAGCGTGATAATATTACACCTCATCATAAAATTAAGTTGGAAAGTGCTTTCTAAGAGGATAAAGAAGAACATGAACGAGAATATATCTTTCTCTGTCTGGGCCGCGTATTTGGCAAACTTTACGAAAAGCTTTCATATGCCTTCATTTAAATGTGTCTTCTGTTTCGCTCGCTCTAGAATATACATATATTATACAAATAGTATACATGTATTGGGGAGTCAGCTCATTTAATTTAATAAATCGGGATGCCATTACATGTGCTAAAAATTAACTTTGGGTGTAAACGTTATAAGTGCTATCAATAAGCTTCGAAGCAATTTTTTGAACACTCGATTATTTGCTTAGATATATGAGTAAAACGATGAAATCTTTACTAAAGCTACTTCTACACGCTGGAGTTCGCTGACCACCAAGACGCTCTTCCTTAGCAAGATTTGTGACGACTTCAACATGATTGGAATAATATCAAGAATATCGACCTTTCTGACAAATCTTTAAAAACTAAATTTAAGCAGAAAAAAATATTCACAGTTTCCGCAGTTTCCACGTTCATTACACGAGGATTTTACTAAGATGTTTTAGGATCTTCAAAATTTTCAAATTCCTCAATGGATAATTAATCCGTACTATATCATAGCCATGGAATGAGCCAAGTTGATTATCATCAGTTCAGATGAGGAGCTCAAGCAGAAGTACAACCAAGGTTGTCATAAGTTCCGGTTACAACGCAATATTGAAACACAGTATCAGTGCGTTATGGGAAATTGCTGAAAAATATCTTCTAGTTTTTTCATCATCATACTTTGTCGAAAAAAGCTTCAGTGTGGTTACAAACAACCCGAAACCGATTGAACCATTTGAAAATCAACGAACGCGGATATTTAAGGCTTTAACTAACCAATATTGAACCGTATTTTGATAGTTGCGGATAGATTGGTTTGCTATTTGAATGTTTTTATAGTTTGTGAGTAATTTGTATTAATAATTATTAAATACACTTGATACTTACTTAATTGTATGTCTATTTGGTTGAATATGAAGAGAAAATATTGTTTCACTTATTTTTATTTACATTTTATTTTTTTCAAACGCGAGCGTGGGTCTATACCCATTAAACGTAAAAATAATTATATATCAACTTTATTTTATTGATTTTTATGACATGAAACGCTATGACACAGGAATAACATTTTATTGAGTGGTTTTTATAGCTGTTTCGATGATGTTGCCTGGCATCAGTGTCTAAAAAATAACGATGCTTTCACCAATACAAATAAAACCATTGCGGAAAATTTAAAAATGAAAATTTAACTTTTAGGGCATTAGCTCAAGTTTTCCGACGTTTTTCACTATCCAGTGCGACGGCAGATGAAAAAATAATATCTTGTGAGTAATCGATTAGAGTTTGGTTCATATTACTTGACGGGAAGTGTGCGAAGACGATCATTTTCTCCACACTGTTTCGCAAAATTATTGATTTTCGGGCGAGGAGTGAGGGAGGGAGATGAAAGAAATGAGCGCCATTGTGGCAGCCATTTGTGGCTTCCTTCCACCTTCACCATAACTAACTGCAATGTTTTAAAATTGATAATTATTCAGTAAGAAAACAAAAACTGAAGATAGGATTTTCAAAGAAATTTGGCTACAGGGGTCAGAGATATGACTTCATTCTGGAAAAGGGGTCGCTCGCCCAAAATAGTTTGAGAACCCCTGGGTTAGACCATTGCAGCTTATACATCAGTAGCCAAGGCCATTTTTGCGCCTTCTGTTGTTGTGACGAATGCATTTTTCGCTTCGTCACAAATCGATTCAGAAAAACGATTTCGCCCTTGAATCAGATATTTGCTCGTTGAAAAAACGGCGGTAGACGTCTCTTGGATTGAGTTTCAATAGAATTCAATTTCTTAGATATAGGAGACTTGAGACTCATAGGAAAATGTGGTCGAACAAGCTGGTAGAGTGCATTGTGAAATTCGTTGAATAGTTGTGTTGGTATCCTTTTCGTGAGCCGTGAACATTGAAGATTAGCGAATGCAAACCAAATAAAAACTGAGATCTATACCCATACCCTCGAATCGTATCGTCTAGAAAAAAAAATTACAGCTGAATTATTTCTAAATTTACTATTATAAACTAAAAAAGCATCCGATTCGCATAGAATGTTGATGGAAGCTTATGACGAGCATGATGTCAGCAGGTCTTCACATTTGTGTAATAATGATTTAATCTAGATATAAATGAAAAAATGGTCCACCAGACCTGTCCCCTTCCGATTACCATTTGTTTTCAGCAGAGTAGCACCTTAATACTTAACCACTCAAAACGTCTCTAAAAAAACAAAAAAAAAGCCTCTCTGGTTTCGACATATGTTATGTGAAAAATCCTCAGCTTTCCAGAAAAAATATAAAAAAAAATAGCGCCATTTTTGGAAAAATGAGGAAAAATTAAATTTTTCGGGCAGCCCTAAAATGGGAATGGTCACCCTAATGAGAAAATAAAAAAGGGGCAAATATTTTGCGATAAAGAACAGAACTACCAATTGCCACGAAAATCTGAGAACCACTATATCGGTTTGGCAT
Source organism: Toxorhynchites rutilus septentrionalis (assembly GCF_029784135.1). Classification (NCBI taxonomy): domain Eukaryota; kingdom Metazoa; phylum Arthropoda; class Insecta; order Diptera; family Culicidae; genus Toxorhynchites; species Toxorhynchites rutilus. Next base: position 228,181,259 of record NC_073745.1, on the reverse strand, counting down.
GGAATGGCAGTATATGTAAATAAAACAATATAAACACCCACCATGCTGCAACAATTGCTCCTCCATCTGTCGGAGTGACCTTGCGATCTGCTGATGGAATACATCCCAGCCCTGTTGCCAGTCACTTCGGCGTTAAAGTGGAAAAGAAAACTTTTCCCATGCCAATCCAACCCAGCAAAAACACTTTCAAAAAGTGCTGGAAATTGAAATTGAAGACAAAGGCTTGTCAAGAGTTTGTCGGAGTTTGTTGAGAACAACACCACGCGTCAGCCCTACACGCGCGCCGAAGGGAAACATGTTGATGACACATACAGCCTCACATAATCCTCCCTGAGGCAACCCACCGAGTCCCAGTCGGTGAAATGGCGCCGAGACTTCAATATGTACGTACGCACGGAGGCCTCTTTGTCTCGGTTTTAGGCAATAATGTTCGTGATTATCTGCAATACTGTTTTGCCTCGTTCAATTACGGCTTTTTCTTTGCTTTTCCCCTCTCACCCGAATCCTGCGGAGGCTGTTTCACAATGATCGTGCTGCTCAGCAACATATGTCTGAGGCAACAATCCCAGCGGAGAAAAGATACTCCTCCCCAGCCTCCCACGCCACTCGCCTGTAATAATATTGGACTTTTTGTGGAGAGAACCTTCAAATGACACTTTCCGCTATTCGAGTTCAATAAACTGTACCGAGAGTACGGGGCAAGAAAAAAGGTGCGAATTGGCTTTTATGCGTAGTGATTGGATAAAATCGGATAATACTGTTCTTAGCGACACATAAGCAAAAAAGAAAACTCGAGCCTGCGAGCGACAAAACGTGAAATTGAATTTCTTTTTTCCGCTGTCTTCAGGTGTCAAACTTGTGATTCGATATCGAATTTAAGTTTAATAACATTCAACCGCCAAGGCGCAGCAGCAGCAGTAGCCGTCCATTGTGTGGCGTTAGCTTGGAACAAATTATAAAAGTTACCAAACATTATTACAGCAATCAGTCGAAAATATCTGATTGCGAAAATTCCCAGCGGCGGGAAAAAGGCGCGCGTTTCTTTGTTTTCAACGTTTTTTTTTCGTGCGCTTGTGCTGCCTACGGGAAGTCTGTGATTGATGCTGAAAAGCGGCCCGTTTCCATCCATTTCCCTTCACTTTTAAAAGCCAGTCAAAAGCTGTTGTTGCTGGAGGAAGAAGATAGAAGAAAGGAGAAACTTCACCAGCGAGCGAACGAACGAACGAAGCCGAATAACTGCCAACTCCCTCGGCATTCCATCCTCCGACGATTCCTTATGGTTGGTGCTTCATTTTACCCATCTTGCCCATCGCTCTAATGAAGATGAATTATGTAATCAAGACAAACTCACGCAATGCTTCCCCTGATACACCCATTTCCACCTGGTTCTTTACCGCCGACTCCCCCACCCCACCCGTAAACGCTGACTACAAACCGAACCCATTTAGGTAAAGTGCGAGGATTCACATGTGTTTACATCACCCGCGTGGGCATAAAATCTCGAAATTGATTGTGATGTATGTATATACAAATTAAATAACATAAAATAATACATAAAAATAACCATCAATTTCGCTCGATCAAGGTGAATCTTCGAGTGCTGGCGTGTGAGTGTGGCTGAATGTGGGGGAGGGCGCTGTAAATCCAGCACCGATAGGAACAAGAAAACCCTCTGCACCTTAGCAGTCAGTGCACTGTCTGGGGAGTGTGGGAGTCGTAACGAAACGAGCGATTTCAATAAGGTGTCATTATATTCGCATGCTTCGTGTGGCTTTTGATGGCACGAAAGGTACTCAACGTTAGCTAGCAGCGTGGAAAAGGTGTGTGCTCTAGCCCACGTGATTGGATTGCCGTTTTGTAAGGGTTGGCGCCATTCACTTAACGTGTGGGTACTAAAAATCTACTTTGACAATTTTTTCCGATCACAATGTTGGTATATGTGCTTCCGGTATCGCAACCGTGTGCCGGTCGCAGTGGACGTTACCATCGTTTTTCTTTCTTTATATTGTTTATATTTTTTCAGATTATGTTATTTTTAGTGACATATACAATCAGTAAAAAAAATAATGGTGAAACAGAGGAAAATTGTTGACGAGAAAATTTGCAGCATGAGAAAAAATATGAAAAAATATAAGCTACACGTTTCTTGTTTCGAGATATTCTGATTTGATATTTTATTTTTTTCAAAGTAACGGCTATAGGAAGTAGCACATTTTTCCAACTGTCATGGAATTCAGGAATGTCTCACAAAAAAAACTAGTCATGGAGCCATTTAGGCGAGGCGATCGAAACCAGAGAGGCTTTTTTGTCTTTTTAGAGGCGTTTTGAGTTATGTTTTTCCAAGTTAACCGATGGCTCGAAAATTCAATTTTTCCAACACAAAAATTGATAACTTTTGATCTGCTGAACCGATTCAGATGATCGACACATAAAATTAAAGCCAATTAGATAGTCTTTTTTGAAAAATATTAGACTTGCGAAAAAAATGGATTTCGATTTCATTATTATTTATTGTATTAGTTTTTTATAGTGTACATGGTTTCGGGAGCAAGGATGCTATATATATTTTTTTTTATTTTTTCTTGAAAGCTGGGGTTTTTTTACATAACATATCCAAAAATCAGAGATGTGTTATTTTCGTTTTTAAGTTATGGGTTTTCAGTCTTCGTTCAATATTTCTATGCGACTAGACTGGATGTATGCGACTAGAATTCAATTAATTGGCAAATGTGTCATTTTTTCAGAAATTAACTCAAATCATAAATCAAAAACGAAAAAAAAAAACGCCTGCCCGATTTCCACATACGTTATGTGAAAAATCCGCAGGTATTCAAAAAAAAATATAAAAAAATATAGCGCCCTTGGTCCCGAGACTATGAAAACAATAAAAAAACGAATACAATCACTAATAACGAGAACAGAATTCGAATTTTCTGCAGGTGTAGTATTTTTTCAAAAAAGACCAATTGATTGGCTTTAATTTGATATGTCGATCATATAAAGTCGTTTTTGGAAAAAATAGGAAAACGTTGGTTTTTCGGACAATCCTAAAATGGAAATGGTCACCCTACTGAAAAAAATAAAAATACGGGTCTAATGTTTTGCGATAAAGAACAAAACTACATCTTTTCACGAAAATTTGAGAACCACTATATCGGTTTGGCATGGAATGGCTGATAAAAAAAATTACATATATTCGGAATCATTCTGTATCCTGTATCCTACAGGATAATATGTAATAAAAAAAATTCCTCTACGCATATGTTCGAATTTGAACAGTGTTATTATTTTTTCCCCAGCTCTGCATGCCTAAAACTTCAAAAAGTACGCTATTGAGGATGATTCAATTGCTTTCATTTGAAAGATGAGGAAATTTAGTACAGTATATTGTTGTGAAACATCTAAATTAGTGAATTTAAAAAAAGGTGTTAAAAGTTAAAGGTGTTATTATTAATTTTATCCCAAAAATACATTATATACTTGATTGTTTCTATTATCCAAATTAAATAACTCTAACCGCGCTTCGTTCTTTATTCGTTCTTTAACACCCAACTTGTATATTCCTTAATTTTTTTTACGATTTTTACGCCACTGTACTTATAATATCCAATTAACTTTCAAATAAACGGTGACATAATATATTTTTTCTTGAAATAAGCCATATTTGCAATAAATAAAATAAAACTTTTTTCAAACTGTATATAATCTAATCTGAAATTCTATATCATAGAGTCCGTCCTGTATCTGCCTAACGAGACGTGTGAAATGTGGTTTGACGCTTCTCTAGAAAAATGGTATAAATATATTCTCTTTGACGCGAGAAAATGGAAAATCGGTCAAGTTGCTCATTCCATTTAAATTTTCGGAAATGAGTATATCGAGCAAACATTGTTTTTAGGGCCCGGTAATATATCTCAAGGATGAAAATCAAAAATTACAGATCTAAAAATCGCCATTGACGAATAAATATACGAGGGTCACTATTTATATTTCGGGAATAGGAACAAAAACAAATCGTTAAGCTGCGAATATATTTTTATTGTTTTTCAAAGTACTCGCCACGATGATCGATACACTTTTGCATGCGCTTAAACCAATTTTCAAAGCATTTATTCCAATCGACACGAGCCTTTTTTTTTGAGCGATTGTCAAATTATGTGGGATCCAACGTGAACATAATTTTCGCACAACTAAATGTTCATGTAAAATCGCATATATGCTGGTGGAACTAATGCTTAGGGATGCCTCAATCTCACAATAGGTTACATGACGATCTTGCTTAATCATTTCGTGCACAGCATCGATGTTTTCTGGCACTACAGTCGATTTTGGACGACCTTCACGAAACTCGTCGGACTCACATGACATCAGTGTTGCTAATTCCCGAAATATAAATAGTGACCCTCGTATAAGCTATGGACAAAATCGGACCAATCTCTAGTAGATTTATTTTTCAAAGAGTTAATTCTTTATTCAATAATATGTTATTGAAAATAAGTTGTTTTTCAAAATATTCTCCTTTATGGATCAATCGATGTATTCTGAAATATAATTCAATACTCTCAAAAGACTCTCAAAAAGGCTTCTTTTATGCACGAAAATTGTTGTCAACGAAACTTGTTTTCAACCTTCGGGAAAAAGGGAGGAGAATTGGCGTTAAGTCAACCATGTTCATTATGCGACCCATTTATCCGATTTTATAGAGCTCAAATAGTCAGTAGTTGAACGAGGTTAGCGTCGTTCCCTTGATGAAGAGATAGATATTTGTTTTCACTGTTTAATCGTACTCTTCGGGAAACAAAATATTGAATTGAAATTGTTTTCCGTGATAAAAGAAACAGGATATCGTAATGCACCGAAATCCGAACATTTAAGCGTTTACGATAGCATGAAATATTAACGTTCCTTTGGAATTAGTAGGCTTTCATGTATGTTATGAATCACGGTTATATGGGTTCAAAATTTGTAAATTCCTTCACTATACCGTGATTGTAAATCCGGACATTTTTTTTTAATCATGCGCCCTTTTGCTTAAAATTCCGGACACATTTTCTCAGCAGCGTAGAGCTTTTTATTTCACTCTCTTATGATCTTAAACCAAACATCTAAACTGAACAAAAATTATGAAACTTATTTTAAAATTTATTTACAGTCGACAATAACCATGTGCGATAACGTGATGTCTTTTCATAAAGTTATTGAACCATTCTGCTGAGACAAAGGGTTTTGAGGGTATCCAACTTTCTGAGCTTTTCGACGAATTTTCCTACCTTTTCCACCATATGATATGTTTTCTTCTTCGATTGAAAGAATGCTGATGCCTCTTTTCTGTGAATGTGTGGCGTTTCTTCATACTATTTTCCAGTTTATTTTTTAGTATACAGTAGAGTTTGGCGATTTTCCGGATCGAAAATCTTTTTTTCGTACTTTCTAGGGTTTGCACTCTTATGAAACTCCTTCAATAACAAATTTCATCGTTAACTTTTGATCCGTCTGTATTTGAAAACATCTTCTGAATGTGTTTTTTTCCGGCCATGGATTTGTGAAACAAAAATATTTGTATTGATTTTGAACATTTTTTTTGTTATCAGTTAGGCACTTTGCTTGACACTTCACTAAATTGTTACAATATTAACTATCAGTCACATCAATTCAACATGAAAAAAATGTTATGCTATCCGGCGTTCAACAGCCTTACGGTATCGATTGTTTCGAAATGCTTCGAGCGCGTAATAATCTGAGGAGCCATCGAGAATCCCAAACCAATGGAGAAGCATGATTGTTTTTCAATACAATCGATAATTACGGAAACCGAATGAAATTGTTTATGTAATTTTATGTATTTTTTTTTTCAAAAAAGACTAGCTAATTGGCTTCAATTTGATATGTCGATCATCTGAAATGGTCCAGTAATCCAATAAATTTTTGAAAAAAGTCATTTGTGAGAAAATTTGATGTTTCGTACAACCCTAAAATGGAAATGAACAAAATACAAAAATATGGATCTAATATTTTACGTTAAGAAAAAAAAAACTAACAAACTTTCACAGAAATCTGAGAACCACTATATCGCATTGGCATGGAATGACTGTTTTTTTAATTATCATGCCATATGGTTCATTTAAAACAATCATGCTTCTCCTTTGGTTTAGGATTCTTAATGTATCCTCAGATTATTATGCGCTAGAAGCAGTCGTTGGCTTCAATTTGATGTGTCAATCATCTGATACGGTCCAGTAGTTCAAAAGCTATGAATTTATTGAAAAAAGTTATTTTTGTGAAAAAGGAAAAAAAAAGTTGATTTTTCGGACCACCGGACCAAAAATGGAATTGGGACACTATAATGGTTTGGCATGGAATGGCTGATATTGTACCTGAACAGATATTTGCTCATTGTCTTCAATGATATTTTGTGGATGAAATTCCGTCTGATTTCTGCGTTCACTAAACCATTTTTAATTTTGGCTGGTGTAGTAAATCTAATGTTAAAAGTCTGATTTCATTCTCAAACCGCTATGTATAGATCGTGAACAAATCTCGCACACAAAAGAAGAGAAAAAAACACTTTGGCGCGTACCTAAAATCTTAGGATCCACGTTAGAGGAATATTCCTGTCATTTTCAAAGGGTAGAATTGACAGCCACTACTCACAGTGAGGGTCATACCGCTACTGACTTCATCTCACCCGGTTAACCCTTTCACGACCACGGGGACGCCGATGTCCCAAGCAAAAATCATGGATTAATTAAATATTCACGTAACCATTGTAAATTATTTTTTTTATTTTAATATTTCGGAATGTACCTTTTTATTATTTTTACTGGCAATACATAATAGCAACCATAGGGACATATTTGTGCCATAAATTTAAAAAAAAAAGGTAAAAGTTTTTTGAATTTTTAGTATAAATTATGTTTTTAGGGTGCCTATTGATTCATAACATATAGCTAAATTGATTTAATAAGGTACCGTAACCTTATGGTCCTGAAAGGGTTAAATTATCTAGTTCAGGTACAGGAGCGTTCGTAGCTTAGTTGATTGTGTTATAGACGCCCAATACTACACCCAAACTAGCGTTGGTATAAATAATGCTTTTTCGTGTTCTGGAGGGTCAAAAGCGCAAAAATGAGCTATTTTAAAAATGGTTGTATGTATGGGAGCAGTCATCTCTTTCTTTTTTCTTTTTTCATTCCATTTGGGGTTGTACAAAAAAGCCCATATGATGTCAATGGGGATTGAACCAAGGCCGACTGGAATGCAAAGCTGTTTCACACGATCACGCTATCCATACAGCTACTAGTGCTGTTGTACAAAAGCGTTATAATACCTTATCATAAAATGAAGCTATAAAGTGTTTTCTAAGTGGAAAAAGAAGAGCATAAACGAGAATAGATAAGTTTCTCTGTCTGGGCCGTGTATTTGGCAAACTATACATAATGTTTTCATATGCTTTCATTTCAATGTGTCTCCTGTTTCGCTCGCTTATAACGGCTCATATTGGTTCTAGCATATATATTATACAAATGATATACACTAGGGTGCCAATGAATGTATGGGAAAAAATCGACCCTAAAATTTCGAAAAGTTACCCTATACAAAATGTTTTTTTTTTTTATCCACAATATATATTTTTTTTATTAAGGCTCGTATGGCGTCAGCCTAACGGGGTCGGGAGTTCAATATTTTGACAATGTTTGCTTACAACAATGCTAGTAATATGTAACCGATTACTCGCGGTTGACTCGAGGTTAGTATTACAAGTGTTCTCATAATTGGTATGTCGTAGTTTTCGATGCTCTGTACGTGTGCCCGACACGGGATACTTCCTATTGGAATGCAGCTGACCATTAATCAGCAACGCCCCCCTAGTCTGTACCCCATATCTAGCGTGGTGCGTCTTTCTCGACTCGAGGAATCCAGGATAGAATGGTCACTAGCCGGCGCAATCATCAGCTCGTGTAGAGTTGTCATGAGCGGTACAACCTTTGGCTCTTGTTGAATGATCAGTGGACTGCACAACCTTCGGCCCGTGTATCTGTAAAGAGTGTGTGTATGTATTGCCGCGACTAAGTAAAAGTTTATCGATCGGATAGGAGGGATATGAAACGGGGACACAACGAAGGAAACATCATTAAACGTTGACATCGGCGTTTCTGAGGAACAACATACAAAATGTTTACCACCTCGAAAAAACACCCTAAGCCAAATATCAGCTCAATCGGACTTGAGGGAGAGTGGCGCAAAGCGGTCAAAGTTTGAGTTTTTTGAAAATCGAAAAATCACCCAAGGGGGGAGTAAAGGAAATCGGGGTTTTCGAAAAAAAAGGTTGATGCCAAATGTCTTAAAATTGCATGAAACGTCGAGATCTAGTGTCATCTCGAAAAAAAAAATATCAAAAATCGACACTCTGGAACTTAGTTTTTTTTCGGTGTACGAGACGAATCATATGGTTTTAAGTGCTAATAAAAATAATTATATCGTTTTTTCGTCCGGAACTTGTTGCGGAATGTTGATTTGCGCGATAATATGCCCTATGCAAAATATTAGCTCATTCGAACTTCATTTATGAGTGTTGCAGACGTTAAAATTTGAGTTTTTTGAAAACCGAGAAATCACCGGAAATCGGGGTTTTCGAATATATTTTTTGATGCCAAATGTCTTAAAATTGCATGACATATCGAGATTTACAGTTATCCAAAAAAAAATTTTTTTGTTTAAAATCAACTCTTCAGACGAAAAAGCTCAAGAGCCAAAAAAAATTTTAATCAAGTTCGAATGAGCTAATATTTTGCAAGGGTATATTATTGTGCTAATCAACAATTCGCAGCATGTTCCGAATGAAAAATCGAGATAACTATTTTTATTGGTACCCAAAACCATACGTTTCGTTTCGTATTCCGAAAAAAAAAACTAAGTTCCAGAGTGTCGTTTTTTGACAAAGAATTTTTTTTCGAGATTACACTAGATCTCGACGTTTCATGCAATTTGAAGACATTTGGCATCAAAATAAAAATTCGAAACCGCCGATTTCCTTTACTCCCCCATGGGTGATTTTTCTGAGTGAGTGAGTGACTTCGACCGCTTTGCGCCACTCTCCCTCAAGTCCGATTGAGCTGATATTTGGCATAGGGTGTTTCTTCGAGGTGGTAAACATTTTGTATAGGCTAACTTTTTGATATTAGAGATGACCATTCTCATTGGCACTCTAATATACGTAAATTGGGGAGTAGCACATTTTCTATTATTTTTCGGCTCATTTAATGTAATAAATCGGGATGCCATAACATGTGCCAAAATTTAACCTTGGGTGTAAAACCTTAATTCGTCTTTAGACTTGCAGCTTACTAATCAGTTTTCATATTTTGCACGTGAGAAGGGATCTTATCCGCGCATCACTGAAATATGACATTCTAACGGCTAATATAGAATACATACTGATTTCATAAAACCTCTCCTGGTTCAACATTGAACTCTGCCATCCATGCCATCCTGAAGTTCCTACATCCAAATCGATTTGATATTCATCGTAGTCGTTCACGAGTTCTTATTGGAAAATCTGAAATAAGTGATATTTCAAATATCACTGGAATTCGATTTAACCAACTCATATAATGAGATGAACCAGCGTACGGCTGAAAGTCTCTATAATAAAAAATAAAAAAACACTCATTTCCAATGACGATATTTCTGATCATAACCGTTTAGGATCATAGGTAGCGAATCGATTAATACAATTTATTGCTGCATTCGAAAATGCATTTATTTTAGAATCGAGATACAAGTAAACAAGGAATGAAGCTAAAAAGTCCATTTTCCACTAATGGCATCAAATTATCTTTCATAACGTTCCACCGTAACATGAAACATACAATTTCCGATTGATGATTTTTGATCCCTCAACCGTACAAACAAAAAAAGCAACACATATTCCACTGATTTGTCATCGGCCGGAATGCGCTTTGAAGTAAAGTGTAGCGATTCCGGACGAAAACCGACGATAACATTTCAACACATTACTCGCATGATTGCAACCATTAGGGTGATGAGCGGGGGCTCTAAACACATGTTGGACCGACCCGGAAAACCGAGCCCTGCTGCAGTGCAATGCTGTGCCTTTGGGCCCAGGTGCGCATCGTGTGGGCCATTTATTCCAATTCATACGGCGGCACTTTTGAATATTTTATGAGTTTGTCAGTCATTTGCAGCAAACCTGTCGAACGCGGCCGAAAGCTGCCGCCGGATTTGGATGGCGGCGGTGGCGTCGATGGAGGTGCATGTGGAGGTGTGCATTTTTTAAGTGTTTCGCATTGCCCCTTTAGCGCTGTGCAACAGTTGGGCGAGTTTGGTATGTGGTATGACAGTGGAAACTTCCCCCTTTTCCGGGCAACCTGAGCGTGCATACGAACATGCACACACAAACACACACACACACGTCCATCAGAGACAGGTGATTTGTTTTTATTGCTGCACATACGAAGGGCAGTGTGGTTTCGATACCGCAGACGATTGTTGCTTCTCTCGTCGAATGCCAACAGGCGATCGGAATCGAATGGGAAACGCACCCTGAAACCGAGCAAAAAGCGATGATTAAAATTGACTGCGGTAAACGATTGTTTGCGGGAGCGGAAGTGGCCAAATTAAATTACGATTGGTATTCGAACGGTTCTGTTTCGTTGCGGACTCATGTCGAGGGTGCTACATTGTAGACTTTGTTTCGATTTCGTTTGTAATTTGATGTTTTGATATCATCGCACAAACTAGAAAAAAAATCGCATTCTCCCACCTGCTAATCAACGGTTTCAATCAACTTAATCCTGGAATGACCCAGATCTCCTCGTTCATCGAGCAGTTTAGTTCGTTCCGCCATTTCACTTTTATGTACATCATTTTCACACTAACCTTCCGTTTGTGCCCATCCCCTCTCTCGTTTGGGACTATTTTCTCGTCCATTTATTTCATCGCTTGGCACCGCTCTTTCCTGTATAACCTTGTCGACGAACCGCTTCCAATCTTCACGCTCATTAGGAGCAAAAAATTTTACGCTTCATAAAGAAAAACCCTGCGAACGGGAAACCGGACAAGCAAGGACGAACAGGAAAACGGCTCACATCCAAGCGATATTAACAAGCGAGAGGCCAAACCCATCACACCGCAATACCCGGCGTCCGTTTTGAATCCCTCCGAAAAAAAAAGAAACAAGAAAGACATTCTAACACTCTCGGTATACATATCCATAATGACTATGTCCGTAATTTGCATAAAACTGTGTGCAAGACTCAGTGGGAGAACCAAAAAAAATAACACAAGAGCCCACGCCACGAAGCGAAAAACAAAATACAAGTGGAAAAATTAGTGATATATCCAAGTTCCGTTGTAAATGAGATAATTTGAATTAATGGCGTCGAGGCTCACGCTTCTCTTTTATCGCTGCCTCGACCGGGTGGACCAGGGCCAGGAACTGCTCTGTGGTGGGTTCGGCGGCAACTCCTGACGCCTTAGTGTTTCACGTCCCGTGTCTAACACGGCCCGGAATAAGAGCTAAAAATTTGTAAACTTTTTGTTGTTGCTGCTGCCGAACGATTTGATACAGTCCTAATTTGTAGCGTTTGGGTTCACTTTTTTCTCGTTTCGGTTCGGGGATAGATTCTGAATACAAACAGCTAATTTCGTGTCTATTTTATGGGACTGTTTTGCTCGTTTCACTTTGTTTCCGCTTTGCTGTCCGTGTAGACGTTTTTATGGCGATGGGGTAGTGCGACAGACAGGAAACGGTTCCCCACTCTAGGAGAACGTGATTGCCATTGGGGTATCCTCTATCATTTCGGGAGGGCGTCTTTGTACTTCGGGCCAACCTGAAACTTTCGCACTGATTAATGCCCTGGTCATAATTGCCAGCGCGAAGATTGGGTCATTTGGCTAAATGTATTTTGGTTACGCTAGATTTACCGCCGCGGTCGAGGATAATGATGGAGTAATTTGTTTCCGAACGCTGGCCGGTTGGTTTCCGGGATTAATGAACCCAGAACAGCCTCCCCTGAACTTGGATAACATGGTGTGTAGATTGGTGCCGAAGTACTGCAGTAATACAAAGTGTGTCAATTAGGTTTCAGGACCGGTTTTTAAAATAGAACTTTCAAATAAGCTTTGTTTAATTTGATGATTTCATTATTCCAAGTAGTTTCTCTCTAGCATCGATGCGCATTTTACATCAGTTTAACAGCGATTCAAAGGCGTGTTCTAGCTCATTTACAGAAACATTTCGGTTAAATCCGCTCGAATGAATTCAATATTATCGAAAATGTCCGTTTAAATGAGCTCTCATTACATGGAAAAGAGAAAAGCAAAATCAATTTTTCATAATAATGTTTGTTTTTTCTTAATAATAATGATGATCCCCCTCATTCCTCTACAAAGGTTTTGAGCTGGACGAGTTCTCTTTAAGATAATGATTTATTAGGATTTTCTTTTATAGCATCAGACTGAACCAGTAAGCAAAACAAAAAAAAATCGGACTCGAATGGTTGCTTCCATTTACAGTAGCAACAAATTCAGTACCGTTTCACATGAATGATGTTTCCTCAATCCAGATTGTTCATCAACCAAAATTCCGTTTTTAGTTATATGATCCAAGAGTTGTTCTTCAACTACTATTTCTAGAATTAGGCATAGGCATATTTTTTTTATCCCATTTGTTTATTTTAGGCTCATTAGCATTTTAGCTGTAGCAGAGCCGAATTTTAATTGTGTACATATCACATGTTTATCATATCTGTAATTAGCACATTACACAGTTGCCATTTTTCGGCGTAAGAGTATTCCCTTCTATACCATTTCGCATATGGTACATTTACACAGTAGCCATTTAGGCGTAAGAGTATTCCTTCTGATCCTCCATTATCCAGCTTTTTCATGTTTTCTTTGAAAAAAAAAACAACTAATTCTAATTTTGTGTAAAGACAAGATAGCGATATAGTGTATACGACAAAGTTTTAGATCTTATTAAAATATGAACTTTTGTCGAAGACATCAACTTTCTATATTTTATAGTTTTTGGAATATAAGTAATTTTTGTATGAAGACTCCTTAAAAAAATGATGTTTTGCTCGTAACATTTTTGTAAGTGAATTCTTACGTTCGACATTTTCTTGACATGTTTCTATTTAGAGAAAAGTTAGTAGAGCATGTAAATTGCGATAAAATGTTAGGAATTAAACATAAATAGTATTTTTTCAAAGAAAAAATACTATTTTTATTTAGGTTTTCTTTAAAAAATATCAAAGAATTTTTTGGTAAACAATTTTCTTGAAGAAAAAATGTTTTTGAAATTAAAATTAATTTTTCTCGAAAACCTATGTTTTTAAAATTCTGAAAAAAATAGATATATATATATATATATATAGCCCTTAAAAATTCCAACAAGTTTTCCATACATCGGATGATGGGCACATTTACATGGAAAAAGTTTTTCGAACAACAAATTGTTCCTTTTTTTTGCTTTGAAAAAATACTATCATGGTTAATTCCTAACATTTTTAATGTATAAATTACCGCAATTTACATGCTCTACTAACTTTTCTCTATTTAGAAACATGTCAAACGTGAGAATTTACACACAAAAATGTTACGAGCTAAACTTTTTTTTTTCAGGAGTCTTCATAGAAAAATGACTTATATTCCAAAAACGATAAAAGATAGAAAGTTGATGTCTTTGACAAAAGTTGATATTTTACTAAGATCTGAAACTTTGTCGAATCACTATATCGCCATCTTGACTATAAACAAAATTAGGATTAGTTGTATTTTTTTCAAAGAAAACATAAAAAAGTTGTCGTTAGAAAAACTTTTTCCCTGTAAAATAGCCCATCTTCCGATGTATGAACGACTTGTTGGAAATTGTAAGGGCTATTCATATATATTTTTGGGAATTTAAAAGAAAAACAGAAGAAAAACAAATTAATTTCAATTTAAAAAAAATTATTTTTCAGTGAAATTTTTTTCGTTTTTTTTGTGAAAATTTAAACAATTTCCTACATTTCAACCTTTGAGAAGAATTTTGTTGGTATCATTGTTTTAAAGTTATATTTTTTTGTAAAAAAATGAAGAAAACAAATTTGGATTTTTCCAAAAAGTAGTCTAATTCTTTTTCGAATATTTCAAGTATGCAAAGTTGCTTAAATGACCCATGTCTTTACACCCACAACATTTCACTGCTATCTGAGATGGTGCTGCCAACAGTCGGTCGAGTTGGCATGAAATTCGTTAGATGCTATCTGAAAATTGGTACCTTGCTGGTGGTATCGATTCTGAAGCAACGAAGTGTCGTAGAACAAATTCCAATGAATATGAAATGATGGTAATTTTTTGTGAAAAATGTGCTATTTTTCATGAAAAAGCTCAAAATTATATATCAAAAAACGGCTATGTAATGCTATAGATAATCCGATTTTACATGTTGATAATAACTTTCAGCGAAATCGGTCGAGTAGATCCTGAGATATCGATACCACCAGTTGAAAAAAACATGGTTTGGAGAAAAACACGTTTCAAAATTCGTACAGCAATACTCTATCCCTTGAGGTGAGTTCATACTCTTGGCTGTAACTTTCTAACGAAATCAAATATCGAAAAATTCTTTTAGGACAACATTTCTGAGGGTATAAGCTTCCCAAAAATACAAAAAAAAATCGTTTTTTTCGATTTTCCAGACCGGGGTCCCCCTCAAAGAGTTTCATGTAAAAAAAAATGTTAGTCAAAAGTGAAAAGTGTTGATCTTTTCGGATACACATTGCTGGAACTAGTTACAGATTTATTGAATCAATGGCAAAATTACCTCATATCCAACGTATTATAACAATAAAATTATGTATTGATTAAACGTCATGTGGTTTACTCGGGTTTCTTTCGAAATCAAAACAAAAATGATGACATTCTTTTAACCCATAAACGAAACTGCAGGTTGTTCCAAACACACATTAGAAGCTTATTTTTGCATTCTACATCTATTCTTTCTCTTTTTTAAAGTTATCGTCAAATATCGTCAATCGCTTTCTGCTTTATGGTTAGTTAAGGTTAGTTAATACTGAAACAATTCTTCTTCTTTCTCCTGATGCTCAAAAGCTGACGATTTTCGTTTAAGAGATATTGATGGATCGGAGCTTAAGAGCAATGATCTCAACAGATGTTCGTTTGGATTGACTCGGGATGATTTCCTCGTGTGATTTAAACGAGGTTTTCTGAGAAGTTTTGGGTAGCTTCCAAGGCCTCTTCAGGAAGGTCCCCAATGGGAATATTGAACATTGAAATAATGTTGGCATCGTGGATCAAAAAATTGTGTATGGTCAAAGGCATGCAGTACCAGCCATAAAGAGCTAAGTAGAGTTGCATTGTTCCTAGAAACATTTCTCGATTTTTTATATCAATTTGCTTATCGAGGGATATAATTCTCAAAATGCTAGAAAATTTTATGATGAAATTTACATCTGTTCCAGTGATTACAGCACTTGTTGAAGGCTCGGAAAAAAATCAGCGCGTGATGTTTCCGGCGTTAACCATGCCGTATCCAGGTTTCGGCTTGTTCACTACTAAGCCCATTTGATTCTTAAATTGACTCTGAATACATGCTCTGATCTATCTTCTGGCAGATAAGTGATCAGATAGTGGAATACGCATGAGGTTATGCTATCCTCACAACTTTCCACCCACTTTTCAAAAATTTTATGACTAAGGAGTGAGTGGCGCTTATACAACTGCAGGAAACTACACCTAAGTCACATATGCCCTCAAAGAGGACACATTTTGCAGTTATTCTATAAAAGTTTAGGAGCGGCAGTCGGTGGGAGCAAATTTTGATAATTCAACTTCTCCGCTTCTTAAGAGTATTATTAGAACCAAGCCACTTTTCCATTAAAATATTCTCTACTTACCCTGAAAATGACATTCCATTTAAGTTGATTTGATGACACACAAGATTTGACTTTTAAAAACGAGTCGAAATCCGTTAGAAATTTTACAAAAACCTTCGCATGCAACAAATTTGCCAGAAGTTCACAGTTCAACTGCTTTCATTATTAGTTAGGCTACTTTATCTAGCTTACCAATACTCGCTCAAATAATTTTAGGCATACATAAACAAGTATGAGTGCATTATACAACTTAGGAAAAACTTCAGAATTGATTTTTGTCTACGGCTCAACGCACTAATAAGATGCTCCTTGATAGCATTAGAGGCATATATCAACATTCTTTTGTTGACATCCTCAATTCCTGCACACTTTCTAAAATCCATCACCAACCTCCTCAGTGCTTGCATTTTAATAGTTCTGTACATCTCAACTGGGAAGACAGGCTAGGGAAAGTAAATTTTGTTGTTTCCATGGAAAACAATCAAGGCTTGTTTCGAATAAGTCGTAATTTTGGAACGTCAGACATTCTTCACTGAAGAGCAAAGTCCTTCTTCTAGATTTTTTAAGCCTCTTGAAGAGATGTTAATTCTCCAATTGTAATTAGTTATTCCGAAAAGAAGATTGTAATGTACTTTTCGAATAGTTGTTCCAATATTATGGGTTTTTTTTGTTTTATCTCAGAAGCTTCAACGCGAAATGATCTAGGTATAATACCGATTGTGCCATGATCCGATTTTTTTCTGTCATTAAGAATATCGATCGCCCTATTGTAAAAATTTGTAAAAATCAGATCACTGGTAGTAGAAGTTGTTCTTGTAACTCTCGTGTGATTAGTAATCCGATGGGTGATTGCTTTCAACTCAGCGGATTTTGTATGCTCTGTCCAATCAATGTTAATATCGTCAGTTCTTACAATTCATTTGAAATATTTGGTATATTGAAGTACTTTTCAGTTCATTCTCCTCCATATTTTCGTAGCAGCGCTTCCATTTGTAGCAAGTTATCAAGGAAGGGACCGTCTTTTGGAATTATTTAGGAATTATTCAGTGGAAACCAATAGATCAGCTCGAAAATAGTGCAACTTGTGATTCGAAATATCATCTTAATATCACCCCATCCATTTTATCCGGAGAATGCTTATGATATACCCAGCCGACATAATAAGCGAGGCGAGACCGAATTGCCACATTCACACCACTCTCTCTCTATACCTTGTAGTACGATTTCTTTACTGCGCAAGCACCACTCCAATGACTAGCAATTTGCCTCGCCAAAACACCTGCTAATGACAACGTAATCCTTTTACTTCCAATTACTTCACGTTCTTCTGCCTCCCTGCTGGCACCGATCGAGAGCCGACTTCCCCGAGCTTTCGCTCCCCTCACGACGACGTTCACTTCGGCAGAAGGATCTTGGAGTGCTCTAAAGTTCGCATACCGAAAACAAGCTGCTGTCACTCAAAACCCCTTTCGTCATTATGGCCACTTCTAGAGCTGTCAGCCCCAATCTCCGCTGCTCCCCTTGCACCACTTGCACACCCACACATGCGGGAAAAAGAAGACGACGAAGCCGGCGCTCCCCGGCAATCCTAATTTCATCAAATTATCAGTCATGTTGACAGGTTGCTAGCTAGCTCGTAGGAACTACGGCAGTCTAGCACTGTGAACTATGAGCGTGAGTGTATGTGTGTGGATAGACGAGGGCCACGAGGGCTGGTTGGAGAAAGGATTAAGGCAATTATTGTACCTTCCCGGAGGCCCTCGTGTGTCATAGCTGAGAATGGTGGAGGTTATGGGGGAATAACACCGCGCGAGTAACAGGTTCTCTGATTTTCGTTCACAAATCGTATCCAAACCCAAGCCCGACACACACAGTGGAGCTAACAGAGATATATCCAATAAAGACGATGAAGACTGATGTTGACTGGTGGGGATCCGAAAGGCGAATGTTCAACTATTCACAGCGTTGTTCGGAAACGTTTCTCCTACCCCGGTCTTTAGCTCACACGAAGAATACGAGGAAAAAAGGATAATTGGCTGCCCTCCCATAAATAACCCAAATCATTCTCCCTTGACGTTGCTGCTGCTGGAAACTTTAAACATACGCCACCGATCGATAACCCCCGTCCCGTCTGCTCGATGTCAGTATCTAAATACTGGAAAACCCCAAATCTTGCCGTTGTCCGATAAACATGACGTTTTTATAGGCCCAAGGTTGCAGAGCTCCGCTTATCTGCTCAATTTGGTTTCCCCCATCCTCCCACGCGCACGATGGGGGAGGAAATCTAGAAGTACCAAGAAAATTCCTTTTGGCGTTGGCTGAAGAGAAAAAAACCCTTTCCCTTCACATCCACATCCATGCATGTGTATGTGGTGAAGGGCAGTCCTCAGGCGAAAGAATGAGACCAGAACTTTACCTCTTCACAAAACAACGCTCCGGTTGCCACTTATTTTAACATCTTATAAAACTTTCATCATCCTCATCAGTGCAAATTGATAGCGAATTATTTATTTTCATGCATTATTCATCCTGTCGGGAGGAGTCCTTCGGCCCTTTTTTCCGCCATCGTTCTTGAGTGTGTAGAGTTGCTTGGAGATTATTAGCAGAGAGTAGCGCTCGGGTTGCAGCTGGGGATCAGCCGGGTTTCCAGCTGCTGGCTCCGACGCAATGAGCCGATGGCTTGTGAAAGCTTGAAGTGACGAAAAATCAGACATGATAGGAAATTATGCTCTGTTCATTACTAACTTATTATTTTTCAATTCAAACATGTACAATTTTGGCGCGTTCGTATCGTTAGAAGGAAAAACTTCTCAGCTCGAAACATGGATGGCAGGCGTGAAGACATGTCTTTTTTTGAAAACAAGTTAGTTACCGGGAAAAGAATTACCTTTCGAATAAAGCCAAACTCATGGTAGTAAATACTTTTCATATATGTGTGAATATAAAGCACACACTTTGCTATGAAATATATTTAGAAAATATGAAAAAGCGCACATATTTTGCACGAATATGTTGTGTTTCACACTGTTATCCTTCAAAATAGTTCCATCAGAGTAGAAATCACTCAACTTTTATCAATGGGCAAATTGACGCCTTTTTATGAATCAAAACTCGATTAAAGTTATCACTTTTAATTAGTTTCTGTAATGAGTTTAATTTTGTCAAAAATAATTAGAAAAACGGTTCAATTTAATGAAATTCCTCAAATTGTTACCAATTCAGAACAAAACATTATGATTCTTCACATTAACTAATCTGTGCGATTAATTTTATGTGCGATCTTAAAAATCTAGAACACTTAAGGTAAATATAAGATTCCTCGGTATATCAAAACATGTTTTATTCTATTTTCAGCGTCTATCGTATGTAATCCTTTCGAAACTGTTGGGCACATATCTCAGACAAACTTTTTTTTTTTTTTCCCAAAATATATTTTTTATTGAGGCACATGTGGCGTTAGCCTGACGGGGCCGGGAGTCCAATATTTTGACAATTTTTGTCTTACAACTATGTTAGTAATATGTAACCGATTACTCGCGGTTGGCTCGAGGTTAGTATTACAAGTGTTCTCATAATTGGTATGTTGCAGTCTTCGATGCTCTATACGTGTGCCCGACACGGGCTACTTCCTATTGGGATGCAGCTGACCATTAATCAGCAACGCTCCCTAGTCTGTACCCCATATCTAGCGTGGTGCGTCTTTCTCGACTCGAGGAATCCAGGATAGAATGGTCACTAGCCGGCGCAATCATCAGTTCGTGTAGAGTTGTCATGAGCGGTACAACCTTTGGCTCTTGTTGAATCATCAGTGGACTGCACAACCTTTGGCCCGTGCATCTGTAAAGAGTGTGTGTATGTATTGCCGCGACTAAGTAAAAGTTAATCGATCGGATAGGAGGGATATGAAACGGGGACACAACGAAGGAAACATCATTAAACGTTGACATCGGCGTTTCTGAGGAACAGGTATAGATGAAGCAGAAGATCAGGATCCCGGCTACCTAAGATATCCCGGACGGGGATATCCGATTGTCTGCCTTTTGCTCTCAGTGCTCTAGAGAGCTGAGAGCGAGCAGCATGGAACCGGATACACGACCAGACAACATGCTCGATGTCGTGGTAGCCATCGCCACAATCACAAAGATTGTTTGCTGCGAGCCCAATGCGATAGAGATGCGCGTTTAGGTTGTAGTGATTGGACATAAGCCGAGAGTTTAGACAAACTTTGTCGTTTCTATCAAACAACTAAAATTCATTGCGCATTCATTTATTGTAAATGGGGCTTTTACATTATTTCAAAACTTATATCACAATTCCTTGTTGTCAAAAAAACGGGGTTTTTGAAAACAAAAATTGATGTCAAATGTCTTATTTTTGCATGAAACGTATAGATCATAGCTGTCATCTCGAAAAAAATTGTCAAAAATCGAAGCTCTGGGACTTTTTCGGAATACAAGGCAAAATCTATGGTTTTGGGTGCCAATAACAATAGTTATCTCGAATTTTCATTCGGAACTTGCTACGAAATGTTGATCTACACGATAATATACCCTATGAAAAATATCAGCTCATACGGACTTTATTTACTAGTGTCGCAGACGTTAAAATTTGAGTTTTTTGAAAACCGAAAAATCACTGAAAATCGGGGTTTTCAAATTTTTTTTGTCGGTATCAAATGTTTTAAAATTGCATGACTCGTCGAGATTTACTATTATCTGAAAAAAAATAGTGTCAAATAAAATTTTGTCAGAAAAAAAATGGGTGGGTTGTATCTGTGATATAACCGCAAGGTTGACGTGGGAATACCTTAGCTTAGCTTTCATTTGTTTGTATTGATTTAATTTTTGATTGAATGAAACAATTTCCGGATTCAATTGAATTCAATATATTTGCTTTGGTGAGTAAAAAGATTGTATAATGCCATGTGAGGTTCAATTCATGCATTTGGATAGATTATGTTATGACAGTCCTTTTACGTTTGGTATGATGACATCTTGGTTTTGAAGTCAAACACATTTCAGTCGGAACAGAAATGCTCCCGATTTGCATGTATTTGAAATTCCGAGTTCCCCAGACACCTTCGTTTAGAAGTCTGTAATAGGTAAACACATTTCAACCGGAATAAAAATGTCCCCGAATTGTATTTGCATGTATTTGCAATTCGGGGACATTTGTAAGTTCCCCACGCTCCTTGGCTTGTTAGAGAAACACATTTCAGTCGGAACAAAAATGTCCCCGATTTGCATGAGTTTCCAATGCCAAATTCCCCACGCTCTTTGGATTTGCAGTCTGTGTTAGAGAAACACATTTCAGTCGGAAGAAAAATACACCCGACCTGCATGAATTTGTAATGCCAATTTCCCCAGACAACTTGGTTCTGAAGAATGTGTTGGGGAAACACATTTCAGCCAGAACAAAAATACCCTCTACTTGCATGTATTGGCAATATCAATTTCCCCACGCTCCATGGATTGAAGTTTGTGTTAGGGAAACACATTTCAGTCGGAACAAAAATACCCCCGACTTTCATGTATTTGCAAAGCGGATTTCCACAGGTACATTGATTTTGAAGTCTGTTATCGGGAAACCGTAAATCGGGACAATCAAAACAACTATGCAGTTAGGGCGTTTAGATAACGCTTGACATTTCACAGTTATTCAATTGTTTATCTAATGGCAATTAACACTTTATTAATTGCGATTGAAGCGTAGAAATATTCCGTATCAATTGATGCGAACATCTTTCCGATCCAGTAAGAAATGTTCGAGTTATAAGCATTTGGATTCTTTCATTTTTTCCTGCATGTTCTGTGTTTAGGTTTTCATTTTACCTCCCATATACTCCGGTTAGACGTAGTTCCACGTCAAAACATTTTTTTGCGCTTAGTCGTTTTCCCGTTTTGACGAAATTTTTTTTTTAGATAACTATAAATCTCTAATCTGTCATGCCATTTTAGGTCATTTGACATCAATTTTTTTTTAAATTCCGATTTCCGGTGATTTTTCGGTTTTTAAAAAACTCAAATTTAAACGTCTACGACACTAGCAACTGAAATCCGATTTATTTAATATTTTGCGTTGGGTATATTATCGTGCAAATCAAAATTTCATACCAAGTTCCGAATGAAAAATCGTGATAACTAGTTTTATTGGCACCCAAAACCATACGTTTTGTCTCGTATTCCGAAAAAACCGAAAAAGTCCCAGAGTGTCGATTATTGACAATTTTTTTTTCGATGACGGTAGATCTCGACATTTTATGCAATTTAGAGATATTTGGAATCAAAATTTTTATTTGAAAAACCTCGATTTCATAAAACTCAAACTTCGACCGGTTTATGCCACTCTTCCTTAAGTCCGATTGAGCTTATATTTTGTATAGGGTGTTTTTTCGAGGTGGTGAACATTTTGTATAGGGTAAGTTTTTCAAATATTAAGGTCGATTTTTTCCCATATATTCATTGGTACCCTACTGTATACACTAAAGATACAGGATAGTAATTCTCGGAAATATATTGAAGTTTCCGAAGCTTATCTAGGAGAATGTATCGATGAAGTCAACTGCGAATAAATCTACCCCCATTTGAAATCAAAGTATACAAATATTGAAAATTTCTGTAAACTTTTCGGTATTCCAGTCAATATTACGTAAAAGTAGGTAATTAGTGGAGAATTTTGCCATTCCAATACCGTTCATTTATTTTTTTAGAAAAACAAAAAAAAATTACATTTGTTCCAAAATGGGTACTTTTAGGATATGACACAAAAAATCCACTTGCGTAAATTTGTTTTACCGTGTTTTCTTCATCGATGCACCTCTCATTTTTGACAACTGGCTGCTAACATCGGATCCAAACATAATTTTCGTGCGTTTTTGACGCTGAGGAAGCTTTCGGAAAATTGGTGGAAGGCAAATCCAAACACAGGTCCGAAATTTGATTATACGTGATTTCCACCGTGAAGAGTATCAACGAAACATTGCTGAGAAGTATGGAGAAAGCCGTGGTGCAGTTGGTCATCTGGAAACATCAGATGCACGGCAGCGTGGTTGATCGACCGGGAAGAAGACCGAAACGTGACACTGATGCAAGAGCGGACACGCTAATCATCCGGGAAGTAAAACCCCGCGAACAACCATTCGAGCGATTAAAGAGAGGTTGGATCTGAATCGATCGTACACGATCGACAGATTCATCGGAACCGAAGCGAAAACCCTAAAATCTTGGATGGTGATATGGTTGTGTCCCATTCACCCAAATTCCATTCACCCGAAACACGTTTACCCGAAGCACATTTACCCGAATGTAACGCATACCCGAATGACATTCACCCGAATGTAACAAATACCCGAATGCGACATTAACCCGAATGGGATGTTTACCCGAATGAAGAAGGAAAAATTCCGACAAATCAGTTTATGAGTTTTGTCGAATCTGCTGTTGGGAAGTTACGAAGTAAACTGAGAAATTGTAATGAGGAAATTCGAAAAAGATGTTGAAGACTTCGCTGTGTCATTTTTAGAAATTAGTGTAGGCTCAATTGACATGCTGTCTTCTTTCCTTTCCGTATTGCTCTTTAAGACCAAGAGATCATTCAGAAATGAGCATGGGTTATGAAATATTCCGAAAATTAAACAGGTAACTTTAACATAATTTTTTTTAATGAAAATGTGAAAAGTATAGATAAGAAAAAATGGTATTTACGTATTTGCCGCTGCAGCGCAATTTTTATCATGAGTTTATTATTTCGTGATGAAATTTATTTTGAGATCAATGTAATGGGGGCGAAGTCCCCATTTAACGAGGATAAGGAACCAATCCGCCGAGGTGACGCAATCCGAGTAGGCCGCCGACCCGCCGTCGGAAGCAGCGGCCTCTCGCAAGCAAACCTGTGTTCCACCGATTGCCCGGTTTGTTTGAAACATAGGAGACGATCCTTTAGTCAGATCCGACCGAGCGTTAGCGAGCGTTAGACTTCATACGTGTACCTGGTGCATTACGTTTGCCCGGTTAATTATGCATGTCATGCATTTTGATTGCCTGGTTGCAAACGTGATGCACCAGATAAACGTATGGCTTCCGACGCTCGTAAACGGGCTGCGTCATCCATAAGAATGGATGGACTTAATTATACGTTATAAAACTGCATTCTTTCACTTTTCATTATTTTGAATAGGATTTTATTCAATGCCAGTATTTCTCGAATTGTACTTCCCACGAAAAATACATTTTGAATGTAAATAAAAGTATGAGACAAATATGATCTTTATATAACACTGATCAGAATTAAATATACACACAAATACAAATATAGTAAAATTTGTGTATTATTTGAATATATCCTTCTTTTGAGTAAGTGTCGCTTTCGGGTGATTGTTACATTAGGGTAACTGTCGCATTCGGGTATATGTTACATTCGGGTAAATGTTACATTCGGGTAATTGTTGCATACGGGTGAGTGTCAATTCGGGTAGATGTTACATTCGGGTAGCTGTCGCTTTAGAGTATTTGTTACATTCGGGTGAGTGGAATTCGGGTGAATGTCTTTCGGGTAACTGTCATTCGGGTGAGTGGGTTTCGGGTAAATGTGACACAATCGGTGATATAGTAGAAAAATGGTTCGGCTCGGATAGATGTAACCAACAAGTTTAATTATAGAAAGTCTCGGTATTGCAAATCGTGGTAATATACAGCTAGCACTCATTATGCGGACAGCTGGAGAGTTCACATGAATACCATGAATAGTCTCAAAAAATGCTCTGACCTCCGTTACTTCGATCAATACTCAAAACCTTCCCAGCGATTTGGAGCATACAACAGCATACAATACAAGGGTTTGTTTACTTCGCCCAACGCTTACTGTCTTGGAACGATCGTACGGATCTACCCAGACTGAAAATCTTTCGCTCCTGGCATCCTCCATATCATAAGATTATATTTATGAGGATGGACTGAAAAACATATTTTTTTTTTCTTTTTCTTTTTCTATATAATATGGGAATTGATAATAATTGATAATTAATCCGGCAAAAGATTTACAGGTATGATCCAAATTTGTATTTGTGTTACAAGTCCGACTATAAACTCGACGATCTACCAGAAGAGTGCCTGATTAAACGCATTTTACATTACACCAAGAAGCACCTAAGTACCCTGTGAAATTCTGGCCTAATTTTCCTAGCTAACGCTAGAGTCGTGGCATTGTACGTGTTGCTTCATTGGTGTCTTGAATATGGGGATTTTCATAGCAAAAACCATCGATCCTTCCAATTCACCCCAAACTTTCTCAATCAAGAAATATTGAATTTTATTTTAGTAGAAGGTCAAAAAGAGTGACATGATGACTCTTATTACTGCAGAAATAAAGAAATGCCCCAATTAGAATATCTGCTCAAATGTCCAACAGAGTGTCCAAAACAGATGCGCAGAAGAATTTAATCAATTTAATCATTTAATTAATTTTTTTCATGAAACTCCAACAGAGAAAAAACTTTATTCTGACTCATTTTTTTTTCATTTTGTCAAAACGCTACCGAGATAAAGTGACATCTTGCGACCTGATTTGATAGCTTGCTTCAGTTAGAATCTGTACGCAAGGAATCAGCTCTATCACGGTAATATAATAGAATGAAAATGTTGTGACCTCAAAAAAGAGGTTCCTTATTGCACTTGCAAGAAAAAGATATCAAAAAATGTTTCAATTTGGGTTTGTTGGACTCGTAAGCTATTCTTTCAATACCTTGTATCAGTTTTTGGATTCTTGTAAGGGTTGTTCCACTACGACTCGTACTTTGATACTTCCGAATGATACTTTTTCCGTTCGCGAAAACATTTGGGTACCCTACACTCGGTTGATTTGGCCAACTCCAACGATATCGCAGTTGGAGTTGGCCAAATTTAACTCCAATTTAATTTTCATAACAGACTAAAAAATTATAAATTTCGTAACAAAACTTTCATCACCGAAAGTGGAGCACTATCCAAACAATTTGCTGTCATAACATTTCAGATTCGGCTAGTAGGAGCAATGTAGTAAAATGAGCTATGCGTACATATTCTAACTGGGCAAGCAATTGTAATAAATTCAAAATTCAGTCATTTTTGAGTTTTGAATTCATTACAATTAAGCAAATCTCTAGTTAGAATCTGTACGCACAGCTCATAACGAAATAAACATAACGATGCTCATTTACATTTTTTCAACGAATTTAATTTTATTATATTTGATGAATTAGTTCGATCAAAATTATTGACAAAAAAGAGTATTCATTCTATAATTTGTCATTTTGGCAAGTAGTTGACTCTTATCATATTTTTTCTCGGATAGATGGAAATCGGTAAATAAACTTCCATCTCTTTGATTGGAACACGTAAAGTTAAAAAATTAAAGTAAGTTTATTCAAACTTTCTCTGAAATAGCCACACTGCGTTTCATAACTATAGAACCACTAGTTTTTTCTGAGTTTCCAGAAGTCAGAAGAGAAGTCGGTTGAATTGAAGTATATAGTGTAGGATATAACAACTATTATCATTTAAAAGACTGACCATTTGAACTTTATTGTTGTGTTCAGGCGCGAAACATTCGAAAAAAACAAAAAATCCAGTGTTTCATCACTATGGAACCAGATGGAAAAACTCTCACTCCTTCACAAAATTAACATCAATTTAACATTATTTACAATAAGTATCAAATTTGTAGGTCATCTTTGGTTCTCAATCAGTTCAAATAACCCATTCGGGGTGGTTTCGACCAAGCTGCGCCATTTTTTTGTGTGTATCTCGTTCTACACAGAGGATACTTCCCGTTTGAGCTCTTCAAATCACTCATACTGCTTGTAAGCTACATCGTACGATCACCCCTCAGAAGTTCTTGATAGGGTTTTAATCGGGTAAACATGCTGACCAGTCCAGAATCTGAAGCGCTTATTCATCAAACCATGCCATGACTTTCCTCATTTTATGAATTGATACCAAATTACCCAATTATCACCTCTCGCTTTGCTCGAATTCACTATCGTTAGATTGCAAGTGGAATGTAATCCAGGATCCCAACGGTAGTGATCACTTGCCAATCGAAATTTCCATCACCATTGGGTCGAATTCTTCTGAATCTATAAACATGGCATATGACCTCACAAGACACATTGACTGGAAAAAATATGCGGACGCGATTGCTCTAGCCATCAATTCCAAAGATGGTTTACCTCCATTGGAGGAGTATAACTTCCTTTCTCGTTTGATCTATGACAGCGCGGTTCGCGCTCAAACGAAACCCATCCCAGGTTCCACTATTCGTCGAAGGCCTCCCAATCCATGGTGGGATAGCCAATGTTCCAAGCTTTATCAGGATAAATCGAATGCATTTAAAGCTTTTCGGAAAAGTGGAACCATTGAGAATTTTCAAACGTATTTATCCCTTGAAAATCAATTTAAAAACTTGATCAAAGGGAAAAAACGTGCTTATTGGCGAAATTTCGTAGGAGGTCTGTCACGAGAAACGTCAATGAAAAAATTATGGAAAGTGGCTCGAAACATGAGAAATCGCTCTTCAACGAATGAAAGCGAGGAATATTCACATCGATGGATTTTAAATTTTGCATGGAAGGTTTGTCCCGATTCCGTTCCTGTACAAAAAATTGTTCGAGATATTTCACAAGATAGGTGCGATCTTGATTCCGAGTTTTCGATGGTAGAATTCTCTCTTGCTCTCCTTTCATGTAACAATTCTGCGCCGGGATCGGATAGAATTAAGTTCAACTTGCTGAAAAACCTCCCTGATGTGGCGAAACATCGCTTGTTGAACTTATTCAATCGGTTTCTGGAGCATAATATTGTTCCAGATGATTGGAGACAAGTACGAGTTATAGCTATTCAAAAACCCGGAAAGCCCGCGTCCGACTTCAATTCGTACCGCCCAATAGCAATGCTGTCTTGTATACGGAAATTGTTGGAGAAAATGATCTTGTTTCGCCTTGATCGTTGGGTTGAAACGAATGGCTTACTCTCAGATACACAATATGGATTCCGCAGGGGCAAGGGGACGAATGATTGTCTTGCGTTGCTTTCTTCAGAAATTCAAATGGCCTACGCCGGAAAAAAACAAATGGCTTCAGTATTCTTGGACATAAAGGGGGCCTTTGATTCTGTTTCAATAGAGGTTTTGTCAGACAAATTACACTTTCGGGGTCTGCCGCCTCTATTGAATAATATGTTATATAACTTGCTTTGTGAGAAACATTTGAACTTTTCTCACGGAGATTCGGCAGTAAGTCGGTTCTCTTACATGGGCCTCCCCCAGGGCTCATGTTTAAGCCCCCTTTTGTACAACTTCTATGTAAGCGACATCGACAATTGCCTTACACAAAATTGCAGCCTAAGACAACTTGCAGATGATGGAGTGGTGTCTGTCGTAGGATCAAACGAATCCGACCTGCAAGGACCCTTACAAGGTACTTTGAACAATTTTTCAACCTGGGCCATTGGGCTAGGGATCGAATTCTCCACGGAGAAAACAGAGATGGTGGTTTTTTCTAGGAAGCATAGACCAGCAAAACCAAAGCTTCAACTTTTGGGTAAACCGATCACTCATGCTATGTCATTCAAGTATCTTGGGGTCTGGTTCGACTCCAAATGTACTTGGGGGGCCCATATTAGGTATCTGAGTAAAAAATGTCAACAAAGAATAAACTTTCTCCGTACAATTACCGGCACCTGGTGGGGAGCCCATCCCGAAGATCTTATAATGTTGTATCGAACAACTATTCTCTCAGTGATGGAGTATGGCAGTTTCTGTTTTCAATCAGCTGCCAAAACACACCTCATTAAACTCGAGCGAATTCAGTATCTTTGTCTCCGTATTGCGTTGGGATGTATGCC
This sequence comes from Toxorhynchites rutilus septentrionalis, assembly GCF_029784135.1. NCBI lineage: Eukaryota > Metazoa > Arthropoda > Insecta > Diptera > Culicidae > Toxorhynchites > Toxorhynchites rutilus. Next base: position 228,152,482 of record NC_073745.1, on the reverse strand, counting down.
CTCAACGCATACCATGAGTCTCGAGGTTTTGGCAGGCCTACTCCCACTAAAAGATCGCTTCAATTTATTATCTCTTCGGTTCCTCATCCGGTGTAAGGTCATGAACCCATTGGTGATCGGAAATTTTGAGCAGCTGATCGAGCTAAATTTTCATTCTGGATTCATGAGCTCATATCATGAATTCGTCTCCATGCAGGTTGATCCTTCTTCGTATATTCCCAACCGTGTTTGTTTTCCTGACTACATCAATTCCTCTGTACATTTTGATCTGTCCATGAAGCAGGATATCCATGGAATTCCAGATTATCATCGATCGGGGATCGTTCCTACGATTTCGAAGCAAAGTATGGGCGTGTCAATTGTGATAATATGTACTTTACTGATGGGTCCTCTATGAATGAGTCCACAGGATTTGGAGTGTTCAACAATTTTTTTAACACCTCACACAGTCTTCAGTATCCTTGCTCAGTGTATATTGCTGAATTGGCAGCAATACACTGGGCGCTGGACAGCGTCGCCTCACGACCTGTTGAACACTATTACATTGTAACAGATAGTCTTAGCTCTGTCGAAGCTATCCGTTCAGTGAGGCCGGAAAAGCACTCGCCGTACTTCCTTGAGAGAATACGAGAAATTTTGAGTGCTTTATCCAGACGCTGTTATGTCATTACCTTTGTCTGGGTCCCTTCACATTGCTCAATTCCGGGTAATGAGAGGGCTGACTCATTAGCAAAGGTAGGTGCAATTGAAGGCGAAATTTATCAGCGTCAAATCGCCTTCAATGAATTTTATTCTTTAGTTCGTAAAAATACCATCGTTAACTGGCAACGCAAATGGAACGAAGATGAATTGGGCCGGTGGCTCCACTCAATTATCCCTAAGGTTAGCCTCAAACCATGGTTCAAAAGTCTGGACTTGAGTCGGGACTTTATTCGCACCTTCTCCCGACTCATGTCCAATCACTGTTCGTTAAACGCGCTACTCTTTCGTTTTGATTTTGCCGACAGCAATATCTGTGCCTGCGGCCAAGGTTACCACGACGTCGAACACGTTGTTTGGTCGTGCGAGGAGTATCTTGTTGCCAGATCGAATTTAGAAAACTCTCTTCGGGCTAGAGGAAGGCAGCCCAATGTGCCGGTGAGAGATGTGTTGGCTGGTTTAGACCTTGATTACATGTCCCAAATATATGTCTTCCTAAAAGTTATCGATCTTCGTGTCTGATTATCCTTATATCCTTATATTCTCCTTTTCCTTTTTCTTCGCGAGAAATCAAATCCCTTCTTATTAACAATAGAATAAGGTGAACTGTAAAAACATTTTAGATATAAGATAGGCTTAAGAATTGAGTGTAATGAATGTGAGTGTGAATGTGAGAGTGAACATTGTCAACATATCCTTTTATCCCTTCCTTTTCCTGAAGAAAATATGTCACCCTTCTAAACTCGAGTAGACCGCGAGTAATCGGTTTTCTACACCATTAACATTAGAATTAAGGAAAAATGTTTATATATACTTGAAACAATACAGTCAGGAGTTTGGCTCCTTTAAACTTATGTAACTGAGCCTGTAAAAATAAACGATTTAATAAAAAAAAAAACCCAATTATCATATTGGTTTTGGTGTAACAACGGCAGGAAATGATTCTGAAGTACTTCGCTGCACTTCTGACCGTGCCTTGGTGTTAATGGTAAGCTATCTAAACCAGGTCTTTTTGAGAAAATTCTGCCCAAACCATAAAAATTTCATCTCTAAAGCTGCGGTTCCAAAAACTAATGTGGAAGCTGATGCCATGGTTTTTACTGTTTCAGAAGAACTCTTCTGATAAAAAGAAATCTAACTTGAATAGAATTGCTTCCTACTGAAAGGACTTACGGAACGGATCATGTAATTTTTCAACTCGTAACTTTGCAGGTGGCAGATGGTTTTGAAGAAACTATTTGCACAGTGAGAAGTGCGATGAAGTACTTCAGAATTATTCACTTCTTTTTTGCATCAAAAACACCGTGATAATTGGGTAATTTGGCATCAATTCATAAAATCCGGAAGGTCAAGGCATATTTATAAAGATGACCTACGAATTAGAAACTTATTGTAATTCATATGAAATTGATGTTAATTTTGTAAAGGAATGAGAGTTTTCCATCTGGTTCTATATAACTGGAACACTGGAATTTTTGTTTTTTGAATGTTTCGCGCCGGAACATAACAATGTAGTTCAAACGGCCAGGCTTCTAAATGAAGATAGTTATTATATCCTACACTATATACTTCAATTCTACCGACTTCTTACATATCTCTGAAAACTCAGAGAAAATGAGTGGTTGTATAGTTACTGTTAACATTGCCAACGAGTATTACTGATATAAAGTGTTTTTTCTTCTACAATAAAAATGGGTTTCAATACCGCCGAAATTCTTCTTTTGTAGGCGAACTCCACAGACAACCCACACATGACCCCAATGTCCAATGACCCTCTTCCCCTCGGAAGCCACCTGAATTTCAACAGGCTGTTTTCTCAGTTTTCAGCATAGTCGCCTCGAGGGCAATAGCACATACCCACAAATTCGCAGTGGTAAAAGTAAAAGTGCTGCCCCCAAAGCAGCCATCCAATTTGCTGCTGCTGTCCAACATATTTTCCTGACCCTAACAAAAAAGAGGGGGCGTTTGGGGGCGGGAAGGACGCGCGCACACGCCGTGTGTTTTGGGGTAATGTTTATTGAGATTTATTAGCATTCTCATAATTCTTCAACGCTTTTGTCGTTGCCTCGTGGCCCCCTAACTAGCTGCTCCTCCGCTTCCCTGTCGAGGTGCTTTCGGGCCGAGTTGTTCGAGCGTAGGTGGAGGAGGTAAAAAGTTGTTTTGAACGTATACGAAAAAAAATATATCGGTCGTTGGATCTTTGCCTGGGTGTACATAAATTTTAATAACACGAGCAGAAGAGACGAGGAAAGTCTACCTTTCCCTCGCGCAAACAGCCGGAAGAAAGTGCGGCGACATGGAGACACATTTTGCTGATTTGAAATAAAGTGATGTTTTTGGGAGGTGAGGGATAACAGCCTGAAGGACCCATCTCTCCAGTCTTACGGCTGTGACTAAATATCAGAGGAAGAGTCCCCGGGTCAATTCCGTCGGATGCTTGTGGAGTGTTACTCTCCGGCCGAAGCAAGTTCCACTAGGTTAGAACGACGGAAGTGACACAGCAGAGCGGAGGTAAAATTTTATCATTTTCATTTTGTGCAAATGGCTCATTAGGTAATATATATTAGGAAAATTATTTCATTAGTGTGGGCGAGGGAAGGCCTAAATAACAGTACACATGTACCCTCATTAGTGACAACGATGGCAGCAAATGGGATACTTTTTGCTGTTTGCCAAGGTGAAATAGTATCCCTGTGTGTATATTTTTACAAGCGCTTATTGATCATCGCCTTGTCGTAATTAGGAAGATGAAAGGCGACTCCAGACGACACGTGTCCTTTTTTTGTGCTTCTGTAACGTTATCGTCTCACCGAATTATGTCGACGTGTTTATATCGGAGCGTATATGTATGCAACAGATTCTTCTCGTGGTGTGTATCATGTAAAATTTACGATCTAGTTTTTGAACGACATCCGTGTGGAGATTATTAATGATTTGTTGTGCTTCCATCACATCAGTGGGCGAAGATTTATTACACATCAATGCCGGGCAAATATGCATATGGATAAATATTCATTTGTAGCCGAAAGCAACTTCAAAACATTGACTCCATTTGACTTCCCGCTTTACCATTTTACTGACAATGTCGAGCAGGGAAAATAAGACTTTACCAAAAAGCAAAAGTGTTTTCCACCAACCCAACAAGGAAATCGGAGGGAAAGAAGAGTAAGACCGATTCCGAAAAAGCACAAATATCCTGACTTTGTCACCAAAGTACACAAAAAGAAGATAAATTGCCTAGTTTTCAAGATTGAATTTGATTTAAATTTATGATTTTCGGTCCTCGATGGAAAGTCGTGTCAGTGGAAAGGCAGCCGAGAAAAAAAAAACTTTTCCCCTCCACTTTCTTTGTTGTTTGCCACAGTTCAAAGCCCGAAAAAAGCAATCTTTTGCTGCTCGACGCGGGAAAACCACCGACCGAGCGAATTACTTTTAATAAATGGAAAATCTTTGTTTATTTCCCAAAAGCGTGAGCCGCGATGCTCTGCGACGGGTAGGCAGGGGGTGCGGATAAAGTCCACCAATGTGATAAAAGCACACCAAATCACACCATTCACGCCTTGCGAAAGATTTACAATCTTCGCTCGGGGAGACTCCGACTCAGGGTTCGTTTCTTCCGTCGCTATTGGAAATTTTTATTGCGTTTAATCTTAGCGTAATTTTTGTGGGTGTAACTGCCACGCGTAAATCGTGGACGAAACCATTTCCCGACAGTGTGGTTCAGAGACTCGTTCAACTACATCTGATGTATTTGCTGTCGTTTCGGGGGAGCAGATGATATTTTGCTCGATTATATTGAGAAAAATAAAGGAACCCAAAGAGAAACAAAGAATTTATATTGATATGAAAATACAGGAACAGTGCGATAGATTGTCCACACTTACCACCGCGGTTCTCGCTATCCGCTGGCTTAACTTGAATAGCACGGTTCATCTGTAAGAAGAAAGAAATTATGTTTAGCAAACTGAACTCAACCATAGAAAATGGGAAAATGAGGGGGGAAACGAGTGCCGACGCTGCAGGAGCGGAGGATAATAGCCGATGATATTATCGTACATAGGGAACAAATAAAATTGTTAGAGCATAATTTTTCACCCACTTCACGTGAAAGTTGCGCCAAGTCCATAAACAAAGGAAAACCGCCAGGAGGAGGAGGGGGGACGGTCCTAAAGATGGTTTTAATGTTTCCAGCTTCTTATTTTACGTTTAATTCCGGTGCCACGGTGGGAAGCATAACGTCGCCATGAAGAATGGAAATGCCGCTGTCGAGGCTTCGAATCTTCTCTTCACGCGATGATTAAATCGACGAAGCCGCGTGCGCTTCAATATTTTTCCTGGAAGGAAACCCTCGAAGTGAAAGTAATTTTCAATTTAATCCTCCGCCGTTCTCCAAAGCCGCAACAATGTTTCCATTTCATTATGGCTCCCCAAAATTTCAGTGTGTAATTCTGCCACCACTCTTTTGCCCGTGATGGGCTGCGAATCGAAGCTCGCACATAATCCATTAATGCTTGCTCGGCGGAACGCCGCTAGAAAACCGGGAAATGACTGCCACTCGCGCGAGTGAGTGGTGTTTTATTGCAGGGAGAAGAAAACAAGCGGGCTTCGGATGAATGTTAATAGTTGTTTCATCATTTTCAGCTCGAAACCCTCTCGAAATGGCAAAGATAGAGGTATCAAGTTCCTGTAACGTTTGACAAGGCTAGAATGTGGTTTTAATAGCTCACCGGCAGCAGCGAAAATTGTTTCATTCTCCCGACGAGTTGTGACCACAAGTATAGAGTGGGATCCTAAATTAGGAAAAGTAATACCAAGAGTGAATGTCTGCAATTACTCCTCGGTCGTTATGTCGTTAAAGGAGCTTTGGAAAATTGTCACAAGCGGTGATAGGATATAGTAGAGGAGATTGTAAATAGAGCACAATTTTCAAAAAAAAATCAATTGCGTATGTGCTATATTCGGATAAAAGGAATTCGAGTAAACGACATTTGGATGTTTGTTACTTTTGGGTGAATATTCCTAGAGTAAATCTGTTTCCGAATATCCTTCTTCTTATTCTTCTTGAATTATAGAGGCTTCAAATTCTGAAAGTCCGTTCGCCTCTGCTTCCGGATGTTTTGTGATTGTGTAATTGTGTAGTTATTTGATTAGAGGTACAACAATCGTAAGAAATCGGAAATTCCCTAAGATTTGTTTGATATACATATACATTAGAATCCCATCCCAGCCTGTCCGGTTTAGGTTATTAAAAATCAGAAGCATTTCCATTTTCCCATACATTTATTTTGTTCATTTGTGTGCTTACCTACACATACCGTCAATAAGAAGTAGCTTATGCAGCCACGAGGGTATAAACAACGAAGGGAATATTTTAACTAGGATATAAATAGTGGATACCCGTTGAGGAAAATGCTCAATCTCTTGCTATACTCAAAGCAGCGATCATCGATTGTTCTGCTTGTTTCGCGTCATCATAGGAATTTTGTTTCTCCACTCGAGTTGTGGACGCGACCAAATATCACACTTGCTGATGCCTCTGGCACTGCAATCAATGCATCTAACTGACGCTAACTGGAGAATCATCAAGCTAGGCCATCGTTGACTCACCAAGAAAATAAATTTCATTCTGGTATTTTGTGTGTGACTCGGTTTCACGTGCCTGTTGCAAAACTCTCTTCACGTAGGGTGACAGCTACGTTCATCTCGAGTATAAGGAAGCAATACAACTCCTTCCGAGGCTAGTTATATCAACAGAAAGAGTTTCTCTCGATATTAGCGCAAAATGGTGAGAAATGTGTCACTTCAAGCCACCGATGTATGACTTTGTGTGCGTGCTTTATTGAACGCTTGTTTGGTGCTAGTTGGTTTGCGTTTTACGAACGATGTCTAGAGGAATATTTCCACTGAGGTTACATTGAATAACATCTAGTGTTACACCAGAGAAGACGCACCACGCTAGATATGAGGTACAGACTAGGGGACGTTGCTGATTAATGGTCAGCAGCATCCCAATAGGAAGTATCCCGTGTCGGGCACATGTACAGAGCATTGGAGGCAGCAACATCCCAATTACGAGATTTATTTTTCATTTTTGTAATTGTAATACTAACCTCGAGCCGACCGCGAGGAATCGGTTACATATTACTAACATAGATAATAAGAAATACTGTCAAAATATTGAACTCCCGGCCCTGTCAGGCTAACGCCATATGAACCTTGATAAAAATATATATTTTGGAAAAAAAATCTAGCGTTACACTTGATACTTACAAGTATTGCCAGTGGTGTTGTTTCCATTCGGTGTCAAGGATAGATTGATGAATTTAAGGGATGTAGTGCCTGTGCAATCAGTATACAATTGCCTGTGGCCGAGTGTGTGTCAAATGCGAAAAAGGCCACCGGAATAGCACTCGTTATTAATACTTATTGCAATAATTACAATACTATACTAAATAATTACATAGTCTTACGCCAACAATGCGATCGTGTCTTGTGATGTCAGTTATCGTACAATCAAATTTCAATCATGCGTACTCCGATCCTACGTAACCATAACCTTACCCAAAAGATTTGGAAACGATTCTAATATTTCAAGAAATTTTAAGCGAAATGGAATAGTGCATTATTATGAATACCAAAACGCATGTTCCCAAGCTGGGGAACAAAATTTTTCAAGGTGCACTATTGTATGCCGTGAGGTAAATGGAGTTTGTATGAAGTTCGATAAATCATCTGAATAACTCGTAAATAGAGCACATCAAATTATTCTGGGCTTCGATGCAACTCCGAAAAAAAGAATAAAGATACTGGTAATCTTAAAAAAATCACAGAAACCAGAGATATATGAACAGAAGTTTCAATGAAACATGCGTTGGCTATGCATAAAAAAAAATTAGAAATTTTAAAAAAGTTGGTACGAGCACTGGCTCTCCATATCTTCTTGTTAGACGTGATCAAACATAAAAAACTAGCCAAAAGAAATGTGCTTCGACAAAGTTGTTGGAATGAATGTAACTAACACAAATAAAACAAGGCGTGAATAAACTGGTCAATAACTAGCTGTTTCATCTCACAATATTATTTGTTAGTCCATTATTTAGGTGGAAAACTTAGAACTGATTCTGTGTTCGAACAAGTTGTGATTTATAGCATATCAAGAGGCACATTAGATTAACTAGCCAATCGATGAATTATCGCAACCATTGATTTATTAATGTATTTGGAATTTTTGCAACACTTTCATCTTTTATGTAAACCTATTTGTTTTGAAAAATTTGATGAAAAATTATTTCTTCAATGAAACAAAATTCAAAAATTTGATTTGATTGATGAGATTTGAAAATTAAAGTTTTTTCAATACAATGATTCAACCCATGAACTTCGATTTCTCAAGAAAATCTCAAACTTTCGCTGTAACCTTCATCAGCTACAAATTGACCATTTTATTTTTTTCTATGGTAAAATCACAAATTAAGCATATACCAAGCTTCAAAAAGATTTGAGGAGATATTCGTTGAAATATTTATCAAAACCAAGTAAAACTCACGTTTTTTTTTACGCATATCTCACTTCATGTGCGAAATTTCGAATCGAAGTATTATGAAAGAGCTAAGCTAAGCGTTTTTAGTTAGAATTTGTTAAAGTCAAGTTAGAATTTAAGCTTAATAGTTCATAGCCTTCCACTTAAAATTTTTTAATAACTCTGTATCTGTTGAAATTTTATCTAATACATAGCCAAACTCACACCTTCATTGCTTTCATCATAAATGAGTCTAAATGAGATTATCACTAAGGTACTTGACATCCTATACCCAGAAAAACTGTGAAAACTGTGTCTTTGAAGACATATCACACTTGCGAGAAGATTGGATTCTAGTCGCATAGGTCTAGTCTAGTTGAAGTAATTATTGGGGAAAGTGGAAAATATTGAATTTTTGGATCACCCTAAAATTGAAATGGGCACCCTAATAAAAAAATAAAAAGTACCGGTCTAATGTATTACGATAAAGAACAAAATTACCACTTTTGACAAAAATCTGAAAACCACTATATCGGTTTGGCATGGAATGGCTGAACTTATATAAATATTTTTTTAATCATTTCAAAACGAATAACATGAGAATCCCGCATATTTTCGACGTAGAACTACGCAATTATATTATGCACTCCAAAATACCCCCAACTTGCATGTAATTACAAAGCGGATTCCCCCAGGCACATTAATTTAGAAATCCGTGTTAGGGAAACACAGCTCGGTGGGAACAAAAATAATCCCGACTTGCATGTACATTTGCAAAGCGGATTTCCACAGGTACATCTATTTTGAAGTCTGTGTTGGAGAAACCGTAAATCGGGCCAATCAGAACTTGGCAGTTAGGGCGTTTAGTTAAAGCTTGACATTTTACAGTTATTCAATTGTTCATCTCATGAAAAATAACATTTTATTAATTGTAATAGACGCGTAGAAATATCTCCTATCAATTGAGGCAAACATCTTTCCGATCTGTTAAGAAACGTTCGAGTTATAAGCATCCGAAATATGGGTAGGGTTAGCATAAAAATCGGCAGAACAAATGCGTGGGAAAAAGGAAGTTCTTCCAGTTTTCATGAATTTAAACCGTTTAGACATTAGCGAATTGTAATATATAGCAAATCAAACAAATCTTAGAGAATTTCTGATTCGATTGGTATGCAAATCATGAGAATTCGTTAACAGTGAAAATTGTTATTAACGATAACTTTATTTTATAAAAACGTGACCTGTTTTCTGATCTGGCACCCTTCCTGAAAGACGTAGTTCTACGTCAAAAAATTATATTTTATTTGTAATGAAAAAAACAGGAAGTGGGTTATATCTATGGTATAACCGCAAGGGTGACGTAGGACTATCGTTGATTTAGAGATCATTTGTTTGAAGTTGAATCTAAATCCATCCTGAATGAATGAATAAATAAATATTTGGGTGACGAGAGTGTTACGTTGGAGCATCAAGGTTTTATGCATCCAATATTGGATACAAAAAACCTTGTTCTGAAGAATAATCTTCAGAAGCTTTCCTGCTAACTGCACTTGATTGACAAATCACAAAACCAAATGTATGTGGTCGCAGTATTATAGGGATAGAAAACATTAAAATAAACTCGCTTGAATGTAATTTTCAATTCCAAGGGGAACTGGCAGATTATTTTTCAGCACCGATCATTTCTTTCCAGGTTTCCTCTCGATAACCAGCAAACGAAAAGAGTTGCGCACGTGTATGTGTGTGTGTGTGGCGGCTGCTTCTATGTCTTCCCGAGGAACCGTATTTCGATGCTGATACTCTCTTGGTCACGAGAGTATCAGCATCGGCTTTTCTGCGCTCCCTCACAGTTAAAACAAACTGATTGCATTTCAGGTCAGGTCAGGCCAGGTAATGAATCCCTCGATCCCTCGCCGTTCAGCTCGTTCAGTAACGATGTTGTCTTGTCGATGTCCTCAGGCGTCGTGCACAAATTACGTAACGCTAAAAATCCGAATTCTGAACCACCTCTCCCCCCCCCCTTTCGTAACGCAATTTCCTATCTCTAATAAACAGAAAGTAACGCAACATCTACCCCCTCCCCCCTTATCGCGTTACGTAATTTGTGCACGACGCCTCACGAAGAATGAATCGGTTTCACCACCACAATATCATTTCAGTATGCTTTTCGTGCGTGATTGAATCGAGAGAAGGTGTGGTTTACGATGGCAATTTGGAAGGCAAACTAGAGGAGAATGAACTCTCTGAGTATGAAAATTTCGGCGACTGAGCAATAATCGATTGAAAATTATATAATTTTCGCGATACGAAACATTTTCCGTTTTTCATGTTATGCATCCATTATTGGATACGAAAATATCCTACTGATGGGAAAGAATAATCTTCAGAAGCTTTCCAGCTAATTACACTTGATTGAAAAATTACGAAATCAAATGTATTTGGTCGCTGTGTTCGCCATATAATTAGAAAACATTAAAATAAACTCTTTCGCATGGATGTATTCTTCAATTCCCAGGGAACTGGCAGATTATTTTTCAGCAACGATTAGATCTTTCCGGAATTTTCTCGATGCTGTATGGCATCCACACGAAAATTCTCGTTTCAGTTTGGCCTGTAAAAACTTTTCTAAACTCTAATTCATCAAATTTGGAGCCCTGAAAAGGGCCGTTGATTATATGCTAAGCTAATATAGCACCCTCTCCTTGGATTCGATGGGCCAGCTGAATGTCCTTGGGCATGATGTGACGCGTTTTGCGTGGATAGCACACAAATTGGTATCTTCGAATAAGCCTCCTGCAGCGTCATAGCCGCGGAACTTTGGAAGCGCAAGTCGGTTTTGAAGTCCTGAGCAATTCCACGATCCAAAAGCTGTAAAGGTAGCTTGCGGATCAGCAATTCGGTCGACTTCCGATAGCGATGAATTTCACGCAAAGTTCCCGGTCGATAGCGATGTGGCTTCTTCACCTATCCTGCGGCTGGTGCGCTTATCCGAGCTGCTTTCGTGTGCCTTACCACTGAAAGACTAACTATCTATCTGCTTGGTCCCAAACAAACGAGTCGTCACGGTGCGAGAGTAGAGTAAGAAATGAACGAAAGCAAAGGAAGCGTCATTTTATAAACCATAAAAGTATAGAATCTAAACCCCACCCTTATTATATTCGTTGCTTACCCTGAGAGAGAAACGAATAACATCGAAGTAAGTATACAGTAATGTATTTGAATCCGGACACTTTGCGTTACATTTAATACCATACCGCAGCCACAACATTGTCTGCATGTTGAATTAATGCGATTGATTAGTAACTATCAAGAAACTATCAGTAACTATATTAGCAACTATTAATCGCATAAATTCAACATGAAAAAAATGTTATGGCTGTGGTATGATATTGAATGTAATGCAAAGTGTCCGGATTCAAAAGCATTACTGTAAAAAAGAGTTAACTCGACTGAAATTTTTTCGGTTCGGCCTGCAAAAACGAAATTAAGAGCCCCCGCCGACTGCAGACTGACTTGTCGACCGATAGTTCGGTCGGCTTCTTAATCAGTACGGAGAAAAAAAGTCTGTAGTGTACAGCATAATGCATAGACGTAAGTATGAGCTTCCCCATCTCACATTCCAATAAGATTAATGGGTTTCCAAGTGGGCGCGCTACATACGGATACGAATGATTTCAATAACCTGTTTTCGAAGCTATCATTAAGCTACTGAAACAATTTTTCGACTCAATAAATAGCAATCATATAACTCTTGGACATTTTATCTTTTGTATGAAATGATTATCATACTGTTCCGTTGATCCGAGGCAGAATGAATCACGCTTAAAGAAGGAATGGATTTTTTCTTGGAATTTAGTCAGCAGAAATAATGCCCTTTCCCAACAATTAAATACGACAAACGGTAAACAGTTTCATCAAAGTGATTTCTTCGATATGGGGATATATTCACTACAACATGTCATATATTTCATATTCTTCATTATCAAATCCATATCCATGGCACCTACCGGTAACGAATTATTATCGAAACCACGATTTTCGCTAAATGCTCCTTTCAGTTTGGCCTGTACAAAACTTTTCTGTACTCTAATCCATCAAATTTGGAGCCCTGAAAAGGGCCGTTGATTATATGCTAAGCTAATATAGCACGCTCTCCTCGGATACGATGGGCCAGTTGGATATCCTTGGGCATGATGTGACGTGTTTTGCATGGATAGCACACAAATTGGTATCTTCGAATAAGCCTCCTGCAGCGTCATAACCGCGGAACTTTGGAAGCGCAAGTTGGTTTTGAAGTCCTGAGCAATTCCACGAACCAAATGCTGCAAAGGTAGCTTGCGGATCAGCAATTCGGTCGACTTCTGATAGCGACGAATTTCATGCGAAGTTCCCGGTCGATAGCGATGTGGCTTCTTCACGCTTCCTGCGGCGATGCGCTTATCCGAGCTGCTTTCGTGGTGCCTTGCCACCGAAAGACTAACGAGCTGTCTGCTTAGTCCCGATGAAACGAGTCCTCACGGTGCGAGAGTAGAGTAAGAAATGAACGAAAGCAAGGGAAGTGTCATTTTATAAAACATAAAAGAATCGAATGTAAACCCCACCCTCTTTATTGTATAAGCTTACTGTATACTCACGAATATAATAAGGGTGGGATTTAGATTCTATACTTTTATGGTTTATAAAATGACGCTTCCTTTGCTTTCGTTCATTTCTTACTCTACTCTCGCACCGTGAGGACTCGAGCTCGTTAGTCTTTCGCAGACAGCTCGTTAGTCATTCGGTGGTAAGGCACACGAAGTCAGCTCGGATAAGCGCACCAGTAGCAGGATAGGTGGAGAAGCCACATCGCTATCGACCGGGAACTTTGCGTGAAATTCATCGCTATCAGAAGTCGACCGAATTGCTGATCCGCAGCTACCTTTGCAGCATTTGGATCGTGGAATTGCTCAGGACTTCAAAACCGACTTGCGCTTCCAAAGTTCCGCGGCTATGACGCTGCAGGAGGCTTATTCGAAGATACCAATTTGTGTGCTATCCATGCAAAACGCGTCACATCATGCCCAAGGACATCCAGCTGGCCCATTGTATCCGAGGAGAGCGTGCTATATTAGCTTAGCATATAATCAACGGCCCTTTTCAGGGCTCCAAATTTGATGGATTAGAGTACAGAAAAGTTTTTTACAGGCCGAACTGAAAGGAGCATTTAGCGAAAATCGTGGTTTCGATAATAATTCGTTACCGATAGGTGCCATGGATATGGATTTTTTAATGAAGAATATGAAATACATGACATGATGTAGTGAATATATCCGAAGAAATCACTTTGGTGAAACTGCATTATAAAATTATTTGTGTACGAATGCCGCAATCGATAGTCGACTCTAATTTGCGCTGGGTAATTTCCTCGGAGGACTCGATTCCTCCTTTGAGCATTAATAATCTCTTTCTGGCAAAACGATGTGGTATGAATCACATTATTTGAATGATAGAATGAATAAGTTTTCTGCCAATTTCCTTCAACCTCCAAACGTATTTTTCTCCCGTTTGTCGTTTTCGCGTTCGCTAATCCTTTCTCACAACACCCATTTCTAGTTTGAGAAATTGTTGAGTAAACATTGTTTGTCAGTGCGCGTAGAGCGGGAATTCCTAAAGATTCATTGCACCTCTAATAAATTGCCGAAAGACGTGGTCTTACGTTGATCACACTTGATTGAAAAAATCAAAAACGAAATGTATTTGGTCGCAGCATTATATGAGTAGAAAGCAAATAATCGCTCGAAAATGACTTGATTTTCGCGATGTGAAACATTTTCCGTTTTTCATGTTATGCATCCAATATTGGATATGAAAATTTCCACTGATGGGGAAAAAAATATTCAGAAGCTTTCCTGTTAATTGCGATTTTTTTTTTCCCCAATATATATTTTATATATTATAATATATTTTATATATTAAGGCTCGTTAATTGCGATTGATTGAAAAATAACAAAACCAAATGTATTTGGTTGCAGTGTTATATGGATAGAAAACATTAAAATAAACTATTTCGCATGAATGTATTTTTCAATTACCAGGGGAACTGGCAGATTATTTTTCAGCAACGATGATAGCAACGAGAATTCCGCGCGTGTATGTGTGTGTGTGTGTGGCGGCTGCTCCGATGTTTCAAGCGGAACCGTGGCATCACTCTCCTCCTGATGGATTCCCTTTTGGCCTCAGGTGCACAAACAGGCTCTTGGTGACACCGTTCATCAGCGCTTTCATGATAAACGAAATTAGCTTCACAACAACAGCGACAACATGCTCCAATCGCTGTTCAATCATAACTGAGTGGGTTTACGAGCGGCGCTCGCTTATATACCGATTGGTGATTTCAATAGCCTGTTTTGAAAGCAATTTTAAGACTATTGAAACAAGTTTTTGGATGAAAAAGTAACAAGTATAGAACGCGTAGACATTTTATCTTTCAAATGAAGTGTTTATCATACCATTCCGTTCAGTTGTTTAAGAGCTATTAACGCTCAAAATCTCGGTCTCCGGCGTAACGCTTTCGTTCTCGAAAGTTTGGTTTTACACCCCGGTATAGAAATGAAAGACGTAGTCCTACGTCAAAATCGGCAATTACTTTTCGGGCAACTCAATATTTGGGAACCGCAGGGAACTTCGAACCAGTAATTTCATCGTGCCAACCAGGGCTCGGCGAAGTCATACTCAGGATAGTCAGTGGACTGTGAAGAAATTCGCCTTCGTATTCCATTGGAAATGTGCTCCCTTGGCCGAGTGGTTAGCGTCATAACTAACATGCCGGGTGTTCGGGTTCGATTCCCATTCTGGTCGGGGGAATTTTTCGTCAAAGAAATTTCCTCCGACTTGCACTGTGATCACGCGTATTCTAGAACTTGCCACTCAGAATGCATTCAAGGCGTGTTATTTGGCATAGAAATCTCAACTAAGTACTAATAAAAATGACGCAAGTAATACTACGTTGAGACGGCGAAGTTTCCCTAGGAACGTTAGTGCCATTGAAGAAGAAGAAGAAGAAGAAGAAGAAGAAGATTCCATTGGAAATGAGTTTTGGCTTCTTCCAGCAGTTTCTCCGTCAACATGACTCAACAGCCATTCGGGCGTTTAGTTGCTATCTCCCTCTACGACTCGATAATCTCAATTCATTCTTCCTTATCAAATGGACTTCATTGCATATTGAAGTGACTTCCTCCAAAATGAATTCTTTTTTGTCTCTCACGTTTCACTTATGCATGTATCGTTGTGTGAGTTCAACGTGGTTTGACATATACTAGATTTTTTTTTGTATCGTACACGAACATTATTCACACATATAAAATAGCGCACAGTATTGTGTTCAGAATCACTGACGAATTTATGAATTTTGTAGATATCAACCTGTTTTTTGTATGTTTTTCTCACAAAATTGAACTCGGAGACAAAGTGAACTAACATTTTGTTTAGAATTACTCCCAAATAACTGTCTGATAACGTCTAAGTTCGTTGGTTTGAGTTCAGACAGTAGACAATAAACCGTTCATTAATGGTGTTACAACTTTTTTGCATCAGAAATCAACTTCTCGTTTCACTTTATATGGACGTTAGAATAAGATTGTGTACGCGGGTAACGAGATTCGTGTCAGGAGGAAGTAGAAGTGTAGATTGAAGTCAGTTGAATGAAAAGGCAGATTTGTATTCATTAGTCACATCAATTAGAATAATGTTTGACAAGAATAGTTCATCATTCATCCTCGCTCTCAACGCTCGTCAATTCATTTTCAAGTTCATTTTTCAAATTATGCTCACCGCGAGTGCCGAAGGGGTCCTAGTCGAAGCGAAGCTATTGAGGGGAGAGTTGATTTTAATTTTTCATCTTCGAAGATTTCGGGCTCTGGTCGGCAGTAGGGGAGCCGCGGGTAAGACGGACAGTGGGGGTATAATGGACAGGCTTTATAGTTGCAGTGGGAGTATAATGGATTTGTATAGTTGCATTATGAATTTCGAATTTCTGTTGATGGGAAACCCTTCTACATGCTTTTCTATAATATTTAAACCATCATATGACAATGAATACTGATCAAAAGAGGAATAGAGAAACAAAAACCGAAAATCGAACATGATTCCGCGTGTGGATGTAACTTTTGCGGCTTCGATATTGAGCATTTTGAGTGGTTTAATTGCAAAATTGAATTCGCTGATGGTTATATTTCGATTTGTGAGTTGGCAGAGAAGCGAATTCATTCGTAAGTGGCAAATTTAAATTATTGAAATAATTGCACTGGTGGGGTTAAATAGACAGTCACATCCATAAGCACATTCAATGCATGATGGAAAGTGAAGGGAACGGTAACGGTATTGAACTAAAGAGACTTTAAACTCTGAGAGTTCATTCGTCTCTATACAAGTGAAGGGAAGAATATTGAACTCTTTTTTATATTGCTTTCTCTGTTTGTTCTATTTCAGTTACTGGACGCATAAACACTGAGAGAGAGCGAAATTATTCCTCTCGCGAGCGATAAACTTCTACGCTTCATGTATTATGAACCTGTCCATATACCCTCCCCCCCTCTACATGTCCATTATACCCGCACCGATAAAAATGTTCTACTTTTCGGCTTGTTTTATTTTCAGTAAAAAACATGGAAAACACATTTTTATAAAACATTTGGCCAGTTATTTCGAAAACCAGTATATTGAACTGTAAGAAACTGATTTTAATTTTTTGAAAACATGAGTTTCCAAATATACAATTAAAGTTTTCCTTAACATGTCCGTCTTACCCCCATCTCCCCTACTTGAAATTAGCTAGAATTAATCCAATTCTTGGGTCTGAAAATATGCCACTGCATTCTGACAGCTGCTAAGCTTGGCTAACCTCCAATTTGAGATTTGTCTAGTTTCTGGTTTGAAATTTCATAATGATGACCGAGTACCAAACAACGGACAAACATTTTATTTTCAGAATTAAACATCGAGGACACATAAGGGGCACGACTACCCGCAAGCCTTCGAGAAATAGAATTATCCCCAGCTTCCATTGCAATGTAAATAATCTGAAAAAGGTTCCCGGCCGAAGCCAAAAAAACTTTTCGACCTTTCGCTGCCCTCATCATATAGAATGAAAATATTTGCAAACTTCGTTCGTTAGTTCGTTCGTGAAAGAGGAATTAGTCAATAAATGATAATCGAAAGCGAAATACAGTGTGAGGGGAACACTTTTGATTATGTCATCCATGAAATCCCATCAACCGGCTGAGCCGGGTAATCGTGTCCTCTTCGATTGGCCGCCGCAATCGGGAACCCCGGGTATTGATTCAAGCACTCTCGAGCACCGTGTTTGCGTCGTCCAAACAGAAGACCGAAGGCTTATGCTTAATATTTTAATGCATTTTTCTGTTTCTGCCGAATCTCGAGAGACAATTTGTATTTCTTTGTGGGGAAAGTTTCTGTCATTTCTCGGGAAAAAGTTTCGCCTGATACGGGGCGGGGGGGACTGATTTTCGTTCGATTGCCGGATAGAAGATGGAAGATTGGTCGCCCGGGAGATGGAGATTCGATGTCAAGTGGAAGCGATGCTCGAGTCTAATTAATTAATTGCCAGATCGATCCCTCCATACAGTGAGCGATGGGAGTTCGCAGCGGTGGAAGTGAATGGTGTAATAAATAAATTTTCAAAGCGAATGATAGACCAAGGATGAGCAGAACAATGTCTTTGTTGGATTGGTTCCTTCAGTTTCGATCATTCGCACTGTCTGTCTGGTGCTGTGTGGTGGCCTGTTACAGAACTCGAATTCCAACCAAATGGAAGACCAAAGTTGTGCACGCTTGATTGAGCCTCTTTCGGTTGAGCGATATCGCCATATCGCACACACAAAACCTGGAAGTGGGGGAGAACTGGATAAGTGTGGTTTTCCAGTCCGCCACCACTCAACCCCGACTCACAGAATGACTCTGCTGGCTGTGTGTAGGCCGGAATGAACCATTGTGTGCGGTCGCGCACAAACACACATCCATTAACGTAATTAGTTACCATTTATATTATGTTTCAGATTATAACAAAGTGTTCGAAATAGATAACAGTGGGCGAGTTTTGGCCCCGTTGTGTGCGGTTCAATGCGAGGGATTTTCCTTCCCGGACGGAACTCCGTCCGTTCATCCGGTTTTCACCTGGTCCCCACCACTGCCGATTGGGAGAAACATATGTCTTCCCGTAGCCACACACACACTCAGACGCGCATTTTTCGAAAACTTGGAACCACATCGGGCACTCCGGCTCTGTGGCATAATAGTAATTTAGTGAGATTGGCTAATGGCTATATTTGGGTGTAATAGAGTATAAATCAATAGCACTGGTAATAGATCAAAAACCCACTTTCTGATTAGGCACAGACATTCAAACTGAACCTCCCTCTCTGTACATTCGGAGCTTCGTGGGGACCGTCGGAAATACGGCGTTCGTTGGTATATATGTGTTTGCTTGACATGAATGTACGCGCGAAGCCCGGAATGTAGAGGATAGATAGTGACCGCTATCGATTTTCCTATATTTACGATTAGCTGACAGGTGGATTACGTTCGGTAATGTGATACGAAACCTGTTGGAAGTTGCCTCAGAGCAACCGTGAACGAAAGCTAGGTCAAGCACTTGGGTTTTTCCAAGTTGGAATTCAAACTGCGCGAACTTTGTATGACTAATGGAACGAGTGAGTGAGTCTAATTGCAAGGAAATATCACGCACTGTGCAATCCAGATAGCTGCAGGCTCCGCGCTTAAAGTGCATCGTAAAATGCAGGAAGGATATATTAACATAAACACAATGAGTCGGAGCTGAAAGCGCACTAAGCGAAATTTGCAACTTCCTTCCGGAGAATCGTCGCTTCAGAACATATGCACTCTAACACAATGGAGCGATGTGGCAGAAAGCGGTTGCACTTTGCAGTCATCCCCACGCGGCAGGACGATGTGATGCGCCGCTGCCGCCACAGGACATTAGCCATCAGAAAGATTCCGGCTCACAGCCAACGCCGTTGCGGGAGGAACTGCCGGGCAAAGGTGCCAGATTTCCGAAAAAATAATCGTAGATATATAAAATACGCAGAAATACGGTTCTGTATGTCAAATTGACCGTATTTTCGATATTAAGATTAATGAAACTCGATCTAATTTGAATCGCAGAACGATTTGTAAATTCTCGAACATGAATTTTTCAGATCTTTTTATCAGCGGAGCACTTGCAATACTGAACAATTATTCTCCTAAACTTTGACGGTTTGTGATAATCGTATAGAGCAATTCCACACCAAATCACCCGAAGAACAGACAATTACGACGCGATCCTTTTCTTTTCGAAACTTGGTACATATGATGGAAACTACCGTCATAATATTCATTATCATATGATCAATTAAAATTACGACTGATTTCTAAAACGAGCGTATTCAAAATCATTAACCTTTCTTTCATAACATTGTGACTCGAAATCCAGAATGTGATTGAACTATGCTCAATGTGGTTGGAAAATTAATTAATTTTTTAGGGAAAATAACGTACACTGTGAAAATTCTTCCTCAAAAGTTGAATTTAATATTAATAACTTTTATATCTTAAAACAACCCCTTCAATATTTTGTTTGTATGTTTTTATTTGAGCCCCCTATTAATCCTACAAATTTTTACGTATAGTGGTGCCGTATCGGATTCTCCAAGATGGAGATGTATATATATTTTTTTAAATTAAAAAAAATCGATACTTTGTGAAATCGTAACCATTCAAAGTAACATAAAAATGGAATGCGATTCTACATGAAAATATGAAAAAAGTGTGAAACTTGTTGCAACGTTATGTTCATTAATTTTGCAACCATAACTGGCGTGAAGCGTGAGCTGGTGCGTTGTCGTGAGAGAAAAGGACTTTTTTGTGAGTCATTCGTGGATGTTTTTCTTGATTTCAGAAGGTTCAATAACAAAGCAAAAATATGCACTTGTAATAGTTTTACTCTTTTCCAGATAGTTGATGAGGATTATTCCTTGTAAATCTAGTAAGACAGTCGCCATAATCATTCCGGCCGATGGAACGGTCTGCACCTTTTTTGGCACAGGTTTCGTCTTGGTAACCCATTGTTTGGATTGTTCTCTGTTTCTCAGAAGTGTGTTGATTCATCCACGTTTCATCCACAGTGACGGAACTACGCATAAAGTTCTCTGGATTTGGTAATGATTTGCTACAAAGCTTCCTTTTTTGGTCAAGCGTGAGCAATCGTAGCACCCATCTTGCGGATAGCTTCGTCATGTCCACATGTAGATGAAGAATATTATGTACCCTAGGGTGGCAGCGAAAATGATTATGTCAAGTTTCAAAAACCGACCATGTACAATTTGTTTATTGGCCCAAAAAAAAATACCTGTGCAAAGTTTCAGCTCAATCGGACATGATTTAGGGGTGCCTCAAAGCGCTCAAAGTTTTGATTTTTTGATTATCGAAAATCCTCGGAAATTTGAAAATTTGGAAAATAGAAAATTTTTTATCGACGCCAAATGTACTAAAAAGGCATAAAACGCCGAATTCTGGTGTTTTTTTTTATTAAATCGTTTATTTTTACAGGCTCAGTTACATAAGTTTCAAGGAGCCAAACTCTGAACTATATTTTAACTAGAATATAATCACATGTTTCCTTAATTCTAGGGTTAATAAAATAGGAAACCGATTACTCGCGGTCGACTCGAGTTTAGAAGGGTGACACATTGAATTCTGGTGTTATCTCGAAACAAAATTTTTGGCCGAAAATTTACTTTTTGAGACTTAGCTTGAGTGGTCAAAAAATCAAAACATTGAAAGCTACGAGGCACCCCTAAATCATGTTCGATTGAGCTGAAACTACACAGGTCATTTTTATGGGCCAATAAACAAATTGTTCATGTTCGGTTTTTGAAATTCGATGATGAAATTTTTTCCATACATCCATTACTACCCTAATGTACCCGTTTATTCGAGATGCTAACAGCCCTGATTTCGGGAGTAGTAACCTCAACAGGGCGTCCAGAACGTTCAAGGTCACTTGTGCCCATATGACCATTTAGAAACCACTTGTTAGCTGTTCTAATTTAAGGTGAGAAGTGAAAATCTAAACACTGGACATGTAGGGATCAATTTAAAATGACGAATGCGGTTAACTCGACCATTCCATAATAGATCGCAAAGATGTTTATATATCTCTGTGAGATAAACAATTAAAAATTGTTGAACAAATGAACGCGCTAAATTCTAAAACGTAGATATTGAAAATATTGACCATATTTGTGCCAAAAGGACGAACGAGAGCAGCTGCGAAAAACAATCTAAATACATCGATAAAACTGCGAAAACTATCATAGCAATCCACCGTGCATATCATTCTATCCAAGAGAAATAAACAAAATAAAGAAAAGAAGACACCAGATAAATTTTGAGGTCTCTCTCGTCTACCTCAGTCTCACACAAGCTAGCGAGCAGACATGAGTCTTTCCTAATGCTGAAATCAGCGATAGAATAGCAGCAGCATCAGTGGAAAGGATCTCAGCAGCAGTAGCAGAGACAAACGAGTATTCGTTTTGAAACACACACAGTAATGTAAAATTGATCGGTTGAGCCATCGCATCACAATGTAGAATAATTGTGCTGTTGGGAAAAATGTAATCGGATGAATCAACCAGCTGCTTGCATAAATCAAGATTCTTTTAAGGGCCCTTAAAACTAAATATCACTAAGGATTTATTTCAAAATTTTATATGCATTCTAAACTTATATCCGAAATTATGAATTTGAATTGATTTTTATAAAACTAAATTTCCCGTGAACATTCTTGTGTGATTTTCGCAGTGTGTTGGGCTTATTGGTGAGTTTTAGCGATCAAACGTTGAGTTCTTGCATTGTTTCCGAGTTGAGAGTGGCGTCAAGGTAGAACACATTGCATGACGGATGGGAAGAAGGTATTTTTCAGCAGTAAGAGCTATGTTCTTCGGCTGAAAATTGAAGGTGAAAACAAAGAATCTGATTCGGATATTCTGTTGCCGTTTTGGGAGCGCAATTTGAGGATTATTTGTTTGCTAATAATGTTTTTGGGATAACTGGAGATGTAATTTGGCTAAGAGATACAGAAAAACAGCTTGGATATCCGATAGTTATTTAAGTAAACAACAGTTGGTGTAGTCCCACGTCTCTTCGGTAATGTCCCCGATATTACCACCCTTATTGTTTTTTTTTTTTTTGACGTAGGACTACGTTTTTGATTTCTATATAAAGGGGTCACTCTACGAAAAATGTACCGTTTATTAAGAGTTTTCAAATACATATTACGCATAATCATTGTTACGATTTATGTTATGATGTATACCATTAGACGGAAAATTTATCCAGCATTTTTCGCATGTGACATCAACAGTGGAAATAATAAAACAAGTGAACGATATAACAAACAAAAGAGGTATGTTTGCGAGCGAAAGCGGAGGTAAATCATGTGTTATGCATTCTTTCTTTTAACTTGGTTCCCATGATGTTGTATGAAACACAAAATTGTGTGCAATAATTCGTTCTATGGCGAAGTAATCAAATGCACCACTCAAATTGCATGCAAGATTTCTATAAAGCAGCGATGAAAGTGTCACCCATACAGCTACTGCTCCGATGCATTAGGATAAGACGAATAATACGAGTAAGACAGTGGAAAGAAATCGAAATCCATAGCTATCCATTAAAAATAAAGCAACTTCATATTCAATGTAATCAATGACGACCGATCAGCTGTTGTTAGTTGGCAGCGCATGTGGAGTGAAGATGAGTTCGGTCGTTGGTTACACACGATTATCCCTAAGGTCTCGACGAGTGCATGGTTTAAGGGATTGAATGTAGGTCGTGATTTCATTCGCGTGATATCTCGGCTTATGTCCAATCACTACAACCTAAACGCGCATCTCTATCGCATTGGGCTCGCAGCAAACAATCTTTGTGATTGTGGCGATGGCTACCACGACATCGAGCATGTTGTCTGGTCGTGTATCCGGTTCCATGCTGCTCGCTCTCAGCTCTCTAGAGCACTGAGAGCAAAAGGCAGACAATCGGATATCCCCGTCCGGGATATCTTAGGTAGCCGGGATCCTGATCTTCTGCTTCATCTATACCTGTTCCTCAGAAACGCC
Source organism: Toxorhynchites rutilus septentrionalis (assembly GCF_029784135.1). Taxonomy (NCBI): domain Eukaryota; kingdom Metazoa; phylum Arthropoda; class Insecta; order Diptera; family Culicidae; genus Toxorhynchites; species Toxorhynchites rutilus. The sequence goes on along the minus strand of NC_073745.1, from coordinate 228,129,091 downwards.
GATGTCAACGTTTAATGATGTTTCCTTCGTTGTGTCCCCGTTTCATATCCCTCCTAGCGATCGATAAACTTTTACTTAGTCGCAGCAATACATACACACACTCTTTACAGATGCACGGGCCAAAGGTTGTGCAGTCCACTGATCATTCAACAAGAGCCAAAGGTTGTACCGCTCATGACAACTCTACACGAACTGATGATTGCGCCGGCTAGTGACCATTCTATCCTGGATTCCTCGAGTCGAGAAAGACGCACCACGCTAGATATGGGGAACAGACTAGGGAGCGTTGCTGATTAATGGTCAGCTGCATCCCAATAGGAAGTAGCCCGTGTCGGGCACACGTATAGAGCATCGAAGACTGCAACATACCAATTATGAGAACACTTGTAAAACTAACCTCGAGCCAACCGCGAGTAATCGGTTACATATTACTAACATAGTTGTAAGACAAAATATGTCAAAATATTGGACTCCCGGCCCCGTCAGGCTAACGCCACATGTGCCTTAATAAAAAATATATTTTGGGAAAAAAAAAAAAAAAAAAATGACGATATATTTTTTTTTGTTCACCGATCCACATATACTTCATCTGGTAGATGAATGATTAATGAATATCTGTGTGACACCCTGTTATGTGTCACACTGACATTCATTAATCATTTTCAGTTAGACAGTTAAACTTCCTGCCAGAAGCTTATTTTCTTTTTTTGTTCGTTACATATTCGTTATTTTTTTGTACATATAACAAACGGCCCTTTTCGGGACTACTATTTGGAATTTCAAAAGCGTTAAACTAACAGATTTCTGAACAATGAAAATAATTGCATTTGAAAATACAACTGTTCTGAACAATCACAGTCCTACGTCAAACTTTCGTCCGTGTCCCCAGGCTCAGACTCTTCTACTTTTATTACTGGATTACATTGTTCAGCAAGTTTCTTCTAAAGTTTTTTTTTTAAATTCACTATTTCTAAAGTATATTGACTTCCCAATTACTTTGTCGTAAAACATTTGAATTAAACAGCCGAATTTATACTCATAAGAAGAATGAAGTGCTCACCTCATCTTTTTTCAATTTCTCTTATTTAGTTGGTTCAAATTAAAATAAAGACATTGTAGTATTTCTTGATATCTTATTTTTGATATTCTTTTTCAGTTTCACTTATTTATTACTGAAAAAAGAGTTTTACTTTAAAAAATCAATATTTATTGAAAAAAATCAATATACCAAAAAAAATAAATACACACTTCATTGTGGCACCAGAAAAAATAAATTGAAGCCGTTTGGCTAGAGTTTTCCTTGCACTTCTTGTCAACTTTACTATTCAAATCCTATGCTACGAAACGGGGGGATGATCAGTTCGATCGGAAACTGATAGCTAAAATTCGATAACCCGGTGGGATAAGCAAGCCAACATCGTAGAAGAACTACAATGAACTTAGGACGCGAAGGTCCCATCTTCACAGTTAGAAGCCTGTTAATCAAATAGAAATTCAGGGAACTAATGACGTGCGAATAAGCGGGAAGACATGATGAACCCCAAAGTAATGTCCGAAAGTAATGTCTCGCGGACATTACTTTCGGGATCATCTTGTCTTCCCGCTTATTCGCACGTCATTAGTTCCCTGAATTTCTATTTGATTAACAGGCTTCTAACTGTAAAGATGGGACCTTCGCGTCCTAAGTTCATTGTAGTTCTTCTACGATGTTGGCTTGCTTATCCCACCGGGTTCTCGAATTGTTTAGGCGGAAGATCATAAGATTCATTCCTTCTGCTGAAGATTACAAGGAACTGCAGCGAGTCATTAGCCAGTTTTGACGGTGGCGATCTGTTATTTGAACAACAGGATTCAGAAATTTCGTGTTATTATCTCCAAATGTTAAAATCATAATTAAGGGGTGGTTTTCGGTATCTCTAAGCTAAATTATATCTTCAACTCTCCCAACAAAAAATTATGTTCCAAGAAAATAATAAAAAAAAAAATAATACTTTTCAGTATCTTTCGCAAAACGGCAACAGAAAATCCGAACCGAATCGGCAGTGTCATGCAGTCGTTGCGGAACAAGCGTTCATCTTCTATTTTCACCGAAGAAGCTCATTTCTGGCAAAAGGTCATAAACATCAATTCACTCTTGATTATTTCGGATATTATTTATTTTGAATACATTTTGAATAACCCTTCAATACAAAGTTTTAGGGACCTTAAAAAGACCGGTGGATGTTTTTTTTTTAGTAAAACAAATGAAGATGGTTGATTGATGATGTATTCTTGCTCTCTCGGAAGCAACATAATACAGCAATGCAGTGTTCATCCCGACAGTCTATTTCGCAAGTGACACTTTCGATCGTGGGCGATCATATGTTTATACCCCTAGCAACATTATTGCACATTTCTTAACCACTTCACTCTACCCTTGGCACTACAAAACACTACAAAATGGCGGTTAAACGGTTTAATTTACTAAGAGCAAGAAAATAATTTGGCAAGTAGCAGTTAGTAGTTATCGCATCCGTTCCTTCATTGATCTAGGGCAATGATGACACTTAAATAAAATCGTGGGGTATATGATGAAACAATTAACTGTGAATAATGGAAATCCAACGTTTGTTTCTTACCTAATTTTCTTCGGAATATTTTCATGATGTATTGCATTATTCAAAATACATAGTCGCCCATTTAGTGGCGGCGACCTTTTTGAGTTTATGTTGTTTACTATATTTTGTGTTCTCCATGTCAAGTCATTCAGCCATTTTTTAGCGATGGCCAGATTGAATTTTTCAAGATCATGGAATACGTAGTTTGATAATGACAGTAGAATTAAAGGTGTCGGGTTCAATTTTCTTGAAAAGTAATTAGTTGTTTGGGGACGGCGGTCATCTTGGAATTGGATTTTTCATGATCTGCTATGTTCTACTAGTCGAGAACTTTCTTTTGATACCCATATTGAAGAGATTTTGAAAAATAATATATGGCGCCATTTTGCGGTGGCGGCTATTTTGGATTGGCATTTTTCATAAATTACTGTATTCTACTAGTCAAACCTTTTCATTTGATATACATATTGATGGGGTTCTGAGGAAATGTGTAATCCGCCATTTTGTAGCGGCCGCCATCTTGGATTTTTAGCATAATGGAATACGCAGTTTCATAATGACACCAGAGATAAAGATAAAGATGTGTTCCAAATTTCAGATCAATCGGTCAACAGAAAGGGGGTTAAATTGCTATAAATGTGGTACAGCGCTTCATTCAAAGTTACAAAGTTACGAAGTCACAAACATACAAACGGGTCAACCTAGATAAGTCCTTTTAAAAAAAATTATAGGAGGTTGTGTCCAAGATACGACTGCATTGTTGACGTAGAACTACGCTGTTATTTTATATAAGTCGCTTGTTTATACCTTCGGATATTATTCTACAATGCTGTGAAATTTTAGAAACAACTGCTTAGTAGAATAATCTCTGAAATGATTTTTTCATTGTAGAATCAGTTGACGATAATTGATTGATGATTCATTCTTGCCCTCGCAAAACAATCGTATGTCGCAATTTATTTCATGTCAATGCATTGAAAATTTATCTCGAAGGCTATTCCGGTGGCCTTTTTCGAAATTGACATAGACTCGGCTACAGTCGATTATATACATGTTGCACCAGCACCATTATTCCATATTTCATAACGACATCAATATATCTTTGGCACCGCATGTAAACAACAACAATGACAACACTTGCAAGTATCAAATATCATGCTACATGTTATTTAGTATTGCCTCAAAGGAATCGCACCTCTAGATATCGTTCGTACAAACAAAGCGTAAGCCAAGCGTCAAACAAGCGTTCACCATAGCATGCATACAGAGCCATACATTGATGGCTTGAAACTACTAGCAATATAAACATTTCTCATCATTTTGCGCTATTCTCAAAAGAAACGCTTCTGTTAATATTACTGGCCACGAAAAGAGTTGCATTACTTTCTCATGCTCGAGAGAAGCGCAGCTGTCACCCTTAGTGGAGGAAGTTCTGCTACTGGCAAGCAAAACCTAGTCACATACAAAATTCCAGAACATTTACTTTCTTGATGACTAAACAAGAGAAATAAATTCTTTTTGTTAATAACAACCTCGAAAACAGTAGCAATGCTTCATTATGATCAATATTAGCGCAAATGCAATCCTAGTTGAAGGCAGTTTTGCGACTGGCACATGAACCCAAATAATCCAAATAACATTCCAGTAAGATATTCAAGATGCTTAGTATTCCCAAATAATTTTTTGGTGACCACCCTCACGTCTGCTTCGCCATAACGTCAGTTTAATGCATTAATGCATTCTCAAAGGCACAAACGAAGCCCTTATGAAGACGGAAAATAAACAATGTTAACTGCTTGGAAAAAGACCGAATTATGCCACACAGCTTGTACTCTGCTGTAACACCCATCGATGCGAATTCGCTGATGAGTTTGTCAAGAGCGACCGCCTTCACCACCAGCGGGGGAGCTTGATTTTGGTTGCTGCCTGGGCGTTTACAGCGAAGTACGCGCCGAAATCGCCAACTTCGCTGTTGTTCGGTGCGGTGTCACATTCGCGAAGGCTCGGTTCAGTGCGAGCGCTTTTCACTGCACCAACACCGCGTGCATTATTAGATGACGCGGAAAGAAGAACACACGATACGAATAACGCGAAAAAGGAACAGAAAAATCAAACGACGATTTCCAAGTTGGATTACCACTGGTGGGGTCCAATCTTAGATCGAAGCGCAGCGAAAGCAAAGTGAACTGGATTCAACAGTCCCATGCCGAATGAAAGTTTGCCTCAGCGAGATCCACTGTTTATACTCTAGGCAAGTATTCCCCTTCATTCTTCTTCTTTTCCTATGTTCACGGAGACTTTAAATCCTACGATTTCCCCTCCGTTGGTCGTCGATAAGTTGCTCGTTATTGATATCTCTGTTCGGGAAAGCACTCAAATGGACAGAACAAATGTATGGGAAAATAGAAACACTTAAAGTTTTCATGAATTTTAACAATTTACTAACAAGGGGATTCTAATGTATGGCATATTAAACAAATCTTACGGAATTTCCGATTCGTTTAGTATGTAAATCACCAAAATCCGTTCGCGGCAAAAATAGTTATTAACGTTAACTTTATTTCATAAAAACGTGACCTGTTTTCTGATTTGGCACCCTTAATGAAAGACGTAGTTCTACGTCAAAATAAGTGCAAATCATAATTTTGAATACGTTTACCGATAGAAAATTGTTTTTTTTATGACTCGATTATCCGGAGGATTCGATTATCCAGAGTTAAAAATAAATCAATACTCCAGATAATCGAGTCCGACCTGTATTTCCTCTCTCTTTTGATTCGTAGTGGCATATAAATATTGAGCAACACATATGCATAAACTGCGCCATATTTTCAACACGGGTAGATGATCGAGATTCAAATTCAAAAATCATGGAATCAATTTTTTTCATTCCAAGTATTACAAACCATGAAAATCCGTGAAAATCCACAAAATTGAAGATGTCTACAGATCGACACAAAAACAGAAAATCTGGCACCCCTGTTGCCCGACGGCGAACGGGCGGAGCATGCGAATGATAATATCAAAAATTATAAAATTATTCATGTAGACGATGCACTTGTAAAAATGCACAACGCCAGAAGCAACACGGAGCGCGGTGGTGAAATTCGAGGGCATCTTGTTTCTGGGTGGATTTTTTTTTCTGTGTTCGCTCCTGTCCTATTCCAGATACCCACAGAAACCGCCACATGGCGGCACCTCGAGGGTATGATGGCATAGCTGAGCATAGAGCGTAGTGTAAACCGAAGTGATAGTGACGAGAGGGAAGATATCATGTGCAGCGCGCGCGTCAGGATATGTTTATATCACCCTTTCGCTTCTCCCGTATTCGCCGGCAGCCTCGAGCGTTTTACGAGCCGTTACGAGCGTGTGTAGGAGGGAAAATGTGTGTAAATGAATGCAGCTTGAGAACTTTTAAGTGCATTCCATGCATATGCAGGCCAAAGGGATCGTGAACATAATGTACACAACAAATAAACAGAGGCAGCGTTCGGGATAAAAAAGAAGATAAACACACCAACCACACACACACACACACCCGCGGCCGCTCTTCGTGCCAAACAGCGGCGAAAGGGATTTCACGTTCGGTCGTCTGGCGCTCACGTTCTAATAACTCCGGCAAATACGTGTGTCGGGTCTGAATGGAGGGGTTTAATGTCACGGAATTACCGGTGCAGATGACCTCTGGTAGAGCGACATCGCGCGAATTTGAATTCCCCTTCCTACCCCGAAATGGAGGTGCTTATGTGACTTTGATGGAATTACTTCCCGACTAAGCGATCGCACGGCGGCCAATGCATAGCTGCCGGAATTCGCCCCACTCATTATGAGCGTGAAATTCGCACTCCATAACATCATGTTCGGTGTTGCGCTAGATCGGAAGGTTCCACGTTTTGGCGGTACATGCAACCACGTAGCCCATGTTCTCGCTCTCGTCACGATGGATGCTAGGCATGCTCGACCGGGCGAAACATGCTTTGCATAACCAGTCAATCTTCGCCAACAGCAGCAGCAGCTAAACAGTGGTTTGGGCGAAAAGTGAACATCCCGGAGCAGAACGTGAGAACACATCGACTTCTGACTGCGTCTGTTTACAGCACACAAATCCAGACACACACACACACACACACACACACACACACCCATACACGCACCCATGCATTTGTAAACGTCATCGCAATTGTTTACGATAATAATGATTATCGTTCCAGCATAAACACGGTGCCAGTGGTGCCCGAGCGCGCTGTGGCACCGATCGGAACAGACATGACCAGATCCTGTCGCCGGCTGCAGCTGAGGCTGCAGTCAACGGTCGAGTCAGTTTGTGTGTTAACAGCGGATCTATTTTCTTTGCGCTTCAAAAGCATCAGCAACAGCAACAGCATAGTTTTTCCGAGTAATGCACTGCCCGTCGTCGATGTTGCTCTAGGCAGCATTCGCGCGGAAATCACCAAACACTGAATGCAATGTCAGCAGCATGTTAGGGAGTATTTGTGTTTATATCAATGCGAGGCGAGAGACAGACAGAAAGTGTAATTTTGTCCCCTTCTGCAGGCGCAGTTCTGTGATATTCTGGCTGGTGTTTCCGTTACTCGCCCCGATTGCCATAATTAAAATATTTATTTTAATCTTGTTTCGAGCCACTCGATGTTTACGTTAATTAATGTGTTGTTGATGCGCAGCTCTGGCAGCGATAGGGAAGGTATATACATTTGTGAGAGGGAGGCTGGAACGCTGGACTTGTGGCAGTCGAAAGGTTTGGGACTGATTTTAGATTACATACGGCGTGATGCGTTTGTTAATGCAGTCATCGGAAAATAAACGGACTCCGTGCCGAGGATGGCCAGATAACTTCGGATGTTAATTAACAAACGTTGATTATATCATCCAGGGTGGAGCGGATTGGATATTCGGCGACGGCGACGAATTTCTGCCTAACTATGCGTAGTAGATCCTCGAAACATATTCATGATGTAGCAAATTTTGCAGACGCATTCTTTATAACCAAGAAAGACAATTTGAACATCGGTTTTCCATTTTGACTCTAGCCTTAGTTTTTTAAGAGGGACTAAACAGAAATTGCTAAAAACTTTAAAAAAAATAACTCAGAAACGGTTGATCCGATTGACTTGATGTGTTCCGCAATATTTTAGGTTTTTATAGGGGCTCTATGGAGAAAATGCTTACTGTTAAAAAAAGTGGTTTATTTTTATATTATTTAGAAAATAACACTTGAAACTCAATTTTCTAAAAACAGGGGGGTGTTTATGATTTTTTATTTACATCAAATTTTGCAGCGGATAACTAATGAAGTCCATTATACAGTGCGCCACAATAATGAACAAAAAAATATATGTTTTTAAAGTAAGGTTTTTGAAATTTTTTTAAATCTATATATTAGGCTGTCAAAAAAGTCCTGCGGTATTTCCGCGAGGTGTCGTTGTAAGCGCGTAGTTCTAGTTGTATTCATTGTATCGAGTCATAATATAGCTTGTTGGAAAGGTATTTTTGCGCGCTATAATATAGTCCTTGACAGTGTTTTGTTTGGTTAAGTCGTTCGTGAGTTATAGTGTCGCAAATATGGAGCAAAATAAAGAGAAAATCCGACATATTTTACAGTACTACTATGACAAAGGCAAAAATACAGCTCAAGCTGCCAATAAAATTTGTGCAGTTTATGGATCCGATACAGTTTCCATTTCCACTGCACAACGATGGTTTCAACGTTTTCGTTCTGGTGTAGAGTTCGTCGAAGATGCGCCACGCTCCGGAAGGCCTGTCGTCGAAAATTGCGACAAAATCGCTGAATTAGCCGAGAAAGACCGGTATAGTAGCAGCCGTAGCATCGGCCAAGAGCTGGGGATAAGTCATCAAACCGTTATTAACCATTTGAAGAAGCTTGGATTCACAAAGAAGCTCGATGTATGGGTGCCACACACGTTGACGCAAAAAAAACATCTTTGACCGTATCGACGCATGTGAATCGCTGCTGAATCGCAACAAAATCGACCCGTTTCTGAAGCGGATGGTGACTGGCGTTGAAAAGTGGGTCACTTACGACAACGTGAAGCGCAAACGGTCGTGGTCGAAGCCCGCTGAAGCGGCTCAGACGGTGGCCAAGCCCTCATTAACGGCCTGGAGGGTTCTGCTGTGTGTTTGGTGGGATTGTCAAGGAATAATCTATTATAAGCTGCTTCCTTATGGCCAAACGCTCAATTCGGACCTGTACTGCCAACAACTGGACCGCTTGAAGGTAGCACTCATGAAGAAGAGGCCATCTTTGATAAACAGAGGCCGCATTGTCTTCCATCAGGACAACGCCAGGCCACACTCTTCTTTGGTGACGCTCCAGAAGCTCCGGGAGCTCGGATGGGAGGTTCTTTTGCATCCACCGTATAGTCCGGACCTTGCACCAAGTGACTACCACCTGTTTTTGTCCATGGCGAACGAGCTAGGTAGTCAGAAGTTAGCCACAAAAGAGGCCTGTGAAAATTGGCTATCCGAGTTTTCTGCCAATAAGGAAGCGAGCTTCTATAACAAGGGTATTATGAAGTTGGCATCTCGTTGGGAACAAGTCATCGAACAAAACGGCGCATATTTGACTTAAAACATATGATTGTAACTAATTTTATGAACAAATGGAAATTCTAAAAAAATACCGCAGGACTTTTTTGACAGCCTAATATATAAAAAGGGATTTCTGTCTGTCTGTCTGATTATCCATACATATGGACTCGGAAACTACTGAACCTATCAACATGAAAATTGGTATGTAGGAGTTTTTGGGCCCGGGGAAGGTTTTCGTGATAGTTTGAGACCCCTCCCACCTCTCTAAGGGTGGGCTGCCATACACATTAAACACAAATTTTTACATTACTCGGGAATTACTCAAGCCAATGAAACCAAATTAGGCGTATTAAGGTTTTAGGGCGCAATAAATGACACTCCTCCCGCTCTCTAAGGGTGGGCTGTCTTATAAATGAAACACAAATTTCTGCATAACTCGAAAGCTCGAAAGCAAGCACAATTTAGGATGTGAGGGTTTTCGGGAATGAGAAATGTTTCTATAATGGTATGACACCCCTCCCTCCTCTGGAATGGAGAGAGGGTCCCATAAAAATATTACGCATATTTCAACCAAAAATATTCCAACCAAACATGACAAGGGAAATAATCGGAAAACTCTGAAGGAAAAATTGAAAATTCGGAAAATTAAATTCCCATGTGTTCTACAATTACATAGTGACAAGTGCTGTTAGTCCATTTGATGTTTGCGCTAGTGAAATTGGTCTTTGTTCGAAAGTGAAAATGGGTTTTAATGTGATAAAAAAAAAGTATCGCCGAATGTGTTGATGTGTGAACTCGAGGAAGGAATTGTCCGATTTAGGGCTGTCTTTATTCTATCATATTTTCTGTATAAAACATTTATTCCATGTACCGGAGAAACATTATAATGATGAGTTTTGTTAGAAATACTAGGAATTTTATAGTAAAAGGTAAATCCAACAGGGTCGAATAGAAGATCACTCAATGAACAATTCTGCGATTGGACCCATGAACTTGCCCATAGTAAAAAAAAGTGAATGTTTGAAGGTATTGATAACAAAAAACAAATTTTGGGCGGGACGAAGTTTGCCGGGTCAGCTAGTGTAATTTAAAATTTAACCCAAATACTTTAATAGTATGGTTCAATTGCATTAATTTTACTGGGTAGACCTTTTTGTAGTTTATAGATAATCACATTTTATCAACGTCGTTTTAGTCTCCAGTTAATTTTGAGTAACAGTAACGACAACCCTCCCTCAGCTTGAAATTTATTTTTTTTTTATCCCAACAGTTTTTATTTTATTAGGCTCATTTAGCAATTCAGCTTGTAACATAGCCGAATTCATTCGTGTACATATTTTATCTTAAGATAAGTTTTGTTGTATATTACACTGTTACCATATTGAGGTGTAAGAGTATCGCTATCTATCGATAAACATTTGTTTTATCTATAACACAGTAGCCGTTTAGGCTCAAGAGAATTCCTATTCTATCGATGCACAACACATGTCACCTTTTTTCGGCGTAAGAATATTGCTATTGTTCGAATGTTCACAGTTGGGCTGTTCACAGCGGGACTGTTGATATGAGGCTTCCTTTCTTGCGTTATTAATGGTGTCAATTACCGATGCAGCTGACCGAAAATGTGAGCGGTAAGGGACTGGGATTACCGACACATGATGATTGTGGCGTGGACATAGTAGCTAGAATAACTACTACTACACTAAGATGGTCAGTTGAGGGGCCCTGAGTTATGAGCTCATGATCGTTCGCTTAGTAGCGGACACACAACCAATTAGGCTACGAAGACCCCCTACGAAGGCTACGAAGTCGAGATTTTGGTTGAAACGATCGTTGAATTTCTTAAAGGTTTCTTCATCCTCAGAAAGTTCTTCGAATAATCCCAGATATTGCTTGACCAAATTCTGTAAGAGCCTATTTTTGTTGCTATATTGAATTTGAAAGGAACTGTGGCAAATTTTTGAAAGTTGAGCATTTTCCATGATAAACGCATTTTAATGCCCATACAAATATATCCAATTCAATTAATCGAATTAAAAAAATATATCGACAAAAAATCGACTGTCATGCTTCGAACGACAACGGATTCACCATAAACATTCCAATCGTTTCTGTGTCTCCGGTTTTGAATTGTTCCATTCTCACTGTCACATTCAACAGGCAGCCAGTTGTCACTCGTCTGGGGCTCTTCTGAGGGGAAACGCGATTGGATCGGCATGATCCAAATCAGCGAAAACTGACTTGTCATTCAAAGCCATCAGCAAGCTGGAAAGTGTCACTCAAAACTGCATAATTGACAACAACTGCCGTTGCAAGCAATACGGCTAGACAATGACGACCAACTCTTCTAGTGGTGGATGGAATGGGGGAAGAGAGAATCAACAGCTAGATCCTTAATGACAACATCCCACTTGCCGATGCTCTTGCTGTTGAATGGCGAAAAGTTTTCCTTCCGTTTTTTTTCTTTTGTGTGTTTTCAATCCTTGATGCTTGTTGGGAAACTTTAATCCGCCTCGTTTTCGGTTTATTTCCCGCTGGTCTTTCCCTCGCTTTCTTTTTTTGTTTTTCTTTCTCTGTTCATCTTCATTCGGAAAACAATGTAACTACTCGTGGATCCCAGTTTCTCCCCCCCTAAGAGTGGCTTCAGACATTGCCCAGCATTTGCACTTTTTTTTTACTCTCGCCACCGTCCGTTTCATTTTAATTGTTTTACCTTCACGCTCGTTTCGGGAATCCTTCAATTTCCGCTCGTCCGGAAAAGAGCAAAATTTCACAATTAGAACACTGCACAAATGCTTCCATACCTCGTCCGGCTGTTCATTAAACGCTTCCCACGACCTGTGCGAGAGAGAGAGCGAGGTCAACCAAAGGCTCCCGAAGCCCGAAGGGTGAAGGCATTATCACGCCCGCCGCCGTGCGCGCAGGCTGCATCCGAAACGAGTTTTTCGCGCTCGGTGGTCACCGGTTCCGCGAATGGATAAGACCAAAGAAAAATAATCAATCCTTTAATTCCCGTACGGACTGGCTTATGCACCCCACCCGCGCGCGAGAAGAAAGGCCAACAAAGGCGGCAAAGGGTTTCCCCGAGACTGAGCCTGAAAATGAATGAGCGAACGGAAAATTTCCTAACAGAGGTAATCAGTACGGAGATACGGACAGGACTGCTTGCGGCGCTGCGAACACGCGCGCAAGTAGCGAAAGGGGTGAATCGCACGTTAGGGAGGGAATCATTTAAATTGCATTATTACAAGGATTCGCGAGGAGGATGATTCTGGAGGGGGAGGGAACGGGGAAGCGAAGGAGGTTGGGAAACGAAGTCGGGAGAAACATGTTTTAATTAAAGCCGAAGGGTTTTGTGTTGCGTTTCGATCGCTGAGTCTTTGTTCACGGTGGGGTGGCGTGGAGAGGGAGGCGGCTAGACCGCTCGGTGTGGATTTCCGGTGAGATTTTGCTTTTGGTAGATAAAAAGAAAGTATCAAGAAAGCTGGGTCAAATGGGTTGAACAAATGCAAGAGCGATGAAGAACAGCAACGTTCGAACTATTATGAAAAGACATATTAGGGGTGTGAGTATCACTTCACCCTTTCCAAAAGGTTCGCTGGTACCGCGTGAGTATCGAAATATCATTTTTTTTGTTTTCGATAGCACTTTGTGTCAGTTGTCAAACGAAATGTACAAACGATTGAAGTATGAAAAAAACGAATAATTTTATCGCATTGAAAATGTAGATTTTTGCGGAAAAAAATATTATATTAGGTATACAAGTATGAATTCACGTTTTTATAATAAGTTGCGAATTTTAGTAACACATTTTTTTAGAAGGCGTGTAATTCAGCTTCAAAACTTAGTACAGTTCAATTGTTTGAAGTGTGAACAATCAACATTTTTATCGCATTGAAAATGTCGAATTTATCACCGGAAAAATGACATTTGTGAGATTTTTGGCATTCGTCTTCTCGCTAAATTAAAATCACTTGCTTGTCGAAGCTTACAAGGAATATGTTCTATCGGTAAGGATTTGTGAAAATTGATTCAAACGATTCAAAACCAATTATATTGATTTAGATGATGGACATGGAAAGCAACCGATAAAATTTTAAACACACACAATTGGAAGTTATCGGTATCGGCTGCAATTAATAAGCTTGAAAAGATCTCTGAAGGAAAAAAAAAACAACCGGGATGGCTGAATAGAAACGATGAGATAATTTTACAGCATGATAACCTCAGACCACATGTTCATGGATCTGTCAAGCATTATCTAGAAAGGGAATTCATTCAATCCTTATTACAGGGGTTCAGAAGAATTAGAAAAATGGAAAAATTTCTGCAAATATTTGAAATTACTGCAAATTACTGCAGAATTACAGAAGATTTTCCAAAACAAAACGAAAAGGAATTTTTGGCACTTTTTTGAAATCGATGCCAAAATTTTGTATAAGTTTGTTTTTGTTAAAGCAGCAAATTAACCTTGTACATAGTTTATTGAAGTTTTCGAAGCTGTCGTTTTATTTGCGGTGCGATCATTACTGATTGATTATTAGTTGGCAAAAAATTATGTTAGTTCACAAAATCTTCGAAACAGAAAGAAATCGATTTTTTATTTATTCCAGATATTTTTGTCCACTGCACCTACACACACCAGGATAAACATTTTTTCGTAGAATCTTCATATGAATGATATACTTCCCATTTTGATATGTTCATTCTATGTACAAAAAAAAATGTATTTTATTTGTAATGAAAAAATCGGCAAATTACTCTTTGGGCAACCCAATAAATAAATTCTAGCAAAATCCTAGTTATCCTGTTCCCATACTCACAGTGCACTCTTCTGCACCTCACGGGTGACTGGGTATTTTACCTCAACGGGATCCGCTTAGATTGGGAAACCGGAGTAGAGTATTAAAGTTTTAGGATCGAAAAATAATTGCTGTTCAAATCTCATACTGAGAAAATTCAACAAAAATGCGCCAGTCCTACACAAAGATCAAATGACGCCTATCGAATTCCACGTAGTGAATGAATGAAACGCTCTTCTAAGCACATTGAATAACAGAACATGAAGCTCAATGTCGCCAAAGTCAACTATAATTAACGAAATTAATTCTAATTGGGCAAACTTTTCTCTGTAGAATATATGTGTAATCGATTTTTCGAATTTTCCTTTTTTCTTCAATATTTTCTTATTTATTTTATAACGAGCCGACCCGGCAAACTTCGTCCCGCCCAAAATTTGCTTTTTTCTTATCAATACCTTCAAACATTCACGTTTTCTTACTAACCGCAAGTTCATGAGTCCAATAACAGAACTGTTCATTGATTGATCTTCTAATCGACCCCGTTGAATTTACCTTTTACTTAAAAAAATCCTAGTACTTCTACCAAAACTCATCATTATAATATCAGATTATTTTCAGACACAATTCTTGTTCAAGATTTTTAAACCACTTGCAAATGACATATTTCTCCGTTACATGGTATAAATGTTTGATACAGAAAATATGATAGAATTAAGACAGACCCCTACTCTCTTCTCCCCTTAGAGAGGAGGGAGGAGTGTCTATTCGCCATAGAAACGTTTCGTGCACCCTAAAATATTCACATGCCAAATTTGGTTCCATTTGCTTGAATAGTTTTCGAGTTCTGCAGAAATTTGTTTTTCATTTGTATGACAGCCTCCCCCTTAAAGAGGGAGGAGAAGTATCTAACCACCATAGAACCATTCATTGCACCCTAAAACCTCCAGATGCCTAATTTGGATGCATTTGCGTGATTAACTCGCGAGTAACGTAGAAATTTGTGTTTCATTTGTATGGGCCCCCCTTAGAGAGGGGAGTGGAGTGTCTAACCACCGTAAAAACATTTAATGCACCCTAAATCCTCCATATGCCTAACTTGGTTACATTTGCTTGATTAATTCTCGAGTAATGCAGAAATTTGTGTTTTATTTGTATGGCAGCCCCCCTTATAGAGGTTGGAGGGGTCTCGAACAGCCATAAGAACCTTCCTCGACACCAAAAACCCCTACATACTCATTTTCATGTCGATCGGTTCAGTAGCTTCCGAGTCATAAGAATCATATATATATATATATATATATATATATATATATATATATATATATATATATATATATATATATATATATATATATATATATATATATATATATATATATATATATATATATATATATATATATATATATATATATATATATATATATATATATATATATATATATATATATATATATATATATATATATATATATATATATATATATATTCATTGCATATAGGATATGATAGAAGACTCATTTTCGAAAATTTGCATAAAACTTCTTAGAGGGGAATGAACAAAAAGAAACAAGCAAGCAAGCATTAAACCTAAAATTCGGAATAATAAGATATCTCTCAAGTTTATAAATTATCTATGCGTCAAATATTATTAGATTAGATCAGGTAAGATTGCTGAAAAAATTGGATTCAAAAAATGGGTGGGTAATGTCCAATTGCTGTCAATAAAGGTTTTGTACCAAAGCATGTTTTGGTAATGACTATGTTGTTATCAATTATAGGAGCTTTAAACTTTTTCTGTTCATTTGTTTACAAACTTGAAGAAGGATAATTTGAGAAACTAAGCCTAAACTTTTATTTCCGACCTTGGGAGAGATTGTTTTGAACGCCTCGCAGCCGCTGACTGGTTGATAGCTGGATGACTGTTGAATTGTGAGTTATGTTTCGATGTATGAAAATATTGTGCAACCAAAATTACGTTTGGGGCGTAATTATCAGCTAACTCTCTATCACAGATTTCTCTATCGAGAACATCGTTTGTAAATAAACTGAGGCTTATTCATCAAGAGAGTCACTTGGAACGATTGTTGAAGCATGGAATATTCTGATGCAATATAATTGCGAATGGATTTCTATGTTCCTATTGTTACTGTTGCGTGGGATGCCGATGGTCCCTTCTGAGGCCCTACTTTCAGCTTAGTTTTTTTAAACAAAAACTTTGACGTAAATTAAATTCAAATTTTATCCTCCAACCTTCGATTAGTGATTCGGATAATGTAATCGTGACCTTTCTGACATATGTTAGTGCATACATTCATTTTTGTTTTACGGTTTGGAAGAGTTAGCTCGGTTTTGTGACGTGTGTTTCCCTCTCCAACGTGTTCATGATAAAAAAAGAGAGAGGAGAGGAGTGAAATGATGAACAATAACTTTTAAGGTGAAGGTGGAAGAAGCCATTGTAGTAGTATAGGTAAAACCACGTGTAAAAATGGGGTAATGGTGTTTGTGAGAGAAGAGCAAAGCACACCCTTTTTAGTACGTAAATAGATAAATTTGTTTATCAGACTGTGTGGCGCTTCATTGACACGAGTCTTTGAATACATTTGAGAAAAAATAACAATTCAATACTGAAGTAAAAAGTATGAACGATGTGTTCCGATGAACAATTGCAAATATAAATATATATAGAAGGTGCATTTGCATATGAAGTAAAATTCTGATTATACGCGAGCGTAACATGGGTAAATTTATAACACATGCGAATTGGGGCTCTTTTGGTAATAACTAGTTGTTCCGCACAGTAACTCGATGTTGATAATTCCTTAATATTTTCTTCGTTGATTTGTTTTCACATATTCACGTTGGAGAGCCTTAACCCTTCTCTTCGTTGGCCGAGTCACTTTGACAAGTTCGATTTTCGCAGTTCCGTGTGTGTTTGTGTATTCAACGCAATAATGGTATCACCATAGTTGAGCAAAATTTTGGTTTTTTCCTCATTCTTTATCTTTTTTGTGTTTCTCGGTTACCTTCTCAGGTTTCCTAAGGATATCGCGGGGAGTAATTTTGATGAAAAGTACGTATGATAAACAATAGAACATATAGATTTAACTCGGTTACCTTCTTAGGTTTCCCAATTATAACACTCCGTCATTCCAAATAGATTTAGAAACAAAGTAACGATATGATATATTCGACGATAAATATTAGAATATATAGATTTCTCTCGGTTACCCAAACCCAAAATCCCAAAGATAACTCTTCACCGTCGCGATTGGATTATAGAATATACAGTCGGTCCAATTCATCTTACAGGTTTTCCTTCTCACGATACCTAAAGAGTTTCTGTCGCGTGTCGTAACACAAGATTCTTTGGTTTTTGTTTCGTTGAGTGATCGATAGTTTGTGTTCACATAATCATATAACTCACCTCAGTGAATCCTGATTGATTCTTACCTCTCCCACTAACAACTATCCCTCACATGATAAACGCTAGGGAACCACGCTATAGAGGCGATCCTTTTGGCTTTTGGGCGGCTAATATCATACTAACATTCCTTCCCTTCCCCTGGTGACTGTAAGGACGTGGCCGGCGTCGTTATTGACCATTTAAAGCTCTAATCACCGAGAATTGCACAACGAGAATGATTTGCTAGTTCTAAGCGTCATTCTGTGTGTTCTTTGTGCAATTTGGTTGGTTCAGGTCAATCACGGAGAGCAACTACGAAGTGTACAGATTGAAAAACGGCGTGGAAGAGGTGCGAAATCCTTTTACAATTTTTCAAACAAGCGGAACAAATTTTCCTCTTCAGCTTTCAACCGAAGAACCACAGCTCTCACCGTTGAAATACATATTATTCACATCCAGCACATACGCTGCTCTTTGACGCAACTTTCAAACCGGAAACAATGTACAATTTCGCGAAAATAGAATTATCGTTCGGAAAAAATCACCAAAGCAGAGACGAAAAAAATGAAAAAAAACTCATTAAGGTAGTATTCTAGTCTAGAAATTTGAAAAAAAAATCAAAAAATTTTCCTTCATATTTCTGTAGTTTAGGCATTCAAGAATATGCCCTAGAAGAATTTATCGAAAATCCAATTATTAACCGAGTTAGAGCCATTTTAGTGATGCGGTATCTAACCTGGTACGGCAGTAACAATGCGCTTCAAACGCGTTTTTCTCGAAACTAGTTTTTTTTAAACTGGCGTACGCGATATCTCAAGTCCCACTGAACCGATTCATGTCGAATTTATATGAATACAATCTGCAGGCAACTCTCTATCGCATGAACTTCTGAAAATGATATATTTTTTAATTTTACTATTTTTAAAAAATCCGAAAACGTAAGAAAAAACGTTTTAAACCTCATTTTGTTTCTCAAACGGCTGCCATTTTCTAAAGAAAGATGTTTTTGACTTGTCCGAGGTTCATGCGATAGCGGCATCTTTACTGATTCGGAATCTGTTCGTGAATAAGGCGACTATATTTTTGGTGCACTAGCATCATTATTCTACAATTCTTGACCATTTCTATCTCCCTTTGGAAACATATGGCAACAACAATGTGATGCAAAAAAAACAGATTTTTGATATGTTTTATTATTGAAATTTCAAACACCTACCACACATATTTGCTTTAAACCAAAATTATTGCTCAATGAAGTTATATAAAATTAAATGAAATTGATGATAATGGGTAGCTAATAAATTAAGCTATCATTTGGTGCAAAAACATCAACATATGGTTGCTTTCCAAAGACATGAAAAAATGTCAATTTTACTATTCGATTTTTCGTTGATCGTTAATGGGTTAAGATTAGATTGCTTCACAAATCCAGAACTTGTTGGGACAAAGAATTCGTGAACCGCCAAAAAGATGGACAAGTGTTTAAGCTGCAGATGGAGCATTTGTGATGCTCACGTCTAGACCCTGTTGTAATGTTACTGTGGCAGCGCGTAATAATAGTTTAGATATATTCATAGTACAAAGTTACGCGAAGATTCGAACGGCCAGCACCATCAGTACCTCGGTGAAACTGCACCCAGTGCACGTAATGAACATAAAGCGTGCCCCAGAAACACAACGGAAGCAGCTAGCTTGTTACGATTTTTCTCTAATGTAATGTTCCCCTGCCCCTTCCCGCACCACCCACCGACGCTCGCTGTTCGTCGTTCACCTGCACATCCACCCTGCGTCCTGTCGCTGGCGCTTGATCTGGGTGTACCGACTACGTTTAGGACTGAAATAGAAGCGAGCACACTCGAGCGGAAAAGCAATTTCTTTACGGTGAAGCATGATACAAGTACCGGAGATGCCACCGGCCGGGGAAGGGCAACCACCAGAACCATAGTGACTGATTCAATGAGTTTATCATGAAACACATTTAAAACGTCGTTTCCAGGCGCACACATACATACACACGTGTCCGCGCGCAACGGGAAGAGCGAGAGCAGGTCACGTGTCTCGGATGCTGGGAAGCGCTGGGATGGGATGGTCTTGATTGCGGAATGTAGCACGTAAATAACAAAAGTATTTATTTACTAGATTCCTGCTGCTCCCCCGGCGCGTCGATCGCATGCAGACCTTGAACAACCCTAACCGGTCTTCAAGAGCGATTGACGATCCGACCCACCTCCGGACGCTTCTGCAACATGTTTTTTCTCCATCCGCACCGGGACTGCGTTTGACATGGATTGTTGATGGTGGGCGAAGCAACAAAATGAGTGCATATTGTTGAGCGAATGTCGAAGGAAAACCTAAACTAACAGTGAATGCCCTCTCGAAAATAAACAGTGGGGAAAATTGCGCACCAACAACAAAAAAATGGTACCGCTAGTCCACTTAGCATCACTATCTGGCATAGGAAATGGGAAATTTCATTGCTGTTCGTAAGTTTTCTTTTGGCCCAAATAAATAACATTTTATTGTTGCAGTCCGGAGCGAAGGTAATGGTCAGCCGGTGGGAGCGAAGGGGGTGAGGGGTGAGATGAATGGATTCGGTCCGGCTCGAGGTTGCCTTTTAATCCTGCCCTGGGAAAACGAAACAAGGTGTGTTTTGCTGGATAAAAATAACACACCATTAATTCTTGTGCTGGTGCACATCAAATGTGATGGCGAGCTTTGGAATTCAATTTGTTCATGGTTTCAAAGTCAATTTATTGGGAATGTTGAATTGAGATCCATCTATAGGTTGTAGCCATAAGTAAACCCTTCTCTCCGGCCGAAGTACTCCTCAGGGACTATTAAGATAATGTACTCAAAATGTCATCAACCACTGAGAATGCGGTGTGTTTGTGTGGTGGTGTGACTGTACAGAAAAAGAATCATTACCCACCAGCAACCGGGAAAACGAATACGTGTAGAAAGGGATGAAATACTCTTTGTTCGTCCTGTGCCTCGTCATTACGCTCATTCATCCCACCACCCCCTTTCACACGGTACGATTCACCAAGCCAGTACCAAAGGATATTTATGCACTCGCTAAACATAAAACCATACACAGAAAACCATGGCTGAATTCAATGCTGCCACAGCGTAAAGCCAACTGTTCGCTTCCGCACCCGTACCGGAGAGCATTAAATTAAATACAGAAAAATGCTATTTGTCTTTGCATTTTCCCTTCTGCCGCCTCGCCCACAGACGAGCGGATTTATATATAAACACTCCATAAATATGAAATTCTAGTCCTATTCTGGGTGAAAGCGGGACTGCGGGGGAGAGAGCTCAAAATTAATAGAAAATTAAAATAAAAACAGAACCCGTTTTTTGACCGTACAACTACTATGGAACATTCACTAAAACCTGGAAATTTATCGTTATTGTCCGGAAACGGCCGTTCCTATTGTGTTCCGTGCCTTTGCGAACATGTGCAAATATTGCGAATAATAGTAACTACGTAGTTTTCCACCCCCCAAAACCCCCACCCCCGCTGCCGCCAGCACTCATATATTCTGACACAATAAAGCGTTGAAAACATGAGCTCTCTGTGGTTGGGCAAGCAAGCGAACAAAAAAAAAACTGCCACAACCCGAACGGCGAATAAATATAAGAAGATGATGGCGGAAAAAAATCCTAAACTGCTATTGTGAGAAACTTCACATTGTTAGCGAAAAAGTTGGTCCGGAAAAACTGCGCACATTAAATGACGTCATCAATTTTGCTGACGTGACGGGTGCTGAAAGCATGCTCTTAGAGAGCTCACTATTTTTTCTCGCCCACCCCCGCACCGCACTTGGCACTATGTTGTAGCGGGTGGCGATAGTAGTTAGCGCTGTTGTTGTCTGACTGAGTGAGGCAAGTCTGGTCGCCTGGAGCGCACCGAGCAGCGGGAGGAAGGGAGGGAGGTAGCGAGACGAAATCGTAAAGAGTTATCTTGCTTTAGGTGACCTCTTCCACGGCAATAATCGTTAAATTATATGATTGGATGGGATAATCGTAAAAATACAGTGACAAGGAAACGCTAGTCCGCTTGCTTGCCGGCTCCGTCTCCGTAAGACGGACCTTGGTTTAGACGAAATTGCTGAAGTCAGCAATCGGAGGGAGGGGCCCGGCTTATGCTCAGCTCGCCGGGGGGAGGGGGTGGTACATTTCCGTGTCAGTATGTGACCAAAGTCGCTTTACCCGTCGGAGACGTTCGCAGAAAATCCCTGCCAAAGTACCTTCCGGAGGGGTGGCAGGACTCTCTTAAGAAGTAGTTTAGATCCAATCCGAAACACTGTTTATTAAGTTTCGAACCCACACCCGGTGGTGGTGACTAAACAGAGCGATAAACACCAACAGCACCGTCAACACTGGTGAGGCTGGCTGAGGTGTTTCCGTAATGATGCCATTTGGACAGCAACGTCATTATTTTTTTTTTGTTATTTCTGAGAGAGCCGATGTGGGTATCGATTTGGTTAACTATCAGAAATCATGGTTGATGGCGTAAGTTCATCCCTTATGACAGTCGTATGTTTTTGGGAATAGGAGTAAACCACCTTGTCCAACATTTGACCTAAATTCTCTGCCTTTTTTTAGCCAACCAACGAGCTGGCGAATACGTAGGGAAAGATGGGGTAAGACCGCCCGGCGGGGTAAGACGGACCACTTCTAGTTTTATAAGAAATCCTCAGTATTTTGCCAAATATGCTACCCAAAAAACATTAATAGCATATTTTTGTCGTTTCGGAACACCTTGCAACACTTGAGCGCACGAAATATCAAAACTGTAAACGAAACAAAGTTTTCGTCCGTTGCGGTTGCCAGCAATCTAATTTTCAAGGTAACCAAAATAAGGATTTCTCCAGCAAAAACTGTATATTCTGTTAGTTGCCAGTATCCCAGTCCTTCAGTAGATTGTTCCGGTTTTGCCTGCGTGGAAAGGTATGTAAAATATATTATAAAATGCGCGTAAAGTGCAAAATAATGCAAAAGGCGCTCTGGGGGGAAGACGGACCATTTTCGACGGGGTAAAAGCGCCACACGTTGTGATATTGAATGATTTTCATATCAAATAAAATACCATCTTTTTGCCCGTCTCTTTACACACAAATGCCCCGAAAGTACAAAAGGATGTCGTCAAATAATCGGCCTCATAGATTCCGATAATTTGGTAATTTTTCAAGAATATTTTCAAAACTCTGCACGAGGAATATGGATGACCTTTTTAGAAGTTTGTGTGTAGTTTTTGAGCAACCCTAAACATTCAGTACCTTAGACAACACTGTTCCTGTTTCATTCATTTAAAAAATTAATGAAAAAACTCCAAAAAAGTTATGCAATCATTAGTATTTTTTAGTAGTAGATTATTTTATACTCAATGATATGTAGCATAACAAATAGGGGGAATCCTGAAGGACGTTTAACTGAAAATTGGTTTTCTTAGGGGGGCTGTCTTACCCCGTCATTGTAGTAAGATTTTTGGGTGAGTTTAGCTATGATGATTCCGTGGCCTTTGCCGTTGGGTAAATCACACGTGCACTGTGTCTCAGACAAGATTTTTGAATTATTTCAGATTAGAGATTAATTTTCGCAAATAATTTTCAATGAAGAAAGCTATTTTGTTAGAAACAAGTTCTGGAGAGGTGAGCCTTGATTCAATCCCCCAAATTGTGAAGACAGTTATATTGACGACATCGATATTAAATTGTATTGTAAGGCTTGCGAATCTCTATTGCAAAAAAAGAGAAATCTCAGAGTATCTCAATTGCAATAAAAGAGAAATACCGAAGCCCTTTAACGATCATTCTTTGTGTGGACACCGACTGGACAACATCGTTGCTGGACGGGCTGGACGGCGAGGGATCGAGTGCCTTTCTCAAGGCAAGAGGGCGGAGGTGGTAGCGCTGGAGTAAAGTAGAGTAGAGTTTTCAAAGGGCCTTTCTCAAGGCTAGAGACGAATGAACTGCAAAAGTTTAAAGTCTCTATAATACAATACCTTCCTTCCTTCCTTTAACGATGGAGCGGAAGGGCTTGGACGGGTAAGGGAGTAAAAAGTGCCCCCAAACCAAATCACTAGCCGTAGGGCAAATATTATATAGGGTATTAAATAAGAAATGTTGACGGTTTATTTGAACCCCTATGTGGTTTAACATAGGATCTATAGTGAAAAACGTACTTTTTCGTTTATTCACGCCATCCTCTAAAGCTTGGAGATAAAAATTTGAAAAAAATACTGAATGTGCATCTTACTACGGTGTATCAAGAAAAATTATCAAAAAAATGTTTATCAAAAATAAAAAAAAATATTGAAATTTTGAAAATTGAAAATTTAATTAATTTTAAATTAAATTAATTTATTTCGAGATTCAGTACTACTCTAGTTGGTATTAATTTTTTTTTCCTTCGTCTATTTAGGTATATGTGATTTTTTTTCAGAATATTTAGAGTGTTTTTTTACGGTACAAAAAAAATGATTTTCAGGCATCTCGAAATATTGAAAAAAAAATTACTTTGAGACCCAATTTTACTCTATTTTTTATTTAAATGCGTTCGTATGTATTGTTTTTTTTCCACATGTAGCGTAATTTTTTCTTGAATTTTTTAGAGGATTGCGCGGAAAAAATTTTTTTTTTTGGCCTTTGGGAATTTTTAATTTATTTTGAATTTAGAGACCCGTTACTGCTCTAATATTTTTTCAATTTTGTTTTTCATATGTCTAAATTTTGTCGGCATATTTAGAGTATTGCGCTGTACAGAGATTTTTTTCTCGTATCTTAAAATATATGAGATTATCTTTACATTGGATTTAGATGGTTTACCAAATTCGTAGGAGTCAGAAGTACGATAGAGCTCTGTGAGAAAAAAATAAAGTCATTCGGATTAATGAGAAGAACACTTAAAACAATCCGAATAATTTTTATTTTTCTTATTTTAATCATACAATTGAAAACCACGAATACAATAAAATAATCGATTTCAAGAATATAAAAATAATAATGCAGACGATGAAGAAAACTGTTATCGTTTCTCGCAATGCTCTTAAAAATTCAGGAAAAATTACACCACATGTAGAAAAAAAGACACATACGAACGCATTTAAATAAAAATTAGAGCAGAGGTGGGTCTCAAAGTTATATTTTTTCTTCAAAATTTCGAAATGCCATAAAATATAAAATATAATTTTTTTTTGTACTGCGTATTTAAATTCTTTTTATTATTGGATTTTTTTTATGACAAAATAGTTTGAAGATATTTATCGATACACCTTATAAAAATGTGCTTTCAGTATTTTTCCATATTTTATTCCCCAAAGCTATTGAGAATGGAGTGAAAAAAACGAAAAGGTGCATCTTTCACCATAGATCCTATGGTGTACCATGTAAGGACTAAAATATATGGTACTACTGCCAAAATGTTTTATTTAGTACCCTATACAATATTTTCCATACAGCTGGTGATTTGGTTTGGGGGACTTTTCACTCCCTTACCCAGCCAGACCCTTTGGAAATATAAAAAAAATTGTACCGCGCAACACTGAAAAAATCACACATTATTAGAGAAGCCGTAGGAACACATTTAAATATGAATAAGAGTAGTACTGAATCTCTAAATCATTAAAAAAAATATCAAAATTTCAATATTTTTTTTGTGCTTAAATAAAATTAAAAATTAATTAAAAATTTTTGATAAAATTTTTTTTTTTGATAATTTTTCTTGATATTTTTTTCAAATTTTTATCTCGAAGCTTTTGAAGATGGTGTGAAATAAACGAAAAAGTACGTTTTTCACCAGAGATCCTACGTCAAACCACATAGGGGTTCAAATAAACCGCCAAAATTTATTATTTAACATCCTTTACAATATTTGCCATACAGCTGATACAGTGATTTGGTTTGGGGGCACTTTTTACTCCCTTACCCGGCCAGGCCCTTTATCAGGGAAATCGAACCTAAACATGCTGGGTATGTTTCGTCTAGTAGTGCTCTTCTAGAATTTCAGGCCTCTGGGAGCTGTCCAAAATCCATCTTCACGTACATTTCGTCATCCATCAGCATGCATTCGTACTTCGTCAAAACCTCGTTGCACAACTTTTGGAGTATAAGTGATCTAATGGCCTCCACATTTAGCTTCAGCGCCCTGTTTATTTGCTTGCAGACTCAGAAAATACGATAACCTGCTCGCATATGGTTTCTTCGGATATGAGCTTTGGTTAAAGTTGTGATTGTGGCGATGTCGTAGTCCGAGAGTTTACGTTAAATATCTCAAAACCTTCGAACTCAGCTTCCGATCCTTCTTCTTCTTCTTCTTCTTCTTCTTCTTCTTCTTCTTCTTCTTAAATGGCAGTTTCCGATCCTATGTTCCACTAAGACCTCTGATTCATCAGAATAACACTTGCACGTTCAGGAAAACGTTTCACTACAACATATACTGTCGATTTAGCCACCTCTAGCGATTTCGTGATTTGAGTACCTGACAAATCGGATCAACGTGAAATTTTCACCATCGAAAGTCGTTTCCCAACAATTTGCTGTCAAAATATTTGACATACGCCTAGTACGGCCGCTGGTATGAAATGAACTGGGATCCCGGATTCTAATTGCGTTCCTAAATTGAACCTAAAGGGTGAATTGATAAATTGACCGCTTGTCCCCTTCATTCACCAGCACGAGTGTTCAAGCCATTTTGCAGAGCATGTAATGCAAAAATGCAAATTTCATATGAAAGTCCTTATTCTGGGCTATGGTTTCAAACTTGAGACTATAATCAGCTTATTCAAAATGCACAATTCACAGATAAATTGTTTTATGGGGTTTCAGATGCTCTAATTAAAATTCGGGAACCATTACTCAGACCTCCAAGTGACCTTTGTTGAACCTGTTAGATTGACATGAAACTCTCAGTACATATTCCGAAAATATTTTTTACGTATTGAACATGTGTACGTTATATCGAGGGTACGTTATATCGAAGTTCCCCTGTACTCGAAGCCCCCTTCCGATTTTTCAGTTGTTTCCAAAGAAATGAAACGTACTACAAGGCCGTTTCAGGACAAATTCCACGGGTATGTTTAATATTGTTCGATCAGTAAAGTGCCCTAGAGGAAACTATAGAGAGTGGTGTCCAAGACACGACCGCATTGTTGGTGTAGGACTACGAAAATACTCATTCAATCCGCTTGTTTATCACTTCAGATATAATTTAAGGATGAAGCGAAATTTGTGAATAAACTTTTTAGCAGGATTTTTTACGAAGTGAATTGCACGCGGATGCGAAGAAAATCCTGCAATTCAACATGGGACATGAAACGAACTTAGATATCATATTTTTGAAGCTTCTCTACTTGAACACATCATCATCATCGTCATCCTTCAACGTTTACTAACAGCTTCAAAGGAGACTGTTGACTGGTCGCTGGCTGAAGCTGTGCTCAAGAAATGTTCTGCTTTTGTTTACAAGAGACTTGAACCCGAAACTCATTCGTCCCAGAAAATGGAAACCGCAAATTGAATCTCGTTTCTACTTTCGCCCGGTGCAAGGGTGAAGAGTATAAGCCCATCTGCACAGTGCGGTTGACTGAATTGACAATCAAATCGGTGGCAGTTATTCTTTAGACAAAAACTGTCTCCGACAAAGTTGCTACATATGATAAAGCGCTCATTTTTATGATATCAAAAATAGGGTGATAAAAATTTTCGATGAAATAAAAAGTCTAAGTTTCTTATCTTTATAGAAAGAGGTAAATATAGTTCGACAATGTTCAATATGATACCATATGACAATATGATCGATATGATACCTAAATCATAACATCTTTTGCATGTTGAATGATTGTGACTGATAGTTATTTTTGTACTACATGAGCTGAAAAGTCCCGGGATTTTTTAACAGATGGCTCCACTTAAAATAAACATTCCTTTCGAGAGGTTCATCTGTCACTAGCATATGTGTGATATTTCATGACATTTCGTTTATTTGTTGACAAACTACAGTTGTCTAAGTTCAACTGAAAAAGATCAAATGTGTCACATGAGCTACCCACCGAATCAGTTTCGCAGTAAAGAAGCGTCATAGAAAATCGGAACTCAGGAATGACCAAGATAACCGAATTAACGGTCAATGTTTTAGAGAAACAGTCTTTAAAAACGGACGTAAAAAGCTTCTGCGGTATGATTTTGAAGCTTACCAAATACATTGTTTCTTCATTTCATTGTATTTTTGGAAAGAGAGCCCTTAACGGATTACCCATCACTAAATATTGGTGCCCGTCTTTGGCGGCTACACATGTATTCAACCTCTTAAATGCACTCTGTCCAAGTTCTATAAGACCACCCTGATTCTATTTCGTTGCAACACAAACAGTTAGAATTTCAACACGATACATTCATAAATTGTTGAATGGTTAGAATAAAGTATATTTAACGTCAATTTCGTTCAAAAGAGTTGTTTGTTTATTTATTGTGTTTAAATATGATAATTTCAGCTGTCCAGTTGCTATAAGACCACTTCAAAATTCATAAGTATTATCAATGAAAAATTCAATACGATCGGCCGATTTTTTTACCAAAATTTTACGAATTGTCACCCGAGCAGTTGTGTTGTTGAAATATTGCTTCATTTGCACATGCGATTTTGAGCTGACCGCTTATCCCGGTCAGAGAGCTTCGATTTACGTGGAGCTCTCTCCTACTTACCGTATCCTTGAGGATTCGCCAAATAATTGAGCACTACTTGATGGGATCGTCCAATCCGACGAGAAATTTCTCTGATTCCAACACTTTCTTCTCTCTCCGTGAGGACTTTTCCCTTCCGCATTTGCCAGATTTTATCGATCAAAACAACTAAAACAACGGAAAATGTAACTGGTCTTATAGAAACTTGACCGTTGAAAATACGAAAACATGAAATTACGCTCAGCCCTTGCACACATATATGAAAATCATGCAGTATATGGTAGTCACCAATGCTCACACACTAGAATATAAATTGAAGCATTGTTTGTTTACAATGACACAAAGCAGCAAGATCATCACCTGGTCTTATGGAAGTTGGACAGAGTGTAGATCATCAAAGAAGTACACCATCGACAATTATTTTTTACTGAAAGAACAATAAATTATCTGTATACTAAAGCTTGTTTTGTACCTTCAACCAATCCCGAAATACAACTGTTTTGTGATTACGGATTCTAAATGAATCGAACTTTAATCAACAATACGAAGGGAAATATCATGAGAAAGGTTGGTTTCGTCTTCTAGTTGAATTTATTCATTAACTGAGTAAGGTTACACAGCAACAGCAACAGCAACAGCAACACAATAAAGTAATATAAGCTACGTTTCTGAGTTCATTATTATGCTTCGATGTAACGTACAATTCGATACAACGAACAATTTAAAAGTAAAATGTACGTTATATTGAAGTTACCCTGTACGTGATTTTCGCGATTTTTTTCAACGATAAAATAAATTACTCTAATTAATCTGATATCACAGTTTGATTAGGCATATGTTACTTAACAAACGAAAAATATATTGGTGTCAATTGGACTGTCCCCAGAATAGCCGCAACCGGTTTGTTGAACCCTTGCAGCCAAAACCTTGTAAACTGGTGGAAGTTCTACAAGTTTTTCTAGTGGACCGATTTCAGCAAACGGTTTTTCACGTAATCTTGGATATATTTCCTGTCATCGTACGTAGGATATTTTTTTAAATATTGATTTTCGACGAAATGGCGACATTTTTTGTAAAAAAAATGCGTTTTTGCCTCAAAAATCGAGACAAAAACTATGACCAAAATTTTATTTTGGTCATAGTTTTTGTGTGTGTTTTTTTATTAAATCCTACGTACGATGAAAGGAAATTTAGTGGAGAATCTTGGAAAAACTTATTCATCAAAATCGGATAACGTATTTTTCAAAACTCAGGGCCCTCATTGACCATCTTTGTGTTGTTACAGGATAACTACGTCCACGCAATAATCATCATCGATGGGATCGATCCACGGTCGAAATAAGATCGATTCATCCATACAACTGCTCTGCTCTGCAAGACACATCGGGCTGCTGTTCTATAAATAACTCAACAATGATCAATCAACTGTCTCCGCTGTCCGGTCTAACTGGATAATAGAAGAACAGAAGGAAAACTCTTACGCCTAAATGTCTACTGTGTAAATGTGTACCATATACGCAACGGGTATAGAAGGGAAATACTCTAACGCCGAAAAATGGCAACTGTGTTAATGTGCTAATTATAGATATGATAAACATGTGACATGTACACAATTAAAATTCGGCTCTGTTACAGCTAAAATGCTAATGAGCCTAAAATAAACAAAAAGGGATAACAAAAATCGGATGGATCGTTCCAGAGGTAGAACTCTCACCAGTTTGCAAAACATGGTTTCGAGAAAAAACACGTTTTAAAATTTGGATCCGCGATCCTTGCGCAAAGACTTAGATGCACTAATTGACTTGTAACTTTGGAACGAAACATCGGACAAACCTGGGACAAAAACTACAGTAAAGTAGACATCCCAGAAGAGCCCCATTAAGCCAGAATTTTTGTTTTCAAGTTTCCATAGTGTACTATCACCTTAAAACCGATGCGATGCAATTTAGCGATCCGATGTTCAATCTAACCAAAGGCACCCGGAAAATCAGTTTATGTTGCGTGGACTTGGTATTTGGATTCAAGCGCTCTAAATACAAAATACGTACAAAGCATCAGGTTTGTTTAAGCACAACGTTTAGGGATAAATCCATGTTGTACTTCATCTTCGTAACTATTACATGCTTGTTGGATGCTATGTTCGCATAACTAGAAAAATAATTCTAAAACAAAATTCTGTTTCGTTCAATACAATAAATTAGATGAACGTCAATATTGGCGTCATATTTATGTCGTCCTTCGAACTTATTAAGCGATGAGCTTCACATTTAAAGAAACAAAAATTATTTGAATTCAGAACAGATTGTTTCAATAGGTTTCTCGATGTAAGGAAACGATTTTTGTTTATTGAATATTTGGTTTTGGAGAGACTTGTATGATAGAATAATACTGAATGAGATTAAGTATGAAATACTTGCACACTCAATGGTATTGCCTTTTAGTAGGAAAGATCGTCATTACTTCTATGAAACTATTTCATTTTAGGTTCAATCGCAATCGATTCGAACAGTCCAATAAATTTTCCGCCGTGAAAGTATTCCAAATAGTTTTTTTTTGTTTCCGAGCGGACCACACCTATTGGTTCGGCTCCCGAAAGGATCAACTCTAATTCCATCAGACAATAAAAATCGAACCTCAGCCGAACATCTTGCACAATCACTGCCACGTCGTGAGCTTCTCTTTCCTTCCCTGTGCGGTCTCTACCGTCAATCGTTTCATTCCATCCATTTAATTTAATCAATTTCTGAACGGTTCCACCTGATTCGAATTCAATTTCATCCTCTAAAGAGCGCGCAGTTTTACTTCCATTCGGCTGATGCCATTTCCGCACCTTTGTTCCTTCCTGTCTTTCGAATCTTCTTGTACGATTGGGGTAGAAAAGAAAAAAAAACCATTCCCCACAATCCCAACAATAGTTTTAGACTGGAAAAAATTTGAATATTTTCTTGACCTTAATCCGAAATTTGCATCGGAAGTCAATATTTTAACCAATTTTATGTGTTGAATGTGGTCATTTGCTGCCCATTTTCCGCTTGTCGAACATCAATTCCTGAGCCCCGCTAGCGACGCAGTTCCCGGCACCTCACACCTGATTCCACCCTGACCCAGAAACGATACCAAGCTGACTGGGGCCGCTAGGCTGACGCATCCATTAGCAGAAACCCCCTAAAAAGGAAGTGGTAATCCGTAATAAGATTCGTTCTTCCTGCCGCTTCCATTCCGGGACGATTTCCGAAGTCGACGTTGATGCGCCGATGCGATATTTATGGTATGAAAACATTTTGTATAAAATTTTACGACCAGCTGCGTGGGACGTGTGACGGGGGGCGAGGGAAATCTTTTATAAAAATTGATTTTGCGTAATAAAATATGCAGTAACCTTAACGTGTTCATACACGGGACTTGGGCGAATGTTTATGTCATCTTTTTTTTTTTTTAAGGATTCGCTTTTCATGCACACGCCTTGCGCACACACATTTCACGTGGACCATTTTTTTCCTGACGTTTCGTTGTTGTTGGTTTGAAATTGGAGACGACGGGAAAGACCGATGTTCGGTAAAACGGATGGATGTCAGGGTGGCACAAAAAGAGAAGCATAAAATATTAACACGATATAAAACGCGCAGTTTTTGGTGTTTCGTTCTGTTTTTTTTTTCAGCTCGCTCGTGTTGCTCCTTCTGCGATAAAGTATGAACCTTAAAACAGCCATTTGACACCGTGAAATTTACATTATTTTTTTCTGGGGAGACTGCCAGTCTGACAAAAAAAAAAGGGAGACGTAGGGTGGGGTCGTATAACGTCAGCTGAATGCTGAATGCGAGAAAAGGGAGGAAAAGTGCGATTCGTACAAATTATTCACTGCCAACCAGTCAGGTTTGGAATTGAAAAAGTGGGGA
This sequence comes from Toxorhynchites rutilus septentrionalis, assembly GCF_029784135.1. NCBI lineage: Eukaryota > Metazoa > Arthropoda > Insecta > Diptera > Culicidae > Toxorhynchites > Toxorhynchites rutilus. Next base: position 228,097,138 of record NC_073745.1, on the reverse strand, counting down.
AAAATTGGTGTAGACATTCGGGCTGGATTTGATAAATTTGATGTACTGAGTTCATTTAACCGTTTTTGGGAAATACGAGAATAAGCAGTGTCCCAGTGAACGAAGATAAATATCGGTGAGCGCGAAAGTTATAAGATCTGAATGCTCGAGAATGAGACAATTTCGCAGCGTCAAACTATCTCAGATTCTCAGTGAATCAAAAGCGAGTTAGGTGAATCAATCTCGGTCGGTATTATCGCACAAACGCTCTGTCTCCATTTATTCTTGCTGCCACTTTGGCGAAAGAGCATTTACATCCTCGAGAATCTTTTATTTTATTTCCATTTTATACGCGTTTAGCTGGCAGCTGCCAAGAAGAATGTGGATAAATGCGCCCGAGTGGGTTTGCCAGCCGGAAAAGAGGTGAACTCCTGAACTGCTGACTCGTGCTGAGAGAAGTGCCTAGGAGCCTTCCTTGGCTGGTGTTATCTCCGAACGCAGCCGCAGGGCCAATTCGGCAGAACCAGGCGAACCGTGGCGATATATTTCGGGTGTTCTTACTCTCGGGGATGTTTTCACCCCATTACCGTTGGGGCTAATACATATGCATTAAGCAGAAGCAGCGCACATAAAATCGAGCCTGCTTGCAGGCGGCAGGCGAAGGCGCAACCAAGAAAGCAATAATTTTCGACATTTATTTTCCTCCGGTTGGCTGGAAAATAACAATGGGAAATACGGATTGACTCGAGGGTTGCGTGGGTGGTGGTGATGGGCTAAAGACTTATCAACTACTTTACAGCGCGCGCTTGTAGATTGCCTAACTCGGATATACCCTTTTTTTGCTGTTGTGGGAACCCATCATTATCGATAGATAGATATATAAACTCGAAACAAGCATAAATACATTCTGATTACCTGCCATGAATGGCAGGGGGGAGTCAATCAGAATGATCGGATAGGCTATACGTTAGAGCGGTATCGAGGCTTATCATGTCGTATAGCATTTCGGAAGATGTTTTTCGAGTGCTCCGAATGAGGAAATTTCAGCATGATTTGAGAATATTTTGATTCAAATAAACACATTAAAAATTCCAAAAAATAAACAACCGCATTGTGGGATTTGGAAAATGTCTACAATAATCAACAGTTGAAGAATATTTCTCTCACGCTAAAGGTCACAAGTTCAATTCTCACTCCCGACATTCTTCCAAAAATGGAAGTAAAAGTGACGAACCAGCCAAATGAGTTGAAAGTCACTATAATACAGATATAAAAAGAAAAAAAAAGAATATATAAAAGTTGAATTCTGTTGTTGTCCGTAAAATATATTGTAACGTGACTTTCGGACTTTTGTATTGCTTTAGGTTATATTCAGTAATAAGCTATAATTCTTCATTATAAAGCAATATTTCATCAGCGGAAATAATTTTTTAATGAATCACTCACAAAACGAAGTCTGGAAATTTGGTGACCCCGCGTTATAAAACTGGGCAAATCCATACTGAAATCGCACGAATGGTCATCAAAAGCCGAACGGATTGAACATAAACCGAAAATTTCTCCAAAGAAAATTCTTAACGAGCGATAAGTTTGGCTAACTGGGATGAAATTGAACAAACAGTTCGACAGAAGCTGGTTTCGAACGGTAAATAAATAATGAAGAATATTGATCTCAAAAAGTGTTATATATTCTCCTTGTTCGATAAATTTCATACATAATTTTAAACTGCTTGTTGATTATTTTATTGATTTTCAACGTAAATTAATACAACAGATCAATAGAAACGTTAGAAAGAGTAAGAAAAAATAATGTGTTTTTACCTGTTCAACTGAAATGATGCGAAGAACGCAAAATTAATGAGCATATCCATAACTTTCACCTCCTATCGAAAAACAACACAAAGCCAGGGCTCTGCATAGTCATAGTCAACTGAGGATAGTCTGCTGACTATCTGCCTGACTATATCCGTAGTCAATTAGTAATGACTTTTGGCTTCTTCACGAGTTTCTCCGCCAAAACGACTGAACAGTCAGTCGGGCGTTTAGTCGCTATCTCCCTCTACCGACTCGAATATATCATTTCATTTTTCCCAGTCCAATTGTCCTCATTGCATTTTGAAGTGACTTCCTCGCTAGTCAACGCTAGTCAATTCATTTTCTAGTCCAGTCGCTTTGTGTTGTGGGTGACTGCCGAAGCAGTTCTAGTCGAAACGAAGCTGCGCAGAGTAAAGTCGGTCTTCATTTTTCACCTTCGAAGATTTCGGGCCCTGCACAAAGCGCACATCCATTATACCATCAGTTAGGGTGCTGTTGAATTGCCCAAGGTTGTAAAATTACCCACACAATACTCTGAGCTACATGTCATTGGGGATTTGTCGCATTAGTTTGGCGTTGAATTTCGATCGAAAAAGTCACATGAGAAACGTTACAATCTGAGGTTAGGTACTTGTAAACAATTCATTTGATACGATTCAGATTCTTTAACCATATCAGCTGTCAGCCATTTCATGACAAACCGATACAATGGATCTCAGGTTATCGTTAAAATAAGTAGTTCAATTTGATATATCGACCAACTGAATCGATCCAGAAGTTCAAAAGTTGTAAATTTTTGAACAAAGCCATTTTTCTAAAAAAAAATATATATAAAATTCGGGCTTCCCCCAAAATGGAAAAGGGCACACTAATGAAAAAATAAAAAATACGCGTCTAATATTTTGCGATAAGGAACAAAGCTACCAATTTTCACGAAAATCTGAGAACCGCTTTATCGGTTTGGCATGGAATGGCTGCAAAAAAAATGCGGGAAGTTTTGATTTTCGTATTCAATATGATCAGATCTGCAGCTGGACACATCCAATGATTGTTGACACTTACGGTGGGACAACAGTTAGTGCAAAAAGGGGTCGCGAATGGTTCCGAAATTCTACCGCGGTCATCTAATAATACCACAGTTTAAGTCGCAAATCCGTGGTTCGAAGCAAATGTTGTTATATACAACTCGGTGTTGTATATCATTAAAGCAGGTGGAACCATCGCAGAAACTCGCTACCGAACACAATTTATGCGCGAAAAAGCGACTCCGATATGAGCGCAGGTAGGATAATATGATTTTTCTGCATCAAAACGACCGGCCTCATCAATTTCCTTCAAGTCCTTTCAATGAGACTTCCCATTTATATTCTCTAGATATCGCCCCTTCCGACTACCATTTTCTTCCGTTCGATGACGCATGGCACGAAATGGGTAGTTATTCAGAAGAAAATTTAAACTAACAGGTTTATTCCAGCTAGCGAGCATTAAACTGACTATCCTAACACGGAGCGATATAACGGAAAAAATGCACATAGCGGCGCAATTTTTTTAGTAGAGGCCCTACATCGGATTTCATGCCGTCTGGTAAAGAGTGATTCTGCTTTTTTGCATCACATGCACCCTTCACACGGTGGTAAAATGAAAACACAGAACATGCAGGAAAAAATGAAAGATTTCGAATGCTTATAACTCGAACATTTCTCATTAGACGGGAAAGATCTTTGCAACAATTGATAGTACATATTTGTACGCATCTATCATAATCAATAAAATGTTATTTTTCCTGAGATAAGCAATTGAATAACTGTAAAAATTCAAGCGCTATTTAAACGCCCTAACTGTCTCGTTTTGATTGTCCCAATTTATCATTCCCACAACATAGACTTCACCAAACCAAACTGCCTGGGCAAATTAGCATTGCAAACACTTTCAAGTTGGGAGAACTTTTGTTCCCACCGAAGTATGTTCCCTAACACAGCCATAAAATTCAAGGGACCTTACATTACATTGCGTTGGTTAAAATTATTTACAAACACGGCAAATATGTTGAATTCATTTGAATTCGAAAATTGTTTTATTCAATCAATAATTTAATCAATACAAACAAATAACTAAACCAATGGTAGTCCTACGTCAACCTTACAGATTTTTTTTTTGCATTTCAATTTTTGACAAAAAACTGCGAATTTTAAATTTTACCCTTGATTGTTGTGAATTTTTGATGAAACTATATTGTTTAAAGACACGTATATATCTGATGATATAGATATATCGTATATATCTGTCGAATTTAGAAACAGTCCTCATTTCACAAAAATAATAGAAATTTTATTCATTCAATAAACGAAAAAAAAAACTTTTTGCGACGAGACAGCGCTTTGAAATATTTGCTTCTCCATAAAGAGCGGTCACTGGAATTAAGTTTGACGTTGAACTCATGGGAAGAAGGGACTTTTCATAAATTCAACATAGAACGTGATTCTATTCACTGCACTTCGAGGAAGTCTTTAGTCAGTGCTCCTGTGGAATATAAGAATTAGAATTTGAAGTTGAAAATATTAGTTATTTTAATCAGAATATTGCGAGTTATGGTATTCAATACGCACTTTTCGAATATTTTGGTTTATAGAAATCATAGTTTTTCATATAATATCTAGCATTGATTGGTCGGCGTCAAGTCAGAGCGGACTAAGTGACCCGTATTATTTAACCCTTTGCGGTCGGAATTAATTTCCCCTGAAAGAAATCCTCTTACCTTCCCACGCTAATAATATTTTGTTTATACCGGATACTAAGGTAAATAAAATCGGGGCTTGGCACAAAATTCCGATTTCCGAAATTTCATGTAAACATGGCGTGTAGTTTCACAACAGAATTTTGTGATTATACGACTTACTTTCTATGTTATACTTTTTGACGTTGTTCATGTTTCACATGGCATTGATAGATATTGTAGATTTAAACCTCTTTTTAAATTTATAAAAAAAAACTACATTCGACAAAATCTTATATTATTTTTTTCCTTTTTTTGTTCCAGTCAGAGTGGACCAAGCACTACGCATTCCAAGTCATTCTTATTCTACTAGGCTGGTTAGAATAATAGCGGTTTGGAAATGAAATAAATGTTTTTGTGGTTCAAGAAATGACATTTTTCTTCAGTATATTCTCTGCTTAAGTCCCATTCCATCTCTGGCGTTGATTTTCGAAAAGCCTTTTGATATAACCGTCCACTGCTGCTTGAAGAAGAACCATTTGTTGAAAAACGCTTCCTACGTGTGTACATGTTTTTGATTCCTGGGAACAGATGAAAGTCGGAGGGAGCGAAAAGGACAAATATTTCGGGTGATCATATTTAAATTCGATCAACTCTGGTGATAGATGCAAAGGAAGTCTTTTGTGACGATTTTTTTGTTTTTTTTTTTTTTTTTTTATTTGGCTGGCCCAGAACGTTTGATATTCTACTGTTGTTGATTTACTGGTTTGGTTTGGTAATTTATTAACAAAATTTTATTTCCGTTTAAAAAAAAAGATACAATCATCTTCTTAGCCATTTTGCTTGCTTCGGAGCTGAGCACACGGATTTAGTTCGCTTTGCAATTCATTATCGGAGCTTACCATCTCAAGTATAAATCAAAGTATAGTCGAAAGATAAAAATCAAAGCACAATATCAGTTTCATTTTTTAGAAAGCGGCTCTAATGTTGTTGACAAAATCACATTTCTAATGAGTAATTCCAAATGAAATCGACAAATGACAAAACATGAGTATTTTTGAGTCGAATGAAAGTGTGTATTCCGTTTGGGTTAGAGGAAATATGAGTTTTCCACAGCAATTGGGAATTTTTTGAAAAGGGCGTATCGATTTTAGTAAGAGAAATATTTGATAATTTATATCTCAAAAACTATGAGTCGTACCGAAATAGTGTCTTAGAAATAGTCATATAGTATTGATGGTTGAATATGAAAAAAATGTACACTTCGAAAAAAAATTAGTACTCTTTTTTTTATTTACAAAACAAAAATTCAATTTACATTATCCAAAATATATTTTTTTAATTTTTTTCATACAAAATAGAAGTTCATTTTTTTGACTTAAGCGTAACTTTTGAAAAGGGCGTATCGATTTGAGTAAGAGAAATCTTTGATAATTTATATCTAAAAAAATATGAGTCGTACCGAAATAGTGTGTTAGAAAGAGTTATAGAGCATTGTTGGCTTAATTTGATAAAATATACCTTGAGAAGAAAAATTAGTACTCTTTTTTTTTATTTACAAAATAAAATTTTAATTTGCGATATCAAAAAATTTATATTTTTAAATATTTTTTCAATTTTTTCATATAAAATAGAAGTCATGTAGAAAATTTAAAAAATGGGCCCAAGATGGTAAAACTATCTTGACGAAATTTGTGGAACATCGAATTTTTAGGAATTTTCGGAACTCGAAATTTTTGTATGTTAGCAATCATTCTTAGCCACAACTTATGAATTCTGATGTGATTTAAAACAAAAAAAGGTTATTATCAATCTCCTTCTAAATGCAACCATTCTCGAGATATTTAAAAAAATATTTCTAATTTATAATTTTTTTTATAGTAAATAATCTCTTTTAATATGTTTGTCGTGTTATACCTTCATGTTCATGAAATTTTATGAATTTTCTCATAATTTCCAACATTTTTTTTATTTATTGAAGTTTGTATTAAGATAAAAAAGATTTTTTAGTTTCGCTACGTTTTGTATGAACCCACATGTCTTCGAACGTTTCGTAACGTAACTCCTAAACATATGTCTTTACCATAACGATGTATTTGGAAAAGTTGTTGGAAATTATAAGCGAATTCATAAAATCTCATGAACATGATGGTATAATACGACAAACATATTTAAAGGGCCTATTTACTACTAAAAAGACAATAAATTACAAATATTTTTTTTAAATATTTCGCGAATGACTACATTTAGAAGGAGATTGATAATAACCTTTTTTGTTTTAAATACCATCAGGATTCATAATTTGTGATTAAAAATGACTGCTAACATACAAAAACTCGAAGTTTCAAAAATTCCTAAAAATTCGATGTTCCACAAAGTTCGTCAAAAATAGTTTTACCATCTTGGGCCCATTTTTTAAATTTTCTACATGCCTTCTATTTTATATGAAAAAAATGAAAAAAATATAAAAAAATACATATTTTTGATATCGCAAATTATATTTGATATCTCAGTGTATATTTTGTTTCAAATTAAGCCAACAATACTCTATAACTCTTTCTAGCACACTATTTCGGTACGACTCTTATTATTTTTGAGATATAAATTATCAAAGATTTCTCTTACTCAAAACGATACGCCCTTTTCAAAAGTTACGCTTGAGTCAAAAAATGAACCATGATGATGTATTTGGAAAAGTTGTTGGAAATTATGAGCAAATTCATAAAATTTCATGAACATGGCGATATAACACGACAAACATATGAAAAGGGATTATTTACTATAAAAAAGACTATTAATTAGAAATATTTTTTTATATATTTCGAGAATGGCTACATTTAGAAAGGTATTGATAATAACCTTTTTTGTTTTAAATCACACCAGAATTCATAATTTGTGGCTAAAAATGATTGTTAACATACAAAAATTCGAAGTTTCGAAAATTCCTAAAAATTTGATGTTCCACAAAGTTCGTCAAAAATAGTTTTAATATCTTGGGCCCATTTTTTAAATTTTCTGCATGACTTCTATTTTGTATGAAAAAAAAAAAAGATATGTATTTTGTATATTGCAAATTGAATTTTTATTTTGTAATTAACAAAAAAAGAGCACTATTTTTTTTCTCAGTGTACATTTTTTTCATATTCAACCATCAATACTCTATAACTCTTTCCAAGACACTATTTCGGTACGACTCATAGTTTTTGAGATATAAATTATCAATTATTTCTCTTACTAAAATCGATACGCCCTATTCAAAAGTTACGCTTGAGTCAAAAAATTCCCAATTGCTATGGAAAACTCATATTTCCTCCAACCCAAACGGAATACACACTTTCATTGGAGTCGAAAAAAACAAGTTTTTAAAATCTGCATTTTTAGGACGATTTCATTTGGAATTGCTGTAATGCGTTATAGATCCAAAGCTAACGAATGCCATATAGTGGAACATCCGATTGACTGCGCCATATTTTTCCTATACTATGTGAAAATGAATAACTGCACTGTTTTTGCTGTTAAAAGCTTTATATATACTTTCATTGAAGTTTCAATTTAAAAAAAGATGTAAATAAAAGGTGGTGTTTAATGTTAGTTATACTAGTGATATCTATCAGTTACCTATCAGCTTCATTTTTACACGAAAGGATACTGGAGTGTATGTGGAATTACTGAACGATATTTTGGCAGTTTGTCAGAAATGAAGCAGGATAACTGCACTGGTCCACATTTCTATCGTTTGTTGAGAACAACAAGCAATAGAATGGCCATCTTGCAGTCCCGATTACAATCCCATTTAAAACTTGGGATGGTCAGTGAAAGCGAACGATAGATTGACGATCTTTCCAGTACCGAGGCATCAACTTAGGACTGTTGAGTGAAAATTCATATATCATTTTGTTGACAAAAATAAATTCGCATTGTTTGTATATCCCCCTTAAGAGCAAATATAAGGAAATTAAGGAAAAATAGGGTACGACTAAACGAATGTCTACCAGACCTTATTAATAAATGACCTTCTCAGACCTAGTTAATTGTTCGAATGGTCGCCCATCCAGTATAATTACCCTTAATTTCAGCAGTTTCACGCTTGGTCAATCGTTTATAATCTTCACGACCGAACAAGTTGAAATTCTTTAAATTTTCATTACATTTATTCTCGAAGGACCATCAACATCCAACAGAGGCATCGTAGAATTAAATATTTCATGGTCTTTAAATGGGTGTTTCGCGAATAATTTCATTAAAGCACAAGGTTTTTTTTTGTTTTTCCATTTTTCCACTACGATATGTCTACCCTCGACGGCTTCAAAAACACACTGATATGACATATCGAGTTGAAATGTTATAGTTATTATATCCTGACCTATATACAACACTTCAGCCAAACTCTTACATATCTCTGGAAACGTCGAGTGGTTCTTATGTTTTTAAACATAATGTGTACTTTCACTTTAAACTTGATTCAAGAACTGGTTTAATTTTGGAAACAATTCCTCATGGAATGTATCAAATAATGAAATTGCTATATTGATAGAAATTTTTTACTCCAACAAACGAATATATTTATGAACCATTACTCCGAATATCGATTCCCATTAAATATGTATTGTTGAACCACCGACTCGGTAATCAAACTTTATCCAAACAATCGATGAGAGTGTCTACAGCGATAGCGTTTTTGTCACCTGCAATAATTAATCGAAAAGTGTTTTTTTTTCTCCCCCTCTCTCTCTCCAGAGCCATTCGCCGCTTCAATTCATTCCGAACCAGGTGACAACTTTCCTCCGCAGAAAGCCTCATAGATTATCAAACACAGACACACAACCCCAATTTGTCCGGGGAAAGCCGGGCCAAACCGTACCACGGGACGCGCAAACGACGATTAGCAGCGAGGGTGCGTGCCTCCACTGCCGAATGAGACAAGCGTTGTATGATTTATGGCGGGAATCAAATCCTCGCGGGTACCCACCCCCGGCCAAACGTTTCGGGCGAAGGGTTCTAATAAATTGATACACGACAACGACGACACACACATAATGGTTGGGTCGCGCGGGAACTATGCTCAAGTGGAAACACAATGGCACCCGACGGAGGGGGAGGGGATCAAAGATAGTTCCACGTAGCAATTATTATCATTGTGCCTGGTGCGCCCACGGGGTGCGGGGTAATACGATTGGGTGCTCCGCGCACTTACGCGATGTCTAGTTTCGTGCCTTAGTTAAATATCGCGCGTGTAGCTTAAAAGGAAATAAAGGGGTTCGATTAATCCAACTAGAGGAACAACATACAATAGCCGTTTTGAATGATTTAATGAGAGAACAGTGATCGGTGATGAGGGATAATTTATTCCGACAATACACGAAAAAAAAACATCACAAGCATGCTCAACACGCGCCCGAGAAACAGTCCCATTCCCTATTCTAGCATGTCCTACAATGTCCTACGAAGCCCTTTGTAGATACACTGTCACATCGCGGACAGTGGCGCGCTGTAGGTATTTTGTCTCCGGCCTTTTTCCCCCTCCCTCTCTCACCCCGATCATCGTTGCGTTTAATTCACGATTCAAACCCTCGTTCCAGCAGAGCCTTCAGAAGACTTCAACCTACCCGAACGGCCAGCCGTGGGGTGCCTGCCAAATGTCTACATCCATCACATGGAACGCCGTGTTCGTGTCTTCACTGTCACCCCCTATAATCTTCTTGAAATAATTTAAATTATTGATGGCGACGGAAAAGTAACAGCGGCACGAATCGGCTGTCGGGCTTTGCGTCACCCTCCCATTCACAACCGAACACTTAAAACCTTTCATTTCCCAGTTTTAAATTATTAAAGCCACCGCTCCGCACTTCAAAACAAGACGAATAGCACCATCGCATCTAGGATTCGGATATAAAATATCGATCCTTGGTTTTCAATTATTTTACGGTTTCGGGCTATCTCACTTTACCCACTAGCCTGGCGACAGTCTCTGTCTCCCAGCAGCAGCGCCAGGAGTTCGAAAAATGGTAGATACGAAATTAGAATACTTTATCGTGAACCGTACCTTCACCGCCCAAAACCCCCCCAGCCCTTGCACACAAGGGAGGGAGAAACGGACGGCAAAATTAGAATTCGAGAACTCCTCTATCACCATCCTCAATGGCAACCAAAACCGAACTTTGCGGTGTATCGTTATTAGTGTTCTTCGGAGCGGTGGTGGTGGTGGTGGTTTGGACTCGTTTTCGGGATCCCTCCTGGCCCACTCTCGCATCTCCTGCCGGTACACCGGAACATTAAAAATGGCTGGATTGGGTTCGTTGTCGCCCAGCAATAAAACAGTCACTTGCCGTCGTAAAAGGACGGCGACGCGCGCGTCTGTGATCGGCAAAGGGCAGAACAGACAGCCGAATCTCCCAACATCATTTACATTTATCGATTTTTCCTCGATTCTCCACGCGGGATCTAATTTGAAAAGTTTTCCGATCGATCCGATTAACTTCCCCGGGTACTTGGGATATTTGGGAGAAAATGGCACAGGAGTGGATTTGTTGTGGGCGGACTGTGAAGATTTGCGCTACTATACATCTGGGATGCTGGAAAGCTAAAAATATGTTCATCGTACTGAAATTATGATAGCACCCAAATCCAGTTTGGTCACAAATCTATGATCTTAACACAAACTTATTTTAAATTAGATTACAGTGACTTTAACTCGAATTCGGTACTTCACCATGAAGATCTTTTTTTACTACTTTTGAGAGTGGAGAACAAGCTTTCGAAACATTCTATTCAATTAATGATATATACATTATTTGATGTTCAGTATTTGGAATGTTTTACGAACATATTGTTGTCTTGGTTTGTGTAGATGTAATGAACAAAAACATCAGGATGAAATAACAAATCGATTTCATTATATTTTTCAAAAACATTTCTTGACTAACATATTTTTTGCCAATTAATTCAATAGCAAATTCATTCAACATTATCAACCAACTTTCATTTGATTCCTATGACGCTTATCGAATTGACGGATTTTTGAACACAGAGATATTTTTATTTAAATGAAAATTTTTCCTTTCAGTTTATGGGTGAGGAGTGCATGTACACTCTGTCCATCTTCTATAAGACCAGGTGATGATCTTGTTGCTTTGTGTCATTATAAATAAACAATACTTCAACTTATATTCTAGTGTGTTGGTATTGGTGACTGAAAATAGCTAGTACAGATTCGAAACCCTCAAAATCGCTTATGCAAATAAAGCAATATTTCAATTTAAATGTTTCTCGGGTAACAATTCGTCAAGTTTGGTAACATAAAGAGGGTTGAGGAGGTTAAAGCTCCTCATCTTATACCATCTCACATCGGAAGACGTCTGCCAAAGCTCACATGAACCGACAGTGGGACATGGTAGGATGTGACAAAGAATTTTTAAAAAAGAATACATTTTGCTATAAAGCATAACGAAAAGTTCTTCAATGTATAGGTTATCTTCATTGACGAAAAAAAGTTCTATTAGGATGGTCTTGATGGTTTCAATGGGTACTGTTGTGATTTACGGAAGAAGGAAAATTATTTTTCAATCAGGAATTTTAGTGACGAGTCGTGCATGGTTTTGGCAGGATTCTGTGCAACCGGAAAGCTCAAGACAGCTTTCATATCATTCAAGGATTACATACATGTCCTGGAATCCTCTCTCCTACCGTTTTTGCGTGGATATTGTCACAAAAATACCACATTCCAGTAAAACAATAGTACTATTCATATCAGCAAGGAAACTAATCAATGGATTAAGGACCAAAAACATATTTTTTTTTGGAGTGGTCGGCTCACTCTCCATATTTGAATCCTGTTGAAAATCTCAAGGGAATCCTTGTACGCAGAATCTACACTGAGGGAAAACGGTACACCACGTTGAGCTCTTCAAGGTTGCAATTTCGGAAACATGGAAAAATTTCGAGAAATTCATTCAGCAGCATTTGGTAAATAGTCTTCCAACACGAATTTTCCAGGTTATTAGCCGAAATGGCAAGGTTGCCAATCTTTGTCATTTAAATCAGCCGATCGTTTTGAATTTTTCATTGATAATCCATATGAATTTTGAAATGGTCTTATTGAAACTGTACAGCTGAAATGATCATATTTAAGCACAATAAAAAAACAAACAACTCTTTTGAACGAAATTGACTTTAAATATATATTTTTTTATAAGCATTCAACAATATATGAATATATCTTGTTGAAATTAAAACTGTTTATGTTGCAACGAAATAGAATCAGGGATGTTGACCACTTCGAAAAAAACACCCCATGCAAAATATCAGCACAATCGGACTTAAGGAAGTGTGGCGCAAAGCGGTCAAAGCTAGAGTTTTTTGAAAAACGAAAAATCACCCAAGGGAGGAATAAAGGAAGCAGTTTTTTGAAATTTTAGGGTCTATTTTTCCCATGCATTCATTGGCACCCTAATGTATATGCGCGAATGCTTATGTATACGTGTGAGTGTTATCACTCCTTGCAATCCTCATACCTTCAAACACATGCAAACGAAAGTTACGAATCGTTCATTCTGAGAGTACGCATAACAATTTGAACTTCTGGTACAATATGCGTTGAAGTGCTCCGATAAATGAATCCAAACTTTGATGGATCGACTAAAAAAAATGGGTGGGTTATATCTATGATATCACCGCAAGGTTGACGTGGAACTACTATAGCTTAATTATCATTTGTTTGTATTGATTAAATTTTTGATTGAATTGAACATTTTCCTAATTCAATATATTTGCGTTGTGAGTAAAAAGTTTGAACAAATGCCATGTCTTTAGTGTCTGCACGATCTTACCATGTACCTAAGTTTAGAAGACCGTGTTAGGGAAAAGCACTCTAGTCTGCACAAAGGCAAGCGAGTACAAAAATTTGAGTCGGAACAAAAATGCTCTCGACTTGCATGTATTTGCAATGCCAATTTTCCCTCGCTCCATGGATTTGAAGTCTGTGTTAGGGAAACACATTTCAGTCGGAGTTCGCTATGCCAATTTTCCCAAGCTTCTTGAACTTGAAGTCTGTGTTAAGGAAACACATTTCAGTTGGGACAAAAAAGACCCCCGACTTGCATGTATTTGCAATGCCAACTTTCCCACGCTTCTTGGATTAGAAGTCTGTGTTAGGGAAACACATTTCGGTGGGAACAAAGGCTCCTCCTACTTTCATGTATTTGCAATGTCGATTTCTCCAATGCTGCTTGGTTTTGAAGTCTGTGTTGGGAAAACCGTAATGCGGGCCAATCAAAACGAGCCAGTTAGGGCGTTTAGATAACGCTTAACATTTTACAGTTATTCAATTATTTATCTAATGAAGAATAACATTTTATTAATTGCGATAGATGAGTAGAAATATTCCCTATCAATTGATGCAAATATCTGTCTGATCCAGAAGAATTTTTTTTCTCTATTATAGTGACTTTCAACACATTTCGGCTGGTTCGTCACTTTTACTTCCATTTTTGGAAGAATATCGGGAGTGAGAATTGAACTCGTGATCTCTGCGTGAGAGGTATGGATGTTACCACTACGCCAGATCGCCTCCCAGAAGAAAATGTTTCGAGTTATAAGCATTCGAAATCTTGCATTTTTTCCTGCATGCTCAGTGTTTATGTTTTCATTTTATCCCCCATATATTCCGGTTAGACGTAGTCCCACGTCAAAACGTCTGAACGTATCAATATGAACCATTCACAGGTGTTTTGGGGATACACTAAAAATAAAAAATAAACATATCACATTTTAAGTTACTGCAATATTTACAAAATTATTAAAAATTAATTTTAGAAACAAATTTTTAGAAAAAAACCTGCTTTTGGCATTTTTGGAAAATAAAATAAGTTTGTTTTCACCGAAGCAACAAATTAAACATGTACAGAATTCATTTCTGTTTTCAAAACTGAATGATTCCAAAAGCTTTTGGGTTTACGGTGCAATCATTGTTTACTGAATTATTCATCATCGAAGACAAAGGGGAAATTTCTCATTCAAAGAAAAAAAAACTCTGTATGGAACGATACTATTTGAACGTTAAAGTAACCAAGTGAAAGCTGGTTGATAAGGTTAATTGAATTTGCTATCAAATTAGTTAGCAAAAAATTGTGTTAATCCATTTTTTTTAAAGAACAGAAATAAATCGATTTTTTATTTCTTCCCGATATTTTTGTCCACTACATCTACAAACATCAAGATAAAAATATGTTCGTAAAAGATTCCAAAAGCTGGAGTCTTGAGTTCAAAACTAGAGAAAAAAGATCTACATGGTTGTGTACGAATCCGAGTTTAAGTCATTGTATAAGTATTCTATCTTAGTTACATGTTTTATTTGTTTCATAGAACTTGCCAGTAAGATCTTTTGCTACAGAGATATCTTCGATTCGATGAAAAATCACTTGTCCTGCTTGTTTATGTATTAAGAGATGAAACTAATTGTTTCTTATCTCATTGCTCACACATAGTTAAGGGCAACATGTACGTTTCTTACCGTTTCTCGTTAGCCTATACTTGACGTTTTTATCACTCAAAATAACTTTTAGTCAAATCAATTAAATGTTGTTAAAATATTTCATAGAGCATAGGTACACTTTAAATAATGTAAATATACACTTTAAATAATGTATCTTTCCAATTTTGAAATACAACGTCAAAGGGAACGATACCCGAATGCAGCATTTACCCGAAAAAAATGGACTTTTTTATTAATTGAACTAATAGTTTTTATATGAATGATGAACTTCAAAAACCGATTATAAACATTATCCAGTCATCACGTGGCCTATACAAGTAGAAAAAACTGTCAATTTCTAGCATTCGCCATAAAACTCACAGAATTAGATATTGAAATCCTTTAAACATACATCCTGAAAGACAGATATTACATTTGACATGCATTTATTTGAACGATAAATTAGACGATTTTTTTCTGATACGCAAAAGAACAGTTCATATTTCAAGATGGAAAAAAAGTATGAAATATTACAGTTTGTTTTCACATTATTTTAAATTTTATTCATTGAAGTTTTTAATATTATTTTGTTTTTTTTTCCTTCATGTTATATTAGAGAAATGATGTTATATTAGAGAATTTTATAATTTAAACTCTCTAGAGCATAATTGCATGGAGGATCGACAGTATGATGTGAATAAAGGATGTTACATCCTGAAATCGCGGTGCGATTTCAAATCCGAAGTGAAGGCTCGATAGAATGAGAGAGCCCGTCGTTTTTTCATGCCGTCTGGTTGAGAGTGTTTGTGCATTATTGTATCACATGCACACATTGTTGTTTTACGTTGTCTAACATCGACTAAAGTGGTTACTATCAGAAATTAAGGATGGTTGTGCTGCTGAAAAAATACACAAGCATCTGTGACCGCATTGTGTGTCAGCTGCGGAAACTGCCGTGAAAATTGTTGCAAGTGGACTGCAATGTGTGCATAGGTATACAACAGTTATTTTCAGGGCTACTAGACATTTCTACAAGCGAGTTGCTTTTTGAAATTTCGTTTCATTCTTGAATAGTTTATAAAATTTTGAACAAGCGAGTCGAGTTAACTAGTTTTTGAGTGTAATGTCAACAATGCTACCGTATCCACTCTCAATAATTTTCGTTTCGTGAGATCTTTTTTTTTGTCATGGAAACCAATCCACGTTAAATCTGGATGCCAGAATGTCATGTTACCAAACGTTTTATAATCTGTAGTGGCTATTGTACTGAAATATCCCTTGGTGTACGAATTATTTTTCAAAACAAAATTAATTTGATTAATTTTTATACTGAAATAGTTCTGAACAACTGAAAGAACACTACGGACTTTTATTACATTGTGTTTGAGCGGATTATAGAACAACGGTTATTCCAGTATACTTATTGGATCGTATTGGTAACGAATCTTATATAAGGGGTTAAGAATGAAAGGCCACTTACACCTCTCGATCGATTCTCTCTTCATCAACTTTCTCTTTCGTTGATAACTCTGCTGCGAAAACGTTCCAATTTGAGTTTACTAACCGATAACTAGGTCTATCAGCCCAAATTGTCAAATACAGCTAGGGATGTGTTTGCAACTAAGTTATACTCAAAAGAGAGAGTCGATGAAGAGAAAATCGACCATGTCACTTACACCCCTTTTCTTCTGAGCCCCTCATCTACAAACAATGTTCTGTACGTATAACTCATCATCACTCGAGAATGAATCGTGAAATTGCAGCTGTCTTTATTAGTTGTGTTTGTCTCCGCTCATAGAAAAATTGGATATGTTGAAGGAAGAAAAATTTATTTCCCATGTGAGGCGCTCGGAAGGAAAAGGGTGTAAATGACTTAATAAATTTTATCTTCATGATTTTTTATGAATAACTCAGCTGTAGAAACGTTCCAATTTGATTTTGCTATAGAAACCGATAGTTGATATTCTGTCCTATTGGCCACATTGTCAAATAAGCTGGGAATGTGATTGCAGCATGTTATGATCAAAAGAGGAAGTTGATGAAGAGAAAATCGAACATGTTACTTTAGCCTCTTTCCTACAGAGCCCCTCATATGTTCCGTTCTAAAAAAAAAATCCATTCGAAATTTATTTCGCGGAATAAATACATTTAAAAAAATATTGTGACTTTTTTCATCTCGAATATGTACTCTATGTTCAAAGTAACCCATTTTCTGTAAATGGTGAGAAACTCTTGAATTTCATATTTTAGTGATGAACCGAACATACTAGAAAATTCTCAGAAAATTGTTGAATAACGATCAGAACTAGGTGACATAAGTATTCAAGTTACAACAAGTAATACTGCTCATTCAAATTTTAATAAATTGATTGTGTCCTCGGGTCTGCTGGTACGCTTTTTGCTTCGTTATTTCACATTCATTTTTTGTTTTTATAGTAATTGCTGCATACAATTTTTTTTAAATAGATGTTACGGTAGTACGTGAATTATTTCTTTTCTGTCAAAAAAGACCTGCGGTATTTCCGCGAGGTGTCGTTGTAAGCGCGTAGTTCTAGTTGTATCCATTGTATCGAGTCATACTATAGCTTATTGGAAAGGTATTTTTGCGCGCTATAATATAGTCCTTGACAGTGTTTTGTTTGGTTAAGTCGTTCGTGAGTTATAGTGTCGCAAATATGGAGCAAAATAAAGAGAAAATCCGGCATATTTTACAGTACTACTATGACAAAGGCAAAAATGCATTTAAGCTGCCAATAAAATTTGTGCAGTTTATGGACCCGATACAGTTTCCATTTCCACCGCACAACGATGGTTGCAACGTTTTCGTTCTGGTGTAGAGGTCGTCGAAGATGCGCCACGCTCCGGAAGGCCTGTCGTCGAAAATTGCGACAAAATCGCTGAATTAGCCGAGAAAGACCAGCATAGTAGCAGCCGTAGCATCGGCCAAGAGCTGGGGATAAGTCATCAAACCGTTATTAACCATTTGAAGAAGCTTTGTGAATCAAAGAAGCTCGATGTATGGGTGCCACACACGTTGACGCAAAAAAACATCTTTGACCGTATCGACGCATGTCAATCGCTGCTAAATCGCAACAAAATCGACCCGTTTCTGAAGCGGATGGTGACTGGCGATGAAAAGTGGGTCACTTACGATAACGTGAAGCGCAAACGGTCGTGGTCGAAGCCCGCTGAAGCGGCTCAGACGGTGGCCAAGCCCTCATTAACGGCCAGGAAGGTTCTGCTGTGTGTTTGGTGGGATTGTCAAGGAATAATCTATTATGAGCTGCTTCCCTATGGCCAAACGCTCAATTCGGACCTGTACTGCCAACAACTGGACCGCTTGAAGGTAGCACTCATGAAGAAGAGGCCATCTTTGATAAACAGAGGCCGCATTGTCTTCCATCAGGACAACGCCAGGCCACACACTTCTTTGGTGACGCGCCAGAAGCTCCGGGAGCTCGGATGGTAGGTTCTTTTGCATCCGCCGTATAGTCCGGACATTGCACCAAGTGACTATCACCTGTTTTTGTCCATGGCGAACGAGCTAGGTAGTCAGAAGTTAGCCACAAAAGAGGCCTGTGAAAATTGGCTATCCGAGTTTTTTGCCAATAAGGAAGCGAGCTTCTATAACAGGGGTATTATGAAGTTGGCATCTCGTTGGGAACAAGTAATCGAACAAAACGGCGCATATTTGACTTCAAACAAATGATTGTAACTAATTTTATGAACAAATGAAAATTAAAAAAAAATACCGCAGGACTTTTTTGACAGCCTAATATATTTTCTTAAGGCTTATTGGGGTGCAAATGACCATTAATCAGCGACGAATATCAGAAAGACTTTTAAATTGAATTGAAGTTTATTTTAAGTTTATTATAGTTTATGGCAAATCAATGTTTTTAATTTTAATTTTTTACATTTTCGGTTTGATATTGAATATTAAAGATATCGGGAGTCATTATGTCACAATTCTGCAGAGCTGCGATTTGTCATGAGTATCAAATGATGATACTCACACAAAGATAATCAACAAATTTTGTACTTCGATTATTTTTGGTGACCATCCCCAAGCCAGTTCGATGGAGTGAGAAGAGTATCATCACAACACTAACACATGGTGAGCTTCCACTTGACAGTAAAAAACTAAGCTTATTTGTGAGTGCCCTTTTGGAAAAATGTGAGAATAGGGCGAGACACGGTGTTTCGATATTCACAACATTCGATTCTTTGTGTTCGTTCTTTGTGAACAGGGGTGGCAGTTTGTGTGCGTGAAGCATATTATTTTTCCAAATCGAGATAACCATCGCGATTGTCAAAAATGATTGGAACTGTCTGGTCACTCACAATTCTACTGCCATTATTCACCACAACCAACACTCTCCTCATGAAAAGTTGTAAACAGAGTGATCGGAAGTGAGAGGCATTGGAACGTACTATCATTTAGTCAGAAACAAACAAGTGTGTGTCACAGCTGAGTATTCGGATCACACGTGCCGTGAGGCAATGTGTGACTTTGGTCGGGTTTTTTGTGACATTGACGGTGGTGGATTGCAGCACTGCCATTCAGAGGATTCCTTGGAGACGAACCAAATAAAGTATCTCAAATAAAGACAAAAAAAATCAGAGGGTCGAACATTTGGCCCAACTTTTGCGGACCTGATGTTATACCCAATGGATAATTTCTGATGGGACAGGGAATATCTTGAGGTTCTTCTCTTCGCTCTTTGACAGGCGGCTTCTCGGTGGATGTGTTTCCGAGAATTCCGGAATAGCTAGGAATTCAATAAGGCATGTTTCTTTTCTGAAAAGTTTGTTGCGTTTGTCGCTTGGTTCAGTTTATATGGGGTTAGTTCCGTGCAAGCCCCGTTGTGAACTTCCATGTTCAAGCCTTCATAAAATAAACAAAGGTAAAAAGCTGGGCGGATTGCATCAGGAAAAGGTATAAATTATTTGATTCAGTGACTTTATTTTTATTTCAGTTTAACTGTAGACAACGATCAGCCAACCCTATATACTGATGCTGAGACTCAATATAAAAATTATAGTTTCTGAAGTTACAACAAAATCATGCATCAAGGCCATCAATAAATTCTACTGAAGAGTTAAATTTTTGATAAATTCTACTAAAAAGGTATTGGATGCCACAGATCACTCCAGCTGAAAGACAGATAATCTAGTATCGATAGTTTTAAAGGGAAAGGGAACTCATGATTGAAGTGAAACTGATGGTACTCAATTTTCTTGAGTAAATCATTACTCATATCAAATTGAAGCGTAGAAATATTTTATTATCAAATGAATATTGAACTAAATCATTCAAAGTTTCTTGAAGAAACTATTATCTTTCCTAACCCTCATTAATCAATTTGGTAGAGTTCTCAGGCCCAAGACATTCTCTCTCACCTCATAATCCTTTTTTCACAAGGGTTAACTTTTACAGCCCATTTGCCAAATTTACTACTATTCGCGTTTTCCCCATCGTTGCACTCACTCAAATTGCATGTCTTCTTTACGCCCGCAGATTGGGGCCGGAAAGCCTCTCGCCAGGGCCCCGAGCCGAAGCCACAGAGAGTGTTGCATTGAAATCGTTAGTTTCCTTTTCCTCTTTTTGTTTACTTCCTCTGGCGGCTCTGGCAGGCTCTACGGCTCGGAAGAAAATCTTTTCGCCTTTTCCGCTTTTCTCGGCCGCCGTTAGCCCACTCACACTCGCTCCGAGTGCTCTGTCTCCCTCCCACTTTCCAGCAGAGCTCTCTCCGGAGTGGCATCGCATAATATTCATCTCTCGTTCACACGAGAAAAGGCCGACACACTGGGTTTGGTCTCGAACCGAGTCGAACCGGGTCGGTCCTCTTTCTGTGTGTGGGACGGGTTGGGCAGGAGCGATTTCAATTTCGCCGAAATTGAGGCGTTGTCGTTTTGAACAAGTTGTTTTTGACGACACTAGCAGAGTAGTGACACTACTAAGCAGCGCACACGAGCACACGGAACGCTATGTGGCTCAGATTATGTCTTCGAATGGTGTGCACAGTGCAAAACACAATTTTCACATTTCACAATGTCTCCCACCCCGGTCCACCTGGCAATCAGAGTCTCTCACCCTGAGAATATTGGAGAGTCAGCAGATTGAAGAAGAAAAAAAAGAAAACAATTTTAGTTTTCGTGATTGAGCGAAAAGTGGGTGGATCCGTACGAATGAGGTGAAAGGAAAGCTTGTTTTTCTTCGTTTTTATAGTCCCCTATGATGTGATGTGTTGCACTGGGACAATCCGTAAAGGTGAAATGTGAACCAGAGCGTCAATTTGTCGAGCATATTGCGTCATTGCGAACAGCTGATTCTCGGGTGCTGAATGTCACACAATTCACCAATTGCAAATTGACGCTACGTGAATGGCAGCAATGGTAGTATTTAGATTATAACAAATCTTATCTGAACGACACGCGCGCTCGCAAAATCTTCTCAAATTTCCTAGGGATAACCCAAAGAAACAAAAAAAAAAGGTGAAGGGAAAAAAATCCCAAAGTTTTCCAAGATTTTACGAGTTGGACCATCGTTGCGCCAAACGGTGATCAGAAGAGGGGCGAGAGTACAAAGTAAAACACAAATAAAGGCATCGAAAGTGGAGTATTTGCTTTATTACTTGCCAGGATCAGGCGCTGCTCAGTTGGGTCGTATATTTTATGGGTTTGTTGTACACGTTTTTATTTTATACCCCTGAGGGGGATGAATGTGCGTGGTCGTGTTGCAGGGGTTGTTGAAAGAAAAATGCTACCCCGCTTGATACACTTCCGATGAAAGTGTCCACCTTAAATCGCTGGATGATGATTATGTTAGAAGCTTATGAGCGAACTTCGGGGAATCGACGGCGGCGTCGGTCAGCACCCAGGGATAACTGCTGCTGTAGGTAGCAGGTTTGTGAGTGCATGCTTTTGCAGATTGTTTTGAGATTTATTTTCGGTATAAAACAGGGTAGTGGATTCATGGTTTTTGGAGAAATGAATCAAATTGTAAAGTCCGCTTTATTGTCCATACTGTAATACCAAGATTATACCGTAATATAGCGAGAGGCTTGATAGCATTTGAAAAGTGCAATCGAATAAAAATCAGGTAATTATTTAAGCATAAAAATAATGTTCATCTACTGATCTGATATTAGACGAAAAAAATAATTTCGCTCTTGTCTACGTACACGCAAAGTCGACCAAAAACGATTCTGTCACATTTTTTAATGAAACATAACATTGTACATATTGTTTTACTTAGAAAAAAAAATAAACATAAGCAAATTTAGTATAACCATTAATTATAAACAATATAATGAATGAATAACGTTTCCGTTTGTACAAACATTAACATACAAAGGATAGGTAAATATAAAGAGACCAACCAAATTTTGCAATAGTTCAAACCGTCATAAATTATCGAAAAATATAATTGTATCTTAATGCAGTTGGTTACATTAGACGGGGAGGTTTATCTAGCTCCATTAGCTTGTTCCTCACTTTTTGATGAGTGGTGGACACCAGAGATGTTTCCAATTTTCTGGCAGCATGTTCAATGCTGAGTTTTCCATCGTTTGTATTTTTTTTTCCTAGCATGACATTTTATTTGTGTTCTTCGTTTTATAGAATTCAAAATTAATTATGTTCAATGATACTCGGAGAGCAAATACGTTGAGAAACAGCTGATATGCAACTATTTTCATAGAATTAATTTCGAAAGAGTTGTCAGTACTGTTTATCCATCGAATCATGGTGTTGATACAAGGGAATAAAAGTATCAACCCCATGGATATATCTTGAACAATCATTGCAAATGAATGAGAACCATCATTTATGGGAGATTTATTCAATCATTCGATGGCATAAACTATTTTTTCGTATTTTCAACAGAAGATTATTTTCATAATAATATTGTATAGTATTAGAATAGTTTTCAAATATTGTAAAAAAACTGGTTAATTATGACATAATCTTCGTGCAAATTGCGGTTTTCGTTCGTATTCCGATTAGATAAAAACAGTTCAATAGTCATTTGGATTGTGTTTAAACAAGGGTTCGATGTCTCCAACGAATGTTTCATCAATTTGGAAAAGAAACTGTATTTGTGCCGAATATGGGTAACGATAGTATTCTGGTTTACATATTTTTTTTTCCTATTCATAATTTCGCAAACAAGCGTCTTGAGTGATTTCAATATTCGCGAAAAAAATGTAAATAATTCTACTAAACAGGGTCGCTATAGAAGACATTCCAGATACGTCGCTTGGATGGAATGAGGGCTGGCTGCCATACAAATGAAACACAAAGTTCTGCATCACTCGAGAATTAATCAAGCAAATGAAACCAAATTAGGCATATGGAGGTTTTATGGTGCAATACATGCTTCTATGGTGGTTACACAATCCTCTCCCCTCTCTTAGGGTGGGCTGTCATACAAATGAAAAACAAATTTCTGCATAACTCGAAAACTAATCAAGCAAATGGAGCCAAATTTGGCATGTGAAGATTTTAGGGGGCACGAAACGTTTCTATGGTGAATAGACGCTCTTTCCCCTCTCTAAGGCGAGAAGAAGGGAGGGGTCTGTCTTTATTATATCATTTTTCTGTATCAAACATTTATTTCATGTAACGGAGAAACATGTTATTTGCAAGTGGTTGAAAAATCTGGAACGAGAATTGTGTCTGAAAATAATCTGATATTATAATGATGAGTTTTGGTAGAAGTACTAGGAGGTTTTTAGTAAAAGGTAAATTCAAGTCAATTCAGGTGATGTTCCTTAAAATATCCAAATATCCAAAGCATGAGAGTTTGAGCTTAAAAATGTTTACGCATCTTCATTCCACGAAGATTTTCCACGAAGTTAGAGCATTTAAAAAAATTCTAAAAATTCGGACATTTTGATTTCGCATTTTTGTTCCTCTTTTTTTTTGTTTTATGTACATAGTCAAAAAATATGAATTCATTGAGTGTCTTTGTAATTTCTTTCCAATGATTTTTTTTTCTCTGTCGAGCGTCGCTTGAAAAATATTAAAGAACGTATTTTTCTTATCATATTGATATGAACCAAACATAATTCAAAAAAACAGTTAAATTATTTGAAGATCAATGAAAATAATTGCTAAATGTTCTTTCATTGCTTGAAACGTGTTACTCCGAATCATCTTCATCCATTACTGAAGGGCAAATTAATTTTTCGAGATCTTAATTAAACAAACATGGTCAGTAACAAGTAGGTACTATTCAGTATTCTTTCATTGATTGCAGAAAATTTTTCAACCTTATTATCAGGATATTTTTTTATTGTGTGTCCTCTTACTAAGCGTTCGGTTGAGAGCTCAATCCCAGGATCCTCCATTGATTGATCTTCTTATTGGCCTTGTTCATCTACAGAACAGCTATGTGTAGAATGAAGATAATTTCTCAAATAAGAATTACTCCAATAAAAAAAAACTGAGTGAGTCGCTGCAAGGCGAGATGCAAATTAACTTTTCAGTTTGAAACCTCTGTGATAGAAAAAAGCAGCATATCAACACATATGATAAAAAGAAAAATAATTCAATTTTATAAAAAAAAATAACCATAATCTCTTAACCAGAATCCGACAAAAAAAATGCACACTCGTCACTTAAATTTCATGACAAAAAAGTGTTTCAACTAACAATTTGGTATGAGTATCGTTGAAAACCTGAACCTGCCATGTGGTTGACGACTGTCAAATTCAAATCGAACTATTCATAATGATTGAGTAAATTTTGACAACAGAATATCAATGTTAGAAAATTTGTCAAGAAAATTATTCCAAGCACTTCACTCACATGATTTCGCCTCTGCCGATAGTGAGTTTCCACTGTCTGCAATGAAGAACAGATAGGAATGGGTTTTTAATCAGTAGGAAATGTGGACATGATGAGGGAAAATCTCTGAGCAGGGAAAGAATTAAATTGGCACCATATGATATGACACTAGAGTAACAATCCTATTTTTATTCTCCAAAAGATGGGTTTTCATGTTTTTTATATGATTGTTATGGATTTCAGAAAAAATATACACTCGACAAAAAAATTAAGGAAAGGAGTGCGAAGTCAAATTTTCAAAGTGATTTTTGAAATACTGTGACATTGTGGAAAATCAACGCATTTTTTTCTTGGTGTTGGTAAAAAAAACAAAAATAAACACATCCTCCACAAGCTTCATGGCCTTCCATCGTGAAGATTACTACAATTGATTTGAAACTGGTGATGTCGCTGTCGCCGAAGTTGAAGACATCTGCGGAAATATTTAAAATGATTCGAAGCATTGTCAGTGAGCGTTTGTTCGCAGTGGAAAAATTAAAAAAAAACAGAAGATAAATAGAAATTTCGAATTTCTACTGGAAAGCGAATGAAAATAATTCCTTTATCCTATCGAGCACTTGTTTCGACTGTTTTGAGAAACAGGTTTATTTTGGTGATTTCAAACGAATAAAATAGTGGGTTGATTCAAAACAGTAATCACCATTGATTTCGAAATCAGATGCGTTTGATCACAGCTGTGAAAAGATTTATTGTAATCTTCTCGAGGTATACCACAAGACTACGAGAGTTTGCTTTTGGATGCAATTCATTTGTTTCAGTTGAGTATTAAATCTTTAACGGTCAGGACAAAGTGATATCAGAAATTTCAACTTCCTGTGATTAGAAAGCTGAGATGCCAAATGTTTATCTTTCCATCAACAACACCAGTCTGCTGACAAAAGATGTTCGATTATTTTCATCTGACTTCCATGTGTTATGGTTTGGTGAAAATGAATAAAACGTTGAAAAAAGCCCTCGAGGTTCGGAGCTGTTTTATCCGTATTTTATCAAGTGATGCTTTTCTAATGCAAAGCTCATGCAACGTTCTTATAATATGGAATGATCAGTATGCCAATCAAATTTCGGGACTGGTAGTGAAAATTAACTTTAAAACTTAATGTTATTTCATTATTTGTTATTTTTTTCAGTTGAATCAGTCTCCAAATGTATGATCTTCATTTTAAGAGATGGCGCCTACGCTTCGACTGAAGCCGTTCGGAAAGCCCTAATGCAATCAAAATGTCCTTTTTAATTTTGCTTTATTTTTGAGAAACATTCTAATGCCATATCATGTCAATATGGCAGATAATTTAGGTCACAGGATGCGCCTTGTGAACTTGAACGTTTTATCGCGCCACTTTGTGGATTGTGATAGTCGAGTTCAATTCGATGGATTATGGTCATCTAACGCGCCAAAATCCTGAGCCAAAATATTTTCTAGTACCAAAAGATTATATGTGGACACACCTTTTTCGTACATGCGGGGCAAATGGGGTTTTGCGGGGAAAAATTGACTTTTTTTTTTGAAACTTTTGTCGATTCAGACAAATCGTAACCAAACCAATAACGGATCTAAATAGCTTAATCATTTTCTTCATACGGAATCTTTGCTACATAGAAATTTTCCGTGTATTCAAAAATCAACCTACCGTCTCTGATTGATTTATTTTCCTCGACAAATGAAGATTGCTTAGAGGATCGATAGGCAGATTTGGAAACTCGATAGAATCATGTACGAGGATGAATTATTTCGTAGGCGATAAAAAGTAATTATATATAATTAATTAAAGTAATTTCACACATATTTCAAATACTTGACTCACCTAATTTCGTCATTTCGAGTGAGATAGTGAGATTTATACTATTTTTACTATTTGTATTTGTGAGTTTGTGAGTACAAGTGGTAACGAATTTCAATGTATTCATCATGATTAGAGAAATTCTGCGAGCAGAAAATGATTTTGCATTGGAGTTCATAGCGGTCAGAAGGATTATTTTCATTCTTCCAAAGAAGTATTCACATGTTTCGGAAGTCGGAATTTTTACTATTTTACTATTTAAAGTTACACCCAGAGATGCCAACCTTCCTTATTTTTTCAGGATTTCCCAGATTTTTTAACACGTTTCCTGACATCCTGACAAACATTTAATTTTGCCTGATTTTTCCTGATTTTTGTACTTTTTACTCTATCAAAATGAAAATTATCCGTAATAAATATACTGGGTTCCTGTCAAAGTTTCACTGGTTGGAAATGAAAACTGTAATAATAGTATAATGTGTATATACGAGTAGCCGCAGAGTTTTTTTTTTCATAGTTCGCGTATTTCCACCGGCTCAGTTTTAAGGAGCCGAATTCTTAATTATATTTTTATAACTAGATATACATACTGTTCCTAATTCTATGATTTGTAAGGTAGAAGAAAACCGCTTACTCGCTGTCGACTCGAGTTAAGATGGGTAACATATTTTTTTCAGGAAAAGGATGAGGCATAAGAAGATTATAAAGTCGCAGTGTTATTGATGAAAAATTACGTATCAGAGTTTAATATTACTCAAAAGAAACTTTTTTAATTCAAAGTCAATATGATAAGATGTTATACAACATTTGCTCGTCAGATTCAAAGTTGAATCAACTTTAATGCTGAAACTTTAGTAATTATATCTATGAACAAATAACATAACTTAAAATTCAAAAAAAAAAAATCAACAGTTTTTCCACTGCTGATAAATTGTTGAGTATGTATGTTGAGTATGCAAAGTATGGGAGATGAATTCTAAGAAATTCTGAATATTGATTTCAAAATATTTCTCAAAATCAAGTGAGGATTTCTCAGAAAAAATACAAACGAACAAACAATCTCTGCAAAATTCTCTTAATGGCAAAACCTTCAACTTTATGGCTAGCATCAAAATACCTTGAACAGTTTTCGACGACAAAACTAACATGTTTTGAGAGGGCAGTATTTTTGAGCTGCGAGAAACATAGCGATTGTAGATTGTAGAAAAAAAAATAATATCATAATAATAAAAATAAATTAAGTTGAACTTTTCGGACAACCCAATATGAGCTATCCTGATTTATCCTAATTTTTATTGTCATTCTTCCTGATTTTTGAAAATTACAGTTCTTCTTGAATGGCTTTAACGTTCCCTTGTGGAACTTTTGCCGTCTCAACGTATGTATTAACTAGCGTCATTTATTAACACTTGGTTGAGATTTCTTAAGCCAAATAACACGCCTTGAATGTAATCCGAGGGGCAAGCTCTAGAATACGCGTGACCACGGTGCAAGTCGAAGGATATTTCTTTGACGAAAAATCCCCCGGCCGGAACGGGAATCGAACCCGAACACCCGGCATGATAATGTGAGACGCTAACCACTCGGCCACGGGTGCACATTACAGTTGGCAACCCTGATTTCACCTGCTAATATAAACAGTTGGAAGTCATGGCGGTCGTCATTTTTTTATGGGTTCGCTATTCAAAACAAATTTTTTTGTGTTAAAAATAGTGGATTTTGTGCACACTAAGGAGGAGAATTTCAATAGGCTTCTCACATTTGCCAAAACGATAAGATAAATTTACACTAGAGTAAACTATCTTAAGGGAGGACCCCGGGCTGGAAGGTCGGAAAAATCGATTTTGTCTGCATTTTTGGAAAGCTTATGCCCTCAGAAACATTGTTGTTATTTCTCGATATTTGATTTCGATTGAAAGTTACAACCAAAAGTATGAAGTCACCTCAAGGGATATAGTATTGCTGTACGAATTTTTTTTTCGTTTTTCACGAAACCGTGTTTTTTCTGCTTTATTTCACTTTATTCACCCTCATCCAAGTTAATCACTACTCGCGACAAGCTCTTCACTTTTAGCTTATATATTGATCATGCATTTGTCAGATGCTAATTTTTCTACTAGATAGTATCCTTTACAAAATTGTTCGTGTGGAAACTTGTGATATCGACGAATTCTAGACCATTTGCAACGTTTTCTTCTATTTTATTATTTTGATTGAAATTTCTACCCAGACATTCGCCTGCTTCTAGAAGCTTGAGGTGAATGGGCTATATTTTGACACAGTTGAAAAAGCTAGCATATAATTGGTTATGTTTTATTTGTAAATTAAGGACCGTATCGTTATTTATGGGTACGCCTTAGAGTCTCCGTCTGAAAAAGACTATAGCTTGTTTTGACAGCTGTTTATTTTTCTCCTGTTGTTGACACAGTTAGCGTTCAGTTAGCATTGTTAAAAGATCGTTTTTTCCTAAAAGTGCAATCATGAGAGGGCTAACAGAAGAAAAACGAAAATCCATTGTGACCAGATACTGCTCCGAAACAGGAATATCAATGAGAAAATTGGCGAAGGCGGAAGGAGTAAGCGTCCATGCGGTCCAAAACGCAAAAAAGTGTGGAACATCAATCGGTATGGTTCAACGTGCCAAAGAACGTAACTCACTGAAGGCATATAGAAAGCAAAAATGTCCCAAACGCAGCCAAATTCAGGCAAGTTCCGTGAAAACCCGTGCCCGTAAGCTTTACGATGGGATTTTAAGCAAACGCGAACTGTGCATCGTCATGGATGATGAAACCTACGTCAAACTGGACTACAAAACTCTTCCTGGGGCACAGTTTTACACTGTAAAGCAAGGAACAGATGTCCCGAACGCGGAGAAGTCAATTTTTTGCGAAAAATTCGGTAAGAAAGTGCTGGTTTGGCAAGCTGTTTGTCAATGTGGCATGAAATCATCTCCTTTCTTCACTCTCGGGAATATGAATGGTGAAATTTACCGGAAAGAATGTCTCCAAAAGCGTGTGTTACCGCTCATCCGAAAGCACACTGGTCCGACACTATTTTGGCCTGATTTGGCATCATGCCACTATGCACGTTTGACCTTGGATTGGTATCGCGAGAATAATGTCGATTTTGTGGAAAAGGAGATGAATCCTCCAAATTGTCCGCAAATAAGACCTATTGAAAAATTTTGGGCTTTGATGAAGGGACGACTGCGGAAGAAGGACAAGGCAGCCGATGACCTTGAGCAGTTCAAAAAGGATTGGATAAATGTGAGCAAACAAGTCGATGAGACGGTTGTCCAGAACCTAATGAGGGACATCAAGAAGCAGGTGCGATCATTGGCGCGAAAATCAGAATCTTGATTATTTTTTACTGTTACTCCTTTCTTTCATTCATAAGATACAATATTTTGATATCAGAACTGAAAAATAAATGCAATATTTGAAATAAAGCTGTGTTTTGAGCGTACCCATAATTAACGATACGGTCCTTACAAGACAAAGGGACGGAATTTGATATTGAAATATGGATTTTTTGATCATAATTAATAACAATAATATCGTGGACGTATTGATAGCTATTCGGAAATGTTCGTAGTGGGAAAAAATATCGTTATCGAGCACGTTATGGAAAAACAAAACGAAAAATAGATATCGCACGTTTTGAATGAGGGACAAATGAAACATCTACACATAACCAGTATATTTCGTCTGATATTACATTGACGGGAATGTTTTCTGCAGTGAATAATACTGTTTTTTTTTTGCTTTTTTGAAGCATAGAAAAACTATGGATTGAATCAGTTCATCCACCGTTCATCGAACGTAAAATTTAACCATTTTAATGTTGCGCTGCAAATTCTGTTTTTGATGTGATCAGCTGTATGTAGTTTATCGTTAGCTACTCAAAGATGAACGACACCATCACAAGAAATCGCTATCGAATGAATGGGATACGTTCCTATCGAGCATTAAAGTAACAATGGACACGACATATTGCAACACATTTCTCTGTAGCCTTAGCCATGACCGGTACCTTGGGTTATTTCGTTAATGATCTATTGGCTATTTTTTTATGTATAAGAGTGTCACGTATTTATTCGACTAAATTCGCATGATGACATTTTTTGTTTTGAAATGTGAATGCAGCTGACACACAATTTTCAGAAGATAACAGAGAATCAAAACTGAAATATGACCTAAGGCCTAAAAATTATTCTTTCTTCGCGCCATCCTCTTAAAAATTTAAGGAAAAATTACGTTACATGTGGAAAAACCAACAAATACGAACGCATTTAAATAAAAATTAGAGCAAAACCGGGTCTCAAAGTATTTTTTTTTCAAAATTTTGAAATGCCTGAAAATATATATAATTTTTTTTGTACCGCGAAGAACACTCTCAAAATTCTGAAAAAAATCACATATACCTAAAATAGACGTAACATTTTTTGATGAAAAAATTGTTTGAAAATAATTATCGATACACCTTATTAAGATGTACTTTCAGTATTTTTTTCATATTTTTGTCTCAAAGCTATTGAGAATGGCGTGAAAAAAACCGAAAAGGTGCATTTTTCACGATAGATCCTATGGTGTACCATATAAGAACTCAAATATATGGTACTACTGCCAAAATGTTTTATTTAGTACAATGATAGTCATTGAATCTCTATTGAATCTCTCAATCCAAAAAATTTTGTTTTTCAAATTTCAGTATTTTTTAAGTACTTAAATTTTTAATGAAATTTTTTTTTTGAGATTTTTTCTTGATACACCGTAGTAAAATGCATATTCAGTTTTTTTCTTCAAAATTTTATCTCGAAGCTTTCGAGGATGGCGTGAAATAAACGAAAAAATACGTTTTTTCACTATAGATCCTATGTTAAACCACATAGGGGCTCAAAAAAAAAACCGCCAAAATTTCTTTTTGATTATCCTATACAATATTTGCCATACAGCTGGTGATTTGGTTTGGGGGCACTTTTTACTCCCTTACCCGGCCAAGCCCTTTGGTGAGAACAATTTTTTTGTCTCCAGAAACCACGGATTCTGCTCCACTGTGTTCTCGTGGATAGTTGAAAATAAAATATGAAATGTTTGCAATGGTATTGCCGAATAAGTAAAAGTGATAACGATGTGGAATCAGAAAACGAAAGTTAAAGCGATTAAAAAGTTTCAACTTGATCGATACAAACAATCAAGTTTATCATGCATTTTTGGGACTAATGTGAACCGTGTCGAAAATGTTATTTCATTTAGCCTTTAGCATTCGATAAATTATAGAATTGACTGACTCATTGCATGGCATTTTTTTTATTCATTTTTCGTGGACAAAATCTGTTTCTGGAAGTTTCAGCTCATTCGGTTGACAGATGTGCTGGCACATCACATTTCAAAATTGTGTGTGAATGATCACTTATTATCAAATGGAAAACATTTCCAAGGAACAAGATAATCCATAAACATCATACCACTATTTTGTGAGGACAATATTCTTCGGCATATTTAAAAGTGAATATCTTAGTTAACCTTTCAGTGCCATGCTGTCACTAGCAATATTGTTCGTTATTTCGAAAATTACAATTTTGCTGAAAACATGGTCTTCCTGTCAATCAATTTTCCAAAGCGCACGGTGATGGCGTGAATTCACATAATCAAATGCAAATACCAAATTATCGAAACAAGCTCAATGTAATCGTTGGTTTTTGTTGTTTTTTTTTATTGTTTCAGATTGAGCTCCAAAATTTAGAGCTGTATCATTTCTTCATACATTTTAGCCAAAATATCCGTACAAATTGGAAACAGAATAAGCCAGCTCATCTCTCAACCGAAAGAGCTGAATCTTTCAGAAATAAAGTTTTCGCCAAAATTCACAAAACTGGGAGAAACTCTAATAAAAACTTGAACTTTTAGTTTTTCTTGTGTCAGTCTAATGTTGGGAGACTGTAGAGGAATTTTTGTCGGAATTTTTAATAATGAATTTATCACTGCTCATCGCACGGAATTAGATCACATGAACCCAGGAGTTAAAACACATTCGCATTTTTCACGAAACTATGCATCTAAACACGATTGACATGATCATACAAGAAGTGTTGGTCGCATTCATTCGAAATATTGAACACATTTTAAAACGCAGGATGTTTCAATTCGAATGTTCATTACTTTCCATTTATTTTACAGACTGGCTACTTTTTGGTAAGTTTCATCCTTACCAAAAAGCCACATATATGTAATATCTGTATATATTTCTTTTTAGTTACGAAAAATTTACTCAAAAAAAGCCCACCCGTCAACATGACCTATTTCTTTTACCTAACAACTTTAATTTATTATTGATCGTCGCACGTAACTCACCAATGGAACAAATTAGCACCTCCATCACACATGTTTATGAGATTTCTGTCAATCGGTGTCCTCCAGAATAGTTAGAGGAAACTGTGTCAATGGTCTGAAACAGAATTGATTGAAACAGAATCTACGAGATGACAAACTGTACCTTTTCGAATTCAAACCCCGAGTTATCGCCCGTATCAACATTGGGCTTACAAAAACTCGTGGGACAAGCAAAAATTGCTAAAAAAATGAGTTAAATTGGTGTTCCCTGTCTGCCACATCTCCGCGAGTGGCACCAGGCAGCAGTGGCACCCGATGTATGTTTACATGAAATCCCACCACACGAAACCCGGCCCAATTGTGAGCGGCAAAGGAGCGAACGAGCAGGAGATGTTCATGTAGAAAATAATATGAAAATCGATAAAAATTTAAACGGATGAATGAAATGCTTTATGGGGGTGGCTGCAGCTTACACATCATTTTATATACACAACGGCAGAGGCACAATGTCCTCTCGTCATCGTCGTCATCTCGCTCTCCAGTCGTCGGAGGAAACTCAGCAGCGAGTTAGCAGCAACAGCAGCATCATGCGAGGGGTTGGTATTTATTCTCTCTGCTATTGCTGCTGCTGCTTTTTAATATTTTCTTCGTCGTTTTCCGCGCGCGTTTTTCCTTCTTGGGTGTTTCGGGCCATCGGAAGAAGAAGATGAGAGCCACAGACCAAACCAACCAAGAAGTCGGACGGGATGGGCGCCTTCCCGAGTTGGGTCGCGCAATCGATCATTGAAATTTATTCGGCTTGCGGCAGGAAAGGGGTATTGAATTCCGGAGGAAAAATATTCGCCTTATTCAAGGCAAGAAGAAAACTCAGCGCCCAAGGAGATAAATATGTGTTGTCGGGGGCTGCCGGGGTTGGTTGCCCTCAGTGAAAAACTGCAAGCGAAAATAAATAAGCAATCGATGCGTGGGATAAGCGGGTGTGTGAGGTGGTGGCGGTGCCCGAAATGTGTTTTCCTTATCAGGACACAGCTTCGACGATGGAGGATATTGTATAGAGTATAGAGTGGAGAGCAAGAAACAAAATCAACTTACAATCACTTGAGGAAAGTCAACTTTCCCTTGACGAACGATTTCTATCATATGAACCATATGGAATGTATTGAATTCACTCGCAGGAACCGAAATTAATATTGGAATAACTTTGGCTTCTCCTTCGGATGCTTTCAATCTCTAGTTTTGTGTCAGCGTAGCGCACTGAGTTTTTTTTCTTCTTCGTCTTCTTCTTTCACTTAACTATGTGTTTTCATCGGTGTGTATTTTTTTTTCAGCGGTTATCTAGTGAGGGTGGTTTGAGTTAATGTTATTAAATTGAATGAACCCACGAGAGAACGTATCTTCTTCTCCTCCCCACGCGCGCCGTGGTTCTCTCTCACTCCTCCCGTTCCGTCTTAACTATGATTGGTCTTCTCTGGTGTGTGTATGTATAGTTATGATTTCATTCGATTTTTCTGTGTTTCCTCATTCGAGGATCTTCGTTTCAACACTGAACTACTTTAAACAACTATCGATAACCACCCCCAACTTGCACTTGACTGGCTGTTTTTTTTTCTCGTTTGATCAATTTATTTTAAACAGAACTGTTTCTACTCGCTTGTTTTGTTTCCGTTCAATATTTATAGATATCGCTGAACTCGCTCACTTGTCCTCAACATCACGCGCGATGCACTTAACAATTTTGGTTCTAACTCGTCGCTTCTGCGTTACACCACAAAAGTTGTTTTTTTTTCGCTTTGTTATCACTTTTCTCGTTCTGTTGTTGTGTTTTTTTTTTGTTATTACTTTTCAAACTTCTCGCAATGATGAAAAGCGAATCGTTATATCAAATCACCTGCTGACGGGTTGAATTGAATGAAAAAAAAAACTATTGATGAGAATCGATCGGAGCGTGGTTTGGATGAACTTCACTGTCACATTGGCGAATAAATCGCGAATCGTGCGGATGCTAGCGCTACAATATGTTGACTGATTTGAACATGAAACATTCGGGAATGGCTAAATGACGAATATTTCAATTAAAGTTGTAAACTTGGAGTTAAATTTCTTTATGAGAAAATCGTTCAATTGGGAAAAAACATTCAATTTAATCACCATATTATAGTTCTAACGACCCGTTCGGACACGATCCTATGCGTTTAAATATTGACTCATTACTTGTTTGAAATCACCAAAATGTGCGAACTCGGTCTGTCCGAATATTTCTGGATCTAGCGACTCGAGATGGCCAAACACTGTCCCTAGCCGTGAACACGAGCCTCGCACTTGAAGTTCGAAAACGGTTCGACTGCTGTGTGACTCTGCCGAAAGGAAGGATCGAAAGATTGCTTGCCCCTCTTTGAACTTCCTTCCGAGAAGAATCAGGATTCAACCTGGATTCCCTTTAAATTTCGCGATCTTCCACTCCTTGTGACGGTTTCCGAAAAACACAGACACAGCTTATAGACAGATAATTAAATATAACAACAAACAACAAGTGTATATGATCACGACTTAACTATACAAAACTCAATTGTAGACTAAAGCACGGGCCGCACGTCGGTTGTTTTGTAAGTATTTAGTAACACACCGGGAAAAACGGGCGCTTCCGAACGACTTCGGAAATCGGGTGCTTCTTCTCCGTTTTCCTCGCTCTTCTTCAATGGATGTACGCTTGGAAAAGCCGACGACTCGTGTGTCGATACACACCGAGTGTCCCTTTACACAGGCCGTGTGCGCTTCTGTGCTTGT
The DNA here is from genome assembly GCF_029784135.1 of Toxorhynchites rutilus septentrionalis. Taxonomy (NCBI): domain Eukaryota; kingdom Metazoa; phylum Arthropoda; class Insecta; order Diptera; family Culicidae; genus Toxorhynchites; species Toxorhynchites rutilus. Next base: position 228,061,414 of record NC_073745.1, on the reverse strand, counting down.
GTGTGCGTCCACACACACACAAAGCTGAGCACACGCTGACAAATACACGCGTGTCGGGCAGGAGGACGAAGCGCACAGGAAGCAACTGGCGAAAACCACTTGAACACCACGTCGGGAAACCCAGTGCGAGGGGGAGTTGAACAGCCAAACGAACGAAACACGGCTCGAGCAGTGGTAACTCTGATTCGAGCAGTTCCCCTCATTTCACGTGTATTTCCCCACACACAGACACACCCATACCATCGCAGCGATACGAACAAAGTAACACTTTGTTGAACGATACCGGCCGAGGGAAAATAAAAAACGAAAACAACCTGAAACCTTGCCACCCGACATTGGCACCCCCAGTAGTGAAATGTACCACGGGAACCGTCTCTGCGCATGTCCGTAACCCCTCAAAACCTACCCGTTCGTTCGTGTTCTGCCACCTCCCGATGATGTGTCCCGCTTCGGAACAACAGACTGTTGATTCTGTTCGAAGAATTACATAATTTCCATCCCCAAAGCAGATGTCTTCACACATACACGTACCACAACTACATGCTTACGTTGTGCGACCCGATGTGGCCCCACCAGCTTCGGCTCCCGATCGGCCTTTCGAGCGACACATCTATAGGCCCCCCTCGCATCATCAACGACTGATACACATGTATAGGCTATCAACACCCGACAACCGACACGGTGACCTATACCGATAGCAGCATCCTGTGGCAGCACCACTCGCTCACTTTCCGACAGGGTCGTTCCTGCTGCACACAGAGGCGGGGTTTTCCCTCGAAAATACATGCGCAACACCTTATCACCCGCCGCCGCCGCCACCTCGCACACCTAGCTCACCAGTTTTCCCGCTACCTTTCCATCATCATCATGTTGCATATGCGGTTGTAAGTGTGTAATTGTCTTCTTCCATCGCCAACAACTGCTCCAGCATCTATTTCGCATAGTTTCTCAACCCAATATACATGATTTCGTTAAATCTTTCCTCCATTTCGGACAGGGTTTTCCATCCATCAAGCATTGACGGGGCCTCAAAAATTATCCCTCAATGGCGATCGTCCCCGCCAGCGTTCCAGCGTTCGCCCACGGGGTTCGAATATTAAGTGCGGTTCATCCTTTTTCACTCAATCCCAGCGGCCGCCGTCAGTCCTGTTTCGGTTCAGATTCCGAAAGAAAGAGTGACTATTTTTATGTCTTCAAGAGCTTCACGTGACCTATTCTTCCCAACAACAACAATCAGTCAATCGCTTGAGTGTGTGTGTGTGTGTGTGTGTGCATGGGATTGTGGGAGTTTGCGTGAGTGCGTGTAGTGGTGCGTGACGAAATGCGTCCGATAAGAGCGGGGGCACGAGGTATGGGTGAATGTTTTCTACCTCTTTTGCCATCCAGCCTTCCCCGCTTCCCCCTTGGGTGTCCTTCTGCAGAGCATGATTTTTCCCTCTGAACGCAACCGCGCACCGATGTCTCTCTCTCTATGACTTCATTACGCTACGGTAGTCATTAAATAAATTAGCAAAGTTAAATTGAGAGGGAGTTGTGTTGATTCCACCTTCCACCGCGCCTCAGCAGTGTGCAGTTGTCGTCCTTTCGGTAGCGCGATCTTCCTAAATCATCCAGCCCCCGCGTAACAGCGTATGTGTGTATGATGATTGTTTGTGCCCCAAGTGGAATGATTGACTGTGTGATGATTCCTCAGCTCGTCTCGCGGAGTCACCCAAGACGAGCTGCTTTCTTTTCTTCAACCAAAGCATAAAAATTAGCGAACTCCGAAAAGTGAGTGGAGGAGAGGGTTTCCCCCGCTTTGCCGAATTTGAAAATGATTTGAGCAAAAGTGTTATGTAATCGCTTTTGATTTATTTTGAATGACACATCATGTATAGCGGGGTTTCTTAGTGAGTTGCGTTTGCTGCTTTTATTCGTTTCTGCTGCTGCTTCTAGGACCAGATCTTGAGAGGGTTGTTTGTAAACAAAGGCAAAAACCAATTTCAGCATCAGTGGCGCGATATTGAGCCGGGAGGAGTGGAGACAACTCGCAACACTCCCACGTCTAGAATGCTGCCGATTCTAGGCGTGGGGGTGTTGTGAGTTGAATTCTCAGCGAGGTTGAACTTAAAGTTTTCAATGGTTCTGGAAACACTATCGTTGCAGCGTTGAGCGGAAATTTCTCCAGACAACATAGAAACATTTTCATAATTTTTGGTGTTATAGAGGTCATTTATAGTATACTAGCTGACCCGGCAAACTTCGTCTCGCCCAAAATTTATGTTTCGTTATCACATCCATGTGATTTTTTGAATTTTTGTAATAGATTATGTTCTTCGTTACAAATAAATTTGATGAACGTCCTTTTACGTTTGATATGATGCCTAGGACTACCAAAATATGTGAACGGAAGAATTGTTAAACGATCATTGTATTTTACATTTCCCTCTGAAATTATTGCACATCTCATGTTTATGCTGTTCTCGAACCGCGAAAATTCATTCACCTCTAGTATCTGAAATGACGATTTCCCAGGCTTCTCAGTTTAAAAGTACGTTCAAGGGAATCATATTCCGGTCTGCCCAACGCCAAGTGAGTACAAAAGTACTCAACACCAAAAAATACCCCTGACTTGCATGTCAGGGGTATTTTTACTATTTATGTTATTTGAAAAATAACATTTCATTAATTAAGGTAGACGCGTAGGAATATTTCTTATCAATTGATGCAAACATCTTTGCGATCTGTTAAGAAATGTTCGAGTTATAAGCATTCGAAATACGGGTAGGGTTGGCACACAAATCGGCAGCACAAATGTATGAGAAAAAAGGAAGTTATTCCAGTTTACATGAATTTAAACCTTTAGAGATTATCGAATTGTAATGTCTAGTATATCAAACAAATCTTAGATAATTTCCGATTCGATTGGTATGCAAATCATTAGAATTCGGTCACAGTGAAAATAGTTATTAACGTTAACTTTATTTCATAAAAACGTAACCTGTTTTCTGATTTGACGCCCTTCCTGAAAGACGTATTCCTACGTCAAATAATCACACATATCCAGAAAAGCCGTAGAAACACATTTAAATATGAATTAAAGTAGTACTGAATCTCTGAATCACAAAAAAAAATCAAAAATTCAATATTTTTTTAGTACTTAAATTTTTTATGACATTTTTTTGATTATTTTTTCTTTGATACACCGTAGTAAGATGCACATTCAGTATTTTTTTCAAATTTTTATCTCGAAACTTTTGTGGATGGCGTGAAATATACGAAAAAGAACGTTTTTCACTATAGATCCTATGTTAAACCACATAGGGGTTCAAATAAACCGCAAAGTTTCCTATTTAATATCCTATACAATGTTTGCCATACAGCTGGTGATTTGGTTTGGGGGCATTTTTTACTCCCTTACCCGGCCAGGCCCTTTGTTTATCTTTATCATTCAACAATAAAATCTATCTACCATAGGCGAATGATGAGAATTTCTTAAAACGTTATAGGTAAGTGATATGCGAAACATATTCGGAAATAAAATATGTATGAGCAAAGTGCATCATCGATATTTTAAAGTGATGTTTTGAAACGCTGTGGCTTCTCGACAGTTCCTCTAATTTCTTTAAAGTTTCTTTGATGTTTCTTTAGACCTGAAAATATATTCCTAATCCAGTGAATGGCGAAGCCAATTAATTGAAAATAACCAACAATCCAATTAATGAATTCTGATATTAGCTTTTAATAGATTTAGAGAATGTTTCAGTAGGACCTTTTACTAAAGATATTTGATTCAATGAAAATTAATCCTTTCGTCTTTGATAATGTATATTGCAAAAAATAAATTTCGCACAGCAAATCGATGGACTTGGAAATATGAAAATAATATCTATAAAGTGTAGGTAATAATAAAATATAGGTATAGGTAATTGTGTACAGATATTTATTTTTTCTTAATCGATGTTTTTTCCACTCCGCATACACACAAATACGTAAGATATTATAAAGCTTGAAATTGCTGCTTTAGAAACATTTTAATTATTGATCAGTGTATCTCATCTTCATAAGTTTATCACGAAGCGTTTCAAATATTGCTTTGATTGATTCGCTTTTATAATTTTTTGTCATGACATTAATGTGCATTTATAAAAATGGACTTAATCCGAATGACAAAGAAGCAAAAAAAATACATAAAACAATTCAATGGATTACATTTTTCTCAAATCCTACGTTTATTAACCCTTTGAGGTCGTATTAAATTTGGGCATGGGTGTCGTACTGGTCGGATTATTTTTCTTTGAAGGAAAAGTGATACGAAATAATATTACGAAAAATTAACATTTTTTAAGTTTTGTTTTGTGAACTATATAGTACACAAAATAAAAATTAAAAAATGCTAATATGTATTAACTTAACAATATATTTTAATGTGATGTTTTTATATAAAAATTATACTTTATAATTCGTCTTCGAGTGAAATCTTTCGAAACAGTTTCCAAGAGTAAACCATATGAGGATAATCAATACATAATTATATTTTCATTATCCGTTGAATATGGGACACTTTTGCCATTGATACAATAAACGTGTAATCAATGCCAGCAATGTGTATCCGAAAAGATCAGCACTTTTCGCTTTTAACAAAGATTTTTTTACATTAGATTATTCAGTTGACATAAGACACTTATGCAAACAATTATTTTGCTGTTTAAAAACAACTACTTCAACATAATTTAAACCAGAAGTTACTCAAATAATGATTTCTGCGTATCCGAAATGATCACAACTTTTCACTTTAGATGAACAAATATTTTGTCGCTTGAGACACTTATGCGACTATACAAATAACATGAGACATCCATGCAAACAGTAGTTCTGATACTTATGAACAATCTTTTCCATCACACCAAAGAGTTACAATGGCTAATTTCTGCTGTTGTGATTTTTGTCCCACATTTCTATGCATTTAACGCACTGTGCGCTGTCTTGTGTAGGTGACTACTTTGTTTAATACTGAGTACCGTTATCTATTACTCATAGGAGTACCGTATTGATTCGTGAACAGGTTCACTAGACATCAAGCTTCGTTTAGGAAAAGCATAAACTGATACTTGGTTGAGTAAAATATAAGTTTAGCATGGTTTCTTGCTGTGGTGGCTGAGAGCAGACAAACGACCACAAAGAGTTAAGCCTTCTATTAAAATTTTTTCGACGCCCTGTCGGCAACCATACGACAGTTTACCGTGGCTTCAACTATGGTCGATGAAAAGATGGATGTCGGCATTTTTTATTTATTTATAATGATACTACATCCCATTGAGAGATTAGATCTTCTTCACAATTTTTCGCCAATAATCCCGATCCATGGCTGCAGTTCTCCAACTCCCGGCTGCACCGATTCTTGCCAAGTCCTGCTCCACTGGTCCAACCACCTCGCTCGCTGGGCTCCTCTCCTTCTTGTTCCTACCGGATTCGATGCGAACACCATCTTTGCAGGGCTGCTGTCCGGCAATCTTGCAACATGCCCTGCCCATCGCACTCGTCCAGCCTTGGCGACTTTCTGAATGCTGGGTTGGCCGTAGAGTTGCGCCAGTCCGTGGTTCATTCTCCTTCTCCATACTCCGTTTTCCTGTACACCACCGTATATTGTTCTGAGCACTCGGCGTTCGAAAACTCCAAGCGCTTGTGAGTCCTCTTCAAGCATCGTCCATGCTTCGTGCCCATAGAGAACAATCGGTCGAATTAGGGATTTGTACATGGTACACATCGTACGGGGTCGGAGTTTGTTGGACCTCAAGGATTTGCGGAGCCCATAGTAGGCTCGACTTCCATTGACAATGCGTCTTCGAATTTCACGGCTGTTGTTGTTGTCAGTTGTTATCAACGAGCCAAGGTAGACAAATTCCTCTACCACCTCGAGCTCGTCGCCGTCGATCACAACACTACTACCAAGAAGAACTCTGTTGCGATCAGTCCCTCCTGCTAGCATGTATTTAGTCTTAGACGCATTGATCCCAAGCCCAATCAGCCCTGCTTCGTGTTTCAGTCGGGTATACAAGTCGGCTACCGTCGCATGTGTTCTTCCGATTATGTTCAAGTCGTCGGCGAAGCAGATAAACTGACTAGACTTGTTGAAAATCGTGCCCCGCATGTTGAAGCCCGCTCTCCGCATAACACCTTCCAGCGCCACGTTGAAGAGCAGACAGGAGATTCCATCGCCTTGTCGAAGTCCCCTGTGAGTCTCAAATGATTCCGACAGCTCACCTGAGATCCGCACACTGCACCGCACACCGTTCATCGTTGCCTGAATCAGTCTTGTCAGCTTTCGGGGAAAGCCGTGTTCGTTCATGATCCCCCATAGCTGTCGTCGGTCGATTGTATCATATGCGGCCTTGAAGTCGACGAAGATGTGGTGTGTAGGGACCTGATACTCGCGGCACTTTTGGAGGATCTGCCGCAGTGTAAAAATCTGGTCCGTCGTCGAGCAACCGGGCATGAATCCGGCCTGATAACTTCCCACAAATCTACTTACAAAATCTATGTCGGCATGATCGCATGATCAGCTCTTTCGATAATTTGGCGATCAACTGCTTCTCCGTTTTGGTCACAAAATTATTGGAGTAGACAATCCTTTCTAGGTTCGTTGCATCACGGAGTGCCTCACGATGTCCAACATCTCCAGTAACTTGACGGTTTCTGCCATGGCTGCTGCTATCGAACTGATCAGAGCTTCAAAGAATTTTTTATAAGACTATATAAACGTAGGATTAAGACAGTATTCTAGTCCAGAAATTTGAAAAAAATGAAAATGTTTTTCTTAATATTTTTAAAGTTTTAAAGCATTCAAGAATACACGCTACAAAGGACAAAGTATCGAGTTATAGCCATTTAATGATGCGGTATGTAATCTAGTACGGCCCTAACAATTTAATTCGAACGCGTTTTTCTCAAAATATTTTTTTTTTCAAACTGGCGATATTTCGAGTTCTCTTGAACCGATTTATGTCGAATTTATATGAATACAATCTGTATGCATCTCTCTATCGCATGAGCCAATAATAGTTTTTTTTTAAATTTAACTATTTTTTTTTTAAATCGGGAAACGTAAAACAATCGTTTTAAACAGCTTTTTTTTTCTTCTTTAAACAGCCGACATTTTGTAAAAATCATGTCTTCGACTTGTCCGGCGGTCCAGAATCAGAATTCAGAATCTTTTCAATTTTTTTTTCAGATAACCATTTTGGACCATAAAATAATCTTATGTTGTTTTTTTCATCTCAATCCGAAATTAGTCCTATTTTTCAAACATACGTTTAGGTAAAATTTGTTTTGCTATGGGCGGCTTTATCGGTAATTGAGGTTTGATTAGGGAGATATTTTAGATATTTATGGCACAAACATTAATAATGAATAATGCTCTTATATGTCTCGACATCGACCTGATGCTAGTCTCAACTTCAGGCATGTCAGAAAAGTTTCCAATCGGGGGACATCCTTGATTGAAAGGGAATCGAACCTATATACAATAGTTCCTATCTAAGGGATGAGACGAACAAAATCTGATCAACTTAAATTTCACGCATTTTTAAATCCGTAATCAAGCTTGATTGATTCAGTGAGGGGATCTCATCACATTTCATTAAACAATAGTATAGTGCTTATAAAAAAACCCGGTGTATTGCTAAATTGAAATGCTTAAAGCTTTTGGTAGACAAATATGCGAGAAAACTTTGATTGCGTTTTTCTCTGTTGCTGATTTTGGAACATGGGACAACTATGTGTAGAACGGCAGAAGAGAAGCTGCTGTAAATTTTGTAGCTGCCTCGTCGACTTTGTTTGCAAGTTTCGAAAAGAGTCAGCCCGTGAATTGAATATGTTTAGGTTGATGCCATGTTTAGGTTGATGTTTTGGGTACGAGAAAAGTCGCAGCACGACTAGAGCTCCATTTTCATCAAACATGTTATCCCTGAGTACAGCTCCTGAGTGCTCAGATGAATGAATTGTTCGTTGGGAAAAGTGTAATACTTCAGCAGGAGCCTATTTTGAAGGCGATGGTATATATGTGTTGCTTGATGATCCTGGTGGTGAACAAAATATCGGTTTTCCAGCCGCATATGCAGATGAATTGCTAAACTAAGTATTTATTGGGAAACGTATATAGTTTCATAGTTTTGAAGTGGTATGCCCTTCTTTCCTCTTTCCAGTCGTCGTGTAAGACTCCTGTCGAGGAGCTCCTTGAAATTCGATTTTGCCAACTTCGTCGTTCCTCTCGCATGAACACTATTTTGTTAACTGGAGAGCAAAAGCAAGAATAAAAACAAAGGAATCCAGCTACACGAAAATACCTACAAAATGAGAGGTGCTTAAGTGCACACTGGAAAGACATACACCAAATTTAGGTTGACCAAATTTTGATCGTTCCATCCCTTAGAACAACCGACATAACCATCTGTCATTCAGATAGTTTGCGAGCCTTCTGGGTGAGCTATATCGTTTCAATAATTCACTTCGGATCCCACAAAAAATAGTCACTGTAGCTCGTTCAACATTAAATTAGTGGAAGTGTATCTACTAAATTTCGAAATTAAACGCATTACTTTATGTTGAAAACGCTCCAATCTCAATATTGGTATATCATTTGCAATGCATAATATTGACGAACAAAGCCAAAACAATCTTCTTTCGAATATATTATATATATTTCCATCAAGACCATTCTCCAGATTCTCAGATTTCTGTTGTATTTGTAACTTCTAGTAGTTTTGTTCGCTGTTGTTTATTCAGTTGATACGAATTTCGTACATTGGGCTAGCTAATGATAAAATAACCAGCAATTTCATTAAATACATTTTCTCCCCAGCTTTCCTAAAGGGCCTGGCTCCTTATATGGTTCACCATAGGATCTATTGTGAAAAAACGTACTTTTTCATTTTTTTACGCCATTGAATAGCTTACAGATAAAATTTTGAAAAAAAAATACTGAAAGTTCATCTGACTATGGTGCATCATAGAGTATATGTTCAAAATTTTTTGTGGTATTTTAATTTATATGCTCCTTTTTTATGTTTTGTGGGATTTTTTTTCAGATTTATGAAGGTCTACTTTGAGTGCTTTTTTCATATTATCATTACTAGGGTATTGAGAATGGCGCGAAAAAAGGAAAAAAAATCTAATTTGGTACCCTATTCAGTATTGTTATAGTGCTGATAATTAAGCTTGAGGACAGTTTTTACATACTACGCCGAGAGACTTTCAAATTCTCAAAAACAATGAAATCATAAATTTTATAAAAATAACAAAATCGGAAACGGTGAAAAATGGAAAGATATGTTTGTACTCAAAAAATCAAATTCAATTAAGAAAACACTGAAAATACTAAAAATAAAATTAAAATGATGAATTATTTTTTAGCAACACCTTCAGTAACAAATGTGACAAGGAAAAAGACAACTTTGTAGTCTTCAATGTATTACTGTTAAGACAGTTCTCAATTAACTATGTGAGTCTCAGATAGATAATCGATCTGAGTACGCATGTTTTCGGCGAAAATTTATTCAAAAATATTACTGTCAACTTACTCTCGGAGAGGGTCTCCGTAGCCACATTGGTTGCGCGTTCGCTTAGTAAGCGATCGATCGTGAGTTCAAAACTCAGGACCCTCATTGACTATCTTTGTGTTGTTACAGAATAACTACGTCCAGGCAACAATCATCAGCGATGGAGATCGATCCACGGTCGAAATAAGGTCGATTCATCCATATAACTGCTCTGCTCTGCAAGACACATCGGGCTGCTGTTTTATAAATAACTCAACAATGGATCAATCAACTGTCTCCACTGTCCAGTCTAGCTGGATAATGGAAGAACAGAAGGAGAACTCTTACGCCTAAATGGCTACTGTGCAAATGTGTACCATATGCGCAATGGTATAGAAGGGAAATACTCTAACGCTGAAAAATGGCAACTGTGTAATGTGCTTAATTATAGATATGATAAACATGTGACATGTACACGAATAAATGTACATGTACACGATTAAAACTCGGCTCTGTTACAACTAAAATGCTAATGAGCCTAATTAATAAATAAATGGGATAAAAAAAACTTACTCTCGAATGTGATTTTTAATTGTTATGCCAAGAAATCACTGGCAGTCCTGCTGGATGGACTGGCTTAAGATAAACGTTGTACCGAATATCGTCAACCGACCGAACGTCTCCCAGCTGCGATCGACAGGAATTTTTTAGGCGATCCTCAAACGGAGAACGTGGCCACAACTGAGAAGCAACTGATCAAGGCCGCGAAAGAGCTGAATAACATGCTGACATTCATCTTCCATCTTGAATGTTTAAAACGCGGATTCTTATACTTCACAATTACCTTAAAAATATTCATAAAATGTTCTCATCGAAGCCGTGAGGGCTTAGTGTAAGTTACATATTTTTCCGTTCGATGAAGAGAGGAACAAAAATTTAACGTAGAATGTATACGGATTCGCAGATCTATCCGGTAATGAGCTTATACGCAATAGTGTGTGTTGGGTAACGGTGTGTTGGATGTTAAAAATGTGATCCCGTCAAAACAGAACCGATATTTGAACATTCATTCACATTCTTCAACATTCACATTCTTAGCACAACATCAAAGACATTGTGACATTTCTTTTTCGCGAAGTTGGCCTTAAATTCGAAAGACTAGATGCTACAAGCAGAGGCGTAAACTATGAAAATGGCGCCCCAAAAAATAACACTTTCTTGTTTTTTTCACTGGTTTTAAGATTGTGATATTTTGATTAAACTACGCATTCATACCAATGTTCACTCTGGGCAGTTTATTCGTATTTAGAAGGCTAGAAATTCTCCTATTCTCTTATTATTATTAATTCGCTTATTCTCTAGTCTTATCTTTGCCTTGCGTGCATTAGATGAAGCAAAATGATCCACAACTGATTGAATCTAAATCAAGGTCTGCTAGCGATTCTTTTTCGGTTGAAAGAATTGCCAAGACATTGAGTCGGTCTTAGTTCATTTCAGAATGCAGATAGTTTTTAATCTATTTAAGCTTGCTGAAACTGCGTTCGCACGATGCCACTGTAACTGGAAGCGCCAGGAAAATTCGTAGCGCCGTCTCGATGTTAAGATAATCTACTTCGAGAGAATATCTGAGAATAATATTCAAGATGCCTAAAGGTGTCGAAGAGTCCAGGCCAGGGAACAGGTCCTTCATCTGTGTTTTGAACACTTCCACCTCTGATACAAGTTCCTCTGTATCAACGTCTACAGAATACTTCCGTCCGAAATTTGACACAGTCTGTTTCTATTGATACATGCTCATAGATGTTAGTCCGTCTCCTGTTATAAATGAAAATTCTGATGTTATATCCGCTAAAACTTCTCCACGCTGTTTCCATCCGCAATGTTGTTTTATCGGATACAGCCTCCTGCCGAGAACTATCTTCACTCTTTAGAGGGGCTGTGTAGTTTCCAGTTTTATTCATTTTCCGTGTTTCATTCATTTTGTCCATACTATTGAGGATTCTTTCCCAAAGTTGCTGAAGACGAAGAAATTTCAAATCGATTAAATCAGTCCCGTGAACGGTGGCACTGTTGTGTTTGGTCGATTATTTTGAATCAGCGTGGACAACAAAGACGGAACAAAATGACCTTTTTAACGCTAATACCGTTTGCCGATTAGACGACCATCTTGTATCGGAATATCAATTCAACGATACTCCCAAAGTCTCAGTAAGTACATTCGAACGCGTAGTTAAACTGCAGAAATATTTGAACATTTCTTGTGGAGTTCCAAAGAACGTTATCATTGTAGGTGATATGCTGCAGGCGTGTACTCCGACGAGGCTTAAGCCATGGGTAGCACAGGGACCGAAATTAGTTCGATCGTTAACCAGGAGCATTTTCACTTTAGTGTAAACCAGACTAACTCTTTCATTCCAGTACAAGAATGACTCAGCTTGGCCACGGTGCGAGGGAGGTAGAATAGGCCTTTCATTAACACAGACATTATCTAGAAGTATGCGTTCTTATAAAGCAGCTTAAGCAATAAAGGGTGTACGTTTAAACTTCACACATACAAAATTCATTCCCAAAATTCGAGTTTTTATCCGATTATCACCAAATTTTAAGGGAGCAAAAATACACCATTAAAGCTAGCTTTGGCATCATCAACTTAATATGTTTCGCCTTTATGGGAAAAGGGGGGAATTTGGACCACCTAAGCAAATCGCCTAATATTTCCAAACCAATACGGTCTAAATGAAAAATGTCACATTGTATACTGAGCTACACTCGTTTTCTCTCAATAAATAATGTTTAATCATTATATAAAGCTTCAATCTACCAAATATATCATAAAACAAAAGAGATGATTTTTGGACATTAAAATTTGATACGAGGTGATTTGGACCATCAGTGGGGTGATTTGGTCCAGTGTGTGTTTCATCGAAAAAAACATACTTATGTTTATGTAAAGTATTTTGGTATAATGTTACAATCAATAACAATGTTTTGGGATCGATACTAGGGGTCTTGGCCAGAATCCAGACCAGAAAAGTTGGATTGACACCATCTCGAATTCTGCATGAATCTTTTCACTGTTGGCCGAGCTTTTTCAAACACTTTTGATGCTTGGTCAAAGAAAATCCTGTCTCGATGGCCTACGTTGCTCTTTCAAGCTCCTCTTTCTTCCAACGTTGTCTGTACATCCTCTTTATGTAATTCAGCGGCATCTGGAATCAACTAGACCAAAGAAAAGTATCAAACTTGTAGGACCAATTCACCCCACAGAAACGTGCCCATGTCACCCCACACAACACGCAAAAATTAAAATGCAATTAATTTCATTTATTGTTATCAAACTTACAGTTTCGCTACATCAAATTGTTCCTCTTCTGTAGGCGAACAGAACTTTACTGCACAATACACGAAAAGTTTGTTTAATTAGCGAGAAAAACCTTAAAACCACGATCGGAAAACTCACATTTTTTGACGATCAAAGTGCTTGTTGTGTTCATGCTACCGTTTCCCTCTACTGGTGAAGTTTTAACAAAGTTTTTTTATCTTAGGTACATACGGTTCAACAATAGAAGGAAATGACATTATAAAAAATGGTTTCTTCATTTCTTCTACATTCTTCACCACTTTAGGTCGTTTCAGAAGGTGCCCCATCATAATAGCCTAGTATTTTTCTATTGGGCGCAGTTCCGGAGTGTTTGGGGGGTTCAGATCTTTTGGCACGAAATCGACATCTTCCATCGTGTAGTGGCATGATATCAAATCCGGCCAGAAAATCGTCGGACCGTCGTGAGTCTTCAGGAGAGGGAGAAGGGAACACTCTTCCAAATACACTTGGCCATTCATGGTGCTTGCGGTAACGAAAGGTGTACTCCGCTTTCCGCAAGAACAAATCCCTTGATATCTTCTGTGGCAGTCAAGCACCTTCCCTTAAAAAACAAAATTAAAAGGTTGCCATAGAGTAATCAAATTTTTGACGTAGAACTACGTCTTTCAGGAAGGGTGCCAAATCAGGAAACAGATAAACTTAACGTTTATAACTATTTTCACTGTGAACGAATTTTCATGATTTGCATACATTACAATTCGCCAATCTCTAAACGGTTTAAATTCATGAAAACTGGACGAACTTCCTTTTTTCCCATACATTTGTTCTGCCGATTTTTGTGCTAACCCTACCCGTATATCGAATGCTTATAACTCGAACATTCCTCAACAGATCGGAAAGATGTTTGCATCAAGTGATAGGAAATATTTCTGCGCGTCTTTCACAATTTAAAAAAATGTTATTTTTCATGAGATGAACAATTGAATAACTGTAAAATGTCAAGCGTTATCTAAACGCCCTAACTGCCAAGTTTTGATTGGCTCGATTTACGGTTTCCCCAACACAGACTTCTAAATCGATGTACTTGTGGAAATCCGCTTTGCCAATATACATGCAAGTCGGGGGTACTTTTTGTTCCCACTGAGCTGTATTTCCCTAAGTCCTAGGCATCATATCAAACATAAATGATGTTCATCAAATTTATATGTATGAGGAACATAATCTATTACAAAAATTTCGATGCATTCTAAAATAATATTCGAAGTGGTGAACAAGTGGATTGCATAATGTAATTGCGTAGTTCTACGTCGAAAATATGCATTCGTGTCCTAGATACAACCCTTTACAAATTTTTTATTTAAAAAATACCAAATCTATATAAATAAAAATGGTTTAGTGTTCGTTCCTCACGATTCAACTTGAGAACGGAGCAACGGATTTGGACATGGTTAATCAAACTAAACACATAGCAAGTGACTGCTGTCAAAAAAATACACCAATGTGGTGCTAAAATAAAGTTCGATTCCTCGATAACAATATCTATTATAACAACTTGGATAACACGTACCTATTTATGATTTCAACATAACATTACTTTGACAGGCTTTCAATAAACCGAGGCGACGGCGGCGGCGATTTACTCGGCTTGATAAAACTTTATGTCAATAACCAATCAACAGTAAAGTTTCCTTCTTAAATTATACCTTGTGGAAGGGCTTACGTACGATAGGTACTCTCGCCCGTTGCTTTTCTCGCAGTACTCGGAGCGACCACCTTCCACTAAATCAATTTAACCAGCGAACCACAAACTGAAAGCCAATAACATTTTGGCCGACCATTTCGGATTGCTCTTATCGCCTGGCGTAAAATCGGAACGTTCGGTTGCTTTATCGGGCCAATCAGAAGCACCAAAGATTATGGGCGCGCAATTTCAGACGAAGAAGTCTTCGCCCTCGAGTGGCAACAAGCGAGAAAAACACTAAAATTTTATTTCCTCTGCAACAATTGCCCTCTTCTGGTGTGAGTCTTTTTTGTTCTTTTGTCACTTGGTCGTTCTGCCAGAGAATCATCGACAATAGTGAATACTTCTTTTTCATGAACCGAGGGGAGAAAAAGTAGATTATGCTGAATAGTGTATTGAAGTTATCCCGACAAAGCTCCACTTTTCGGTGCTTGTCAATTATCGCGACGGATAGTGTTGTTTCCTTGTCCGTTTGCTACAAACGAATGTTTTCAAGAATGTTTGCCCCACCCCACCCGTCAATAAGATGTTCCAATTCGCAAGGATTCTCGTGGATGAGGATGCTCAAGAAAAAATAGCGAAGCGAGGGGCTACAATAAAACTAATAATCAACGCCGTAGAATAGATTGTGCAGTTTCTTTTTGTTTTTGGAGAGCCGTTTGAATTACTTATTCATTCAAGGGTTCCGGGATTGGATTTTCCTCCAGGACGGAGAACTTGAAAACTTAATTATATATTTATGAAAATAACCTCGGACCATGAACAAATAATTTTTTCCGTGCCGCTATAATTTGAGATGATTCCTCAAAATAATAATAAAAATACGACAAGCCTCCAGCATTATAGGATATCGTGATCATCAATGTCATGATTACGGTGGAAAACTCGAAAAGCATGGAAATTAAGCAGCGGTTCGACGGTGTAGGAAAAATTCCGGTTTATCGCAGATCCGAAGCGATAAGGCGCATAATAAAGAGGCAACGAGGCGTCATAACTTCCTCCTTGAGCAGCGAGCGGCGGAAAAAAGGAAAACAAAAGCGTTGAATCATAACAAGCACAATAAAAAATAAACATGAGAATAATACCGAAACGGCCAATGCACGAAAAAGGAAGACCAAAACAAAATGGCCAAGGGAGATGGGAGGCGAGTGCGGTCCAGCATCGCTTGGAAAATTTCTTATTTCACGCTTTGATGAAATTATTATGACATTTCTAGATCATTTTCAGATGATAAGATTCTGATATATCTTTTTTGCTCTGGCTGTTTTGGGATCTCTCGTTTGGGGGCGAGAGAGAAAGCAGCAACCGAATATAAACAGAAAACGACAGGAAGACTCGCAAAGGCGGAAAACTTGTTGGTGTCGTTTTAGGCGGCTTTTTTCGCTACCACCTTTTTCCCTCGCGGTCTCTATCTCTTCTTCACAAACCGCTCATTATTTGTTTCCAGGCGTTGTAGATTCCTGTGCGATACAGTCTTTGTTTCCTTGCCGGGGGCGACATGAAACTAAGTGAAGCCGAAACAACACTCTGAAGCACCGAAATAAAAAATAACCGCCCGATGCGAACAATGTGTGAACCAGAGGGAACTGAACGCTGTGCCCTCACGGATGATTGGTCAACGAGGACGATGAAGGCTCTAGTTAGTCGGGTCGTGACCCAAAGCAGAAGAATCCCTAATGGTTGAGTCAAAGAAAACATATTTTGTGTGATTGCTTGATAATTTAAATTGCTTTAGATACCTTTATTGATTTCTGTACAATAAAATAAGATTTTAACTGTTGTACTGTTCTGTGGTATCATTTGAATATTTTTGTGTATGTTTTTTTTCCAATAAGACTAGTTAATTACATAATTAGTGATTGTTAGTCCCAAGTTAATAAATATATTTGAGTTTATTTAATCCGGTTAAAAGGGATAGGAAGTGCTATGGTGCTCTTTTTATTTGTTTTCGTTAAATTACGTCGAAGGAACAGAAATGAAACAATCATTATCCTTTAAAAACCCGTGTTGATGAACACCCAGCATAAACTGTTTGATGATTTCAACTTAATAAATTCATGTTAGCAAAATATAATCATATGTGCACTATTTCTACTAGAAGCACTTGTTTTTCACCATGACATAGACTGAACAGTGCCTGAAAATCCATGACACGAACCTTTTTTAAATGTTCCTAGGAGTACATGAAGAACAGGAATTTCGTGCATTGACGCTTTAGCAGAACACGAATCACACCGAGAATTCCTGTCCAGTGAACACACACAACATGCTAGGGAAGCAGCATCAAAATTCAACAATCCGCAAAATTGTCATTCTTTAATTTACATTTTTTACATTTATTTTTTTTCCTTCAGAGTGAATCAGTAATCAAAAAATTCAAAATAGTAAAGTAAGTAAAATTAGTCCTACAGAAGCTTCTCCGCCTTCTCAATAAAGCGTGTACTGTTTAAAATTCTCACAAGCAAAATTCATTTTCAAAATTCGAGTTTTTGTACGATTATCCGATTCAGGCAGTAATAATGGTTCATAATGGTCCAGTATTTTTTTCTATTGGGCACAGTTCCCGAGTGTTTGGGAGATCTTTCGGCACGAAATCGGCATCATTCGCCTCAATCCCAACGGATCAAAAGTTAGAGCTTAGAGTTTTTTTTATCCCATTTATTTATTTATTAGGCTCATTAGCATTTTATCTGTAACAGAGCCGGGTTTTCTTATCGTGTACATGTACATATGTTTATGTTTCTATAAATTGTAAATTACACAGTAGAAGTAGTAGCCATTTAGGCGTTAGTTTTTCTGTTTCATTGCATTATGCTAAATTACACTGTAGAAGCCATTTAGGCGTAAGGGTATTCTATCTGTTCTTCCATTATTCAGCAGACCGGACAGCGGAGACAGTTGATATTGTTCATTGTTGGGTTATTTATAGAACAGCAGCCCGATGTTTCTGTGGATCGATCTCCATCGCTGATGATGGTGGCGTGGACGTAGTTATTCTATAACAACACAAAGATGGTCAATTGAGGGCCCTGAGTTTTAACTCACGATGGATCGCTTAGTAAGCGAACGCGTAACCAAGTGGCTACGAAGACCCCCCGAAGAGAGCAGTTTTTGTGTGTGCGGATTTTAAACGCTACACCCTTTAGAATGGGACTGAAATTTTGATATATTGTCAAAACTTTAATCGGATGAAAAGCCAAGCAAAAGTGAAAAATTGCTGGAATTGCAAATTTCTTTTAGGAAGTATATACCACATTCTCCGATGAAATCGCGATCGGGAGTACTTTTCATTTTTACCGGAATATCCGAATGACATATCATGTGAACTATCAACAAGAAATATTCCATGCATTAAAGAAATTAGATGGAACGAAATGACCCGGACCTGGCGGAATAGCACCTGTATTCCTGAAGAACCTGGTTGATCATAAACTAATATGTAAGGCCTATTCTGGAATAATGTATCATCGTTTGGAACCAGTATCCAGGTCGTTAGGGTGCCATTGAAAACTGTCATCTCTAATTTCAAAAAATTACCTCATAAAAAAAAATTTTCGCCACCTCGAAAAAACACCCTATGCCAAATATTAGTTCAATCGGACTTAAGGGAGAGTGGCGCAAAGCGGTCAAAGTTTGAGTTATTTGGAAATCGAAAAAGGAAATCGGGGCTCTCGAAAAAAAAAATTTGATGCCAAATGTCTTAAAATTGCATGAAATGTCGAGATCTAGTGTCATCTCGAAAAAAATTTTTTGCCAAAAATCGACAATCTGTGACTTTTTTCGGAATACGAAACGAAACGTATGGTTTTAGGTACCAATAAAAATAGTTATCTCTATTTTTCATTCGGAACATGCTGCGAAATGTTGAATTGCACGATAATATACCCTTTGCAGAATATTAGCTCATTCGGACTTCATTTATTAGTGTCACAGACGTAAAAATTTGATTTTTTTTGAAAAACGAAAAATCACTGAAAATCGGGGGTTTCAAAAAAAATTGTTACTCCCAAATATCTTAAAATTGCATTACTCGTCGTGATTTACTGATATCTCGAAAAAAAAATTTTGTCAAAAAAATATTTTTTTTTGGCACTTGGTCGTTTTCCGTCCGAAAAGTCGATTTAAAAAAAAATATTTTTTTTGAAATAACTTATTTTTTTTTGAAATAACACATTGAGATTTGCCATGCAATTTTGAGACATTTTGCATTAAATTTTTTTTAGAAACCCCGATTTCCGGTGATTTTTCTGTTTTTAAAAAACTCAAATTTTAACGTCTGCAACACTAATAAATGGAGTTCGAATGAGTTGATATTTTGCATAGGGTATATTATCATGCAAATCAACATTTCGCAACAAGTTCTGAATGAAAAATCGAGATAATTATTTTTATTGGCACTTTAAACCATACGTTTCGTCTCGTACTCCGAAAAAATGGGAAAAAATCGACACTAAAATTTTAAAAGTTACCCTATACAAATTGTTTACCAACTCGAAAAAACATCTTATGGCGGTTTTCAGCTCAATCGGACTTAAGGAAGAGTGGCGCAAAGCGGTCAAAGTTTGAGTTTTTTGAAAATCGAAAAATGTGAGTAAAGTGAATCGGGGTTTTCGAAAAAAAATTTTTTTGCCAAAAATCGGCACTATGGGTTTTTTTTGGAGTACGAAACGAAATGTATGGTTTTGGGTGCCAATAAACCTTGGTAAAGGATCGCATCCTATGTTTAAAACTAACCAGGCAATCAGTGGAACACAGGTTTGCGCGCGAGACATCGCCGCTTCTGGCGGTGGACTCGGAGAGCGTCATCTTGGCGTTTTGGGCCGCCCCGATTCCTTATCCTCGTTCAATGGGGACTTTGTCCCATTACATTGACTTCAGAATAAATTTCGAAAAACGAATACGAAAAAAAAGTTAAAATAGAAATTAGGGCTCTTTCTGTTAGGCATTTTGTTTTTATTGAGGCATGATGTTTTTCCCGCGCCACAATATTATTAGCCTACTACACTTTTTCTGTTCAAAGTAAAAATTGGAATATGATTCCAGTTTGTGAAGGAATATTTCTCGGATTATGTACGAGGTCTGTTCCAAAAGTATCGAAACTTTTGTATATTTTTGTATTTGCTAGTTGTATATTTTATCTTCGATTTTTTTTCTTGTGTGCCGTTATGTTGGTACTCATGTCTTTCACTTATGCTGTGATACCGTGATACCCAAGATGTGTTTCCCGCGCTACAGTATTCCTAGCTTACTACACTTTTTCTGATCGGTTGTTTCTGTTGCAGTTGTTTTCTGGTGCGATTGATTCCGGGAACCCTATTCCTCAGCGGTTACCATGGCATCCGCTGATTTACCATGTTTCCGTAATTAATCTACCGTTCTGAATCATATTTCGGACACTCTGTTCTAATATCTTGAAATGCTTGATGCACTGATGCACTGATAAAATTAATATCACAATTGCTTCTTTAGAGTAATCCCTTGGTTTCACTATCATTTCATATGAGAGCTACATTTGAATTTTAACATAATCGGCAAAATCTGACAACACTACTCATTATCGATTGTGTTTGACGTTTGCTTAGCGCGAGAACGTAGGATTTACCCGTTTATAAATATTAAAATTTCTCATGTGTTTCATCAGTTTTCATCAACGTTAACAGTTTACTGTGATTGCATGGTAAGTGTTTCGCAGTTGATTATAAAATATAATCAAGTGTAATGTAATTTTTCGTCCAAAAAACTACAAAATAAAGTGTCCGAAATTTGAATTCAATGTGTCCGAAATTTGTATCAGTGTCCGAAGTTTGATTTTTATTCGCTTCATTTGAAAAGCATTTTATTCGATGATTTTTTTATGTTTTCAACCAAATAGCTACCAAAGTAGAAATCTTAAATGCATATTGAACTAATTTATTGAAAATATCAACCAAATAATACCTGTGCATAAAGTTTAGATTTTTTTTGCATCATATGCTTTAAGCGTCCGAAGTATGATTCAGAACGGTATATGGAATTAGTTTGAAAGAATAGCCAAACGCTTAGCATTTGAAATGTAGTAATATTAATTTTACTTGTAGACTCAATCGAATTAACAGTTTGAAAAAAATAATAAATTTAAATTTAGTGATTGAGTCTTCAAAACTTTTTCTTACAGAAAGGTTAGTTTTTAATCTATCTATTTGATTATCATTTTAGAACAAATTTTTCATGAAAATCATCCGAAAGTTTTTTCTGCTTGCATTTCTGACGGCATCTGCCGACAAATGTTCTTGCAGGCAGTGTTGCTACATGTACAAATTTATCTGGAAAGGTACAGATTTTTTCGTTATTTTTGGTACAGATTACAGATTTTCGTCAAAAAGTACAGATTGGTACAGATTTTTCCCGCGTGCGAAATTTATCTCTTTTTTCGTCAGTATTATTACTTGAAATCACTAGAAATACATCTCTTGGTATGGATGAAAACAAAACAAAACGTATCTGTGAAGCTTGATGTGAAGAACAGATTTGTGCCTCATGCATGTATTTGTAGTAAGTAAATCTAGATATAAAGTTAGTAGGTAAATATAATATTTTCAAGTAAATAAATGGGTATTTTTCACATTTCATTATTTTTCTTTATGATGAATATTGCCGATGATACAGATTTATTGAAGAAAAAGTACAGGTGAGAAAGATTTTTTACCCTTCTGGTACTGATAAAAATGTGGCAACACTGTTATGCAGGTACTATTACAACTTCATCTTCTCTAAAGCCATATGTTTGTTACAATATTTTAATTTCCACTAGCAAAAAAAAATGTGAAGAATACTACAAATGTTTTCTTGGGCCAGACTTTCTGTTGATCAACCTTATTGAAGAACCATTTGAATATTGGCTATTTTTCACACACACACACATCGTTATTAATCTCATTCATCTTGATAATATAAATCTAATTCAATTTTATTGAATCCACTGACAAATTGGAATAAATGTTAATTATTCGATTTCATTTGAATTGTGACGGATTTTTAAAAGGACTTTTTTCGAATCAAAGAAGCTTGAATACTTTTAATTTCTAAATTATAATTATTGAATACTGCCGATGATAGTTATACAGGGCGGACTCGATTATATACAGTTTCTGATTTCTTTTCCCTGTATATAATCGAATCCTGTATATAATCGAGTCAAAAAAAATTTTTTTTATTCGTTTCCTTTGTATGTGTTTTCGGTTTTTTGAATATAAAAGAGGAATTTGATTTTCGATTCATCCCCTTAAAGTCAGAAAACATTTTTCTCATCTGAAAGAAAACAATTTTATCCAAATTCTTTCAGGAGGTGATAGACGATCGTATTTGATGAAAAAAATCCTTCTACGCATATGTTCGAATTTCAACAATGACAGAGTTATAGAACTTTTTTTTTGTTTCGGGCTCTGTTGCCTCTACATTAAAAAGTACGCTACGGAAGACGATTCTGTTGCTTTCATTTGAAAGATGAGAAAGTTTAGTACAGGATATAGTAGTGAAACATCTAAATTAGTGGATTTTAAGAACATTTTAGAAGTGAACATCTTAAAAGTTAATAATTTTTAATGTGTTATTATTAATTTTATCCTAAAAAATTATTTGAAACTAGATTGTTTCTAACAATCAAATTGAAGCTCTATAACTGCTCTACAAATTGTTTTTTGACACCAAACTTCTAGCTTTCTTAATTTGTCAGCAATATCGATATTTACAATTCCTGGTGAAAAATTCAAGCAAAATCTTGAACAATCACGACCCCACTGTACATGTAATAGCCACTTAAATCTCACCTTAACGTTGAAAGGTTACATTTCTTCTTGAAATAAGTCATCTTTGAAATATACAAAAAAAAAATATTTTTTTCCAAACTGTATATAATCGAGTCCAAAATTGTATATAATCGAATCACATATAATCGAGTCTGTGTATAATCGAATCCGACCTGTAATTATAATTATGATTTCTTATTATTGTAATTTCTCAATTATAATTATTCATTCGATTCGAAAAAAGTCTTTTTAAAAATCCGTGTGATGATATCTTCACAATAATTGGCATATGTTCCGTTTTCAACCTCTAAAATGAAGCTCGCCAGCGTGGAAAAATCAATCTCAATCACTAAACTAAATACCATGTTTTCGATAAGTTTATCCAGAGAAATGGTAATAATGATGTTTAATCTTCGTTAAAAAAACGAACTTTATAAACTTCATTGTTTTGGACAGCTGCAAAAAATTGAAAGAAAACCAAATTGCCGGTGCTTTATAACATAGTTCTACAGTTATATGGTAATCCTCCTTTAACATTATAACAAAACAAAGTTAATGTCATTTTTCTATAAATAACAACAAGTTTTTAATTATAAGGTCTTCTTTGTTCTAAATTAGCTAAAAAACGCTCGTTTAAGCAAATAAAAATGTTTCACACTTGACCAAAAGAATAAAGATAATGTAGCTAGTATAACATCAGAAAATCGTTACTGTATCCAACCCGATATACATTTTTTTAATCAAGCTTTTTTGTAATAAAATCATAAATAAAATCCTTGTTTTTGATTTTTAAAAACTATATTCATATAAGTTTTTTCTCAAAAAATCTTTATTGATATCTGTATTGAATTTGCGAGTAAAATTTGAAGGCATAATCTTATTGTTAGAATTATTGATTGATATATTGTATCATAGTTCGAGCTCAATCGGATCCGTACTTTTCATGTTTTTGACGCATACACAAACGAACAGAACATTTATATATGGATATATATATATATATATATATATATATATATATATATATATATATATATATATATATATATATATATATATATATATATATATATATATATATATATATATATATATATATATATATATATATATATATATATATATATAGAAATAAAGTTAGATGAGGTAAATCGATAAATTTTAAATCACTTCGAAACACAATTTCAGAAACGGTCACATATGAGGGGCTTAGAATGAAAGGGGTGTAAGTGATTTGATCGATTTCTCTACATCGACTCTCTCTTTGGGTCATAACTTAGCTGAAAATACATTCCCAGCTGTATTTACCAACGTGGAAAATAGGTCAGAACCTCATCTATCGAATTCTATAGCAAACTTAAATTGGAAAGTTTTTGCAGTTGAGTTATTAACTAAATTAAAAGTTGATGAAGAGAAATCGATCAAGTCACTTACACCCCTTGCATTCTGAGCCCCTCATATATAGAATCATTTTTCTTCAAATTTTCCAATTTTTTATGCCGTAACAACACTCCTTGAAGTGGATTGTATATTGTGTCCAACTTTGAGCTCAATCGGTTCCCTACTTTTCGGGTTTTTGACGCGTACACACACGAACAGAACATTTTAATATATATAGAGATTGTAAAAAAGTTGATGGGTCTGAGCCTAGGGGCACGGACGGGATCTTGACATAGGACTGTGATTGTGTGTAGTAATTGCATTTAAATTGAGTTTTTCATTGTTAAAAATCAGTTTTTTTTCTCTTTTGATACATCAATTGGATGCACTAGAAAACCCGTTTCCTGTATGAACTTGTATCCTTTACGGGTTAGATGACATAACGTGGTAGAATTCGGTACCGCATTCTGTTAAAAAATGTACACAAAAATACCATTAAAGCTATTACTACCCTTTTCTTCTGTTTATTTAATCATTCAGAAGAAGACAAAGAGTCATCATGTATCATTTTTAAACACAAGTCGAAATAGTTAAGACCTACATAAAAATAAGCCTGAGTCAGATCAATCTATGACTACAAAAATATATTATAGATAAAAATAGCATTAACTCCTTCATTACCACGTTGTCCGGAACATTGTTTGTAATAACTTTATAGCCCTGTTAGATCGCGACTACTCAAGATATCATAATCTGATTTACGTGGGTATACCCTTTCGATCTACTAAATCAGCAGCTATTTAAATTCATTTATTGCATTTTCACATAACCAAACAACATACTCGATATTATGACATCCTGGACCACGATTACACAAATTGTTAGTAGTGAGACCTACACGATAAAAACATGAATTGAGCACAAATTGATTGGACAACATACAATATAATATAAAATTAATGCCTGTTATCGGTAAATAGAGAATAATTCATTTTACGCATCAACTCACATTATGAGCTAACGTCCGAATTTAGGCAAAAAGATTGCTCGTTGCGTCGGGGAGGAAGCGAGTGGATAGTGCAATTGAAAGAAAACATACCCAATTAAATCGTCAAATTGTTAACTTTTTTTTACTATATTCACTGTTCATGTTTCAAGAAAAAAACAAAATCTGGATAAATTTCCTGTCTAATGATATATTAGGCTGTCAAAAAAGTCCTGCGGTATTTTTTTTGAATTTTCATTTGTTCATAAAATTAGTTACAATCATCTGTTTTAAGTCAAATATGCGTCGTTTTGTTCGATGACTTGTTCCCAACGAGATGCCAACTTCATAATACCCCTATTATAGAAGCTCGCTTCCTTATTGGCAAAAAACTCGGATAGCCAAATTTCACAGGCCTCTTTTGTGGCTAACTTCTGACTACCTAGCTCGTCCGCCATGGACAAAAACAGGTAGTAGTCACTTGGTGCAAGGTCCGGACTATACGGCGGATGCAAAAGAACCTCCCATCCGAGCTCCCGGAGCTTCTGGCGCGTCACCAAAGAAGTGTGTGGCCTGGCGTTGTCCTGATGGAAGACAATGCGGCCTCTGTTTATCAAAGATGGCCTCTTCTCCATGAGTGCTACCTTCAAGCGGTCCAGTTGTTGGCAGTACAGGTCCGAATTGAGCGTTTGGCCATAGGGAAGCAGCTCATAATAGATTATTCCTTGACAATCCCACCAAACACACAGCAGAACCTTCCTGGCCGTTAATAAGGGCTTGGCCACCGTCTGAGCCGCTTCAGCGGGCTTCGACCACGACCGTTTGCGCTTCACGTTGTCGTAAGTGACCCACTTTTCATCGCCAGTCACCATCCGCTTCAGAAACGGGTCGATTTTGTTGCGATTCAGCAGCGATTCACATGCGTCGATACGGTCAAAGATGTTTTTTTGCGTCAACGTGTGTGGCACCCATACATTGAGCTTCTTTGTGAATCCAAGCTTCTTCAAATGGTTAATAACGGTTTGATGACTTATCTCCAGCTCTTGGCCGATGCTACGGCTGCTACTATGCCGGTCTTTCTCGGCTAATTCAGCGATTTTGTCGCAATTTTCAACGACAGGCCTTCCGGAGCGTGGCGCATCTTCGACGACCTCTACACCAGAACGAAAACGTTGAAACCATCGTTGTGCGGTGGAAATGGAAACTGTATCGGGTCCATAAACTGCACAAATTTTATTGGCAGCTTGAGATGCATTTTTGCCTTTGTCATAGTAGTACTGTAAAATATGTCGGATTTTCTCTTTATTTTGCTCCATATTTGCGACACTATAACTCACGAACGACTTAACCAAACAAAACACTGTCAAGGACTATATTATAGCGCGCAAAAATACCTTTCCAACAAGCTATAGTATGACTCGATACAATGAATACAAATAGAACTACGCGCTTACAACGACACCTCGCGGAAATACCGCAGGACTTTTTTGACAGCCTAATATAACACAACATATATCGCAGTAACCATTTTGAGTAATATGCGTTTGAAAACTTATAGTAAATCGTTACATTTTTCGTAGAGTGACCCCCCATATAGAAATCAAAGACATAATTCTATGTCAAATAAATCTGGTACCCACAAAAATGTAATGGTTGCAATGAATTAAAAAATAACATAATAAGGTAATAGTTAGAAACTGGAGAACTTCCAATCAAGCGTTGGGACATAAAGTTAATACGAATGTCGGTATCCTAACGACAGATTTTGATATAAATTTTTCATCTTGTGACTTCTTCAGATGCTGTTCAAACTTTCCAATGTTTGACCTTGCTACTTTAGATTTGATGTATTATTATATATTATTTTTTTCTCAAGAGTGTAAGACAAAGTGTTCTGTTTTCCGAACTAAAACAGTATTTCAAAAAATTCTGATATTCTGTATGAAACCTCAAAAATTTTTAATCTGTAACCACAGATTCTTGGTTCCATAAAATCCGAAAAATCTGTAGAAATTCAGAATTCTGTAGATATGGTAACCCTGCTGGGAACTTGAAATAATTGAGTGATTCTATAGTTATGAAACGCTGTGTGTAATTTTACTTTTACTCTGATGAGCGCGATTTATTCTGGTTTTCAATTATCATAATACAGGTAAATAGTCCCACGCGCACTGCAAATTGAAAGCAGGTGCATTCATCTTGTATGGCGAAATAATTGTGAAAAATAAATCAATCTATTATAATTTTGTTATGCGCTCCTGCCCGGTAATCGGCACCAGAAGTAGCAGCACCAATAGTGTCTGTGAAGTTGATTTATTATATTCCTCCTGGTTTATATCCTTTCTTCATTTCCTTTGGCTCCGGTATTATATTTTTTTCCTTCACTCCATTCTGAAGCAGTGATATTGAGATTACGTCAGTTGTGGCTCTGGAAGGGCACATCATCGTGCCACAACAGGTCGCTTTCATACATGTGGTTTTCTGGGGTGGTCCGAGAAATGCGAGGAGGAACATTGCGCAATTTGCGCCTACTCAAAAGGGAAGAAGTGCTCCAGCAGTGAGGGCATTAACATACAAAGAAAACTACATCAATCACTTTGTGGATATTTTCGTCAGAATGGAATCACCCTATAGCGCGTATACTGTTGCTTCTGTCACGCGCACTGCTCACCCAGCCTTATCACAATGTACCACCAACCTCATTCATCCGCCGTATTTTCCTCTGGCGTCTGATAAACTATACACTCGCGTGTTGTGTAACGTAACGGATGGTTTCATCCCTAGTCCTTGTGTACAGTACAACACTACATTATTGGGAAGTCTGGCGTGGTGATAGAGCTGCACACGCATGTGGGACAACCGCTCGCACTTTCCCGATCGATTGTATATTTGTTGTGTTTATTCCGTTTTCGTATTATTTCGTATTCCCCCACGAGGAAAAACGCGCATGAAGAAAAAAAAACACACGGAAAACACTCACTCCATTTCGGCAGGACTGGTGTAGGTATATGTTTGTGCGTTCTAGTTTTGGTGCCTGGTGTTTACCGCTATCAATCTTGCTCGTGTGCTGCCAATACGGAGTTGAGTTTTTCATCGGAACAAAATAAAGGAAAAACCCATGAACCGGTCGGTCACACACGCGGCGGGTGGGCGGCGGCGTTTGAGGAAAGCAACAGCACAGGCATTGATAAACATAACACCGTGTGCCATCGGTTCATGTCACTCCGAGTTGGAGTATGGCTTAGCCTCGTCCTGTTTCGTCGGTCGGTCCGCGTCCTCTGATCCGGGGTGCTGCTGTTTCGGTGTGCTGACTATTGATGAGTGGATTTCGATCGATGCGAAAGGGTTGGGATTGGGGAGAGCTACGGATCGGTTTCGGGAGAGGCGCTGTTTCAGTCAGTTGGTTCACATGCGCGTCACATGCGTTTATCAGTTTGTTTATTTTTTCCGGGGCTGACCTTAATTAACTCACAGCATTACAAAGCAAACTAAATTTTCCGATGTGAAACTACAGAGTGCTGCGAGCGGAATGACTTTTCAGGTGCAAAAACATGTCGTGTATTTTCCAAATGCATTCTGCGTATGTCAAAAAATAAGCGGAACGATTTGATAAAATACACTATCTAAGAATTAAAAGTTTCTGGTTTGAAATATCCTAATTATATATTATGATGTATGTATTTTTCTAGCACATGTGAAAAAAAAATTCTGGAAGAGTTCTTTTTTTTAAGATGATGGCCCCGTCTTCTTCCCCTATTCATCAGTATTGAAACTAGATTAGCAAAAGAAAAATAAAACAAATTGATTTCATTTACAGACATAAAGTTCGTATATAGTATTGTAATGTCAAAAACAACCCAAGCAGACACACCGTCTTGTTCGCCACAGAGCCGATACCTTCCAGGCAAGAACCTTGCAGTCAATTGGTCCACCAAAGCACAAGTCCAACCGCGGGCCTTGTTTTGGATTGGCAATGAATATCTAGGCTAACCAAACGTACCGTTTTATCGACTATTTTATATTGTACGGTCTATCTATCAATTTGTACCGTATTTTGAGAATGAGGAAAAAAATATTAGTAATTATGTCCTATAATACTACGATTCATTTGGAAACCCATGCCTCAAACTGCTTCTTACCAGAGGTTGGTTAGTGACCTTTCGAACATTAACACTTTCAACGCCCCGTCACCCAGATATGCAACAATTTCAAATGAAATCGACAAATGACAAAACATGAGTATTTTTAATTCGAATGAAAGTGTGTATTCCGTTTGGGTTAGAGGAAATATGAGTTTTCCACAGCAATGGGGAATTTTTTGACTCAAGCGTAACTTTTGAAAAGGGCGTATCGATTTGAGTAAGAGAAATCTTTGATAATTTATATCTCAAAAACTATGAGTCGTACCGAAATAGTGTCTTAGAAAAAGTTATAGAGTATTGATGGTTGAATATGAAAAAAATGTACACTGAGGAAAAAAATTAGTACTCTTTTTTTATTTACAAAATAAAAATTCAATTTGCAATATTCAAAATACATATTTTAATATGTTTGTCGTGTTATACCGTCATGTTCATGAAATTTTATGAATTTGCTTATAATTTCCAACAACTTTTCCAAATACATCATCATCAAAAAGGTTATTATCAATCTCCTTCTCAATGCAGCCATTCACGAGATATTTAAAAAAATATTTCTAATTTATAATCTTTTTTTGATAAATAATCTCTTTTAATATGTTTGTTGTGTTATATCGTCATGTTCATGAAATTTTATGAATTTTCTTATAATTTCCAACAATTTTTTTGATTGATTGAAGTTTGTATTGAGATAAAAAAGATTTTTTAGTTTCGCTACGTTTTGTATTAACCCACATGTCTTCGAATGTTTCATAACGTAACTCCTAAACATATGTCTTTACCATAACTATGTATTTGGAAAAGTTGTTGGAAATTATAAGCGAATTCGTAAAATCTCATGAACATGATGGTATAACACGACAAACATATTTAAAGGGCCTATTTACTATAGACAATAAATTACAAATATTTTTTAGAATATCTCCAGAATGGCTACATTTAGAAGGAGATTGATAATAACCTTTTTTTTGTTTTAAATAACATCAGGATTCATAATTGTGATTAAAAATGACTGCTAACATACAAAAACTCGAAGTTTGGAAAATTCCTAAAAATTCGATGTTCCACAAAGTTCGTCATAAATAGTTTTACCATCTTGGGCCCATTTTTCAAATTCTCTACATGACTTCTATTTTATATGAAAAAATTGAAATAATATAAAAAAAAACATATTTTTTTATATCGAAAATTAAAATTTTATTTTGTAAATAAAAAAAAGAGTACTAATTTTTATTCTCAGTGTATTATTTTTTCAAATTAAGCCAACAATACTTTATAACTCGTTCTAACACACTATTTCGGTACGACTCATATTTTTTGAGATACAAATTATCAATGATTTCTCTTACTCAAAACGATACGCCCTTTTCAAAAGTTACGCTTGAGTCAAAAAATGAACCATGATGATGTATTTGGAAAAGTTGTTGGAAATTATAAGCAAATTCATAAAATTTCATGAACATGACGGTATTACACGACAAACATATTGAAAGGGATTATTTACTATAAAAAAGGCAATAAATTAGAAATATTTTTTTTAAATATTTCGAGAATGGCTACATTTAGAAGGATATTGATAATAACCTTTTTGGTTATAAATCACATCAGGATTCATAATTTGTGGTTAAAAATGATTGTTAACATACAAAAATTTTAAGTTACGAAAATTCCTAAAAATTCGATGTTCCACAAAGTTTGTCAAAAATAGTTTTACCATCTTGGGCCCATTTTTCAAATTTTCTGCATGACTTCTATTTTGTTTCATACAAATTAAAAAGAAATAAAAAATATGTATTTTAGATATTGCAAACTGAATTTTTATTTTGTAAATAAAAAAAAGGTTTTTTTTTCTCAGTGTACATTTTTTTCATATTCAACAATCCATACTCTATAACTCTTTCTAAGACACTATTTCGGTACGACTCATAGTTTTTGAGATATAAATTATCAAAGATTTCTCTTACTAAAATCGATACGCCCTTTTCAAAGGTTACGCTTGAGACAAAAAATTCCCAATTGCTGTGAAAAACTCATATTTCCTCCAGCCCAAACGGAATACACACTTTCATTGGAATCAAAAATACAAGTTTTTAAAATCTGCATTTTTAGGACGATTTCATCTGGAATTGCTGTATGGGTGACACTTTCCTCGTTCAAATTGGATAGGTTTTATAAAAGTAATTATACAGAATAGGCATCTAACTATAAATATAGGATATGTAGAAAAA
This sequence comes from Toxorhynchites rutilus septentrionalis, assembly GCF_029784135.1. Classification (NCBI taxonomy): domain Eukaryota; kingdom Metazoa; phylum Arthropoda; class Insecta; order Diptera; family Culicidae; genus Toxorhynchites; species Toxorhynchites rutilus. The sequence goes on along the minus strand of NC_073745.1, from coordinate 228,030,320 downwards.
TAATAAATTCATAACCATATTATTATAATGTTTATACTATTCTTTTCATTAATTTATACTACGGATGGTTTGTACTGAAGTTTTCCATATACCCATATAATATGAACTTTGGCATGTGTTATTGTTGTCAAATCGTCTTCACATTATAACAAATATTGCTAGATAATGTAAAAGTTGTCCAAAATTTAAGTTTGATCTTCATTTAATATTTTGTCCGCAAGTTGGGCCCCGCAAGAAACTCAAAAACGTCGCGTTGGGTGACGAACGTGTTAATTAACCGTGTAGAAGGAGATGATGTATCCGCCATCAAAGTCGCTGTTAATTTTAATGATTTTATCAGAATTCATCATCAATATAAAAGCAAAAAAGTACTTTGACTATGGAGGTGCAAAGTGTTTTTAAAAAATATATAGAGGATCGAATCCAAAAAAAGACCGCGTTATTGACGCAGGACTACGGAATTATTTTATTCAATTTGCTTGTTTACCACTTCAGTTGGAGATGAGGTAGAACGGTCAGAGCCATGCCTCCGTGAGATTCATTTTTTAATCACTATGACAGTTTGGTCGGGTGAATAAAAGGGCTTCGTCATTCCTGTCTTATATGAAAACAATCAGCAATTGGGAAACATAGAAACTTCAGACGACATTGATATATTCTCCGCTCAGAACCGGTTCCCAATTCTCAAAGCAATTCGAATGGGTGATTGCTACAGGAAGCATTGTGCTGACGGAACATTTGAAAGATGTAGGAGTTGAAGAACATCTCAAAATGTGGAGCGAGCAAAAGTTTCAATTGAGCGGTCTGTGCGTAAATATGTTGTTGCTATGCTTTATGTTCCATCTCTACAAAATCATGTTAATTCAAGAATTAAATGGATGCGATCATGCCAGTCATAAAAAAACTTTGTTCAGAAATGCTTCAGGCAAAACTTTTACACGCGTTTTCATAAGTAATGATGAGGATCGCTGAGGGGAGTTTTAAACAAACAGAACTTTTTTCTGTATTTGGTGGCAGCCAGTCCGTGGGAACCCAATGTACTATATTTACACTCTTCAAATGTTACAGCTTACAGATTTTGAACCGTTTAAGCATATGATACCGATTTAGCGCCTGAAACGATTTCGTTTTTGATGTTTTTATCGAGCAAAACCGTTGCATGTTGGATGTCAGCATTAGCTGAGACTGCTGACTGCCCGCTAGTTGGAGCGAGACTGAGTATTAGAAATCACGAATGGCTTATTTATACCCAATAAGGTATAAACGGATGGGGTTAATTTGCAATATCTACACTCTCTACAGTTTCCGTACTAACGAACGCTGCATTTACACTTGTTACTAGCGTATTCCGCAGTGGTTAACTGCTTTATTCGTCGGCTTGATCCACTCAATAAAATTCTTCCAAAAATTACTTTTTCCCCATCAAGGGATGTCGAGAAATTTTCCTTTACGAAAAATTCCTAGAAATTTTCTGAACAATATAATCCGTTTCAAAAAAACTTCGTTAGGTGTATTATACATAAGAAACAAAAAACAAAATACAAAAAAAAAACTGTTCACATTCATATACAGCCAGTGTTTGGATTTCGATCAAAATCGAATGATACACAATGTGTCATGCAAGTAAACTCTCACGAACATATAACCAAATATGAGAGGATCTTTCAGATACTTGTATGAATATCAGTAATCACTTGTGTAACATTTAGTGATTAAACTAAGAGAGGAACGAAGACTGTTGATTGCATATCCGATCTGTATCAAACATCGCATACCATTTTCGAAGCCTGCATACAAGTATGAACCGCATATATTGTCCCATTTTACTATAGCGAAACCCACTGCACAGAAAAGTGCAAAGCAATAAATGATACAAGAAAAATTACGTCATCATTTAGTCACCATTTGCGGAGAGCAGCGAATGGGAAAAGAGATAAAACGCGAGAGTTTTTGCTTCTCACTGGAGCGGTGTTGCTAGTAAAACTATGCGGTCTATATGAATATACATATTTCAAGGGATAGCGGCGTTAAAAATGGAAAATATAATCTGACTACCCTCCCTTAGCCTCTATCGAGCTAAATAATAATATAGTTTGCACTCTCTGAGACTTAAAAATCAGAATCTGCTACATTAGCTGAATATGAATCTTTCGCTTTGCGTGGTCCGTACGATCCTGCTGTTTCATGATGCATGGAGAGGTCGATATGCATATGTTAGGGGCAAAGAAGAAAATAAGCTTTCTGACCAAAAGCGTATATGATAGCTTTGCTTGCATGCTGGTGTGCAATAAAGTGCGAGCCGATGCAGAGTTGTCTCGTTCTCTTTTGTGTCGTGATTTGCAACACATAACAACAAAAGAATACCGCTGGGGGAAATGTTTCCTGAAAGATCATATTTGAACGAACGAAAGCGATTTTTTCAATGAGTGGATCATTTGGCAAACACTGTATACAGCCATTCCATGCAAAACCGATGTAGTTTCTCAGATTTTCGTGAAAAGTGGTAGATTTCTACTTTATCGCAAAATATTAGACCCGTATTTTTTTTCGTTAGAGTGACTATTTCCATTTTAGGGTGGTCCAAAAAAACCTTTTTTTCTCATTTTTTCCAAAAATGTCTTTTTTCAAAAATAATAACTTTTGAACTACTGTACCGATTGAAATGATCGACATATCAGATTCAAACCAATTGGATGGTCTTTCAAAATCTGAGAACCACTATATCGGTTCGGCATGGTATGGCTGTATATCCGTTCATATATAACGTCAGTTAAAATCGTTATGAATAAAATTTATAAAAAACTTTCTGTTGGGCTGTTTGAAAAATACTGCTTCAATGTGTTTGCCTGCTAAGTTGTTGAACGTTTGATATGTCTTGACATTGAGTTGAAAACATTTACTCCTTAAAAATATAACGAATTTCGTGAAGCACATGTTAATAAATGTGGATTTCTTATTTCATCCACGTTTCTAGTGTTATGTCTATAAAAGGTACTTCCTCTTTCAAATCGATCACACAAATATCGAGGTAGTCGTTACCGTCAACCTGGTATGGGAAAAATCGAATCGAAATTCGTTCCACAATACTCATTCACAGATAAAACTCACCCTTCTATTCTCCGTTTATGCCTCACTTTATTTGAGACAGAAAATATTCACCTATCATCTTCGCAAAGTTCATTCTTGATTTGAACGGAAAAATACTGTCTCGATTCTGCTCATCTATTCTCAGAGAATTTTGCCTTCCCTCATTTGCCTCTCGGAATGACGTTAGATGGTGAGAAAATCAAAGTGGAAACTTTTGCTTGAGCCAGCGAGTGTCTCTGTAAAATCATTCGTTTTTTCACTGAATGAGCAATCATTGAGCCTCGATCGCGGCAGTAAAACATAGGTAGATAGTTGAAATCGAGTTGTTTTCTGTGCACTGTTGCAATGACATTTTTTTTGTATCTAGTATGAAACGATCTACGCCAACGCAAAAGATTATATTAACGCAAGTTATTGGTGAGCGGGAAGGTAGATTCACGTGCACTTGAATGCTGACAAGGAAAAGAGTACAAGGGAGAATAAAATCATACATACACGCAGATACAGTCTATTTTGACTCACTCGTTATTTTGTTTCGTGTGATTCTTCCAAAGGAGTATTCATTCATTGAATGTTGATTTCCACTTTTTGTTTTGTTATGTTCACTCTCACTCCCGAATGAAGATTCATCGTGCAATCTCACGATTGCTCGTTGCATCCTTTTCGCCATGATTATTCCAAAAAGATACAAGAGTGATTTATATTATGATAATTAGGTGTGGAGAAATGAGTGAATGAACATTTCCATACTTGCCATCAACTACTCTAAAAATGAACACCATAGGTAAATACAAAATTCTTTGCTTCATAGATAACCGTTGCAGGACGCTCAAAAAATGACCTGTGCTTAATTTCAGCTCAATCGGTCATGATTTAGGGGTGCCTCAAAGCGCACAAAGTTTGGATTTTTTTGACCCTAGAAAATCTCCTAAAGGGTGAAGCATAAAATTTTGAAAATTGATTTTTTTAGATGCCAAATAATTTAAAAATGCATGAAACGTCGAGATCTCATGTTATCTAAAAAAAAATTGACCGAAGATCGACCTTTTTGGGACTTAACCTGAGTGGCCAAAAAATCAACACTTAGAGTGCTTTGAAGCACCCCTAAATCATGTCCGATTGAGCTGAAACTTTGCACAAGTCATTTCTTAGGCCAATTACCAAAATGTACATGGTCAGTTCTTAAAATTCGATGATATTTTTTTTCCATATATCCATTGCCACCCTAGTTGTTTTTTTGTTATTACAAACAAAACTGTAACTTTTCGACAATATTCGTTCAATTAATCGATACTTATAAACATTCACAATTGGAATAATATAAAAAATGAAAGAGTAAACCATCTATCTTCCATAGCAAACAAACCAGAATGCGCTGCGGAGGTTAGATGAGTTGGTATTGATTCAGCAGAAAAAACCTTCGTTATTTCGAACACTCGAATTCCCCGGCTGTTATTTTCCCAATCGAAAAAGTTTTGCCCTACATCACAAAGTGTGTTCATTTATCAAAGTAATATTGTACAAAAGTTCACATATTCTTGTATTTTATTGTTTTATATAAAATTGAAAACACCTTCCAGACATACTTACTTTAAGAGGCCCATAGACGTTCAATATTTTTGCGCAAAATTTTGGTTCACCAAAATATTTCGCAATAATATTGATCGTGTATGGGCCGCTTTAAATCGAATTCATTGCCCAATAAAGTTATACAAAATTTAATGAAATTGATGTTAAGTGGTAGCTAATAAACTAAGCTATCATCTGATGCCAAAACATCACCATGTGGTTGCTTTCCAAAGACATGAAAAATTATCAAAGTTGCTGTTCGATTTTTCGAACGCTTGGCGCAGAATGGGTTTAACTCAATCCGGGCCCCCAATTGATAAGGTTTGGTAGAGTTTATCTTTATCTTATCTGCAGTAGTATTTACAGCGAAAGAATGTTCTCTAAAGCTTGCCTGGGTTTCGGGTGTCACCTTCAACTGCTGCAAATATATAAATTAAAATTCACTTAAAAACACATTTTTTGAATTCAGTAAAAAATTATTTGAAATTCGTCAAATTCATGCCAAAAAAAAATAGCAAGACAAGAAAAAAAATCGGTTCGAATTCTATCTAATACCATTAAGGTTCCAGTCAGGGGAAACTACTAGAATATATGTCGAATCATTGGATAAGAACTTTCATTTTCCCAGAATCAAACAAGATGTTAATGAATTACTTTTATACAATAATCGTATCATTCCCAAATTCATCCTTCAGTCGTTTGCTTCATCGAGCTCTTGCCAAAATTCAGTTTTCTTCACATCTAGTGGACACTGCAGCGCGTGATTCCGATTGATATGATCTTTGCTAGTGGTGAAGCGTGCGTTTCCCCAATGCCTCAGTTGTCTTGGAAAGCGAGGAAAATAAGAAAAAGGAAGCCACAAGTCAGAGTACTGTTTATCCCAGTGGTGGTGGCGGTTAGTGATGGCTAGGAATGAAAATCATCGCAAACATGTTTTATTCATCATCCCTGGCACGCTGTCTTTGAGCCAACACAGCAACAGTCCATCTCTGAATAGATCCGATAATGACAAATCGCTTTTGATGCCCACTGCTGCTGCTGCTGCTGCCTTTCTGGAGCCTTGAAGGCAGGTCCATTTATCCCGCTGGAATAATTTGATCCGAACAAGTGCTCGGCTGGGGGAATGTGCTAAGTTGGGCACGATCCGCTGCTCGAGTTGTACTGCACTGCTGATACAACGGCTGGATGTATGTCACGGTCTGTTTTTGAAATGGAAACTAATAAACCACAATTAGGTTATATTCTGACTAAATGCGATTATACAGCAAGGCAGTTTTTCGTTTTGCCTCCCGGGTGAACCGGTTTCCTTCCTGTGTTTAGTACCGTTTGGAATGCAGACTGCGGGATGCCTGCTACGAAATGTAGAAATCATTCGACAAATTCTTTCTCCGTTCGGAATCAAATTACGGAGGAAATGATGTGGCAAAAATCGTAAATTGAATTGTGATTCGCATGTATGTATCTTTTTCGGCGGCAAGTTTCAGACTACGCGTTACATTACAACGAAAAACAAATCCATGTTGGCTTCTTGGAAAGCCTTAGGCCGCGACGTTCATTCTAAAAACTATTGACTAAACTAGATACAAACTTTGCGATAAAAACAACTGAATCAGTTCTTAATGAAAGACTATTTTTATGTGAAGAATATACAACTAGTCTTGAACAAAAACTTAACCATTAATTCATTGGAATAACTACAACTACTGATCTGCCCATGTTTGTATAGGAGACGTAAACGACAAAATGAACAAAATCGACTTTTTCGCTGTTTTCCATTCTACACAATGTAATACGTTCGCTCAACATGAAAAAAACGTTTCCGAAAAATCACTGTTTGTCCGCATGATAGACGTAGTTCCGTACAGCCTTCATACATCGTTCGAATATCAAAAATTCTTAGTATTATGTGCTATAAGCTAAATCTACATTTGAATCACATTCTTTGTAGAGTCCTAACATGTCTGTCACGATAGTGTCTTATTACTTAGTGTTTCGTAATAGATGAATACAAGAAACCATTGAAACGCTGCTCATATAATTACTTTTTTTCTGTACACGATGAACGAAGAAAAGCAAAAACTGTTTTTTAATGTTACAATTACCTAAATTTGCATTTGAATCTTGAATTGGACAATGAAACAATCAGATCAGTGGTAAAATTACAATAATATTGATTAATAGCATTATAACTCCTCGGATACAACATTGAATTATTCCACATACTCAGCATTTACTCATACCGTTAGAGTAAGTCACTTCACCATCTTTATGCGATTGATCGTGATATCGGTAAATCATGTTGCTGAAATTTTGCCTTTACAAATTCGATTAATTGAAAAAACACGAACCTGCTGTTCTTATCATATCCTAGAGTATTCTTCAGGAAAAAAAGTTCTATCATAGACTCGCATCAAATCAACAGTGATGTACTTGCTCATCAAAATGAAAAAGGAAATATTAAAATGAAGCAAATCATTATATTATGTGACAGATTTATCGGTTAAACTTTTTCCAAAAAAACCGTGATAAATATATTCAAGTTCGCATTATTTAAGAATTTAATGTCATCTCCCGAGATGTTGATCTTCGCTTTCCTCGTCCCTACGAGCACGACAACGATGTTTGAATACATTAAAAACAGTTTAGTCTGATGATGGGCCGATATCGCAAAGAAAAAGGTCCTCCTACCCTGTACGGACAGGTTGTCCCGTCCCGTCTCCGAATCGGTAAGATTTACTCTTTCCGTGACGTGACGAAAAGACAAAACCAACCGAAACTCTGTACGTAGGGTAAATGATCTTGGTTTGTCCAATTTGGGGTGTTTTTACGCAACTAGTAAATGCAAATCGATTTTTCTTCATGAAAATCACACATAATCGATACGAGTTTGGGTTTGTTGAAAAGCCCCAAGTCTCTAGTTGCTAATACTACCATAAGGTGTTGAAATTATTCAAATTTTTATGTTTTTTAACGATTTTCATTAAAGAAGAATTATGATCATGGTTTGACCACCTCTGATCATGGTTTGCCCAAAAATATGATCATGGTTTGTCCGGTTTTAGAAATCTCCATTTTTGAATGAAAACATTCGAATTCACAATTAGATGTTGCATTTATCATTGCTTGAGTTTACTGTCATTATATTGATTCATTCATAATTTAGGCTTTCTTCTTTTCTTGGGCATTTTAGAAGTGTTCACCTCAACACAATCAACACAGAAAAACCATACTTCTGCTATGCGCGAAGCACACCATAAACAAACATAAACAAACTGCAGCGCGCCAAGCGGTTGCCATAGAAATCAAGTGGACAAAACAACATTATTGAATTGGACAACTCATGATCAGAATTGAGTTCATCAAAATGCGTTAATTTAATGGTTTAGCTATGTAAATCCGATACAAATGGTGAGCAAGCATGATGTTTACAATATTTATAAGTGTTGTAATCCAGAAAAGGTCTGAATACGTGCCAAATAATCATCTGGTGATCGATTAAAAGTTACTTTAAAACATGTGATTTCGTAAAAATATACTATCAAACTACTATAAATGTAAAAGGCAATTTCATTTATATGTTTCGAAACATTCGAAGGCCTTATTTGACACAGGAGCGCTGAATTAGAGCATTCAAAAAAGTGGGCAAACCATGATCATATTTTCGACTGGACAAACCAAGATCATTTACCCTATTATGTGTTTTTGTTTCTGAGAAGCCTTTTTTTCGTCTCTCTGTTTGGGAAAACTTTTGGAACGTGGACATCGAAGACCGAGAGAAGAAGCACATGTTGTTTTCTCGGCGGCCGGAAAAGTTGCTTTATAGACTCCGCCAGGCGTGGAAAATTAAACAAGCAGGTCCTATATATTTAAAGGAGCTCATATTTCATAGAAAATTTCGGAACTTCTTCTCGGTAAAGTATTGCGGGGCGTGATTGTGAATCGGGGTAGCGATAATATTGGTGCTTCATAGCGAAAACTCCCCGAAACACGTTTTGTTCCACTGCCGGGGCAAAACAGAGAACATGTTTGCGCGAAGTTTTCTGCCGGCGCAAACAATGTAAAATTATGGTTAACGTTGGTATTAGGCTTCCCTGAACGTTGCTCCCGCTGGCTGAAGGAACCTGAATGCTGCTGCTTTTCATGGGAGGACAAGTAAAGAAAAAAGGAGGAACTAGGAAAGAAGCAGAGAAATAAAAACCCTGTTGAAGCTTCGATTCAACACGGACAGTTGTCTGTTCAGTTTTCCTGATCAACTTTCTATGCGAAAGTATCGATATTTCGAGCTCAATAACAAGGATTTATCGTTGAAAAGGATTGTTTTTGTTTTTCAAAATACACTCGAAAAAAAATAGAGATAAAAAAGGCGAAGTCTATATTTTATGCGATTCTTTAAATGCTGTAAAGGCTGATTTAGACGATGCCAGTCAGCGCTCTAGTTGAAGTATCCAGTGAACAGAGAACAAACACTCTGTTCAAGTTTCTTGTACCAGTATCGAACAAGTAATTGGCCTCTAACTTGAACAGAGTGTCTGTTCTCTATTAACTGGATACTTCAACTAGAGCGCTGACTGGCATCGTCTAAATCAGCCTTAAGTTCGTGAAAAAATTACGCATGAAGAGAGCATGTACATCATTTGAAGGTTTCAACTCCAAGTTTCGGAACATTTGTCGAATATATTTTTATCTTGGTTTGTATAGATTAAGTGGACAACAATATCGGGAAGAAATAAAAAATCCATTTATTTCTGTTTATTCAAAAATCATTTGGACTAACCCATTTTTTTTTTTGCAAACTAAGTCAACAGCAAAGCCAATTAACCTTTTCAACCAGCTTTCCTTTGATTCCTAGGACGATTTTATGTTGTGGTATCAATTTTTTTGTCGTGTGTAGTACATAATTTATTGAAAAAAAAAACCGTTCGTAAACCAAACCATGTTGTTGTTGTTCGGAATTGCAGTTTCTTGAGACATGGACTAAAGCTGGACGACTTTTTAAGGGTTTCTTGAATTCCAGAATTCTCGATTTTGGAACAGGTATGTTGGACTCTCCTGGAGCTAATTGCTGGAAGGTTATATATTCGAGTAGAAGGCAGGCAAGGTGCACTGCTGGTGGCAAAGCATATTTTCTCGTAGTTTGAGATTTCTCCTGTAATGAATTTTCGTGTTTTTTTTTTGTTAGGAATAAAGTGAAGTATTCGGGTATTTTGGTTATTGTTTAAGGTATATTTGAAGACATATTTCTCATTTTTTGAGTGCCTAATGATTGTTACGCTGTTGACAGGAGGATGCTCAGATCCTGTCTGAAAACCGGTACCTTGCTGGTGATATCGGTTCTAAAGCAACGGGGTACCACAGAACGACTTCCAATAAATATTTTGAAACTTTAGGATAATACCTAAAACGTTACATAGGGGTTTCTGAAGATTCAGAAATAACCAAAATGGCGTCATTCACCGCCCCGAATAAAGGGGAATATCTACATTTCCGATAATATTGAAAACGTCTCCGTCGATAGTTTCAGGTGTTGCCGAATAATATCAAATAGATTTAGAATAAATTTAGTGGAATATCCGGAAAAAATTCTCCGAATTCGTTGCGATTCTGTGATAGCCCCGACACGGAAGGTGAAAATGAGTCCATTGCACCGGACACGATTCAAGACGACGCGGAATTACAAATGGCAGTGGCAAATGGCTCATCGTGACATAGGGAACCCACAAAGTGGATGTCGGATAAAATCAAGCGCCGAGAAAGAAGGTTATCCGATCGGAGATCTTTCTTATAGTATCTCTCTCAGTTGAAACCTATAGAGTCGATTTGAAATATTTAGATCCTGGGCATACTTACATGTCAGCTGATTTATTTCATGCTTTAGTTGAACGTACAATGAAGTATGCCTCCCGCGGAGAAGTTTTGAGTTTTCCTGATTTTTTTGACGGCGTTAAAAATTCCACAAAAGCCAAAAGCCACAAAGTTCGAAAAATCTATTCTGAACAAAGTACTAGACAGACCGAAGATGGCAAACATCAATCATATGATCTACTTCAGTGGCTCTTTTAATATGGAATATTCTTATAATTATAACCATCAAATGAAGAAATTGAAGATATTCACTAAAACAACCAAAAGAAGTTTAAAACCTTCATTTAATTTCATTTCATAATTGTAGTCCTACAAAAAAGTGATCTATGAAAAAATATTTTTTGAAATCCCACACTGAAATCGATTTTAAAAACTAGTCGATTTTCTCAAAATGGTCATCTCAGATTTTGATGAAATGGTAGACAAAATACTTACTACAACTCTTCCATACATCGCAACTTATGCATATTTAAGGCAAAAAGTTTTGACGTAGGACTACGTCTTTCATTTCTGTACCGGGGTGTAAGTTCAAAGTTTCGAAAACTAGAGAGTGACGCTGGAGTGCAAGGTTTTGCTCGTTAATACCTCTTTACCGGCTGAATGGAGCGGTATAATAATCACTTCATCCGAAAGATGAAATGTCAACGAGTTATATGATTGTCACTTATTGGTCCAAAAAATCGTTTCAATAGCTTAAAAATTGTTTTGAAAGCAAGCTATTGAAATCATCATTGCTCATTGATGATGATTGGTGATCGCAATATGCTCCCGAACACGGACGCAAAATCTAGGCACCTGGAGAAACCGTCATAGCGAATACATGCAAGCTGCGACTTCTTTTGCTCGCTTGCATTAGTGTTTGGGAAACTATAGCGGACACATGCAAGGCGTGAGTACTTTTACTCGCATCAGATTCTGATCTGCTTTCGCATGGAACAGTCATGAAAAATTGTTTGCGTGTGAATGCGTCCAAGCGAATGAATATTCGCATTTACACATTCGACTTGGTGTTCCCGTGATGCAATCCAATTGGCGAATTCACGCAAAGCTGAATCAGCTCATGCGACACCTCTATTAGAGTCCAGAACTACAGAGATTTCAACACGACCAAAATCATTGATAATATTCGAAAATTTTGAGTTTGATAATGCATACAGGTTAAGAATATTGTGGATAATGGTGATGATGATATCGATTTCATCACCATTATAAGTTGGATTATATCATTGATAATGGAAGGGCCGATACGAGAACGATTTGCAGCATTCTAGCGCAACACATGCTACTCATGGTTTATCTAGTTGAAAACAAATTGAGTTACAACACTTATTCCAAGCCATTCTTCAAAATATACATACCACATTGTGAAATGGTGAATTTTATGCAAGGTTATATAGACTTTATTTCGTTTTCACCGTGAAGTGGCGCCCTCAGTTTCTATTCTGCGCATGGAGTGATCATGTAAAATCTTGTGTTTTTCTCACGAAAACAAAATTAAATCATGTATCAAACATCTACTACTTTTACAAGGCCACTCAAATTCCATCGGTTCGTTTCGGGACCACCAACAAGTTCGAAAGAGTTGAATTTTATGTTAATGACAATTCCATACTTATACTCATAAAACCACACAGTAACAAGAAAAAATTTCAGCGTCTTTCAAAATATTCATTCATTCATTTATTTAGAATTGATTCAGATGCAATTTCAAATAAATGATTGCAGAGCCTACGGTAGTCCTACGTTTACCTTGCGGTTATATCACAGATATAACTCACTTCTTGTTTTTTTTAACAAAAACTTTTTCAATATTTTATTGAACTTAGGTTTATTTATTTTTTTATATATATTCTTATATTCTTATATTCTATTTTTTTTATTTTTTTCTAACATTTTGAAGATTTTGGGGTCATCTACTGAATTTGAAAACCTTTTAGCTGCGATTTTATTTTCATCTACAGGAATAAAACAATGAAATTTTTGTGTTCTCGATATTGTTTTCACGTGATTGAATAGTTGCTCAAGCTTACTTGCCTTTTTGTATGCTGTTCTTTGGATACGTAACAGAAATTCAATTTCGTGATACATTTGGCATTTTGTTTAACTGCCTGTTTTATCCAAATTTGTTTTCATATGTGTAACTTTTCGTCGAAAACGGATGAAACCTGATACCTCGAATGACTTCAACGACTTAGGATGAACATTGACCCGTTGATGACCGACCGTATGAAAAGTGTTCATATCAGCACATCGAATTTCTTCCCGCTATGTAAGTAAAATTATCTTCGACGACCAAACGACTTCTTCCGGCAGCGAAATAGAAAGAATCTGCCAGAACCTGAAATGCATTGCTGTTTGAATTTTCTCAAGATAATGGCTCTTGAAACAACGCGAAAGAAAAATCAGTACTAGACATTTCCGATCACAATTTTTCAACCACTTGTAGGAAACTCGTTACACTTTCACATACAGTATTTATTTCGTACGGAGAATTTAATTTTAATTGATAATTTGATTCCTGAATATGTGTTCATTCTTCCCACCGCAGATGAAGCACCATTTCTTACAGCACAAAAAGACGTTTCTAACTTTGCTTATTTAAATATTCAAACCCAATTTGCTCTGCAGAACATTATACGTTCGATCAATACTTACCACAATAAAAATAAATTTATTACTCGTGAAAAAATACTTGTTCAAATCCACAATTTTTTGCTTCCCGTTTTGTTTATATTTGCTTCATGTTAACTAACTTTCGAACTTGACTTTGATGTCCCTAATTGCCGGACGTTTAAGTTTAGATAATGAGACGAAACAATTTGCGTTTACCTTTAAATTTTAGAAGAATCAAGTATTTAGCACCTAATTGTGGAAAAAGTTATCACAATTGTGGATAAAAAGTAAACTTTTGTAAAACTCCTCAAAATCTACCTGAGATTCGGAAGCAATAAATACAATTCTGCCGCATCCAACAGGAAGCAAAGACGTCCGAGAAGAGATGAACGGTTTGCCACGTCGAGGATGACCATCAACCTCTTCAACTGATGACAACATCAACAAAATAAAAGGAATGATGCTCAGAGTTCGTCATTTAAGTTTGAGAAAGCTAGCCCGTGATGAAATATCTCTCACGAGACCGTTCGTCATACTTAGGTTGATGTTCTGAACATAAGGAAAGTCGCAACACGACTAGTGCCAAAAACGGTCTTTTTCCTTAAAAATTTCATCGCCATCAAGTGGCTGAAGGCATGCATGGATGATCAAACTCTGATCCCATGTTCATCTAACGCATAATTACAGGAGACAAGACATTTCTCGTTTTAAAGAGAAGAGCGATAGCAACGTTTTTTTACTATATTTTTTTATTAATGAAATTTTATCTAGGATTCAATTGAATCAAAATCATAATAATCCATTGATGAAAATATTCGTATCACAGTGATCTGTAGAGGATGAAATATATATTTGGGCTAAACATCACAACATGTATTAAAAGTTATAAGAAGGAAAATGAAATTAATGAGTCAATAATGATGGAGATAATGATGAAAGGGAGTAAAGGCATTGCTTCATTCCCATTATCCCTCATGATGATTGATGAAAAATGCGTCAATTCTTTAACAAATACAACCTCAGCGCAACGCTGCTATGCTATATGTTTCTTTGAATGCATGATTCATATTTTATATCGTTTGGGATTCATGTGCTGGCGAAAAAAATTCGAAACAAATGCCATGCCACCAACAATAAAATCAGGTGAAAAAATCGGTGTTTCAGCCCAGCAATACCAATCAATGGAATTTTCTTAAATATTTCGGAAAACTTCAAAACTAGAATTGGTCTTATTATTGACAAACCTAATCCTGGAAGTTCTGGCAACAGCAATGATAACAATACCACTCGTAGGTTTTTTTTCGGATCCCGAAACTATGATTATCAACACAGCAAAACGTTACGTCGATCTGTACTCTTGATACTAAATGACTACTGTTATGCACCTAATTTTACTTCATAGCTATAGAATTATTCAAACCGCAATATTACCCATAGAAATTCGAGATTTCGTTTACTTCATTTTGATTAACTCTAATTGAAGGTTTTCCTATGCTCCGGGGCTTATAGTGTTATCGGATGAAGTCATGGAGAGCAGGGTTGTCATCTGCATTTTTGGACTTAAAAAATTTTCACATCTTTAAATCATATTTTTGAAAACATGATTTGTTGAAGTTGAAGGCAAGCACGTAGTGCTAGTAAGCATATATATTGAAGTAAAAAATACTCTGATGCATTGAGGTTTATTAGTATCGTCGATGGGGGTGAAAATGGGGCAAAAATGGAGAAAGTTACTATTAGTAATATCTTGACAAATATTGCGAATATTTCTGAAAGCTGTGATTCATTTAATAGGAGATACATTTCCACAACTTCCAATGCATAATACTTAACTGTAGTACAAAAAGTTATTATTTAATAATTCATCAAAGTTTGATGTGTAAATATCCATCAAATAACACCTCAGAAAAAATCGCATGCCCAGCATTATACATAACTACTAGAACTGTAAATATTGGATAGAATTATTCTTTAAATTGGTAATTTTATTCCTCATCGTAAAATATTAGACCCGTATTTTTTATTTTTTTCATCAGGGTGGCCATTTCCATTTTATGGTGGTCCGAAAAATGAGCTTTTCCCCCTTTTCCCAAACAAATGACATTTTTTCAATAATTCATAACTTTTGAGCTACTGGACCGATTCAGATCATCGATCTATATATCAAATTAAAGCCAGTTTCATTTGAAAAACATTACACTTGAAAAAAATCTGATATTGTTTTCGTAATTATTGATTGTAATTGTTTTTCATAGCTCACATGGTTTCGGAACTAAGGTCACCATATGTTTTATATTTTTTCTTGAAAGCTGAGGGTTGTTTTTACACAACATATCCGAATATCAGAGTGGTGTTTATTTCGTTTTCGAATGATTTTGCAAAGTTAACATGTTTTCAGTTTTCGTTCAATATTCTTATGCGACTGGACAACATCTATGCGACTAGAATCCAATTTTTATGCATATGTCATATTTCATGTGGCCTCAAATTGGTATCTCGAACATCTGAATCGGCCCAGTAGTTTAAAAGTTATGAATTTAAAAGAAATCATTTCTGGAATTTTGGAAAATCGAAACTCAATAACACAAAATAACGCATCTCTAAATTTTGGATATGTTATCTGAAAAAATCTTAGCTTTCAAGAAAAAATATAAAAAATATATATATATATATATAAAGCGCCCTTGTCAATCAATAATTGAAAGACCTAAATCCAAAATCCCTGCAAGTATAATATGTTTTGATAGGAGACTAGTTAATTTACTTGTATTTGATATATCGATCATCTGAATCGATGAAGTAGTTCAAAAGTTATGAGTTTAAAAATTTTGGAAAAATGACAAAAAAATGATCTTTCGAACCATCCTAAAATGGAAATGATCACCCTAATCATAAATACTAATACTAATGTTTTGCGACAAAGAACAAAACTACCACTTTTCACGAAAATCTGATAACCACTATATCGGTTTGACATGGAATGTTTGTATGTAAACATTTCCATCACACTTCTATGTGGATTGACACTATTTCGTTAACGCAAATGATCATTCAAGACACTTACATGTCGTTAAAGGTGCTCCCGTGGTCGAGTGGTTAGCGTCACACATTATCATGCCGGGGGTTTCGGGTTCGATTCCCGTTCTGGTCGGGAGAATTTTTCGTCAAAGAAATTTTCTCCGACTTGCACTGTGGTCACGCGTATTCTACAGCTTGCCACTCAGAATACATTCAAGGCGTGTTATTCGGCATAGAAATCTCAACTAAGTACTAATAAAAATGACACAAGTAATACTACGTTGAGACGGCGAAGTTCCTCTAGGAACGTTAGAGCCATTTAAGAAGAAGAAGACATGTCGTTAAATTATCTTGAAATCATTGAGAAATTGATTTCTAATTGACACCCTCTCTAAGGGGTGAGATTGGATCAACTTTCATTTAACCGTTGTTTAGTGAAAAATTAATATTATTCAACAATTCCTTGAACACTTACGAGTGTTCATCATTGGAGGACATCTCTACGTAATCAGAATTATGTTTTACTCTAATTTACGATAGTTATTCAACAAAAAGCTCGAAAACTACCTTTTTTGACCCATTTTCAGCCCCATCGACGGTAGTATAGAATTGTGAGTAAATTAAATGTATGAAATTATTGAGAGAATATATTGTATGGAAAATTGGCATGATGAATCCACAAATCAAAAATTGGATAACAGTCAACACTTAAGCGTAGAAGGGAGAAATGACATAAAATTGGGAAAGGACAATTTATTGGGAAAAAATCTTTGAATAGTAGAACGAAATACGCTAGATGGTGCAGAAATTATACTAAAAAATGAAACCAAAAATAACCGCAACATTAAACCACAAATGGAATTCTGTGTGAAACTTGTGTGAAAATCTGTGATAATTAACTGATGCACAGGCGAATTTCCTTATTAGTATTTTGATGCTAGGATATAGTGATACGGCAATTGAACAATAAACAGAATGTTTGATAAAGAATATTGGATCCGTCAAGCTTGATCATCGTCAAGCTGAGATGATTTAATGCAAATTCTGCAACTACCTTCAACGAATGTTGACAGATTAGACAATTACTTGAACGATAGTCTACTAATGAATGACTATTTCAAGCGGCAAGTGTTAAGACTCAGCGATAGATAACCATTTCAAATGCCAACAGAAACACATTCGTCTCCATTTCACGCCCACAACACTGGGAGTGTTTTATTTCCTAGCGAATCCTAGCACTGGAAAATGTGCGATAAAGTAATTATCGTACAACACAAGAAAATCGTACGGTTCGGGGGCAAACTTTTTTTTTATCTTCGTCACATCGTACGACGCAATGGGGGCTTCTCCGGAATGGCAGAAGACGGCATATATATCCATTTGCCACTTGCTATAATTATTGGTCGGCAGATCCTTTGATCCCGACTTGACAGTATTCTGTTTTTCTTTTTTTTTCTCCTACAAGCCGGACAAAGAGGCAGCTCAAGTCAATTTAAAACTCTTTGACCTTGCTGCCACCAGCGGCTTCCTGATTTGGATCAAAAGAATGAAGATAAACCGCCGAAGCCGAGGGGAGGGACGAACTCCGGTTTGAATTTATATTCATTACTTTATTGTCGTTCGGGTCGGGGATAGCCTTCGCACGATTCCCTGTGCCGTTGATTGGGGTGTGATAGGAATTGAATGAACGATCAGCGCTGGACACATAATTAAAAATTACTTATGCCCAGAGACGGTCGGATGGCTTGCGGATGGGTGATGATTTATTCGCATACATTTATTTTGCATTTCGCTGAGATAAGGGTAAAGATTTATTGGCGGGCGTTTGCGTGGGCCAGGGCTGTTGCCGGAAGGCTGTCGTGGAAAAACAACGTAATGGAATGAATCAGTTACGTGACTATTAGAATCGTACCTTCTTCTTCTTCTTCTTCTTCTTCTTCAATGACACTATCGTTCCTAGAGGAACTTCGCCGTCTCAACGTAGTATTACTTGCATCATTTTTTATTAGTACTTAGTTGAGATTTCTATGCCAAATAACACGCCTTGAATGCATTCTGAGTGGCAACCTCTAGAGAATACGCGTGATCACAGTGCAAGTCGGAGGAAATTTCTTTGACGAAAAATTCCCCCGACCAGAACGGGAATCGAACCCCAACACCCGGCATGTTAGTTATGACGCTAACCACTCGGCCACGGGAGAATAGTACCTATCCCACTCATATCTCTATTGATCGCTAGAAACACCGATGTTATCGCGATAAAGTCACATCAAATCAAATAGCAAAACAAATAAAGTCTGTGGTTTGACGTGGGACTACGTCTAACCGGAATATATGGAGGGTAAAATGAAAACCTAAACACAGAACATGCAGGAAAAAATTAAAGATTTCGAATGCTTATAGCTCGAACATTTCGTACTGGATAGGAGAGATGTTTGCATCACTTGATAGGGAATATTTCTACGCATCTATCGCAACTAACAAAATGTTGTTTTTCATTATTTATATTTATATTTATATTTATATTTATTCATTTGCCAACAGATACAATGGTTATCCCAATGACATGAAAATTACGACACTACACATATTAATTAAAAACTCTACGGAAACAACTCTTATTTCTACAACGTGAAACATTAAAGTCAAACACATCGTAGTATCTGTTGAAGACACGGCACTTCCTTCGCATGGGCTCGTTAAATCCATAATTTGTTCGCGAGGGATGGACGCATAAGAAAACGTGAGAGCGTGATGTTACGTCTCGCCTCAAGTGATTCCAAGTGTATTAACATGCAACGACTTTTGTAGCTGGGCAAGTTGTGGACGTCATTCCAAGGAAGATGCCTCAGAGCGAAACGGATAAACTTTCGTTGGATTGCTTCGATGCGGTTCACCTCGTTTTGGTAGTATGGGCACCACACTACAGCCGAATATTCCAGTATTGGTCGAACCAAAAAACAGTACAAAGCCTTAAGGCAATATATATCCTTGAATTCTTTGGCGAAGCGGAACATGAACCCGAGTTGAGATGAAGCTTTCGACACCACGTAGGCGACGTGGTCCTTGAATGTAAGCTTGGAATCAAGTAGTAATCCAAGATCCTTGACCGTCGATTCCCGTTTCAAGCTTATCCCCGATAGAACATAGTTGTGTTGAATCAATGCACGTTGTCTACCGAATGAAATTATAGAGCATTTCGATGCATTGAGTGACATGCGGTTTAGTTGGCACCACTCGGCGAAAGCTTCTAATTGCAGCTGTAGAAAAACAGCATCGCTTGGTTTCCGTATCACGAGATACAACTTGAGGTCGTCGGCGTACGACGACTTGCGGCATTTCAGAATGTAGTTGACGTCATTCATATACAGCAGAAACAGGAATGGTCCTAGATGGCTGCCTTGAGGAACGCCAGATGTCACGGGGAAGGAAGGAGCAACATAGTCCGTAATTTTAACAGACATGCTTCGACCAGTCAAATAAGAAGAAAGCCAAGCAAGCAGGTCGTTCTGAACACCTAACCTGTCATACTTAGCCAAAGCAATGTCGTGATTCATTTTATCGAATGCTGCAGAGAGGTCTGTATATATAGCATCTACTTGATGGCCTTGCTCAATTTCACGGATGATGTAGGAAGTGAACTGTACTTAATTGGTAGTCGTTGAGCGCTTGGACATGAAACCATGCTGGTCCATCGAAATGCAGTGAGCGAAGTTTTGAACCAATTCTTCGAGAATAATTAGCTCGAGAAGTTTCGACGTAGCACTTAAAGCGGCTATTCCACGATAGTTCGATACAGTCCTTTTGCAACCCTTTTTGTGAATCGGAAAAACGTAAGATTCCTTCCAGCAGGATGGGAAGTCACCCGACCTCAGGGAGAGATTCAAAGTATTGGCTAGAGGTGTTGCTAGACCAATCAAGCAGCGTTTCAGGACCAAGGACGGAATACCATCAGGACCGGAACCCCTCGAACTTTTCAGTTGACTCCCGGCTGAGATAACCATTTCTCTCGTAATAGTAAACGGACCACTTGAGAAGGATGAGAAAGGAACGTTGCGAGATGCAGCTGCTACGTCCTGGCTGTTTGTTCGTTCGTTACTGAAAACGCTGCTAAACTGTTTACGAAATAATTCTGCAATATCTGGAATGGTTACAGCGTTCACTATACCGTTAGTCATGGTTGAGGGGAGGCCTGTTTCCTTCCTTTGACTATTCACGTGTTGCCAGAACCTCTTAGGGTTGGATTTCAGACGACGTTGGAGCTGTCTTAGGTGCGCTTGATGTAGTTGATCGTTCAACCGCCTGTAGTCCGAATTAGCCTTGGAATAACGCGTTTTCGTGGATTCGGTATGAAGTTTGGCATGTTCCCGAAGAGCTGCCCTTTTCCGTTTCTTCAAACGCTTAAGCTTCGAGTTCGACCATGCAGGTTTAAAAGGTACACGGTTAGTTCACTTTAGATAATTTTTTTTTCTTTAGATTAGATAAACAATTGAATAACTGTAAAATATTAGGCGTTATCTAAACGCCCTAACTGCATCGTTTTGATTGGCCCGATTTACGGTTTCCTTAACACAGCCATCAAAACCAAGCAGCCTTGGGGAAATCGGCATTGCAAATACATGAAAGTAGGGGGACTTTTGTTCTAATCGAAAAATGTTCCCTAACACAGACTTTAAAACCAAGCAGTGAAATCGGCATTGCAAACAAACGAAAGAGCCTAGAGGCGAGTGAACTGAAAAGTTTAAACCCTCTTAAAGCCAAAAAGAAGAAGAAGAACACACGAAAGTAGGGGGAGCTTTTGTTCCCACCGAAATGTGTTCCCTAATAGAGATTTCTAAACCAAGGTGCCTGGAGAAATCGGTATTTCAAATTCATGCAAGTCGGGGGTATTTTTGTTGCGACTGGAATGTGTTTCCCTAACACAGACTTCAAATCCATGGAGCGTGGGGAAATCGGCATTGCGAATTCATACAAATCGGGGGTATTTTTGTTACGATTGAAATGTGTTTCCCTAACACAGACTTCAAAACCGAGGTTTCTGGGGAAATCGGCAATAATACCCACTCATTTTTTTCGACCAGAATGGTAACAAATCTCAAAACTATGACACACAAAAAATGATAGCAAACCACAGTTTCAAAACAATGATATTTTCCGAGCATATTTAACATGATAAGGACGCCTCCCGAACGTCCAAATTATGCAAACAGTACGAACCAATTGACTTAAATAAACTCTCAAGAGAGCAAAAAAAAAGCATCCCTTCTGATCGCAGTTCGAAATATGCAAATAAATCGACGAACCACATGCAACATGTGTGGCAAAAATCCTTCTCTCCCGTTGCGTTCCGGTTCCACAGTTTTTCCCAGCGGGATCAACACGAGAAGGAAAAATTGTTCATTTACACGCGCAGTCACAGGGTAAATTTCCATAGAAATTACATTTATCATTGCTGCTTCTGTGGCATAATTTACTATCTGCCGAAAAGCGAACGGTTCGACATTGACAGGTCCTCCACCCACTCCTTCCGGTCCGGACTCTGTTGCCATTTCACGAGCCACCCATCGCCAGGGCCACGATGGTATCGCGATTTGCAACTCTTCGGTTGATCGGTATCAGTGCTCGCTGAGCACAAACAAGGGAAACGTGGCGGCGTATACATGTGGTTATGTTTACAAGTAATAATCATATTCATAAAATGGGATCGCACATAATTGCATACACTCTCGCACGTTCCCGTCTTCTGCGTCGGGCCGATATACATATGCGAAAATAGTGGGTATGATTGTGGCCTTGTTTTCCTCCCTTTTGTGATGCGATACGCTAGCTACGAGTTGCGAAACTCGTAGGGGTCTTCGCGGGCACCCTCACCCCCGCGGCACAGTGTCGCAGGTCCACCAAGATAAACACACGCAGTCACTTTGGCACCTACATTGTCTGCAGATAGGCAGTCAGTCAGTCGGCGAACCGAGCAATGTTCGTACACTTTCGCAGATATGTGGTGATTTTTAATGTCTTTATCTGTGCGTGCCGATGTTTGGGGAAGGCTGCTGGGGATCTGCGCCGGATTGCTTGGGGTAGCGATACATTCAGCTTATATCAAGTGAATTTTGTGTTATTTTTGAAATTTTTCAATTTTCTTTGAAGAAGTAGAAGTTTTAGCGGGATCAAAATATGACATTTCCAATATTTCCGATTTTGTTGATAGACATTTATATACAGCCATTCCATGCCAAACCGATATAGTGGTTCTCAGATTTCCGTGAAAAGCGGTGACATTAGACCCGTATTTTTCTATTTTTTCATTAGGATGCCCATTTCCATTTTAGGGTGGTCCGAAAAATCAACTTTTTTCCCTTTTTTCCAAAAGTGACATTTTTCAAAATCTCATAACTTTTGAACTAATGGGCCGATTCCGATGATCAAGAGATAAAAAATAGAAAAATACGGGTCTAATGTTTTGCGATAAAGAACAAAATTACCACTTTGCACGGAAATCCGAGAACCAGTATATCGGTTTGGCATGGAATGGCTGTATATTGACCAACTTTCCCCGTGTGGGGGGTTATTTGGTCCATTTATTCTGAAATATAAAGACGTTAAATAGAGGAAAAATGTCAAATAAATTATTCTCTGGTTATTTTCCATTGAAAGGGTAAAAGATAAGCTTCATTGTGGTACATAATATTCTACCATACAAATGAAGCACACATTTCTGCATAATTCAAGAACTAATCAAGCAAACGGAACCAAATTTGGCTTAAGGAGCAAGAAACATTTCTAAGGTGGTTAAACACCCCTCCACATTTCTAAGGGGGGCTACTATAGAAATGAAACACAAATTTCGAGAATTATTCAAATAAATGGAACCAAATTAGGATGCAATGAATGTTTTACGGTGGTTTGACACTCCACCCTCCTCTCTAAGGGGAAGCTGCCATATAAATGAAACACAAATTCCTGCATAACTCGAAAACGAATCAATTAAATGGAGCCAAATTAGGTATGTGAAGGTTTTTGAATACTAGAAAATTTTCTATGATGATATGACACCCCTCTCTCCTCTGAAATGAAGAGGGGGTCCCGTAAAAATAATACACATATTCCAACCAAACATGACAATTGAAATTTTTCGGAAAACTTTGAAGGAAAATAGAAAAATTCGGAAAATTTAATTCCCATATGTTCTACAATTAAGCGTTGCGTTGTTAGTTCATTTGATGTTTGCGCTAACGAAATTGATTTTTGTTCGAATGTGGAAATTGATTTTGATTTGATGAAACACAATCCTATATCGTCTTCTATCTATATGAATAAAAATGGATCACCGAATGAGTTGATTAGAGCAAAACTCGAGAAAGGAATTGTCCGATTTAGGGCTGTCTTCATTCCATCGTATTTTCTGTATCAAACATTTATTCCGTGTGAGGGAGAAACATGTTATTTGCAAGTGGTTGAAAAATCTTGAACGAGAATTGTGTCTGAAAATAATCTGAATTATAATGACGAGTTTTGGTAGAAACACTAGGAATTTTATAGTAAGAGCTAATTTTAAATTGTAGATTAGAAAATCAATCAATGAACAGTTCTGCGATTGGACCCATGAACGTGCGCTTAGTAAGAAAAAGTGAATGTAATAACGAAAAATAAATTTTGGGCGGGACGAAGTTTGTCGGGTCAGCTAGTACACATTAAATACGTTTTTAAAGCTTTGAAAATAAATTGTGCGAAAGCTCCACTCGACGCCACTGATCATTCGAAAAGCGGCAGGAATACAGTGATAGACATTCGTTTAGCCGCACTTGAAAAAATCTTGAAACACTTACAACTAGGAATGTTTTTTTTTATCGGGATACTTATTTGCTGTAGTGATAGTATATTTAAGTCACTTTTATTGAAAGGACGTGCGTCACAATCACACACACACACAAGGCGGCATCGGTGGATATAAACATTCAAACATCGTTTTTCCCGAGACATACGTTTAGCCGCAGGGCATAAAAATCGAGTTTCCGCATTATCACCAAGCCTTTATCTGTGTTTTTTGAAAAAATACTTGGGAATGTTCAATTTACAAGATAAATATTAGATGTGCAACGTAAGAAGTTGGTCAGATAAATGATTTGCGTAGAATATAAAGAAATGATGAAAGGTATTCTATTGACGGAAGAGAGGCGGAAAATAATGAAGATATTCAGTGAACAAAAGTTTTATATTCGCTCGATCGTAACAAAACTTGGTCGATCTGAGAAAGTGGTACGGAATTTCTTTAAATAGTGCCAGAAATATGGGATATAACGACCAATAAATGGGAACACCAAAGTTACTTTGCGTCTTAAAGGTCGAATAAGACACGAAGCAACCAGGAAACGATGTCCTGCTGATACATTAAGGCAGAATCGGGTTTTCCAGTAACGAAGAGGCATATTGCGCGCATCTTGAATGAGTCACCAAACATCATGTGGAAGAAGCTTCAAGGGAAGCCGAAACTAGAATGTTGTATTTTCCGGCGAAAAAAGTTCAATTTGGATGGTCCGGACTGTTACAGTTGCTATTGGTTTAAGTCAACGGCATGTCGTGAGATCGAAGGGAAACTTTGGGGGCGGAAATTTGACACTGTAGGGAGCCGTTTCCTAACACAGCAAGCTTCTCATTTGTTTCATTTTCACCCGAATGAACTCCGAAAAGTATCTTCAATTACTGGATTACTGGTTTTGATTGGCCATATTGAGAATAACGCTACCAAGGATGTCGTTTTTTCAGCAGGATTATGCATAGTTCCACGTTTCCAAGCAATCGAAGGCATGGTTTGCCGAGAAGGACATTCCACTTCTTGAATGACCTGCTGGCAGTCGATTGCAATCCAGGAATCAAGGAATGTTGGGCTATAATCAATATGGAAACACTTTAAAAGCTGTCTGACTCGATGCCAAATCGAGTTTTCAAAGTGATCCGAAATGGAGGTGGACATACTAAATATTAGCTACCGATTAGCTATCATTGAAATTTTAGGATGCGGCTAAACGAATGTCCATTCTGATTCCACATATTTGAATTACTTAGAAAACAAAAAGTAAATTTATACTTTTTTTTAGAATGAATCCAATGAAAATAAACAATAGTCGTCTTTTATGAGCAAAACTGTACAAAGAATTGACTTATTTTTAAAAATATTGAGGAAAAATAGGGTGCGGCTAAACGAATGTCTACCACTGTATATATGTTGGGGTGGCAACAGAAGAAAATATCAGGAAAACGGATGGCGAAGGATAAGGATATTTGAAGCAGTTTTTCGTTGGATCTGATCAAGCAAATGATAAAAAGATTCCATCCGATGCTCAAGGCCAATGTTGAATCCCAGAAATCTTTCCAATTCAACAAGCATCCACGTTGTATAAAGGGTGTGTCACATCAAATTACATCACGGAAAAAACGCTGTAGAAAATCCGCCCAGTAGACCGATCCTTTTGAAAACTTTAGACAGTAAAATAAAATCTATTAAACAACTTTTGGCATTTTCTTTTTATTCATACTTCGAGCCCAAGCCCGTATGCTCGCACCTTCCTCTTTACCCCGTCCATAAGGTTCTGTACAACGTCAGGTTGTAGTTTTTTTTGAACAGAAATCCATTTTCTCTTGAAGTCCGCCTCCGATTTGACAACTTTTGGGTTCTTCCGGAGGGCCTGCTTCATAATCGCCCAATATTTCTCTATTGGGCGAAGCTCCGGCGCGTTGGGCGGGTTCATTTCCTTTGGCACGAAGGTGACCCCGTTGGCTTCGTACCACTCCAACACGTCCTTTGAATAGTGGCACGAAGCGAGATCCGGCCAGAAGATGGTCGGGCCCTCGTGCTGCTTCAATAGTGGTAGTAAGCGCTTCTGTAGGCACTCCTTAAGGTAAACCTGCCCGTTTACCGTGACGGTCATCACGAAGGGGGCGCTCCGCTTTCCGCAAGAGCAGATCGCTTGCCACACCATGTACTTTTTGGCAAACTTGGATCTCCTCCGGAACGCTGAATTTGTCCTCTGCGGAGAAAAATAACAGGCCCGGCAGCTGACGAAAGTCCGGTTTGACGTAGGTTTCGTCGTCCATTACCAGGCAATGCGGCTTCGTCAGCATTTCGGTGTACAGCTTCCGGGCTCGCGTCTTCCCCACCATGTTTTGCCTTTCGTCGCGGTTAGGAGCCTTCTGAACCTTGTATGTACGCAGGCCCTCCCGCTGCTTGGTCCGCTGGACGAATGAACTTGACAAATTCAGCTTATTGGCGACATCCCGGACCGAACTTCTCGGATCACGTCTAAACTGCTTAACTACGCGCTTGTGATCTTTTTCACTGACGGAGCATCCATTTTTGCCGTTCTTCACCTTCCGGTCTGCTGATCGTGGATTGGACGATTCCCAGCATCTTACCGATGTCCCGATGTGACAACTCCGGATTCTCGAAATGAGTGCACAGGATTAATTCACGACGCTCTTTTCTGTTCGACGACATTTTTCCAAATTTACGAAAAATTGACAGTGAAGCATGGCCAACGTGATCTATACACTCTTATCTGATTATAAGCGAAAGCTGAAGATATAATTCCTAAAAATTAAATTTCTACAGCGTTTTTTCCGTGATGCAATTTGATGTGACACACCCTTTAGGAAGCGTTTCTAGGGTTCTATGATGGGGTTTTATAAGATCTGGAGAAACAATTCCGTGCCCTTAAATTGAATTTTATTCAGACGAATATCACCGTTACAGAAAATAAACATTTGCATGATTGGTGAACAAAAATTTAAAGCCTAGACGAGTTAACGAACGTCTCGCCTTTCCGGCACTACAATGTCTTGTTTTCAACGATCTCAATCTCCTTCACTCGGCATACGTTGAGCGTTTTTTCTGATTATATTCAGAACAAAAACAAACTTCGAAATCGGCCCAGCAACGACACGATGAACGCAGTTTTAAGGTCAAAAGATTTGATTGAATGACTATGTATAAACATCATCTAACGCTCGAGTGATTCGAGGCTCGCAAATGTTCTTGTTCATTTGCAGCAAATGTGTAGTAAATAAACATGGATTTAGTAAATGTAATATTTTGTAGAAAATAAATGAGTATAGCTAAAAAAACAGATTTTTTCGGCAACGAATATTTTCGATGGTATAGATTTTTAGATTTTTGTGAGAAAAGTACAGATGAGAAGGATTTTTACCCCTTCCGGCACAGATGAAAATATGGCAACACTGCCGGAGACCCGAGGATCCAAAAAAGAGACCTTTCGTGCCCACCTCAGCACGGGCATAGTTAAGACCGAAGAGCTTAGGTTCTCCGGAACCAACAGATTGAATCCTCGGGGGCTTAGAGCAGCCGTTCTAGAAACTAAATTGTAAATTGTAAGCCACTTTCAAACCTAACCCAACTTTTACCAAGTGTCATGATTCTCGATATCATAGTTTTGTTTTTAATTTCACCTGCTCTCATATTTGCAAATCAGTTTCCCGCTGTATTCTGTGGTAGTAAATAGTCACAAGGAGTCAGGGCTGTTAGTCATGTTAGTCATTCCAATCCATATTTATTTTTTGCTTGAAAAATATCATATATGGCCGTATAGTTTTGATAGACAATTTATTCGGTAAATATGTGTGGAAGGTGTTTCAAATTTCGATAACCAAACATAATAACATACAAAAATATGTAAATATTTCTACAGTACTAAACTCGTTGTGATTTAGGAAGAAAACCATTAGATTGATTCTCCTACAGGAAAAAATGAAATGGAAGAATGAAGTGATCGAAAAATTGAACATTGGCCATAACGATTTTTTTTGCCGAATCATATCCAATACATCTGACCCCGAAGCGCATTCAAGATAGTTCGTGAGACGACATATTTTTTCATTTATTTTTATTGGGTTAGGAAATAAGTAAAAAGCGTTTTACTATTTCTTCCATTTTACAACGATTTGTTCGCTGTTTGGCAAAGGGTAAGAATTTATCCGATAGAACTTCTTCGGCTCTACAAAACTATGATTGATTTTTAAGTTATTTTATTTTGTATTACTTTCTATGCTTAGAAATGGATTACCCTGGAGACAAAAGTCAATTTATTTCTTGATTGTTTTTGAGTTATTTCATTTTTGCTTTTCATCGAGGTCAAAAAGCTACCGAAGCAGCCCGAGACATTTACGACGCGTATGGAGAATGTCTACAGCATGGAAATGGTTTGTACCGTTTTGTCTCAAAATCCCAATACTTAAGCTTTGTTGGCCATTCAACAGTGTCTGGATACAATAGAGCCTTCTTTTTCATTTGTTTAAAAAAAAAAGATTTACAAATATATTTTCATGGTGAAAAACTAAAAATTACATTAATCACATTTGTCTCGAACTCCGAACAGACAAAAAGCATTTGTTTAGAAAATTCATAACTTTTGAACTACTGGACCGATTCAGATGATCGATGTATCAAAATAAAGCGAATAAGCTATTCTTTTGTGGAAAAATACTTTACTCGCAAGAAAATAGGATTTTGTTTTCGTAATTATCGATTGTGTTCGTTTTTCCTAGTTTACATGGTTTCGGGACCAAGGTCGCTACATATTTTTATATATTTTTTGAAAGCTGAGTATTTTTTACATAACATATCCAAAAATCAGAGGTGTGTTTTTTTATCTCGTTTTTTAATTTTTTTTTTCAAAGTTAACATGATTTAGTCTTCGTTCGATATTTCTATGCGACTAGCCGAGTTATATACGAATAGGATTCCATTTTTTTAGCAAATTAAATATTTTTTCAAAGAAGACTAGCTTATTAACTTCAATTTAATATGTCGATTATCCAAATCTGTTAGGTAGTTAAAAAGTCATGAATTTTTGGAAAACGTAATTTTTTCGGAAAAAGGGAAACATGATTTTCAGACCATAGATTAACTTTGAAATTCTATAATTCAAAAATAAAAATAAACACATTTCTGATTTTTGAATATGTTATGTAAAAAATCCCCAGCGAGAAAAATGAGTTTTTGGACCACCCTAAAATGGAAGGTCACCCTAACAAAAAAAAATAAATAATACGGGTCTGATATTTTGCGTAAAGAACAAAACTATCACTTCTCACGGAAATCGGAGAACCACTAAATCGGGTTGGCATGGAATGGCTGTATAATCGAATCAGTATATAATCGAGTTCGACCTGTTACTTCAAGACCCCGATTTTGTAATTGTGGTTTTAGTTGAAAACCCTTTTGCAAGGAAAGAGCTTGCAAACATTTGTGAATAAATGATCTTTTTATATTGTTGCTCCTGAATTGGATTGTCCTTGTACTCCAATTTGTGAACTATCGCTGTATTTGCCGGAAAATAGTGTGTTCCAACATCTTCTTTCGGAATTCGATCCATGCGTCGAAACTTGATTCAAATTCCGAACACTACTTCAATACTAATTTTAATGAATATTTCTGCACAAAATATCTCTTTTTTTCATCTTTTTATCAAGTCCCTTATCTTTTCTAGCACTTAATATAAAACCAGCAAACAAAATAATTGAAAAAACTACAAAAACTGAAAAATTAACGATGCTTGTCTTTTACGGAATTTGCTAACGCAAACATTTTATCATTGGTTTTGACTGTCACCTTTTTGCAAATGCTTAATATTATAAATTATAGGCTCTTTCGATACCTGTAAATGATGTGAAAATGTAACTTATAACTCAAAAAATGTCAAGGCTCTCATTATTCAACTACTTATAACATTGAAGTTCAATAAATTTACATTTACAATGAAGTGTTCGGGATTTGAATCATGCAAATAAACTTGATCCAAATTCCGAACACTACTTCAATACTAATTTTAATGAATAGCACTAGCACTTAACATGGAGAAAAGCAAACAAAAAAATTGAAAGAACTACAAAAACTGAAAAAATAACAATGCTTCGTTTTTACGCAATTTGCTAACGCAGGCATCTTATCTATGGTTTTGACTGTCAATTTTTTGCAAATGTTTAATATTTTGAATTACGGGCTATATCAATGCCTGTAAATGATGTTAAAATGTAGCTTATACCTCAAAGAATGTCAAGGCTTTCATTATTCAATTATTTATAACATTAAAGTGTACTAAAATTACATTTAAAAATGAAGTGTTCGGAATTTGAGATTGTTCGGGATGTGAGACAAAACGGTATAGTTAAAAATGGCGACTTTGACGTCGATGACAGCCCCGCAGCGGAAGGCCGTCTGAATTCGATGAAGAATGTCTCAAATCACTTCTGAAGGAGAACGGTTGCCAAACTAGTCGTGAATTGGCGGAAAAAATGAACTGCAACGAATATATGATTGAGTGAGTTATTGAAATAATTATTGTTTTTTTGTCTAAATAAGCTACGAACTTATTACTCAACTCAATATAAAAAACAAATACAATTTATAATTACGAAAACAAAATCCAATTTTTTAACAGATGCAATATTTTTTCAGAAAAAAAACCAGCTGATTGGCTTTAATTTGATATGTCGATCCAGTTGTTCCAGTTGCCCAAAAGTTATGCTTTTTTGATAAAAATCATTTTTGAAGAGAAAAAAAGGGAAAACATTGAGTTTTCGGACCACCCTAAAATAGAGATGGGACACCTTATGAAAATATAAAAAAAAATACGGTACAATTTTAATGAAAATCTGACAACCACTATTTCTATTTGGCATGGAATGGCTGTATAAATATATAAAACCAAACATCGCAACGGCTTAGAACTCTACCCTGCGTATCCCGCACTCACTCCGAACACCATTCAAAAACCGTTGACATTTAGAGCGTAAGCCAAGATCCACAGCTGCTGCTGCCGCTGCTGTTGTTTGGTATATTTGCTGCTATCTAGTGTAAACACACCATTCCAGCACCTAATTTGAATATATTGATTTCCACTGACTCCGACATCGATATATTGTACATATACCATAGAAGCGGCAAGTGCGACAATGAAAGTGTCAAACGGTGGTTGCTGTTAAACTTACGGATACGAATGTTGGAATCATCCCTGAAATTGAGTGTAACGCCGGTTGACATCATCATTGATATCTCCAACAATTTAGTATCTTCAAAGAACATTTCTTTTTTTATCAATATATTCAGCTTGAGGTCACGCAACATTCAATTATTCATTCAAGAGCAAAAGATTAGTATGTAGCAAATTTATTAAACCAGCCCAAAAGTTCTGCCAAGACTCATTTTATAGGCGGCATAAAATTCCCGCCTCAACCATGATCTACCGACAAAGTGACGAGAAAGGCTTCCGAGTCACAGCTGGGACCAAGCCTTTCTAGGGCGGTTAAATGGTGAGAAAGTGAAAATGAACATATTTCATCGGCTTGAGAATACTTCATGATGAGTGACGATTCAAGTTTTGCCGGCACTATTTCAGTAGTCATCACCGATCAGCATACGAATAAAAGCTGCAAAGTTTGCTCCCTAATGGCTTCAAGTTGTGTGCGGAGGAGTTTAGGGATAACTTTCATCGACCTTCACTAGTTTCTGCTTTTGGAAGGATGCTTATGTCACAGAATGAAATGTGTGATGATTCGCCTCACTGAAAAATTAGAACTATCATTATAACGTACCGTTTTGTCTCAAATTCCGAACACTTAAGCTTTGATAGCCATTCAACAGTGTCGCATTACTCAATATTGTACTCTTTCGGGAAATTAATTTAATTTTTGGATTCAATAGAGCCTTCATTTTCTTGATTTTCAAATACATATTCATGGTGAAAAACTACAAAAATGTTCAATCACATTTGTCTCAAATTCCGAATAGCGAAAATGCAATTTTTCAAAAAATATCATAACTTTCGAACTACTGCACCGATACATATGATCGATATATCAAATTAAAGCCATTAAGCTAGTCTTTTTATAATATAAAATATTATTCTACCAAAAAATTTGGATTTTGTTTTCGTAATTCTGATTGTATTTATTTTTTATAGTTTACATGGGTTAGGGACCAAGGGCGCTGTGTTTTTTGTATTTTTTTTCTTGAAAGCTGAGTTTTTTTACATAGCATCCAAAAATCAGAGATCTGATAATTTTTTCGTTTTTGAGTTATGATTTTAGATATGAAAATGGGAAATCCAATTTTTTGTGCAAGCCTAATATTTTTTGGGAGAATTAACTTCAACTTAATATGTGGATCATTGAAATCGGTCCAGTAGCCCAAAATATATGAATTTTTGAAAAAAGTCATTTGTGAAAAAAGGGGGACAATTTATTTTTCGGATCAACGGTTAATGAAAAATCATAATTCAAAAACGATGAAAATAACTTCTCTGCTTTTTTGATATATTTTTGGGTTGTACCCCAATTTGTGAACTCTTGATGTATTTGCCTGAAAATAGTGTGTTCAACATCTTCTGTTCGGAATTCGAAGCATGCGTCGAAACATGATTCAAATTCCGAACACTACTTGAATGCTAATTTTAATGAATATTTCATCCATTTATAGTAGATTCTAACTTTTTATAGCACTTAACATGAAAACAGCATACAAGATAGATGAAACATCTACAAAAACTAAAAAATTCACGGTGCTTGTTTTGTACGGAATTTACTAACGCACACATTTTATCACTGATTTTTACAGTCACATTTTTTACAAATGCTTAGTATTATAAATTATAGGCTGTAGCTGTAAATGATGTTAAAATGAAGCCTGTAACCCAAAGAATGTCAGGATTTTTATTATTCAATTATTTATAACATAAAAGTTTTATAAATTTACATTTAAAAATGATGTAGTAACTTGATTCATATTCCGAACACTTTTTTTTTGTACTAAATTTATTTTCAAATGGCTCAGCAACAATAAGTAACAATGAGCCGTGTTTATGAATAGGGAAAAGCCTCTTTGAGTAGAACAATGCCAATGTTCTTTCTCAAAAAGGCATAAAAACCCTATTATCTTTTCGAAAAATGTTACAATAAGGACAAACAATATGACAAAATTCACAATAAGATAATATTATAGGCTTCTTGTTTAAGCTTCTTGTTGCAGAGATGACCATCTCCTAGGAACTAGTTATCTCCTTGGGACTAGGGAAGGGATGAAAATCTGCTCACTTTTCGAATTCTGAAGAAAAAAGTTGAAATAGAGAAAAGGAAACGCTAATAATAAAAATCAAAACAATAAAGGAAAACTAAACATATATATTCATATTTGAAAGTGTATGGATTTGAGAAAATCATAAATTAAAGAAATAGCATCAATATTACGAGTAGCCAGAACGTCGCGAATCGGAAAATTAGGTGGCATTCCCTTATTGCGAAAATTTTCTATTAAAGATAACCTATCGTTTTGAAACTCAGAACAAAACCACACAATATGATCAATATCCTGATATCCTATACCACACACGCATAGGTTACTATCACTGATGTTAATTCGAAAAAGATGTGCATTCGAAGAATAATGGTTAGACATGAGTCTGCACACTACCCGTATAAAATCACGAGAAAAATTATATCCTTTAAACCATGGTTTGAGAGAAACCCTAGGAATGATAGAATATAGCCATCGGCCTTTATCACTACTATTCCAACTTGACTGCCAAGATACAAGTGCCCGTTCACGAGGAAAATGAAGATATTCATCGAAAGTAATAGGCCTATAGAATAAGTCTCCTTCCATAGTGCCCTTCTTAGCAAGAAAATCTGCTTTCTCATTTCCAGGTATCGAACAATGAGACGGAATCCATACGAAAGTGATATTAAATGAACTAGTAATCAGAGCACTTAAAAGTTGATGGATTTCAGATACGAAATACGACGTATATCTAGTTCTCACTGAACGGAGTACCTCTAAAGAGCTGAGACTATCAGAAAAAATGAAAAAGTGATCTGGGGCCAAGGTCTGAATATGGAGTAAGGCCATGTATATTGCAGCCAATTCTGCAACAAACACCGAACAGGGTAAACTAAGCCTACGAAAAGTGAAGAAGTTGATATTGAATATACCAAAGCCTGTGAATCCATTAAGACTAGATCCATCAGTAAAAAAAGTTTTGGTTGGGTCAATATGCTTATACCTTGACAGGAATATCGCAAGTATAACTAAATGGCGGAGATCATCTGAAATATTATGCACATAATCCTTCATTGACAGGTCAATAGTAATAGAGGAATTGAACAAAATTGAAGGAATGATCTGGGAACCAGATAAAGCAGATGGACTTTCCAAAGTCATAAATTCATGATATAGAGACTTCGCCTAAATCGAACGCCTGAGTTCAACATTTTTTCTAAGTTTGCTATCACCTTCGGATTAAGTGTTTCACACCGTATTAAAAAACGGAATGATAACTCGAAAAAACGTACGGAAAGAGGAAGTATGCCAGCTAGAATTTCTAGGCTCATTGTATGTGTTGACTGCATACATCCTAGAGCAATATGCAAACAGCGATATTGAATCCTTTTCAGATGCAAAATATGGGTACAGGCAGCGGACCTGAAGCAAAAACTACCATACTCCATAACACATAAAATGGTTGTTTTATACAACCTAATCAAATGCTCAGGATGAGCTCCCCACCAAGTTCCTGTTATGGATCGAAGAAAATTTATTCTTTTCTGACATTTTTGTTTCAAGTAGCCTATGTGTTTACCCCATGTTCCTTTGGAGTCAAACACAACACCTAAATACTTGAATGACATCGAGTGACGAATAGGTCTATCCAAAAGTTTAAGCTGTATTTGTCCAGGATGGTGTTTTCTTGAGAATACAACCATCTCTGTCTTCTCAGTAGAAAATTCAATACCCAATCTACAGGCCCAATCAACCAAATTGTCAAGAGAATCTTGCAAAGGATTATGAAGATCGGTGTTGTCTTTGCCTATTACCGATACAACACAATCATCTGCAAACTGTCTCAAAGTACAATTTCCCGATAAACAAACATCAATATCATTTACATAGAAGTTGTAAAGAATTGGACTAAGACATGAGCCTTGAGGAAGACCCATGTAGCTAATGCGTAAAACTGACGAAGAACCATGAGAAAAACTCATATGTTTTTCACGCATTAGGTTAAACAGAAAACTATTTAATTTCTGGGAAAACCCATTTAGACGAAGTTTTTGAAAAAGAACTTCAATGGAAACAGAATCGAACGCACCTTTGATATCTGGGAACACTGATGCCATTTGTTGCTTACTACACAAGGCAAAGTCAACCTCTGATGAAAGAAGCGCAAGACAATCATTGGTTCCTTTGCCTCTACGAAACCCGAACTGCGATGGCGAGAGAAGATTATTAGATTCAACCCAGCTGTCTAAACGATGGAGAATCATTTTTTCTAGTAATTTGCGAATGCAAGATAGCATTGCAATTGGTCTATAAGAATTATAATCAGACGCAGGTTTACCAGGTTTCAGAATAGCTATAACTTTAATTTGTCGCCACTCATGCGGAACAATATTCTGCTCAAGGAAAGCATTGAACAGTTTCAACAAACGTCTCTTCGCATTATCAGGTAGATTTTTCAACAAATTAAATTTGATCCTATCTGACCCTGGAGCCGTGTTGTTGCAAGAAAGAAGGGCAAGAGAAAATTCAGTCATACTGAACGGAGGCTCAACATCATCAGATGTCTCTAAGAAGGGAGAAGGTGCGGGGGCAGAGTCTGGACATATCTTCTTGGCAAAGTCAAAAATCCACCTTTCTGAATATTCAACTTCTTCATTTGAATGAGATGAATTTCTCATTTGTCTGGCAACTCTCCAAAGAGTGCTCAAGGAAGTCTCTCGTGAAAGCCCATTCACAAAATGACGTCAATAGCCTCTCTTTTTAGCTTTAATGAAGCTTTTGAATTTACGCTCCAGATAAATGTAGTTATCATAACGTTCACGGGTGCCCAATTTTCGCCAATCCTTGAACGCATTCGATTTATCTTTATAGAGATTTGTATATTCTTGGTCCCACCATAGATTAGGAGGACGTCTACGAAACGAATTACCAGGAAAGCGCTTCGTCTGAGCATCAATAGCACTGTCAAGAATTAAACCAGTTAGAAAATTATATTCTTCCAGCGGGGGTAACTCATGAACTTATGCCACCGATTCTGAAATAATTGAAGAGAATCTCTTCCAATTCCGAACACTTCTTCAATATTAATTTTAATGAAGATTTCTGCATAAAATATCATTTTTTTCAACTATTTATTGTAGATTCATATCTTTTCTAGCACCTAACGTGAGAACAGCAAACAAAATAATTGAAAAAAAAACTACAAAAGCTGAAAAATTAACAATGCTTGTTTTTTCACAGAATTCGCTAACGCTAACATTTTATCATTGGTTTTGACTGTCACTTTTTTGAAAATGCTTATTATTACAAATTATAGGCCGTATCCTGTAAATGATGTTAAAATGAAGCCTATACTCCAAAGATTGTCAGGGTTTTCATTATTCAATTATTTATAACATAGAAGTTCAGTAAATTCACATTCAAAAATGAAGTGTTCGGAATTTGAGACTGTTCGGAATATGAGACAAAACGGTAGTAACTTGGAAGTTGAATCAGAAAAATAGGGACAGGAGAGATCAGTACTTATCCTATAGACGAGCTTTAACATGTCGTATGTCAAGAATAGAGATTTTAATATATGACGACAGATTATATAGCATTAGGAAACAGATGGCGTTAATGTGGTAGATCTAAAAATGTGCGTTATTATGTAGCGAATGTTGATATCCGGTCACATTCAAACATGATTCTTCTCGATATTACATTTCCCATCTTTGTTCATGCAACAACCAAAAACTATAACGACAACACTCGTTCCACACACCATTGCCGGATCAAATAAAGCGATTGATTCCCATCGAATATGCTCGAATAAATTCTGCTCACTCGACAGTCCACTTGCCGTCAATCCATCAATTTTAGGAGCAGCAATCATAAACCAAATGGCTACCGTTCGTCCAGGGCGAGATATGAGGAGGAAGCATCATTATAGTTTTCATAACGACCTCCGTCAAACAACATCTGCATGCTATTGGGGGAACAAATGACAGCGAAAAGCACATTATAACGAAATCACATCCTCCAGGATTCCGCCTCTGTCGCCTGCTTCGCACAGAACTTCCGTCCTTTGTCATCGTTATTCCGTCCGTTCCGTTTTTCCGAAGAATTCGCCATGCCAGAATTTGTTTATCTTTTCTTATTTGATGATCCCTTCCGTCCACAGAATGGTGCTGTTGCTGAATAAAGGACGGTTTCCGTGCCGAAAGGGTGCGTTTTCCACTCGCGTTCAATAATCCGCTCCCATCACACACACACACACACTCCCACTCAATCGCCTTCAATCTATAATTTATTGACAAATATTCGACGCTGGTTGAATTGATGACATATAAACCATCTCATCCCCCCACTTCTCTCTCTTTTTCGAAGGCGGCTGGATGGAACACTTGTGAGGCGGCTTTAGAACATCGGCTAGCGACGGTTGCCGGGAACTAGGAAACCGGTACGGCTCCCAACCGAGGAGAGAACACATCACAAACTTCATGAAACGATGCAAAAAGTGAACCGTCGGATCACACTCTCATAAAACACGTCGTTTCGCATAGAAGTGAGAACGATATGACAATCATAATCGTAAACCATATTTTTCCGTGAACCCTTCTGGCCCCCTTCTCTCC
The DNA here is from genome assembly GCF_029784135.1 of Toxorhynchites rutilus septentrionalis. NCBI lineage: Eukaryota > Metazoa > Arthropoda > Insecta > Diptera > Culicidae > Toxorhynchites > Toxorhynchites rutilus. Next base: position 227,992,493 of record NC_073745.1, on the reverse strand, counting down.
ACTACCGTTTATGCTTGATGAATTGGGGTGCGGTTTGTTCCGGGGTGTGAGTTTTCAGCGGTTATCCGTTTCGATGCAGTGCTATGGCTGGGTCTTAGCCGATGTCGTGATTTGTGGTGAGATAACGTTTCTAGCCGACCGTGGAAAGGGTGAATCCGAGCTTGACTTATACCTTGTGCGAGACGAAGGTGGGTCAGTTACGATCGTTTCTTAAGATAATCAAGCGGAACTTATCTAACCCTCATACGACCTAAAACAAATGGAACAGGCATTCAATTTTTTCGTAAATGTTTATTATCATTATGCAAAAATATTAACACTTTCACTTCGAAAAGCATGCCTAGATAGTTTTATTTATATCAGTTACTGTTACTGTTTCAATTTAATTGATAGGAACAATCATGTTTAATATAAATTTTCAGGATAAAATTAATAATAACACATTAAAAATATTAACTTTTAAGTTTTTCCCTTCCAAAATGCTATCAAAATCCACTTATTGTGATGTTCCACTACTGTATCCTATACTAAATTTTCTCATCTTTCAAATGGAAGCAACAAAATCGTCTTCCGTAGCGTACTTTTAAATGTAGAGTCAGTTTGAGGTAATAGAGTCAAAAACAAAAACAAGGTTCTATAACTCTGTCATTGTTGAAATTTCAACATATGCGTAGAAGGATTTTTTTCATCAAATATGATCGTCTATCACCTTCTGGGAGAATCTGGATATTTTTTTTTCATGTGAGAAAGGTGTTTTCAGACTTTAAGGGGATGAATCAAAAATCAAATTCTTCTTTTAAATGTCATACAAATGAAACACAAATATCTGCATTAATCAAATCAAAAATTAATCAAGCAAATGAAACCAAATTAGGCATCTTAAGGTTTTAGGGTGCAATAAATGTTTCTATGGTGGTTAGATTCTCCGCCCCCCCTCTCTAAGGGGGGGCTGCGATACAAATGAAACACAAATTTCGGCATTTTTTTTTTTTATTTAATAGAGACTTTGCGTAATGTGGCATTCGCCTCTGATTTCTGCATTACTCGAGAATTATTCAAGTAAATGAAACCAAATAAGGCATCTGATGGTTTAAGGGTACTGCTATGCAAATGAAGCATACATTTCTGCATAATTCAAGAACTAATCAAGCAAACTGAACCACATTTGACATGTGAAGGTTTTAGGGAGCAAGAAACATTTCTAAGGTGGTTCAACACTCCTCCTATCTTTCTGAAGAGGGGAGGGAGGAGGTCTGCCATAGAAATGAAACAGTTTTGTTAGAAATACTAGGAATTTTATAGTAAAATGTAATTTCAACGGGGTCAATTAGAAGATCAATCAATGAACAGTTCTGCGATTGGACCCATGAATTTACTCATAGTAAGAAAACGTGGATGTTTGAAGGTATTGATAACAAAACACAAATTTTGGGCGGGACGAATTTTGCCGGGTCAGCTAGTATACATACATAAATGGATTTCTGTCTGTCTGTCTGTCTATCTGATTCCTACGGACTCGGAAACTACTGAACCGATTGACATGAAAATTGGTATGCAAGGGTTTTTGGGGTCGGGGAAGATTCTTATGATAGTTCGAGACCTCTCCCCGCTCTCTAAGGGGGGGCTGCCATACAAATGAAACCCAAATTTCTGCATTACTCGGTAATTAATCAAACAAACGAAACCAGATTTTACATGTGGAGGTTTTAGGGGGCAATAAATGTTTATATGGCAGTTAGACACTCCTCCCCCTCTCTAAGGGGAGTAGAGGGGAGGGGTTCGTCTTCATTCCATCATATTTTCTGTATCAAACATTTATTCCATGTAACGGAGAAACATGTTATTTGCAAGTGGTTGAAAAATCTCGAACGAGAATTGTGTCTGAAAATAATCTGATATTATAATGTCGAGTTTTGGTAGAAGTACTAGGAATTTCATAGTAAAAGGTAATTTTAAAGGGTAGATTAGAAGATTGATCAATGAATAATTCTGCGATGGGACCCATGAACAGCGCTTAGTAAAAAAACGTGGATGTGATATCGAAAAATAAATTTTGGGCGGGACGAAGTTTGCCGGGTCAGCTAGTGTTTAATAAAAAAGAAACCGTTTAACTTAGAAAGTTGATTTTACTTATTTTATTTATTTTTGCATTAGGGTTACCATTTCCATTTTAGGATCGTCCGAAAAAATTTTTCGTCTTTTTACCAAAAATGACTTTTTTAAAAATTCATAACTTTTGAACAACTGAACCGATTTGGATGATCGATATATCAAATTAAAGACAATTAGAAAAATATCACTTTAGCAAAAAAAATGAATGTTGTATTCGGAGTTATTGATTGAGTTTTATTCTTGATGTTTTCAAGACTAGAAGACGCTATATTTTTTTATATTTTTTCTTGGAAGTTAAGTTTTTTTACATAACATATTCAAAAATCCGAGATGTGATTTTTGTCGTTTGAAAATTATGTATCCGTATCCGAAAAATCTTTTTTTGCCTATTCTTCCAAAAATGACTTTTTCAAAAATTCATGACTTCTGAACTACTGAACCGATTCAGATAATCGAGATATGAAATTGAAGCCAATGAGCTAGTCTTTTTTGAAAAAAAAACCTATTACACTTGCGAAATGGATTCTAGTCGCATCGATTTATTCTAGTTGCATAAGAATTTTAAACGAAGACCGAAAACAGGTTAAATTTGAAAAATCAAAACACGGAAAGGAAAAAAGACACATCTTTGATTTTTGGATATGTTGTGAAAAAAAAGGTAACGCAATCTTTCTCTACCCGAGAAAACTATGAGAAACTAACACAATCAATAATAACTAAAACCAAAACCCATTTTTTTTCGCAAATGTAAATAATAATATTTTTGAATCATTTTGAGATCATTGGCTCCAATTTCGATCATCTAAATCGGTTCAGTTGTTCAAAAGTTATGATTTTTTCGAAGAAGTCTTCTTTTAGAAAAATGGGGAAAATGGATTTCTTTAACCATCGGTTAAATTTAAAAATTCATAACTCATAAACGAAAAAAAATCACATCTCTGATTTTTGGATATGTTATGTAAAAAATCCTCAGCGCCTTCTAGTCCAAAACTATGAAAACAACAAAAAATAAATATAAACAGTAATTACGAAAACGAAATCCAAATTATTTGCAAGCGTAATATTTTTCCAAAAAAGACTAGGTAATTGTCTTTAATTTGTTATATCGAATATTACACTTGCTAAAAAATTTAATTTAATTTCCCTAATTATCGAATCTTTTTGTTTTTTTTATAGTTTACTCGGTTAAAGATAGAGAGGGCTATATTTTTTTATATTTTTCTTGGAAGTTAAAGTTTTTTTGCATTACATATCCAGAAACCAGAGAGGTGTTTTCTTTCGTATTTTGAGCTATTATTTTTCAAGTATATGTTTTCAGTCTTCGTTCAATATTCCTATGCAACGTTCAACGTTCAATATGATCTAAGCTAAATTTTGGATCATCGGTTAACTTTTAAAAATCATAACTCAAAAACGAGAGAAAATGCCACTCCGATTCCATGATATATTATGTAAAAATAAACCTCAGTTTTCAAGAAAAAATATTACAAGTAAGTGCCATCTATATTTTGCCGAGAAAACTATAAAAAATAAATACTATCAATTTTACAAAATCTAAATCCAAAAGATTTGCAAGCGTAATGTTTTTCCAAAAAAGACTAGGTAACTGACATTAATTTGTTATATCGATTAATTGAATCGATCCAATAGTTGAAAAGTCGTTTCTGGAAAGAAAAAGCAGAAAAAGTTGATTTTTCGGACCACCCTAAATGGAAATGGGCACCCTTATGAAAAAAATACTGTTCTAATATTTTGCGATAAAGAACAAATCTACCACTTTTCACGAAAATCTGATAATCACCATATCGGCTTTTATCGTGCTCGATATTTTTCAGACAAACGTTCGCGTTTTCGTATATTTGTGACTATACAAATGCTACAGATGCTGCTTCGTATAAATAGTACAAAGTTGGTTTGTGCTGATAATTGAATTACTGTATCATTCTTCATATATATAATTTAGTATTTAAACTTCACGTTAACGGACCATAAATGCATTTTGAAAAGTATCGCCAAATACGTATGTTGCCTTATTTGGGATCCGAATAGTGTTTCATAGATTAATTTCCTACTTTAGTAAGTGTAACGTACGATCATGGACTGGAGAATTTTTTAAATTATCGAGTTTTTTTTATTCTATCAGATTTTTTACGTTCATAACGCACATGTATTGTTCTTGAATGGTTTAATGGAAGTTTTTCAAGGTCTGCACATTCTCCCATCCTTCAGTGAATTTATGAATGCCTCGCCAATTTATGATTTTTTTTATAGCCATGCCGCGCATCGATCCATTTCCGCACATTTTCGGGCGAATTGCTGCTCAGCAAGTGCGTGTCCCATCGAGCCACATGCACCTTATTGAGTAGCTTAACCGTTTTCCAGGTTAATCTTGCTCGGTGTGACGGACATTATCATCAAGGAAAATCACATTGTGTTGCCTTTTTTCCCCTTAGAGAGCGAGAGAAGCGTCGAACCAGCATAGAAAAAATTTTTGCCACTGAAACCTCCACATGCCAAATTCGGTTACACTTGCTTGATTAGTTCTCGAGTTATGCAAAAATTTGTGTTTCATTTGTATGGCATTAAAATGATTTCTATGTTGATAAAACATAGTTTTCGCGTTGAAATATATTTTTCCCCGTGTTTGTGCGTCATTTTTTTTTTTGAATATTTTTGAAATAATGTTCTTAATTTTGTTTATTTCATGTACTTTTGTACAATAATTTCAGCTTTAAAAATATAATACTCATTTACACTCAAATGAAAATTCAACACCTTCCCAAAATTTGTCAGTTAGGTAAAGGCTCTTGCTCTTTTGTTTATGTCATGGCTTTCACATTATTGGCCACTGATGTAGGTGACGTTACAGATAGATAGTTTAATGATTTCTGTTTTAATAAAACAAAGTTTTCATGCTGAAATATATTTTTTCGTGTTTGCATATTATTTTTAAGTCTTCATTGCGCTATCCACGATATTCGTTATCCACGGTGACCCTGCGAGAGAATTCCGCGAATAATCGGGGCCCTACTGTATTAATTTTTTTTTTTCAGAAATACGCTCTTTCCAAACAGCAATAAATTTTTCGAAGACTTCGACGCGATCATTTTCTACTGCAAGAAAAAAGTTACTGTACCAAAATGTTCGAGAGAGAACCTGATGAGGATAATGTCAATCCTGCTAAAATCTTACATAATCAAAAAATAATAAAACAATATCGTGTTCATCATCGAAATAAAAACATAGTTTTTACCGTGAAAGTAGCCATTGTCCAAGCTGTTCTGTTTTTGGAAAAAAAATGTTTTCAAGGAATTCGGGGAACGCAAAGTGTTTGAAATATTTTTCGTACAATGGATTTCAACAGATCGACATATTCATATTTTTGTTCAAAGTTGGGAAAAACCCACGTATATCAAAACTCAATAGGTTCTATGAGACAAACAAAAAAATGTATCAAGAGTTGTGAAGTTATTGTAGCTATTGGAATAGTGTGCAAGTCGCTAAACACCAATTTTTCGTCTATTGCGAGGAATCAAGAACACTTATAAATTTTATTTTTTCTAGGAACGTTAATGTTTTAAGAAAAGAATATAAAAGAAGAGTTTCTTGAAAAATAAAAAAGCAGAAAGTGATACTTATACGCGATAAAACTGCATCGCAATACAAAAACAGGATAAATATTGCAAGTTTTTGTAAATTTAAAGCGAAATTTCACATTCTGAGTATTTTTTTTTTCGTTTCTTTTCATGACAAGAGATCATGTGATGTGATTTCTTGATCATTAAAACGAATGGCAAGAAAGAAAAGTTGTGCTGAAGAACAGTAAAGCAGAACCCAAAATATGCAATAGAAATATATGATTGAGCTGGCTATCTGTGGTTTATTGCCTTACAATATTTTCGGATGGGTTAATGAAGAACACGAACAGGGAGTAACTGAATGGAGCAATATCTATCAACAGACAAACATGATTACTGATATACATGAATAACACTTTTTGGTAGCGATTTCAGAGAATATTTGAGAAGCGAAACATTTTTTTTTTTGACTGACAAAGCACCGTATGATGTGTGATAAAAAAAATTTTGAAAAGACCATATTTTAGTAAGCTAAATTTCAAATATACCAAAAATGGATGGTTACATGAATTTCATTAGCATGAGATTCATTGACTAATAAAATCATTTTGCTCAATTGTTAATGCAAACAGCTTAGAATTGTAAAAATAGCTTTAGTGGGAACTTTGATCTGGAATTTCTTTATTATTACGTTTTCGGGTAATTTAGAAAATCTAAATTCCAAAAATATAAGGTAACTTATCTGTAAATTATTAGCTTCATTAATTACAACGCATCTCAGTTTAAATGTTTAACTTGAGCATTTCAGCCGACTTATCAAGGGAACCTACGCTTATGTATTTTTTAAATACATAATCAGTTGATTTAAAGTTGACTTGTGGAGGCGATCTGGCATAGTGGTAACATCCATACCTCTCACGCTAAAGATCGCGAGTTCGATTCTCACTCCCGACATTCTTCCAAAAAATGGAAGCAAAGTGACGAACCAGCCAAATGTGTTGAAAATCACTAAAATACAGATAAAAAAAAAAAAAAAGTTGACTTGAAGGAACTTTTTTCTGAAATTTCACCATCCTGGAAATGTGATAAAAATTTCGACTATGATTGTAAGTTTCATATGAACGTCAATATTTGAGTAAGAAACAAAAAGAATGTTTTTAATTCAGTCAAGAGCTAGTGTACAAAAAATCAATAAAAAAATATTACATAAGTAGTACATAAGATACATAAGTAAAAAAAAATACATTATTTCGAAAATTTCAATTACTCTTGAAAAAAGGAATATTTGCACTCATGGAAAAATACTCTGCTTTCTAAGTAAAATGCGTGTTCAATGTTTCATTCAATCATCAGTCGATCGGAAAAAGGATGCTGGATTTCAGATTCTAATATGTCGTCAGTATTCGAATTATACAATATAATTGATTGTAATTGCTACGCATAACGATGAAAGCATACCTCCGGTGTACAGTTCCCTATATACAAAACTTCTCTTGTTTACCTAGCGAGAATACCAAGGACCAAAATTTTCGGCGGCATATATGATGTGAAGACTACTACCCACGATGAAGAATCGCATCTCGTACAGTGATAAAACACTATTTCGTCGGTTTAATTCAATAACATCAAAATGTGCTGAGCTCGAGCTCACTTTCCCAGAAAAAAAATAATATTGGTTCCAGTTAGTTTGGCAAAAGTTTATCGGAAAAACAAATTATATTTAGGAAAGATTTTTTTCTATTTTCGTTCATGACTGCATACTTTCGTTTGAAATTTGTTATTTACACTTGAGATAAAATTGGCACAACCATATATCGAAATATGTGTCAATTTCCCAGATCAGATCCTTATTCGAAAACTAATATTCGTATATTCTTTCAAGCGTGTGTACACCATGCTACAAATCTCAAGGTTCCCCAGCATTCATCATATATATCCTTCCGCAAAACAAACCTTACCGGAATGATCTCTTGCTGTTTGCTAAATTCCTGCTACACTCTGCACTTTCTGCATTTGATGGCGACACTACATCACATAGCTCAAGCCCTCTCGATTTCCCTCCAGTGTGTATGTTGCTCTCATGTGGCTGTAGAACCCAATCCCGGGGTAAAGGTAACCGGAATAGCATGAGGCGTTCCGCACATGTCGAACAACCCCCGGACGTGGTCCTGGCAAAACACATATAAATTTTATAGGAAAAACATGTAGCTTCGATAATGAAACCAATTATCGGAATAAAATTTTCTTCGATTCCTCTTCCGACGCTCGACGCTCGGTTCATGGTGTTCTCTCGGTGCACATATGAACACGTAGAAGTCGTTCCAGAGTTCACTATAACACAACAGGTCGACCCGGTGGGAAGGTGAGGGAGGCTGGAGTTTTAGTTTGGTGATGACGCATTTAGCACTCCATATTGAACCATAACGGGTTGGGGCGGCGGAGGGGCAAGGACGAGGCACAAGCCAGTCGGGATTGGGATTGCGATGTTGGATTTATTGGAGGTGCAGAAACGGGCAATAAAATTGATCGCTTTAGTTTAGGGCACGTAAATTGGAAGTATGAGTCAGATCGAGTTCTGCTTGCATACGAAGTACACTTATCATCATCGTTATCATCGCGTGCATATGGGAACGATGAGCCACAGCCGAAACTAAATCCAATATATTCGAAATTGAGTACCAGAAAAGTAGAACACGTTTGCTGTTTTCGATTCGTGCCTTCATTGCAGATTTTTATGCGATGTGGGTGCGAACATTTGCTGATTTATGTTTTTTTTTTGCTAGATAGAATTGCAGGATTTCCGTTGTATCTACACCGCGAGGTTCAAAATTCTTACCGGATTGAAGGTGAGTGCTCTCTATTGCAGTATCAATTTTTATGGCCTGTAGGATATTGCTATATTGCTGACTATTTGTTCCATTTCCAAACCATTCTAGTCCCAAAAAATCATAATTTGTATATAAATTCACCCAACACGAGCTAAAAATATTTCTTGTAAAATTTTAATGATAACTTTCATTCTCTGTTTATGTAGATGATCCTTCTTTCTTCCTGATTTCTTCTTCCCTGCCAGGGAGCTGAATTTCTCGCCAGTACTTTTCTCTTTCTACTTACAATAATCGGACCGTGATGAGCATTTGTTCCTCTCGAACTCAACAATGGTGGTAGCGCGGTTAGAAATATTACACAGGATGAACGACGGAAGAAAAAAAAACAATTCCCTGCAAAAGGCGATCGAACAAATCTTCTTTACATTACAGCCCTTCACTGCTCCGCAAAATTCATTTGCCCTCCCCAAACCTGCTTCTGCTGGGAAATGACGAGCCCCAAACAGCCAGATGATACCCTTCAACCTCTCATTGCTGGCGGGTTGCTCGATTTTCCGTAAGGTTCCATTTTCAATTTCACCATCATTTGGTCCCCCTCTCCCGGAGCTTGCATAACTATGTACAAGAGGTGTGTGTGTTTTTTTTACTCTGTGGTTCGTCAGAGCACTGTCCACAGCTTTGGTGGACTGAGACAACTGATTGTAAATGTACGGTGGATAAACGATGGAATGTTGGACGAATAAAATTGACTGGATTGTTCACTGACCCCATGTCATTACAATTTATCAGATTTTGACAGACTACAATCATTCAAATGGTGGAGTTTGATCATGGAACAAGAAGGAAAGGCAGACCCAATGATCGGATTTTTTATGGGATTTCTAAATTTTGTGTTTTTTGTTAAAAATGCAACTAGGTAAAGTATGATAAAAAGAATAATGATGAAGTCATCGACTCTTCATAGAATAAAAGGAATTCAGCAGAAAAATTATGGAAGGGTATATAACAATTTGATACATTTGATCTATTAGCCAAAATTTTGTAAGTATGTATTATAATTTTTGGGTTATGAATTTTTGTAGAAAAATTGTGCTTTTTCAACAGTCATAATTTTATTTGAATATTTCAAGTATGCAACGTTGCTTAAATGACCAATGTATTCACACCCACAACGTTTCATTACAATCTGAGATGTTGCTGCCAATGACCAGTCGCGTTGGCGTGAACTTCGTCTGTGAAATTTTTCCAGAATAGTTAGTAGGGAAAAGTTTTCAGAACTTGTAAATCGGGCTTGTACGGGTGACTTGTTGAAATTTGTAAAGGCTATTCATATCTATTTTTTCAGCATTTAAAAAAAAATATGTTTAAGAAAAAATAATTTTAATTTTCAATATATATTTTTCAAGAGTTTTTTTAAACTTTGTATTATAGTTTTTAATCAACATCTAATGAAAACCTGTATTTAGTACTCAAACCAACATTTTATAGGTCTTATAGTTTTTGTGTTAAGATTTTTCGAAAACAAATGTTGAAAAAATTCAAAGTTTCAATAACAGTTTCACTAAAAAACTATAAGACCCAAAAATTAAATTTAGGAAGTTTATTAAGTTTCCATCAATCAATATCAAACAATTTGTTGTAAAGAAAAATAATTGAAAAAACAATATTTTGAAACTATAAATTCACTTTTACTGGAAAAGAATTCTTCTACGCCTTTTGAATGTTTTCTTTGAAAAAAATACAAAAAAAAATACAATTAATGTTCAACTCGTTACAGATTTATATGCAAATTATCACAATTTACATTTTCTGAAAACTTTTTACTATTTGGAAACATGCCAATAAATTGTCACACGGAAGAATTTACACAAAAAAAAATGTTACGAGTTGAACATTATTTTTCAGGAGTCTCCATACAAAAAATGGCATGTATTCCAGAAAATATAAAATACAGAAAGTTCATTTCTTCGACAAAAGTTCATATTACATTGTCGAATACATTATATCATTACAATGACTTTGAACAAAATTAGGATCAGTTGTAATTTTTTCAAAGAAAACATGAAAAAGTTGTTGTTAGAGAAACTTTTTTACTGTAAAACTGCCCATTTTACTATGTATAGGTAACTTGTTGTAAATTGTAAGGGCTATAATTTTTTTTTGGGAATTTGAAAAAAAAAACGTCTATTAGAAAAAATATTTTGAAGTTATAAATTATTTCAGCATGATTTAAAAAAAAACTTTATAAAAATTGAAATAATTTTATACGCTTCATCTTTTGACCAGTATTTTTTAGATATTATAGTATTATCAATTCCAAAATAATTATACAAACAATGTAGTGTCTCATGCTTTTCAATATAATTAGTATTCGTGCAATTTTTTTTGTCAAAATAGTATTCATAAAAAGTTCCAAAGCGTTGGCGGGGCCTATTTCATCTAAAGATTTAGAGATAATGTTGTTGATAAAGTTTGCAAGCGCTTTGATTTTGACTGTTCATTTTATCGCTGAAATTAGTAATTTTTCCATCAGCTTGAAGAGGATAAATCTTAAAAAAATTATTTCAGACTCGGGACACACTTCTGATATTACAATCTAGTGGAATAGTAAAAATCATAAAATGTTCAATCGACTTCATATAGAATATTTTGGAATGGTTTGTTTGAGGGAACGATAGACATAAGTTAAATCTCAAACTCTTTCAATGCGAGATTGTTGTCTTTTAAAACCAAAATAGAGTAGATCTTCCATTACATCTTCTATATATATAAAAATCTCGTGTCACGGTGTTTTGTTACCGAACTCCTCCGAAACGGCTCGACCGATTTTGATGAAATTATACTCAAAATTCTTGGTATGTATGAGAATAGGTTGTAAACTATATATGATACCGGTAGGAGACCGATAACCATACATTTAATACCGAATAGGGTGGCTCTATGCAGAAAAAAATATCTGGATTTTTGTTTTTCAAAAATTTGACTTCATACCTTACATATAACCTTAAATTTTGACCCCAATTCCCTATTTTTAATTGCGATTTTATTATTTTTGTGTCAAAAATATTCTAATAATTTAACCGTTGTTCGTTTTTTCAACAGAACGAATTTATTTAAGTTGTTCAATGACTGATGGCGTAACGCCCGCTTCATTGAACATCCATCTACAAATACACAAGTAACATCAATTCATCTAAAGCAGGGAGCATCTCCGACGAGCTGGAAGCCTTTTTGAATGAGCACAATGAGTTGTCGAAATTCTTCAAATCACATTTGCTCGGATTACAAAATGACAATCACGCTATTGCCATCAACCCTGATAAAACATCAGCTGGAGAGCACGTGTGTAGATCCAAAGCACAAGCGCTGCTGGAATCATGATAGCACGGTGACACGAGAAATTTAATGCGAAGAAAAAACAATAATCTGGAATTCATCGTTGACACACACCGTTCATACGACCCTCGCAATGTTCTTCTTCAATGGCACTAACGTTCCCAAGGTTTGCCTTCTCAACGTAGTACTACTTGCGTCATTTTTATTAGTAAATAGTTGAGATTTCTATGACGAACAATACGCCTTGAATGTATTCTGGAGTGGCAAGCTCAAGAATACGCGTGACTACAGTGCAAGTCAGAAGGGTTTCTTTAACGAAAAATCTCTTGCATAAACATTAGACCAACGAGACCCCGTCACTTTCATTTAAGGTGAAGGTGGAAGCTAGCCATTGTAGTAGTATAGGTAAACCCACGTGTAAAAATGGGGTAATAGTGTTTGTGAGAGAAGAGCAAAGCACACTTAAACAGATCAATTTACTTATCAGACTGTGTGGTGCTTCATTGATACGAGTCTTTGAATACATTTGAAAAAAAAATAACAATTCAATACTGAAGTTAGATGTATGAACAAAATGTTTCGATGAACAATTGCATACATAAATATATATAGAAGGTGCATTTGCGTATGAAGTAAAATTCTGATTATACGCGAGCGTAACATGAGCAAATTCATAACACATGCGAAATGGGGATCTTTTGATATTAACTAGTTCTTCCGCATAGTAACTCGATGCTGATAATTCATTAATATTTTCCTTCGTTGGTCGTATTGTTTCCACATATTCACGTTGGAGAGCCTTAACCCTTCTCTTCGTTGGCCGAGACATTTTTGAATGTAATGCTTTTCTGTTTTTTGTTTTTGAAAGCATAGGCAGTCGTGGCAGTGTTCCGAGCTCTGCAATACAATTTTCTTACCCAATGTTAAAGTCGTTAAAACTTACATTATAGACCCATTAAACGTAAAAACAATGATTGTATTGATATCAACAAAATTTTATTCTATTGATTTTTATGACATGAAACGCTATGACTCACGAATAATATTTTATTGAGTGGTTTTGATAGCTGTTCCGATTATGTTGTCTGGCATCAGTGTCGAAAAAATAACGATGCTTTCACCAATACAAACAAAACCATTGCCGAAGATTACAAAAGAAAATTTAACTTTCAGAGCACTTGCTCGAGTTTTCCGACGTTTTTCTCTATACAGTGCGACAGCAGATGAAAATTTAATATCTTGTGAGTAATCGATTAGAGTTTGGTTGATATTACCTGATGGGAAGTGTGCGAAAACGATCATTTTCTTCACACTGTTTCGCAAAATTATTGATTTTTGGGCGAGGAGTGAGGGAGGGAGATAACAGAAATGAGCGCCATTGTGGCAGCCATTTGTGGCTAGCTTCCACCTTCACCTTAATATTTATGAACATGCGACGAAACAAACAGAGACTCGAAGGATTTTTATGTTTATCATATGGCGATTTGACATGGTCAAGAAACGCCAATTCAAGATATCGTAAGCTGTGCCAACAATTCATGGTCGACATATACGCGAAGGTAGAGATTGAACGACTGCAATTCTTACTACACAATCAACAAAAGCGGTGCGAGGCACTATCATGAGCAACGCCGATACAGCTTTAGTTATAGCCAGGCCAAAGCGCAATGCATTGTCATGACATTGCGCGTGTGTTCAAACACAAAATGAAGTTCGATCGTATTCGTCCCAACATATTGTTGGTTGTATTCTGTTGAATGGAAAAAGCGCAATTTTGAATTCTGTTCAAGCTAAAGTCCAATCGAGTTGAGCAAATGTGAAAACCTTGCCACGCAATTCGACGTAAACAACATTGGTTCCATGTTCCATTTCTATGAAGCAAAAATAGTAATGGTTTTTCGGGTGGAATAAACACGCAAAATTTAGCATTCAAACTCATTCAAAACAAATTTAGCATCCAAACGAAATCGAATAATAATTTTCATTCAAATTTCAACAATTTAGAATTATTTCCGGAATTATGCCGATCGGATAGAGAGTAAATTGAACCACAAATACGGATGACTTATTTTGACCATTGTTACGCGACAAGGCGAACGAATTTAAGAGTGTAAAAGTCGATTTCGATTGAATTGTAAAATCCGATCACTCATATGCATATATGAATATTGAGTTCTACAAATCGGTGAAGAGTAATAAAAACATCCATGAATAAAGGAAGCAATATGGCTGTATTTCAAACTTAGATTACCGATGTGAATACTCCTCGATTGAATGACAACGATAAATTAACGTGATTCCAAACAGGCCGATTAATCAGCTCCATTGAAGTTAGCTGGCGTATCGCTGTTTTCCAATTTATGAACGAGACCAAGCTGTTATAAACTAAGCCATGTTGAAAATCACATGCACGTATTTTCTAACAAGGAGACAGCAATAAATATTGATTTTCTATATTTCATTTTTTCTACTTTACGACAGACTTATATTACTTTTTTTCAGTTGACGTTTAACTTTTAAGAGATCAAAAATGTCAGTTACGTTAATGAAATACACCAAGAACACGGGAGGCGATCTGGCGTAGTGGTAACATCCATACCTCTCACGCAGAGATCACGAGTTCAATTCTCACTCCCAACATTCTTCCAAAAATGGAAGTAAAAGTGACGAATCAGCCGAAATGTGTTGAAAGTCACTATAATAAAGAAAAAAAAAATACACCAAGAAACATCATATATTCTTTCGTTCAAATCATCTAATTCGTTTTTTTATCGGTCACATTCGATTTATTTTAAAGATCGTTAAAATATTCAAACACACTTACAATACATTAGTGTGTTTTATTCAACACCCAAAATATACACTAGAAATAATTTGTTTGGTAGAAAAACGTTTGCCTGGTCAGCTAATATATAAATAAATATTTACGATGAATAACGAAAAAACACAAATATAACAAACATGTTATAGAAAAAAAACTTTCAAATCTATATATATATAAATGGATTTCTGTATGTCTGTCTGATTCTTATGGAGTCGGAAACTACTGAACCGATCGACATGAAAATTGGTTTGTTTGAACGGGGAAGGTATTGCGTGACAGTTTGAGACCTCTCCCCCTGCCTTACAAATGAAACATAAATTTCTGCATTACTCGAGAATTAATCAAGCAAACGAAACCAAATTAGGTATGTAGAGGTTTTAGGGCGCAATAAATGTTTTCACGGTGGTTAGACACTCCACCCCCTTCTCTAAGGGGGGGCTGTTATGCAAATGGAACACAAACTTTTGTATTACTCGATAACTAATCAAGTAAATGGAGTCAAATTTGGCATGCGAAGATTTTAGGTGGCACGAAAAGTTTCTATGGTGAATAGATACTCCTCCTTCTATGGGGAGAAGAAGGGACAGGTCTGAATTTATTCTATCATGTTCTTTGTATCAAAAATTTATTCCATGTAACGGAGAAGCATGTAATTTGTAAGTGGTTGAAAAATCTTGAACGAGAATTGTGTCTGAAAACAATCTGATATTATAATAAAGAGTTTTGGTAGAAGTACTAGGAATTTTATAGTAAAAGGTTAATTCAACGGGGTCGATTAGAAGATCGATCAATGAAGAGTTCTGCGATTGAACTCATGAACTTGCGCTTAGTAAGAAAACGTGAATGTTTAAAATTTAAAGCAAATTTTGGGCGGGACGGAGTTTGCCGGGTCAGCTGGTGAACTATATAAGTTAAAACCTTTATAATAGGGAAGAAATTGACGAATCCTCAATTCAACGGCAAATATGAAATTTTGTGTTTGAAAACCAAGAAAAATCATATGTTATGGGTGAGGTAATCATTCTCCGAAACTTGCCATGCTCAATCAAAGTATTGTTGGCTTTCTATGTGAACTATTACATGTCAGACTGTCGGGTTATTAGCCTATATAATAACTAGTTATTATTATATTAGTTATTATATAGGCTAATGGTACACCTTATTTTGACTTTTTGATAACAGGTTAAATTATAAATATTGTTGATGTGGTATTGCTTTATGAATTGTTTGTGTAATATAACTAAACAATGCGTGATCATGATATGTACCTTTGCCAATGGTCGCTCAAAGTAAAATGAAATACCTCGATAATCTCACCAACTAAATCGTACTTCTCAGATGTTGAAAATATAGTGGAAAACGAATTACGCTTTTCAATTTATATTTTAATGCAGGAATTTCCTGACATTTTTAAATATTGTTCAATTATACATTTGTTCAAAAACATCGACAGTACGCTGAACCGCGCGTTTGTAACCACAAAAAAAGAAAAAAAAGACTGATCTCTATAAGAGAGAAAAAAAAGAAAAAAAAAGTAGAGAAAATAATATATTCATTGAGTAGGAATTGTATGGAAATTTGTCTGAATATATTGGAAACGGGGCGAGGTACAAGCATAAAAAGATTTTGATTCAATTGAAATCTGGTCGATTCCTGTGGGAGGAAGGGAGAGCGGGTGCCCATCATGGGTGGGGGTGGGATTATGACCTTTCAAGTAGGCACAGAGGAGGGAGTAAGAATCATCTGGTTCGCTTCGTGCAGTGCGCCATTCGTGTTTTCTGATTTTTTTTTCAATCTCCACCATCACCATTTGCTCTGTTGGTCCTTTCACTATTACGATGTATATTCAACGAAAGAGACGTAAGTACGACTAATGCTGATCGAAATAAACTCAAGCAAAAGTGAATCTTCAAAAGGAAGTAAAACCGGCGAGTGAAAGTAAATGGTCGGGAGAGTAATGCGAAGTATTATTGATTGTGCATTTCGAGGATCTTTTTTTCTATTCCTCGCTCGGTGGGAGGATTATTTAATGGTAATTGAAAACGATTTATCAGTGGTCCAAAGTATTAGGTTTGCTCATTTCGAGTTTCATCAACCTGTCAACCCACAGTCAGCGCCGATTCCACTTGTAGATTCCCCGTAGAACCAAGGGAACGCACCAGAATCAAGTCAGCCGACACATGCCAAGAAACACACATATTTGTTGTCATATTTTTCATCCCGATGTATGAACGGAAAATCAAAGCTGACAGGTGATTTTCTGCCGATGGCACTTTTCAATCCCTACTCTCGAAAGGAACAACCAAAAAGTGCCGAAGGTCTTATTGCCGTTGACAGAGTGTCTTCCCCCCCCCTGAGCTGACTGACAGCACATTTTCCCGAATAGGAATCCCAACTAAAAACCTCATCGCTCTGATAAATGCAATTCAAATTAGTTTTCAAGAATATCCGTTTGGGATACGCGCATGTTGGTGATGTCGGGGGAAAAACTCGGCTTAAATTATATTTCCATAATTTTTCTTCCCGTTGCTTGGGCTGGGGAGATTTTGATCTCTTCCTTTTTTTTTCAGCACGCATAGAAAAGTGGTGGATATATTTCGCACTGCAGTCCAGTTGATGAGAGTTTTTATCCTGTCTCAATTGAGTTATCCTTCGGAATTAGATTGCTGATTTTCACAGGAAACGACCCATCACATGTGATTGGTGATATTGTGGAGATTGTTCGTTCTGACAAGTATATTTACATGCATTTGGAGTCAATTATGGCACCGAACCCTAACACTTGATTTAATTATTAACAGTACAATATATTCAATAAAATGAGAATTATGTTCAAGGGCTAAGAGGACAATGAGGTTCACAATTTTGATGAACTGATTTTTCCACGTCATGATTTAAACTGTATCGACTGTTACAAAAAAAAAAAAAAAATTGCCAACATTTCGTTAACAGCAAGCGTAGACATTTTTAGTTTTTCATTATTATTTTTTCAGCCATTGGAGCTATTCCTATTTCGAAAGACCTTAGAAATATCTTTTCCCACATTTTAGAATGGTTCGTGTTGTGTGGAATTTGTTTGATGCATGATCTTTCACACCTTCATTTTTAGCCTGTGTTTTTTTCGATGCTTGGTTTAAGTTTTTTCTTGTTCTTTCGATGAATTATTTAATTATTCCTTTTTAATTTTTTTATTTCGTAGAACCGCATTTGAAATTTATAACATTCGTAAAATAAAAAAAATAGATGAAAAAAAGAAATAAAAAAATATAAGGAATAAGGAATATAACATCTCCGTGAAAGGCGTGAGCCTCCATGGCGAAGGAGATTGGAGCAACGGATCCTAAACAAGCGCGCCGCAATTGGAAGACTGATGGCGTACAAAAGAGGCAGCAGATCGGCGAAATTATGTCGCCAAGTTGCTGTGATCGTGCGGCCTACTGAACTTCGCCAGCTGGGAGCTCACCAGCTGACGGAAAAACTCGACACACTGGTACAGCAATTGAGCGTCCTAACTAAACGGCTGAAACGTTACTCTGACTCTGCAAAGCGCCAGGAACAAAATCGGATGTTCAGAGATAACGAAAAAGCGTTCTACGACCACATTAGCGACGAGAAGCCCGACTACCGCGAAGGTTTGCCAGATATTAGCGATGTGACGAACTTCTGGGCTGGTATTTGGGAAACCCCAGTACAACATCGCGACGGGCAAATGTGGTTAAGACGGGAGGAGGAGAGTTGTGGTGAAATTGGAGAGATGCCAGCTATCATCGTCGAAGAGAACGATGTCCGCGAAGCCTCGCGGTACCTGAGGAACTGGGCAGCACCGGGCCCCGATGGTGTTCAGAACTTCTGGCACAAGAAGCTGACCGTCGCACATCAAAAGATAGCTGAGTGCTTCAACAAGGTGCTACGTGACCCACACAACCTCCCTGAATTCGCCACCCGTGGCGTCACATTCCTCCTCCCGAAAGACAGCAACACATTGAACCCATCAAAGTACAGGCCGATAACGTGCCTATCGAGTCTGTACAAGATATTAAGCAGCATCATAACCGCCAAAGTTTCTGCCCACTGCGAACAACACCATATCATCGCAGAAGAGCAGAAAGGATGCAGAAAAAATACGCATGGCTGCAAAGACCAGGCCATCATCGACGCAGCCATAGTCGGCCAGGCGGTTTATAACCAGCGGAACCTAAGCATGGCCTATATCGATTACAGGAAGGCTTATGACTCCATACCTCACTCGTTTCTCGTCCGGGTATTGGAGCTCTACAAAATTGATCCCGTCGTCGTTAGGTTCCTGCAGCATGCGATGAGGCAGTGGAGCACGTCTCTGCACCTTAGTGATGGGGAAAATGTGTTGCAGTCTAGAACGCTGCAGATAAAGAGGGGGATATTCCAAGGCGACTCTTTCAGCCCGCTTTGGTTTTGTCTGGCATTGAACCCCCTCAGTAGGACGCTCAATAGAAACGGTCATGGCTATAAAATAAGGTATGGCGACGGCGCCCACGAAGAAGTGACCCATACCTTTTACATGGACGATCTCAAGGTCTACGCTGATTCACGTCAGCGTCTAGGTGTAGCTATCCGGGTTGTCGAAGACATAAGCAGGGACATCTGTATGGAGTTCGGCCTCGACAAGTGTCGCTGTGTCCACCTGCTGAAAGGACAACTTACCGAATCCGGAGGCTACGAGGTCTATGACGGCGAGTTTATAAGAGACATGGTACGTGGCGAATCCTATAAATATCTTGGATTCCGACAGCTCACCGGGATTCGCCACTCCGACATCAAGACGGAGCTGCGAGACAAGTTCTTGAGTCGAGTGAACTGTGTCCTGAGGACTTTCCTCAACGCGGGGAACAAGGTACGCGCGATCAACACATTCGCGGTTCCCCTGCTGACCTTCAGTTTTGGTGTAGTCAAATGGAGCAAAACTGACCTAGAGGACCTTGAGAGGAGGATGAGGAAAGCATTCAAAGAGGCCGGAATGCACCATCCTCAATCGGCACTGGAGAGAGTTTCACTACCACGCAAAGAAGGGGGACTTGGAATCGTCGACATTTCTGCACTGTGTGTTGCCCAGGTACGACAACTGCGCGAGTACTTCGCAGAACGCGCCAACCAAAACGCGCTATACCGGGCTGTCTGCGCCACTGACAGAGGATACAGCGCTCTGCACTTGGCGCAAGCGGAGTACCAACTAAACTGCAATCTGCAGACAGTGGAGGAGAAGATTGCAGCTTGGAAGCAGAAGGCAGTGCATGGTGCCCACCCCCATCAACTGGACCGGCCACACGTCGACAAGGCCGCATCTAATCTGTGGCTAACGCGTGGTGAACTCTCTTCAGTAGTAGAAGCCGACATGATAGCCATCCAGGACAGGATAATGCCGACGAGAAACTGCAGGCGGTACGTCTGGCATCAAGACGTTGATGACATTTGCCGGATGTGCCATCAACCAGGTGAAAACATAGAGCACATTATGGGAGGCTGTCCCGTTTTGGCCAACGCAGCCTACACCGAGCGCCATAACAACGTGGCCCGTATTGTTCATCGACAACTGGCGCTCCAATGTGCTCTACTGGAAGACAACGTACCAAACTACCGGTACCTGCCTGCACCTGTCCTGAAAAATGACCGTTTCAAGCTGTACTGGGATCGCACTGTTCTGACCGATCTCTCGATCCACCACAACCGCCCAGATATAATGGTTTACGACAAGAGCGACCGCAAAGTCACCATCATCGATGTCGCTATTCCACTGAACCAGAATCTGGAGGAGACCCACGGTCGCAAAATCTGCAAGTACCGACCATTGGCCGTGGAGCTCAAGGAACTGTGGGGGCTAAGGGAGGTCCCAAGAATTGTTCCAGTCGTTCTCTCTGGAACTGGAATTATCCCGAAGACACTTCTGGAAGCGCTAAAGGTGTTGAACATCGAGAAGGAATTGGCCGGCATCCAAAAGTCTGTCATCCTTAGCACCTGCGCGATTGTCCGACAATTCCTCGGTCAGGACTAAAACAGCACGAGCATGCAGATACGTGCATTCCGCAGAGCCTAGTCCCCCTTTGGCATTCAGAAGCCCGGGGGCAGGTGAAAATTCTGGCTAGGTTCGCCTAGTTAAGAAGTGAGATAAGTCTGCTAAAAAAAAAAAAAAGGAATAGAATTGATATAAAATAACAAAAATCGTATGGCGAAAAACACTAATTAGTTCATATGGAATCCAGAAGATGGACCTTGCAGTGCCTTGCAGCACTTTTTAATCGACAAATATGGAGCAAATCTGAACAAGCTGAAGAAATTCGATGGAAATGGGTTAATGATACAGATGATACTTGATTGTATCTTCATAAATTCAGTGCGAAACTTAAAGAAATACATGAAATAATAAACATAATTTGTTAGCTTTGCGCAGTGGCGATATCGTAACCAATGAGGTATACCGAGGTGCGATTATTGCTAGTTGAAAACTAAACATAATTTGCTGCACAGTTTTGGGAAACCGACGAGTTGAGTATATTTCATATACTAAGGGCATATAAAAATCATAATGCACCAGAAGCATTACCTGTATTTTGATCAATGAAAACAGAACTTCTAGCATGGTGAAGTGGCTTAAATTTCACCATCTGTATTTTCTCTTCTTTTGTAATCGAATGATGCAGTACTTATACTTCACTGAAATGCTTGTCATTCGCATACATATTTAGAAATGAGAATGAGAATGAAAATGAGAGCGATAATAGACCAGAAATTCGAGCTATAATTAGAGTGCGAATTAGACCGATAATTAGAGCAAAAAATAAAAGCGAGAATGAGAGCGAATACAAGAGCCATAATAGGCTCGAGAATGAGAGTGAGGATGACATCAAGAATGAGAGCATGAATGAGAGTGAGGATGAAAGTGTATATGTAGACGAATTTCATGCTAACTCGACTGGTCATTGGTAGCTACATCTCTGATTGCAGTGAAACATTGTGGTGTAAAGACATTGGAAAATTGAACAACTTTGTATACATAAAATCTTCTAAAGAGAATAAGAGTACTTTTTGGAAAAGGTCAAAATTGTTTTGTTTATTTTCTAAAAAAAAGTATACTCAAAAACTATAATATTTTAAAATTTAAAATTTCAAAATATTTCTGTATAATGATTTTTTTAAAATGAGTTTGCTATTTTTTCATGAAAGCTTAAACATTTTATATATTTCATTGTCTGACCAAAAATATGGTTTTGGTTATGGTTTTTTAATTGGGATTATTTTGAAATTTCAAGTTATTTTTTGATTTTTTCGTTAAAAAATAACTTGAAAACTTTAAGACTTAAAAAAAATTAACCATAGAATAAAATATAGGAAATGATTTAATCTTTCATAAAAAACACAGAAAAACATTGTAAAAATTACGCTGAAAACAATATTTTAAAACTTGAAATTCATTTTTCTCAAAAATATATTTGTTTTTCAATTCTGAGCGAAAATGACATGAATAGTCCATACAACTAACAACAAGACTCCCATACATCGGAAAAATGGCACTGTTACTTGGAAAAAAGCTTTTTAGCAAGTAAGCGGTCATTTTATCAATTTACCCTCCATTAAAAGTATGAAGGGAAACATCATAAGAAAGGTTGACTTCGTTGGATTTTGTCATCATTATTTACTAACTCTACTCAAACAGCATCATGATATAGTAATATGAGCTTTGTTTCTGAGATCTTTATTGTGCTTCGATACAACGTACAATTTTGAAAGTGAAATGTATGTTATATCAAAGTTTCACTGTAGCCCTTACAATTTCCAACAAGTTACCCACACATCGGAAGATTGGCTGTTTCACTTATTAGATTTTTTCAAAGAAACAAGTATTTTTAAGAATTTGTAAAAAAATATTTTTCTGAGAAAAATAAATTTTAATTGTCAAAATATTTTTTTCAATGAAATTTAAAAAAAAAGTTTGATATTTTTATATTAAAACGAAAGTAATTTTCTACATTTCACTGTCTTACCAACGTTTCAAAATAGAAATAAAAATCACTTGAAAACGATAAGACCTATATCGTTTTTAAGTGATTTTTTTTCTATTTTGAGATTTTTTCAACGTTTTTCTACAAAAATCTCAACTCAAAAAGTATTAAGACCTACAAGAAGTTAGTAAGAGAAGGAAATGTAGGAAAATATTTATGTTTATGTAAAATATTTTTTTTTAAATTGAAATTCATTTTTCTTAAAAACTTGTTTTTTAAAATTCTGAAAAAAATAAATATGAATGGTCCTTACAATTTCCAACAAGTCACCCATGCATCGGAAGATGGGCACTTTGGGATGGGAGAAAAAGTTCATCCAATAACAACTTTTTCATGTTTTCTTTAAAAAATTACTATTAATGTGTAACTCGTAACATTTCTATGTATAAATTGTCGCGATTTACATGTTTTTTCTATGTAGACAATATTAAGAAACCCAACAAAAATGTTATGGACAAAACATGATTTTTTTTAGGAGTTTCTATACAAAAATGTCATGTATTCCAAAGATAGAAAGTTGATGGCTTCGACAAAAATTCATACTTCAAAAAGATCTAAAACTTTATCGAATACAATATATCGCAATCTTGATTTTAAACAAAATTAGAGTTAGTTGTAATTAATTCAGAGATAAAATGAACAAGTTGTTGTTAGAAAAACATTTCCGCTGTAAAAGTGCCCATCTTCCAATATATATACAGCCATTCCATATCAAACCGATATAGTGGTTCTCAGATTTTCGTGGAAAGTGGAAATTTTGTTCTTTGTCGCAAACCATTAGACCCGTATTTTTTAATTTTTTTTGTTAGGGTGACCATTTCCATTTTAGGGTGGTCCGAAAAATCAAATTTTTCCACTTTTTTTCAAAAAATGACTTTTTTCAAAAATTCATAACTTTTGAACTACTGAGCCCGATTTGAATGATCGACATATCAAATTAAAGCCAATTAGCTGGTCTTTTTTGAAAAAAATACCAGAGTTGCACAAAATGTTAATTTTGGTTTCGACATTAATGATGGTATTGGTTTTTTATAGTTTGAATGGTCTCGGGACCAAAGGCGCTATATTATTTTATTTTTTTTTTTGGAAAGCTGAGAATTTTTTACATAATATATCTCGAAACCAGAGAGGCGTTTTATTTTCGTTTTTGAATTATTATTTTTCAAAGATAACCGATGGTCCGAAAAATCATTTTTTCTAATTTTTTCCACTACAAAAAATCATAACTTTTGATCTACTGAACCGATTTAGATGATCGACATATAAAATTAAAGCCAATAAGCTAGTCTTGTTTGAAAAAATATTACACTCTGAATCGAAATGGATTTTGTTTTATTGATATAATTATTGATTATATTTGTTTTCTAAAGCTTACATCGTTTCGGGACCAAGAGCGTCATATTTTTTATATTTTTTCCTGAAAGCTGAGGTTTTTTCACATAATATATCCGAATACCAGAGAGGTGTTATTTTTCGTTTTTGAGTTATGATTTTTCAAAGTTAACATGTTTTCAGTTTTCGTTTAACTTTCATTTCTATGCAACTAGACTGGTTGTATGTGATTATAATCCAATTAATTTGCAAATGTGTTATTTTTTCAAAAAAAGCTAGCTAGTAGGCTTTGATTTGATATGTCGATCATCTGAATCGGTCCAGTAGTTCAAAAGTAATACATTTATGAAGAAGGTCATTTTTGGGAAAAAAGGGGAAAATGATTTTTTGAACCATCGGGTAACTTTGAAAAATCGTAACTAAAAAACGAAAAAAAAACGCCCCCCTGGTTTCGAGATATATTATGTGAAAAATCCTCAGCTTTCCAGAAAAAATATAAAAAACTGTAGCGCCTTTCGTCACGAGACTATGAAAACAATAAAAAACGAATACAATCAATAATAACGAGTGCAGAATTCAAATTTTCTGCAGGTATAGTATTTTTTCAAAAAAGAGCACGTTTTAATTTGATATGTCGATCATTTGAATCGGTTCAGTAGTTCAAAAGTAATGAATTTTTGAAAAAAAGTCATTTTTGGCAAAAATGCGAAAAAATGTTTTTTTTGGATCACCCTAAAATGGTAATGGTCTCCCTAACAAAAAAAAAAATATATATATATATGTATATATATATATATATATATATATATATATATATATATATATATATATATATATATATATATATATATATATATATATATATATATATATATATATATATATATATATATATATATATATATATATATATATATATATATATATATATATATATATATATATATATATATATATATATTATATATAATAATGTTTTTGAAATAAAAATATTTCAATTCATTTTTTATGAAAATTTAAACGATTTCCTACATTTAATTCTTTGACCAGAATTGTGTAGATATTATAGTCATAAAATTAAAAATTTTCATTAAAAAAAGGGAAAAAAACATACCGTTATCAAAAAGTAATCTAATTCTTTTTCGACGATTTCAAGCATACAAAGTTGCTTAATTTACCAATGTCTTTAAACTCACAACGTTTCACTGTTATCTGAAATGCTGCTGCCAACATCTAAGACGAGTTGGCATGAAATCCGTCTATTGTAGAGTATAATAGAAGGCGTTAATGAGATCGAGAATGAGAGTGGGGATGAAAGCAAGAATTGGTATGCGAATGAGAGTAAAAATGATAGTGATAATGAGAGCGGTAATGGACTAGGAAATGGAACCGAATAAAAAATAAATATAAGAGTGATAATGAGAAATAATGAGAGCGATAATGATAGTTAGAACGAGAGCGATAGTAAGAGCTATGATGGGAACGATAATGGTAAAAAGAATAAGAGCGAATTAAGAGCTAAACTGAGAGTGATAAGAACAAATGAAAATTAGAGTTATAATGAGAACAAGAATGATAATTATAATAAGAGCGTGAATAAGAGCGATAATGAGCGCGAATAAATGAATAAAAGAATGAGAGAGACAATGGGAGCAAAACGATAGCGAGAATGAGAGCAATGAGTGGGAGCTAAAATGAGAAATGAGAACCAGTAATTAAGGTGAGAATAAGGATAAGAAACTGAACGAAAACAATAAAATTTAATTCGATTTTCAGATCGAGTATGAGAGCGAGAATGAGAGCAAATGAATGAGAGCTACTAGAGCGAAAATAAGGATGAGAATCAGATTGAAAATGAGTGCATTATACTGTTACACAGGAAAAACTCTTATATTACGAGCATTCTTTTTTGGAAAGTGAAAATGAAAGCGATAATGGGAACCAGAAATTAGAGTGAGAATGAGCGCGAGAATAAGGATGAGAATCGAATATTCATTTATTCGAACATTCCCTTCAGTGAAAATTGAAAACATGCATCATTAAACGAAACCATGAGACATTATGGAACAATATTTTACTGAAAATATTCAACACTGTTAATCAGTAACTCTATAAATTTTAAAGAAACGTAGAAACTCAAAAAATCCAAAATACATGATAATGAAAGTAAAATATCTTATTTGAAATAACCTCAAATAGAATAATTTTTAAACAGTTTTCGCAAAATTGTTAAATAAGGAGAGAAAATATAGAATTTTCAAATGCTTTAATTGTTATAATATTTTATAATATGTTTCATGAAAATTTGGACTATTTCTTAAAAGCCACTCATAGGACATATTTTTTAGGAGAATCTGTTTTGGGCTACATAGATTCATAAAAAATGAGACAAAGCTTCGTTTTTACAGACATTCTTGACTAATTTGGCAATCTTTTAGTATGCAAAGATGATAAATTTGCAAAAAAACACAACATCCACAAAGTTTGAATTATTTTGAAGAGATTCTGAGAGAACTCGGCGGGACGAGTTGTGGCGAAATCCGCCTCAATCTTTCTGAGTCAATACGAATCGAGTGTTTTTGCGAGGTCTTTATCTTTTTTCGTGATATGTACATCAATAATGTATTCTCCGAATATTTCAACATATAACGACATGAAAATTCCTAGAGCAACGAATGTGAGTAACGAAAATTCAGGTGTAAAAGATATGTACAAAGAAATCACAGGTATCGCACAGAAAAGGCTACCACACATTATCAATTACTGTTATCCGACGTGAAATATTTTCTGCAAACAACGACCGTTTTTTTTTTGGCGGCTGCTCCCAGACAACCGCATCCAAACTCTCGCGCGTCCCGCCTTGCATTAATCTTGCTTAAAAATGTCAAATTGAACTCAACCGCGTGTTTTATCGATCGTGGGAGGGTGGAAGGTCTAGGGGCCATCCCACACAATACAGTATGCATTATACGGTTGGCCCTAGCATCTATCTTATGTTCCCGCCGCGACGTGAAATATGAGTACTTTTCGTCGAGCACAGTTGCCGCTGCTTATACCCCATATTGGACTGGTCGCTCCACTCCGCCAGCGTTCCGCGTTCCCAACCCACCGGGAGTCATAATTTATAGATTGAGTTTAATCCCTTTAATGTACTACTCGTTGCGTCACGCAGGAAAGCCTTTCAAACCTCCGGGAAATGGTCTATCGCTGGGGAATTGGCTCACTCAACACCTTGATGACAGCTTAAGAATCTGTCGTCACACAGTCGTCGCAGTGACAGGTTTTAGAGAAACCTTGGGAGAAGAAAAAATGCTTACAGGATGGAAATAATGCGACGTTCGAAACCCTCTCCAGCTGAAATCGTCATCTTCTTCTGTGTGGAGGAACGTTTAGTCGAATTTATTGAGTGAACTCGTGTGAATTTTCATAACTGAAAGTCTGGTTCATGTTGGAACACATACAGATGCCATGCCAGCGTATTTGTAAATTATGAACAGAAATTAAAATGACCCAATTTTGGCCAAATATAATTCGACAATTTTCAAGAATTTTCAAACAAATGTCAGACGCACTCCAGTGCATTGTAATCATTTAGTTCAGGCTCCAATTAATTAGTTATTAATGGACTAATACGTGGAGAAAGCATTTTCATGGAGGCGAACAAACACTCTCTCTCCTCGTACTCTTCGCACCCTCTGACCGAGTTACCCCTATCTAACCGTTGACGACCACTACCCGTTTTTATGCCACCCTCCAGCTTCAGCCCACGCTTTTTACGGAAGGACAAAAAGTGTGGTGTCCGAAAAATTGTTTGAAAACAATCACATAAAAAATGGAACGACTGCTCAAATTTCCCGAAAGAAAGTAGCTTTCAGGTTTTATTACCCTTCATTCCGCTGATGAATATTTTAGTAGCCATATTGATGATGGCTAGCTTTGACAATACATGCATGCGACAAAGTTTGGCTCCCCGAGTACCTCTTTTATTTATCCTCCTTTTTCTTCCTGCGGCTCGGGCTCTCTCTAATGGCATTCGATAGGGGAAAAGAAAGTCGTTTCGGGAAGCCTAAATGGTACTAATGACGATTTAATAGTTTTAAAGGCACCAGAGCGATAAACCTATTCCCATCGGTGGTGGTGAGGAAAGCGGATAATAGCTTTGGGAAAGACACTGACAGAGTGGACAACCTTTCACTTGTACGAAAACTGTTGTCAACAACAAAAGAATTTTATATCACAGTTTAGTGAATATGCTCTATATATGATTCAATGGATGAAAACGAACAGCTCAATCTGTTTGCGCATATATATCAGTATTGAGGTATCAAGAACAAATTTTGTTAAGCGTCCATTTTATGTTTGTATATTCTAGCTCGAATGTCCCTGCTTGCTACCCCTCAACCATAACAAATTTGCCGAAGAAGTTCAACGCTGTTTTAGAACACATTCATCTGATATTTGTTTAGGTAGGTTATCGTATCAGTATGTTGAACGGCCTTGATTCTTCAACATGAGCGTCGTATTTCAATTTGGAAATATTTATGAGCTTCATATTTTACCATATTCGCACCGATCCCTGTGGACTGTCGGTGGAATTTTTCGTCAGAAGAGAGTCTGATCTGAAAACGACAGTATCTAAGCTGGGAAATGATGTTTTAAAGGCTCCTGTCGGTCCTACGCGGGCCGGACTGAGAACTCATTCTCGGTCTCCAATTCTTTTTTGGCTTAACGTTTTGAAGAACATAATTTGTCTTGAAATTTTTGAAGAAAAAATTCGAGGGGTTGTACCCGGGACACGACCGCCGTAGCACTACGCAATCTTTCTTTTTTAATTTCTATCATTTCGGATATTATTTGCGAATACGTCGAAATTTCAAAAATAACTCTTTAGTAAAAATCTGAGTATTTAACGAGAGGCATCTTCCGTGCATCGTCTTTCAACAAGCATCAAAAACGCGTCTAACAGATGCACACAGCTGCAGCGATAAAAATGAAACATAGCGAGAATGGCCGTTTATGAAAATTCGTTTCTCGACTCTCGGTCAAAACCGTCAACAAAGCTAGGAACTTGTTGCATCAGAACAGAGCCGATGCGAAGTTCTAAATTTCGCGCAACGAAAACAAGCAACACACTCAAAACCAAACACTGATGGCTAGAAGGGACCTATAATCATTTTCACTCTTCTCTTTTTTCGCCTGCTTTGCCATGGCTCGGATGGTTGTGTTAATTGCAATGCCATATGCACTTCAAGTGAAATATTCGCTAGCTTCACAGCTCGAGGGGAAACATAAAACACAAAACGAGCAGGAGAAGCGACCATCGTTGTTTCGGGCACAGAAATATTCTGAGAATTTTCCTCAGAGGAGATGCAATACTTATACGCTAGCGATAGCTTACTTACTATTCAAGGGTGGAGTTCACTTCGCAAATATTCTCTTTTTTCTATTCCCTTTCGTTGTTTCTATTCTAGCAGCTGCATAAGGTGCCCGTTGTTGACAGCTCTGTTTTGGGAAAGTACACGAATGGACAGAACAAACGTATGGAGAAATGGGAATGCTTCCAATTTTCATCATTTTAAACCATATACAGACTATGGGACTGTAATGTATAGCATATCAAACAAATCTTAGAAAATCTCTGATTCGATTGGTGTGCAAATCGTTAAAATCTGCTCGCAGCAAAAATAGTTATTAACATTGACTTTATTTCATTAAAACGAGACCTTTTTCCTGATTTGGCACCCTTAATGTAAGACGTAGTCCTACGTCAAAAAAAATCAGATTGCGTACGGTATTTTTGGATGTCACTTCTGGGCAATTCCACAAAAAATAATCGAAAACCGAAAAACGTCGATTTTGGCTCAACACCCTCTCCGATTGTTTTTAAACCTTGTAAGGTTCTAACCCTAAACATAACAAACCAAAAATTGTAATTTCCATCATCATATGACCATTAGTAATCACGATTGACCTTTTTTTATAATGGCGTATACACAGTTATTGGCTTTTTTTTCGAGAACGCGTAATCAAGCTGTTTGATTGGCATATGGAACAATTTCTGGCCAAATCAACCGAAAACAGAAAAATTTTGACGCGACCATTTTTGATTATATTGAAACTTTTTCGAAAAATCAATGGCTTTGAATACGCTCTTCCAAAAAAATAGTATTTAACATTAGAACTACCAACAGTTTCTATATACATACTAACTGACCCGGCAAACGTTGTTCTGCCGTATCAAATATTTCTAGTGAATATTTTGATTGTTAAGTGACAAGTTACGAATATATTTGAGGAAAGTTTAGATGTTATCGTTCTGATCTATGAAATTGGTGTGATTGATAATTTTTTTAAAGATTTTTCAGACCTTTCCCCTTTATCCTCGATATTCTCCAAAGTCTTCTATTATTATAGTGGGGACAAACATAACGATATATAGAAGACTCAATTCTGATCAGCCGTTCTCTTGTGATGACGAGCTATACGTACGTGGGAAAAACCTTATTTTATATATAAAACTAGCTGACCCGGTGGACTTAGTCCCACCCATAATTTTGTTTTGTTTTAAATAATTTGGAGCATTCATATTTTCTCCCGAAATAATTCTACTGAACGTACATTGACGATCGATAATAAACAAAGCGATTTTAATAGCATTTGTGATTTTCTGGAACACTTTTCGTATTCGATTGAAATGAACACTTTTTATTTACTGTGCAAATAAACTTTCCGATTTATTTTTACTTCTTAGACATACAATCCTGACGCAGACCAAAAGACATCAAACTTAAAATCTGTTGATCTGTTCTCGAGCTAAATTACGGATTCAAATTATCTTTATTTATATAAGATGTGTGTATTACACCTGATAATCCATTATGATTTAACAATAACGAAACATGAATCTTAATGTCGTCAAAGTTAATTCTGTTTGAAGAAATAAACTCCGATTAGACAAACTATTCATTGCAGAATAAATGCGCAATCGATTTTTTCGAACCCACTTTTCACTGCAGAACACATATGAAGACAATTTAGATAAACAGAAAAATTCAAAAAAATCATATTTCTGACACTCTGTAATAATAACTTAGACGCCGCAAATCTGATCAGTCGTTCTCTTGTGATGATGATTTATACAGTGAAAATTCTCTATAGCGACATCGCAAGAGACCGTCATTATAGAGAATTGTCACTAAAAAGAACTGTCACTATAGAGAATTCAAATGTCGTTATAAAGAGAGAAAGGCTTAAATTTATACGAAACAATAAAATTACATCATTAACAAAGGAAATACATTTTTAAAAACCTTGAAACAAATCATTGAACAATAAATACAAAATTCAGCTCATTTGTCCCCTAACACATTTTTCTTTAAATCAAAAATTTTTGAAAAGCTGTCCTTTGGTAACTTTGTTTCAATTAATGTATCAGCATGAATAGTTTGGAAGGCGTCTTATAACTGGTTTTGAGAGAGTGAGCTTATAGTTTCACCGTGAACTACTTCGTCAAACACTGAATGAGTTTCATCATCATTGTTATCCATAGATGATTGCTCTTGCACTGTTTTTTTACCATGTCTTCGTCAGACAAAATCTCTAGCACTGTTATAGCAGAATGGATTTTGTTTGCGCCAGACTCATTTTGAGTATCTTGAGAAAACGTGATCCACAACAGCTAATCTGTATTGCGTACTTTTTATCCACATGGTATCGTTTAGATTGTTTCCCACTGTGCATCAGAGAGCTTCAAAGCGATCACGTCTTTCTCAAGAATTTTTTTTTTTTATTGCTCTTTCGCTATAACAAATGGTATCAGTTATTGATGTTCACAAAACATAACAAAGACTATTTTCTTCCATAGTCATGTACTAAGTCTAATTTTGCTAATTAGCACTGTGAATGGAGTGGCATTGAAAATTGTCGCAATAGAGAATGATCGTCGCTACAGGGAATGGTCGTTATAGAGAAATGTCGCAGAAAAGCATTTCTATGCGATTTTGAAGGGACCTTTGAACATGTCGTTATAGAGAGATTTGTCGCTATAAAGATTGTCGTTATAGAGAGCTTTGACTGTATAAGATTTCTGTCATACTCATCATTCTGTCCAGTGTGATATTTAGTTTTCAAAATATGAAAAAAAAATCAAAAAACTATATTTAGAAAAAGTCATAGCATCATTAGAAAATCTATATGAATAAAAATTATTTGGTGATCGTTCCTCACGATTTAACTCGAGAATGAAGCAACGGTTATAAAAAGTCAGTATCAGATTTGATGCGTCTTACTCTGCGTCAGGTTTTTTTTTTGTTAAAAATGAAATTTTATACCGCGAATATAGATCTCGTACAGAAACATAATGAGGAAACTTGAGTGTTAGTGTTATTGGAAATTCCTCCCATTTTCTGGTTCTCAGAAAAACGTGGCTTATCTCTAATCGCTATGGTCGTATGCACTTGGTCCACTATGACTGCATACTATTATCAGTTTTTTCTAATCAGTCAAAACAAATTTGTTCTATAACCTGGCTGTTCGCAACATAAGTGTGATCTGATAAAAGTTGAATGTAGGTTAAAAAATTCTTGATTGTTTGCTACTATTAACTCATTTATTTTTTTTATTACTTAACATATTAGGGACCGCAATGAAATCTGTAAGACATACGCCTGGGACCGCACGTTTTGGGGTAAACTTGTACGCTTCATTTGTTCGGATTCCACGAATGAGATCGTTTCCTTTGGTGTGGATGAGACGAAGGCGAGCCATCGGTAGGCCTTGGCACACCAAGGATTTAACCACAAATTGTAGAAAACACGGGTTGTTCTGTGATCCATCCGTATCAGTCGGAACGCGGAACACGAGAAAACTCGTGAGCAAAAGCCGCACACTGTTTGTCCGGAGGTCAAATATTTGATAATTTTTGATAGATAAAGTTTGATTTGCTATTTGTACAAACACTATTTTGTTTGCCACTCTTCAATTTTCAACAGACCGGTTGTATCATTTGTTCACAAGATTTTGTCTCGAATGATTATTTGAGTTACGAGAATAGTGTCGATCCACCTAGAAATGCGATGGAAATGATTATATTTGAAAATTTTTCTTAATTCTGCCATCGACGATGTCTTCTGCCGTAATCGTCAGTTTGACAGTTTGGCGTGTTTCGTTTCAGCTCCCATTTGTTGCTATTTCCACATGTTCCTATTCGAATGTTAACGAAAGGGAGCTGAAACAATCCACGTCAATACGTCAAATCGAAGGTAAGGTTGGGCACCGTGCATTAATTTATTGATTTCTTTTATTCTAAATTCTTCGTGAGTGCGACAAAGATAGCGACGAAGATGATCAAAAGAAACACTACAGAAATGCCAAAATTTGCGTTAAAAGAAAAATAACAGAAGATTAGTGTTAGGATCGATGCAGTGATCTACTAGATGGACAGAAAAGTCCCGGGATTTTTAATGAAAACAATCGTTTTTTTGGGCAAAGCTGTATTTATTTCTCATCATAGTTTCCCTCGAGGGCATTACACTTGGTATAGCTAGTTTCCAACATTTCGATTCCATTTCTGTAGTATGAAACGTCTAAGTCTTTGAAATATAGTAGAACTCCGATTATCCGCGGAATAGTCTGATAAGCTCACCGCGGATAACGCAATCAACGACTGAAAATGAGTTCCAAACACGAAAAAAATTATAGGAGGTTGTGTCCAAGATACGACCGCATTGTTGACGTAGAACTACGCTGTTATTTTATATAAGTCGCTCGTTTATACCTTCGGATATTATTCTATAATGCTGTGAAATTTTAGAAACAACTGCATAGTTGAATAATCTCTGAAATTGTTTTTTCATTGTAGAATCAGTTGACGATAATTGATTGATGATTCATCCTTTCCCTCGCAAAACAATATACTAGCTGATCTTATGTCGCAATTTTTTATCATGTCAATGCATTGAAAATTTACCTCGAACGCTGTTCCGGTAGTTTTTTTCGCAATTGACATAGACTCGGCTACAGTCGATTATATACATGTTGCACCAGCACCGTTATTCCATATCTCATAACTACATCAATATATTTTTGGCACCGCATGGAAAGAACAACAATGACAACACTTGCAAGTATCAAATATCATGCTACATGTTATTTAGGATTGCCTCGGTTGATTCGCACCTCTAGGCATTGTTCGTATAACGTAAACTAAGCGCCAAATATGCGTTTGCCATAGCAGCCATACATTGGTGGCTTGAAACTACTAGGAATATAAACACTTCTCATCATCTCTATTCTCAAAAGAAACGCTTCTGTTAATATTACTGGCCTCGAAAAAAGTTGCATTACTTTCTCATGCTCGAGATAAGCACAGCTGTCACTCTTAGTGGAGGAAGTTTTGTTACTGGCAAGCGAAACCTAATCACATACAAAATTCCAGAACGACATTTACTTTCTTCTTGGTGACTAAACAAGCAAAATAAACTCTTTTTGTTCATATCAACAACCTCGAAAACAGTAGCATTGCTTCATTATGATCAAGATTAACGCAAATGCAATCCTAGTTGAAGGCAGTTTTGCGACTGGCACGCGAACCCGAATAACTTATAACATTCCAGTACGACATTCAAAATACCGGGTATTCCCCAAATATTTTTTTGGCGCACAACCTTAACACCTGCTTCGCCATAACGTCAGTTTAATGCTTTCATGCAATGTCAAAGGCACCAACGAAGCCTTGCTTGGAAAACAGACTGAATTATGCCACACAGATTGTACTCTGCTGTAACACCAATCGATGCGAATTCGCTTATGAGTTTGTCAAGAGCGAAAGCCTTCACTCCCAGCGGGAGGAGCTTGATTTTGGTTGCTGCCTCATTAGATGATGCTTGCCTCGAAATTTTATTGCTCCTGCGTTCATTTTTTTTGCAGGGCTCGAGCCTGCTTTTCTCTTCTTCTTGCTCATCACACATTACGCGAAGCGTCTAATTTATGACGCAGAAAGAAAAACACACGATACGAATAACGCGAAAAATGAACTGAAAACACCACACGACGGTATCCAAGTTGGATTACCACTGGTGGAGTCCAACCATAGATCGAAGCGCAGCGAAAGCAAAGTGATCTAGATTGCTCAACAGTCCGATGCCGAATAAAAGTTTGCCTCAGCGAGATCCACTGTTTATACTCTAGGCAAGTATTTCCCTTCATTTTTCTACTTTTCCTTTGTTCACGGAGACTTTAAATCCTACGATTTCCCTTTCTTTGCTCGTTATTGACAGCTCTGTTCGGGAAAGCACACAAATGGACAGAACAAATGTATGGGAAAATGGAAACGCTCAAAGTTTTCATGAATTTTAACCATTTACAAACCAGGGGATTCGAATGTATAGCATATTAAACAAATCTTAGGGAATTTCCGATTCGTTTAGTATGTAAATCGCCAATGTGTGGTAATGAATCTACGTTTCATCCATTGGTACAAAACGTCGAAAGAAGTCCACTCGAAAACGTTTCAACAACGTCAAACCGGCTGTTGAATCATCAACACGCCACTGTTTTTGATCGACGGTCAGCAAACGCGGCACCCATCGCGCGGTAACTTTTCTCTTTACGATCGTTCAAAACAAGTCAGTGTACTTGTTTTACTATTCTTTGATCTGGTTAAGTATCTGCGGTGCTTGTACGGCCCATTTTGAATTCACTAAGCCACCGATGAATTGTTCTCGAAGGAGCAAAAATGGAGTAACGTTTTGTCAACTACTGTATTGATTGCTCAGGAGTTTTTCCCATCACGATATTCTTCTTTTCCAATTTTCTATACGAATGCTCAGATAGTGACACTTAAACAACTGTAGTTGGCAACTGTGTAATGTTCTATTCTCGCGTAACTTTTGAAAAGGTCCTATGTAACATTCACATCAACTCGAGGAAAATGAAGTTGAAGACTGGAACATTGGTCCGCGAATTGTTTCAAAAGGAATTGATCTTTATCACTACTTTTACCACTAACAGTCAATAATAACTCTGACAAACCTATCGTAACTGCTGTTATGTGATTTTAGTTTGAAATTGAAGCCTCCGAGCGAAAAATGTTATATTGGACGTTTTGACTGACCGCTTTGGACAAATTACGTTGCACGATGAGAATTTGAAAACAACTACTTAATAACGATCCAAATATAGGAGAAGTGTGTAATACGCACCCCCTAAGCGAGAATTGATTTATATTGACCGTGCTCTTAAAATTTAAAGTAACAACTACGTCAGTACGTATATTAGTTAACCCTCAGTCATCTGTAATTGTTCTGTATTTTAGATACTAAATAACAAAAGTGCTACGAATTTTATTTTGTAAGGTGCCCAAATTCTAAATTTCCAATCATACGGTGTTAAATGGGCCAGCAGAAGTATAATATGCCCACGAGTTGTTTCTCTCAGAGACTACAAAGCTCGGAGAAACAGCTTGTATTTATGAATGAAAGATTCCATCAATCTTTTCCCTTCATGCCCACCAGCGAAGAAAAGAAACCGTTCCTCCGGTGAGCGTATTCTCCCAGTATCCGTGCATTAATTCTGCAGTCCGCGCTCTTGTTTTCCTGCATCCTCTGAGCACATAATATAGATGTCCCATGTGAATACATGTTTTCGTTTTGAAGACATTTAATCTTGTGAAAACAATTGTTTATGTGTTTTACCGAACATAATTTAGAAATATCGTGATGGTTTGCTCATTTTTGTTCATTATGATTACATTTAAAGACATTTAGTCGTGCCATGCAGAGATATTTGAAAAAATCATCTGGCATCCCTCACATACAAGCTATTTCTCTCGTGAGATTGTGATATTGTGATATTGTAAAGGATATTAAATAAGAAATTTTGGCGGTTTATTTGAACCCCTATGTGGTTTGACGTAGGATCTATAGTGAAAAACGTACTTTTTCGTTTATTTCACGCCATCATCAATAGATCCGAGATAAAAATTAGAAAAAAATACTGAATGTACATCTTACCACGGTGTATCAAGAAAAAATTATCAAAAAAAATTTCATCAAAAATTTTCGTACTAAAAAAAATATTTAAATTCTGAAAAAATTTTTTTGGGATTTAGAGATTCAGTACTACTCTAATTCATATTTAAATGTGCTCTTACGGCTTTTCTAGATTGATAAATATCTTCAAACTGTTTTTTTTTTCAAATATCTAATAATAAAAATAAAATTAAAAAAAATACACAGTACAAAAAATGTTATAGATTTTCTGGCAAAAAAAAAAATATAAAAATATAATAACCATACGCAGTGTGTTACCGGGTTTAAACTATATTCTAGCAACCAAGACTGCTAATTAAGGGGTTTGTACCAGAGTTTGGAAGCATTTGATTGCAATAATCCGCTGAATTCGAACCGAAAATCACAGTCTAGAAAGTTGGTTTCTTCTACACGATAATGCGCCGAGTTACACTGATCGTGCGTCAATATTTGTTCAGAAGAAATCATTCTCCGATAAAAAATACTCTGAATAATAAAGTTAATACCTATTAAAATAGTTTGTTTTTCGGCTTGGACAAATATTGCAAAACCGGTGAAAGTCTATTTGGAAATACTGACACGGGACTCCATTCGCCGTATTCGCCAGACATAGTCCCTTCCTATTATAACTTCGACAATCAATGAGTGAAATGCATGTTAGCATACTACTAGCAACGGCTTTGTTTCACGCCAAATAGGCTATTTCGAAAGTAAAAACATTGATGTAATTTAAATTAAAATGTTCCATAAAACAACCTTGGAGAGCATGACATGGGAGAATATCTTCAAAAAAAAATCAGACGGAGGGTGAAGGGTGTGAACGAAAACAGAAAGCTAATCATTCTAGTCTCAAAATCGATAGCAAGTCGATCTCTGCAACATCTCAAATGGGTTGAGGCCCACTGGAAAATTACCCAGTACAGACAAATTATACAATTAACTGAACCACTCGGTGAAATTGAACCACTGACTACTAGCTACTATCATCTCCTCAGGTAGCTTCAAGTTCGTTGGACACACCACAATACATCATTGTCTGACCCACGGAAACATAGTGGGCTAATTTGACCAGTTATTCAATAAGGTGAACGAAGCCGTAGTTTTGATCCGCCAATGTTATGGACCACTTGTAAATATGCAAACATGCAAGAATTGATATTCTGGAAATAAAAAATAAAAGGATAACGCTCAGGCTGCCCGGTACGGTATGATTCAAGTCAATCAATGAGATCTTTAGCCAGAAGATATTGATGTTAAGCTTCCACTATAGATAGATAGTGGAAAAAGATAATCGGAAATTTGAAATAGATATCCCTCAAACTTACGTCTTATAACTAACGAATCAGGGTCCTCAAAATTTGGATGAACAAGCTATAATTAAAATCTATATGAACTATGTGAATCCATGCAAAAAATCTAGGAAAATAAATCACTTTGTTCAAAAAATGATAAAAAATTAATTTATAATTAAAATTTTAATAAATAAAAAAAAAACTGTTTGAAAAACAATCCACCGCACTCGGTTTCCACTTCAATGCAAAATGCAGATATTTCAATAAAGTGCAAGGTATAGTGTTTCTGAACAAAAAAAAAAACTCCAAAAAGTAGTAAATTTAGGTGCCAACTCACAGGCGAATGCCATGGCAGAACAACAAAAAATGTTCCCAAAACAATGCGCACTCAAATTACACGGTTAAGGCAAATTAATTGGTGACACGCTACCATAGCCCCCGCTCTACCGCCTGATATCACTTTGTTCTCGTTTGTTGTGGGTTTACACTCACAATTATTTGATTTATATTGCATGTGATATGCAATAGTCGTGCTGCTTTCGCTTCCCCCCAACACTTATTGTTACGAACGCGTTTACACCTCCGGCGTAAACGGATGGCTGCTGCTCACTTTTGCTGGCAACACGATCGTTAACGCTGGTTTTACAATTTCATTAATGGTTGGAAAATGTTTTCCACTTGTTGTTAGCACGCATAGGAGAGGCGAGGGGCGGAAGTTTGCCGTGAGATGACGTGATTAAATCTTCCCCACACTCGCGGCGGGAATCAAGTTGCCAAAAGCTGTCCGACTGGAGGCCGTACAAGTAAGGATGTAGTTTGCAAATTGTTTTTTGTTCGATGCTTAATTTTTACACAAATACTGTCCCAAAAACCAAGCATATCAACAAACTGCTCCTACCTGGCGGGTAATGTGAACACACCGCCATGGAATATGGAAGATGGGTTTGTTCGTATGCCATAGTTGAAGTTTTTTCCGCGCGTATTTTTTTTCCGCTGTCTGTTTGCTCTGGCGAGCAAAATTTTTGCTCGGCGCGTTTATCTCTGCATTACGTTACATTATTCATTAATGCAAATATACTCATACTGATTGTTTACTCGGTAAGTCAACAGCAAGGATAAGTTGTTTTTAATTATTGAAACTGGTTATTATTTGCTGTGTGTTTGTTCCATTATTGCTAGAGGGAGCATACTTATCATTTGCGCGAAATAACACTGGCACTCGTATCCAAAATATTTTTGTTTTGCTTTTTGTAGTATGAATCATACCTGAAATGAAAAAGAGAAGATGACACAGCTTTAGTTTTTGCGCAAGAATGGGACTTTTCTTTTTAAGTTAATTGAATTTTTTAAACGAAAAACATATGGGTTACTTACGACAAGAAACATTTTAGAAATCAATTGCGTTAAGTCATATCCATCCTTATAAAGTCCTGTGATTGAATTTCTATGATCACAAATGTATTTTTCTAGATTTTACTGACTGAATGTGATTACTAGGAAGACACATTTGGGATTTTCAATATCATACGAAGCCGTATTGTGAGAGAAAATTTAACGCGTTATTTATGTTAAATAATAATAATGATAATAATATGAGGCGATTTTTAGGAGTATTGTTTTACACACAAAAACTGCAAAAAATCTATGGTTTTTTCATTTAAGCCGATAAATTGGTGTCTGCTATTTACTTTTTGTATGGGCACCTTACACCATCAAAATAATTGACAATAAGTGTCTTCAATATAGTTACATCTAGGCTTTCAACATCCGATCTAACCTCAATCAATATTTTGCCACCTTACATGGTCAATATCGCCCTCAACCCGAGACAACGAAAGTATCCGCGATGGCTAGTGGCGACATGCGAGTTTGGGATCCAAACTATTCTCCATCAGATTAAGAGGCTAAAGGTCAATTTTAAATTGGTAAAATTTGAATGAGAATGTCTACTTGGTATTATTTAATTAGTTGAAGCGCGTAGTCCTAACTCTAACTTATCCTATTTCCTCTGAATTTTTATGATATTCCTACTAAAATTTATTATTATAATATAACGTCAATTTCAGACACAATTTTTGTGTGGGATTTTCTCACCACTTGCAGAAAAAAAGTGATTTGCATTCACATAGAATACTAGTTCGATTCGGAAAAGTTAATTTTCATTCATAATTTACACTTTAACACTCGTTTTTCTTTCTCAAAAACACATCATAATACTCGCTTCACAAATACACACTGTTCCTTTCAGTTTCAGAGATGCCAGTATTTTTAGTTGGCGAAAATATATGCAAGTTATATTATCTACATGCAAATGTTTTTATTCCATAAATAAGACTATGATAGTAGAACCCCAATTATCTGCGAGCGGGTGATCCACCGTGCGGATTATTCGCGACTGCGAGTTCCATAGTAAATCAATAGGCCTTTCCGGAATTTAATAGTGAGTGGTAGGCCCATGATTTTTTGTTGTGGTCATGGCTTTTACATTATTTAGCCACGACCTTATAGATGGATAGTTTAATAATTTCTGTATTGATAAAACATAGTTTTTATGTTGAAACATCTTTTTTCGTGTTTGTTATTCTTTTTTGCGCCTTCGTCCTGGGTCATCCGCGATTTTCGTTATTCGCAATGAGTTTACCCGACTATTCCGCGGATAATCGGGATTCTACTGTAACTTGAATTAACACGTGATGTTTTTTCACCTGTGATTTTCCCAGATCTCATTCTCCAAATTTTAAAGCGGAGTGTGAATAAACACACAACTCAGTCTAAAGTGGCTGCCCCGTTCGCTAGCGCAAAGAATGACCGAGTTCAACGTTAAAACATTTCTAAGACGTTGTTAATTTTCATTCACTCTCTCACCATCACATTGTCAGTTTTGATTTGTATCATGAAAAGTCCCGTATTTTGCTACTTAAAGTACCGTAATTTACATTTAATGCGACATTTTTCTAATTGGACAGACCTGTAATGTGATACGTTTAATTGTACATTTTTACCTCTAATTGGACGTTTTTGTAAACATCGAGTTCGGGGCCCAAATTATGACTCCACATTGAAATTCGCCACCAGACGTCGACATTGTACCACTCTCATCGTCAATGTCCAATTACAGGTCAAAATCGCCTCCAATGCGACACTGAGTGGTTCCTCGGCATGTCGCATTAAATGTAAATTATTGTATCAGTTTTCTAAACCAAAAGTTTTCCATTATGATTCCTACAATTTCAGAAGGTTATAAATTTTAATTGCAATCGCAAAAAAGACTAACAAAAATTAAATCTCCGCTTGCAAATCTGGCAACTCAGTCTGGAAGTCCGTGAGATAAAACGTCAACATAATGCATCCATATGAAATGTCACGATATTGATGCCCGAAAATCAGAAAATCCGGATTTCTGCTTTGTCGGCCATGTTCAGCTGCCATTATGCTCTCAAATGTCATCACTTTATTGACAAAAGTTGACCGTGTAAGGTCCGCTGTAGATAGCTTCATACAGATGCTGATGAATTGTTTCATGTGCCTTATGGCGTGCTGTCTTGTAGCAAATGTTTAATTTAGGACCTAACTACGAATTTAACGAAATTGCTGACAATATGAAAGAAAACTTTTCATGTTTAACCACCACCAGAAAAGAATCAATCGATGATCGATGTTGATCATTAAAAAATATAAACAAATTCATAGTTAACCCACTGGTCAAAAATCACAAATCAGGCTATATCTTAAGTGAGGAGAGCAAAGAGATAGTTTTAAAATTTTTTGAAGGATGTAAACCATGCCATGTCTGAACAAAAAAATTATGTAAGCTGTTATGCAAGCTGTTACAAAACTGCGTCTGATTATTTATAGAGAAGCATACGAACGTTTCAAAGAAATTCACTGCAATGTGATAATTGAAATTGTAAAAATAAGAGATGTTTTGATATTTTTTTAATGTTTTTTTTTATATTTCCAAAGGGTCTGCCTGGGTAAGAGAGTAAAAAGTGCCTCCAAACCAAATCACCAGCTGTATGGAAAATATTGTACAGGGTACTAAATAAAACATTTTTGCAGTAGTACTCTATATTTGAGTCCTTATATGGTATACCATAGGATCTATGGTGAAAAATGCACCTTTTCGTTTTATTCACGCCATTCTTAATAGCTTACATACAAAAATATGGAAAAAAAATTCTGAAGGTACATCTTAGTAAGGTGTATTGATCAATATTTTTAAACATTTTTTTCATCCAAAAATCAAATATTAAAAAAAATGAATTAATTTTTATTTTTTCATTCAGTACTACTCTAGTTTGTACTCAAATTTATTCTAACGACTGTTTTAGGTATATGTGTTTTTTCTAGAATTTTTAGAGTGTTTTTCGCGGTATAAAAAAAATACAATCAACTCTCCGTAACTCGATATCCAAAGGGACCATTTTTTCACAATTTTTTTTTATGTAATAAATTGTCATATATTAGGGTAAGTGTCCCAATTATGGTATGAATTTGATTTTTTTTATTCATTCCGTTAAGGTGAAAAAACACCTTTCTCATATAAAAAAATATTTTTCCTTTTTTACTTGATTGTTTCTATCAATTAAATTAAAGCTCTCTAACACCTTTACAATTTGTTCTTCGACTCCCAACTTCTATCTCTCTTAATTTCGCCGCAATATCGATATAGACAATTCCTGATGAAAATTCAATCAAAATTTTCAAAAATCGCGATTTTTAACCCACTGCACTCATAAAAGCCACTTAAATTTCGCATTATTGTTGAAAGGTAATTTTTTTTCTGAAATTATTCATATTTGAATTATAAAAAAAAAATTCAAATTGAATACAATCGAGTCCTAAATTTTACATAATCGAATCATATATAACCGAGTCCGCATGAGGAACTAGGTTAACAATGAAACTATTGATTAAGTATGTCATTCAAACTAAATTGTAACGATCACGCAGGAACTGTTCAATCACAAAGAAATGTTCGAATAGTTTCACAGGAACCTTTTCAGTTGATTTCAATATTCTGGACATATTTTTCAGGTTTGATTTAACGTTCGAAGATGTCATTTCGACACAGTCATCTGAACCTTCCTGAATATTCTCCATCTCAATAGAACTACTATCTTCAGCGTTTTTCCCAGTTTTTTCGACACTTTCCAGTATATTGGTATCTGGCATCAGATTACAGCAAATCACGTTTTGTTCCCTTTTGCACTAATTATTGAGAGACATTGTGCAATCGAACGGTATTGTACTGTCGACATTAGCAAGCTCACGACGCATTAATTATGCCAGCGGAATATCACCATCATCATTGAAGGAAAATTCGGCTTCCTGAAGCAATTTGAAATAGTTGCAGATTCAACCTTATTTATTTTAGAGAGTGAAAGTATTTCAATTGCATCCAATACCGGTA
Organism: Toxorhynchites rutilus septentrionalis; assembly: GCF_029784135.1. Classification (NCBI taxonomy): domain Eukaryota; kingdom Metazoa; phylum Arthropoda; class Insecta; order Diptera; family Culicidae; genus Toxorhynchites; species Toxorhynchites rutilus. Next base: position 227,948,720 of record NC_073745.1, on the reverse strand, counting down.
TAACTGAGTGCATTAAAATACAGTAAGAATGTTGAATAACATGAAGGTTGAAAAGGACAAATATCCTCCATTTCTTGCAATCCTCGTTTAACTAATCGAACTAATTAATCGAAGATGGCGATAGTACTGATTTAGGTTCTTCATTATGTCGAAGTCTAGCTGCTGAGCTGCGGAAGTAAAGATTTGTGGAAAATTTGTAAACTTATCGGTTTGAGCTTTGGTCGGAGAGATTTTGGGTGCGCTGTATAGTTATCAACAAACATGACCACCTTTGAGAAGAAATAGATGATACATTACCATTACACATAATTCCAGAAATAACACCTTTCTATTTCCATTGGAAAATGTTTTGTAAATTGCATGATCCATTCCTCAAAAAGCATTAAAACCATCCAGACCTTGGTGTTGCTCTCGTAAATCACTGGTAATGACTTCTTATTGAAACATCGTGGGTTTTTACTCTTTCTATTGATCAGCAACGGTAGTTTATCGCTCCCGTCCATGTTGGTTTAAAGTTGAGAATTCCCAGTTTCTGGACAAATTCGCAAGCCATATCCCGAAGAATAGAACCTGTGAGAGGTTAATTTTCTCTTCGGCTTGATAAGACAAAAATCAATTGACCGCTCCAGCTTTTCGATTCCCACCAACCTTATATGCTTTTGATCTAGATTCAATTTTCTATCCCGATTCCATTTTTACTTTAGTTTGAATAGTGTTGATACCGTACTTTGCACAATATTGAAATTATTTGCAGCTTCAGACCCCTGGCGTGAGATAAACGAAAAAGTACGTTTTTCACTATAGATCCTATGTTAAACCACATAGGGGTTCAAATAAACCGCCAAAATTTCTTATTTTATATCCTATACAATATTTTCCATGCAGCTGGTGATTTGGTTTGGGGGCACTTTTTACTCCCTTACCCGGCCAGGCCCTTTATTGAACGATTTTTCCGTCCAAAAGTCAATGTGGAAACAATGAAGATAATTCCGTTAGTGCTTCTGAGCCCTACTTTGTTCAATCTTACAACGAAAAAGTATGGAGTGAAATATTACTGATATCCGGAAGCATGTGGGGGAAGTCATGTTGAAGAAATTGGACCGTCCCCTTTCATTTTGTTCGTTTTGTTATCATCTTGCCCTCGCATGCACACACATTCACACGGTGTGTAACGAACCTAGTTTCTGCTCTCCTGCATGATCTTTGCAAACGCAAAAGTTTAGTTGGCATATGAGTTATTATGGAAAAATTAAAATCCCCCGAGAACCGGGAAGATCCGGAAGTTTTTACATATTTTTACCCGTTTTTCTTCGCCAGGTTCATTTTCAGTTCGATGAAGATCGTAAAACTTTTCCATCATTAATAGACTCGAGGTACGCGGAGAGCGCTCTGACGGTCTGAATGAACTCTACAGGGAATGAAGTAACCACACTTTTCTTTTGTTTTCGTAATGTTGTTTCGTGTTACTTGTCCTTATTGATGATGGAGAAGGAATTAAACTCTAATGGGTCTTCATAATTTGGCACAAAGGTTGAGCGAGCTCTTTTGAAAAACAATTCAAAATCGTTTGCGATTAGTTGTAGGGCAATAGCTTGAAACTGAGCAATAGGAAGTTACTTTATGTTTCTGTTCGATTATTTAATCACAGTTTACCATCCCATTAAACCCGTTCGAAGAATCCAATTACTGGCGGTCCTGATCAATGAAAACGGAACGGAAGCAGCAAACCGAAAATGTGACCCGCTCTAGTCCGTACGGAGCTTAGCCCGACTCTTGCAAAATAATTAATAATCCCCACCGTCTCTTGCCGTGGGACTTCAAACTCACTTCACCTGCAGCGACGAGTGGCAGTAAAAATAATGTGAGACGAAGAAAATTACATTTCTTTCCTCCCTCCTATCCCTTCCGTGACCTTCAGCAGCCCCAGCATCAAAGCGGGGCAGAGAGAGAGAAAGAAAGGGAAGCCGATTTATTGGGTAATTAATATTATTTTCCTATTTTCGCCAAATCACCGTCGAATTCTTAATGTTTCCCGACTGTGTGCGGTCTCTCCATACACATATAACTGCTCGCCAGATGGGGCCTATTATGCTCCGCAGCCCCGCTTCGGATGGGGGAGGAAGATTGAGACTTTTAAGTCCCCAGAGGGAGCTCCCGACTGGGTTATTTAAATTCCAATTTTTCTCTGCAAAACACGGTTGCACACACCTTCACGTCTCCAGAAGCCGGGAGAACAGAAGAAGGAATATATATTTTTCAATTAAAATTTCATTTATTTTTAATTAATTTCGAATGCTTTGGTACTTGTGCTCCAAAAAACCGCCATCGAAGTGGGAAAGTTAGACAGACCCTCGGCAGGCGTGCTGTTTCCCGGAAGAGTATCAACTTGGAACGGTTTTAGCTCACAAGTAATCATTTTCATCGCTCTTGGAGCAGTCCTGGTACCTGGTGAGGCAATTTTGGTAAGTAAATGCTTTTCTCTCTGGCCTCTTGTCATCGCAAAAAAGAACCAAAAAAACCCAAGTGTTCAACTTCCTCGCATGAAACGTTAGACTGAGATATGCGTCACTGAAGCACAAAGGCAATTTTCTGAACGTCATCTGGGAAGAAGGGAACTCAAGAGATGCTGTGCGGGAGCAATAACAACTTCGTATGTGCCACAATGAGTTTTCGACCTCCCAAACAATTCACGTCGTTATTGTCGTCAACATAGCCACCATGTTGTGCAGGTGGAATCGGTTTGGCGTGTGACCTAGCATGCTCGAGTGAACGAGGCATATGTATAGCCTAGCTATCAGAATTCATTCACTTCTCCAAGTGTCAAATACAAGGAAGAACAAAATTATTTAAATATACAAAATTTTCGTTAACTGTCCAAACAACGTGATCCAATCGCAGGTATGCCTCCAATACCATTTTCCTTATTGTTCAAACATTTCCTATCAGCAATGTGCGTTCCATCAGAGCCATTTTCGCCCGAACATGCAACCCCTAGATGTAATGTTACGGTTATGTTTCGCTGCGGTGAGTACGTATGTTATGTTGGTTGGGTTTTCCTCCGATGATTTAGATCTCAAAACGTAAGCTGACCGAACCAGACAAACCCCGAAAGCTGGGAACATGCCTGACAAAGCGATAACAACCGAAAAACGTACTCGAAACGGTCAGGGTTATGCTGCTTGCTCTGTGTTCTTCTGCTTCTGCTGCTTCTATCGCCAGAGGCATTCCTTGTGCAATTTTCATCTTCCACTTTAGAACCATTACGAAAGAGACCCTGGCATCTCACACAAGTGGGGCTTCGTGTGAAAAGTGGTGCTGATGGGTTTCAAAGCGAGGAAGGCTTCTATCAATGGACCAGGCTTTGTGTAAGGCGAAAATAGACGTGACACACGAGAAAGAGAGAGCGAGAGAGTGGGTGGTGTGTTGTGTGCAAATGGCAGATGTCACAATAATATGAAACGCTGAGTGGCCAGATTAAAATTTATTCTCCCGATTTCAGAGCACTCCAACACGCTAGTGTTCGTTCGTAATGCAGTGCAAATTGGAAAATATACTTTAGTGCACAGTTTTAAACGATCCGAAAGGTGTTTCACGCTATTTATTATTTTGAATGTCTGTTTTCGAGGTACGATTAGATCTGACATATCGCTCCGCGAAAACGCCAAAACGCCGCCAAAACGAAAACATCATTTTTATGGACATTTTTTGTGCTTTGTACTGATTTTTTGAAAATATATTATCGTCTTATGGGGCTGTTTTGGACACTTTCCCTCAGGTTTTTTGCTTTGCAATATTATAACAACCGTTCTGATCGGTGTATTTTAAATATTTTCAATGTCGATATGTATGAAACATTGTTACCTCTCACTCAATAGACTAGCCAGAAGCGCTAATCCCAAATGCCCTCGATCCCTGGTCTAAGCCGCGGAGACCATTGAGGGTGGGCTCTCAAGACCTCTTTTCGCTGGCTAGCTCAAGCTTGAAACACGAAGGCTCAAGGTCGGCATATTACACATCCGTGCACAAATCAAGGAATCAGTTCGCAATTAAATACACACTAGACATTTCTTTTTTCCAATTTTTATTAACTTACAGTGTTCGTGTTCGGCCGGCCGGCAAGAGTCGAGCGAAGGACACTTTTGACGGTGTTGGCGACCGTCGTCGCAAGCTGGGTACCAGAGCTGTGTTGCGCGTAGAGTTTCCAACGAGTTGGCGACTCAACTTCAAGTCTCTCGTTGACCGCTGGCTTAATGATGACACCAATTGTTGCCAATCACTGGGTCTAATTCTTCTAATATATATCCTCTTTACCTAATTTTTCGGTCCGCTCTGTATGAACTGCAGTTTCCAAGTGCTTTCAATTTAATTTGAATTAGAAAAGTATGGTCACTTTTCTATGACCATTGTGCCTTGGATAAAGAGCTTTTATTATAGACCCAGTAGTGCTTTCCTTTTTCCCAAGTTTTTATGTCGTATGTCTCTTCTCGAAACTTATACATGTGTATTTCAGCTATTGTGGTTTTATGGTATATCGCTCAACTCCAGGTTTGTGTATTTGGTGTGTATATATGTGTGCGTGTGATTATAGTTAACTTATGTCCTAGAGTAATTCTAATATTTTACATTCTAATTTAAACCTACATATATTTATTTATTTGTATAAACTAATTTATTTATTTTCTTAAAACTACTTGATTCCTAAACTGTAGCAATATCTATACTCAACATAAAATGAATACGTATTGAATGGCGTTAACGCCCTATGGAACTTTTGCCGTCTCAAAGTATGCATTAACTAGCGTCATTTATTAATACTTAACTGAGATTTCTTAAGCCAAATAACATGCCTTGAATGTATTCCAAAGGGCAAGCTCTTATGTTACTTATATTACTGAGCCTGTAAAAATAAAATAATTAATAAAAAAAAGGCTAAAAATAGTGTACGTGTACGTAATATTTTTCTTATCTATCTTCTATCTATCTATCTATATATATAAAAATGGAGTGATGTCTGTCTGTCTGTCTGATTCTTATAGACTCGGAAACTACTGAACCGATCGACATGAACATTGGTATGTAGGGGTTTTTGGGGCCGGGGAAGGTTTCCGTGATATTTTGAGACCCCTCCCCCCTCTCTAAGGGGGGGCTGCCATACAAATGAAGCACAAATTTCTGCATTACTCGGAAATTAACCAAGCAAACGAAACCAAAGTTGGCATGTGAAAGTTTTAGGGTGCAATAAATGTTTCTATGATGGTTAGACAGTCCTTCCCCCTCTCTTAGAGGGGCTGCCGTACAAATGAAACACAAATTTTTGCATTACCCGAGAATTAATCAAGCAAATTAAACCAAATTAGGCATATGGAAACTTTAGGGTGCAATGAATGTTTCTATGGTGGTTAGATACCTCTCCCCCCTCTCTTAGGGGTGGCTGCCATACAAATAAAACACAAATTTCTGCATTACTCGAGAATTAATCAAGTAAATGGGCGGGACGAAGTTTGCCGGGTTAGCTAGTATATATATATATATATATATATATATATATATATATATATATATATATATATATATATATATATATATATATATATATATATATATATATATATATATATATATATATATATATATATATATATATATATATATATATATATATATATATATATATATATTTCCTATACATATATGCATATATATATATATATATATATATATATATATATATATATATATATATATACTACATTTCATACTACATCTACATTTGAGTGTTTCCTAATAGATGCATATAAGCGAACAATCACATCAGTAGTAAAATTAAAATAACATTGGTTCTTAGCATTAAAACTCCCCGGATCGATGTCGAATTATTCCACATACTCAAAATTTACTAATACCGAAGACACTCCACCATCTCTGTGCGATTGATCGTGATATCGGTAAATCATGTTACTAAAATTATCAACATTGCAGATTGCCTTTACAAATTTAATTATTTGAAAAAAACACGAACCTGCTGTTCTTATCATATTCCAGAGTATTCAGGAAAAAAGTACAATCTGTCCAATTTCTATAAAACCACTCTGATTTTATTTCGTTGCAACATAAACAGTTAGAATTTCAACAAGATACATTTATACATTGTTGATTACTTAGAATAAAGTATATTTTACGTCAATTTCGTTCAAAAAAGTTTTTTGTTTATTTATTGTGCTTAAATATTAAATATGATTTAAGCTGTCCAGTTTCTATAAGACCATTTCAAAATTCATAGGTATTATTATTGAAAAATTCGAAACGACCTTATATAACTTATGATAACCTGGAAAATTCGTGTTGAAATACTATTTTCCAATGCTGCTGCTGCTGAACGAATTTCTCGATATTATTCCATGTTTCCGAAATTGCGACCTTGAGCCCTTCAATAGTGGTGTACCACTTTCCCTCAGTGTAGATTCTGCGTACAAGGATCTCCCTAATGTTTTCAACAGAATTGAAGTCTGGAGAGGGAACCGGCCAGTCCAAAAATAAAGGTTTTGGTCCTTAATCCATTGCTTAGTTTCCTTGATGGTATGAATTGTAGCATTGTTTTGTTGGAATGGAATTTGTTTGTGACGATTTCCAAAACGGTAGAAGAGAGGATTCCAGAACATGTATCTAATCCTTGAATGATGCGAAACCTATCTTGAGCTTTCCGGTTGCACAGAATCCCGCCCGAACCATGCACGAGCCTCCACCAAAAACTCCTGGTTGAAGAATACTATTCCTTCTTCCGTAAATCACGCCAGTACCCGTTGAAACCATCAGGACCATCCAAATTAAACTTTTTTTCGTCAGTGAAGATAGCCTATACATTGAAGAACTTTTCGTTATGGTATATAGAAAAATGTAATCTTTTGGAAACATTCTTTGTCACCACACACCATGTCCCACTGACGGTTCCTGCGAGCTTTGGAAAAACACAGACGTCTTCCGATGTGGGATGGTGTAAGATGAGGTGCTTCAACCTTTTAAGCCCTCTTTATGTGAAGATTTTTCACCAAAACTTGACGAATTGTCACCCGAGTAACATTTAAATTGAAATATTGCTTTATTTGAATAAGCGATTTTGAGGTATTCGAAGCTGTTCTAGCTGTTTCCCGCTTACCCCGATCAGAGAGCTTCGATTTACGTGGAGCTCTCTCCTTCTTACCGTATCTTTAAGAAGTCGCCAAATAATTGAGCACTTGATAGAATCATCCAATCCGGCGAGCAATTTCGCTGATATCAACATTTTCTTGGTGAAATGCATCGATTTGTCTTCCTTCTCTCTCCGTGAGCACTTTTCGTTTCGGAATTTTCCAGATTTATTGATCAAAACAACTAAAACAACGTCACTTGAGAAATACAAAAACATTCGTTCACGCTCACTTGCACACACACATATGAAAATCATGCCATGTATGGTAGTCACCAATACCAACACACTAGAAAATAAATTGAAGCATTATTTGTTTACAATGACATAAAGCAGCAAGATCAACACCTGGTCTTATAGAAGTTGGACGGAGTGTACTATCATAGACTCGCCACAGATCCAGAGCACCTTTTGCAGACATTTCACTAAATTTCTTCCAAACCTTTTGGATTTTATCCAATTACAACTGAAACTACCGACGGAGACGTTTTGACTATTATCGGAAATGTAAATACTAACGCTACAGACAGAGCAACCTGGTGATTACGTCTAGCTATGCGATCAAATGTTCATTGAAACGATTGATTGTCCGCATAAATAGATGCAAGCGTTTTCCAAATGGAAAAAAAAAGTTTTAATCCGCAAAATCTCCTAGGCCCTGTTTTTGCCAATAATATCCTTCAACTGGACAGATTATTTAATTGGAAATTTGCACGGTTACGCTTGCAGGCAAAAAAAAAAAGCAACAAAACTGCGTTTTCCCAACACTAACGGTGTTGGTAATTACGTCTCCTATGCAAAAATGGACAGTATATATGATACCGCTAGGGTACCGATAAATTTAATACCGATTAAGGTGTTAAATTATTTCCAAATAATTTGTTGTATTTTTTTCTTAAGTATGGCTTCAAAAATTCAAATAACCCCAAATTTTAACCCCCACCCGCAATTAAAAATGCGTAATTGCGATCGATTTTAGTATTTCTGTATAAACAATATTCAAATAATATAGCCGTAGTATGTTTTTCAAACAGAACGAATTTATTTCCGTTGTTAAATGACAGAACTTTCATCCACACATTTGCAAGTAACCTCAACTCATCTAAAGCCAAGTGCATCATTAGCGAGCAGAAAACCATCTTGAACTAGCACAATGAGTTATTGAAATCCTTCAAATCACACATGCTCGCATTTCAAAATGACCATCACGTTATTGTCATCAAGCTTGATAAAACATCAGTTGGAGTACATATGGATAGCCCGCAGAGACCACAGCGACGCGAAAAATTGTGATTCGAAGAAAAAACAATAATCTGAAATTCATCGCATTCAAACACAAGAGATTATGCTCGATGGATTTTCATATGCATAATATGATGATTCGACTTGGTCAAGACAATGTCATTTCACGATGGCGTTAACTGTGCCAACAATTTATGGTCGATATGTACCCGAAGGTAGAGAGCGAATGACTGCGGTTCCTAATCAACAACAGCGACGTGAGGAAGAGTGTGAGATGCTATCATGAGCAACACTGACACAGCCTTGCCTTTGTTATCGCAAGGCAAGAACGTAATGCGTTGTCATGACATTACAGCGCGTGTGTTCAAACAAAAAATGAAGTCCGGTCGGATACGATCCCACACATTGCCGGATGTATTCGATTGAATGGCAGGAGCAAGGATTACCTCATACACACATTTTTAGTTTGGTTATTCTATTTTGTCAACACGCTGTGGAAATCGATAGTGTGATTTCCTCAGTTATTCCAAATCCGTCTACAGATCAGCTACTCACCAGTATTCTGAAATCCGATCAAGTCAGAATTACTCGAACGGATCGCAATTTTGCATTCTGTAATCCTTCTGACTAAAGCCTAATCGTGTTGTACAAATGTGGCAACCTTGACATGCATAGACGATATTGAGCTTCGTGTTCCATCTCTGTGAAACCAAAATGGCCATGGATATTCTGGTGGAACAAATTTGATTTAAAAACAAAACATTATAATCGTGAAAATTTGCTCTACCGTATCAAATATGTGTTCTATGTAACAGACTAACACAATCTCTGCAAGTGGGGAAAAACCATGAACGAAAATTGTGTTTAATGATGATCCTTTATTACGGATAAAATTGCAAATAAAATTCATAAAATTTATTTATAAAAGTTAATTGAATAACGATGGGTACCGTAATTTTTTGGCAGCATAAAAATCTTTCACACTTTCGTTAAAATCTTTACATGCATTCTATTTATCGATAAAATTCGGTCAGTTTCGTAGATCGTTGAAACATTCAAACACGATTACAATAAAGTAGTAATTTTTGGTTTTAGGGTACGAGAAATATTTCTATGATGGTATGACACCCTCCATCTCCTCTGGAATGGAGGGGGGGTCCCATAAAAATATTACAAATATTTCAACCAAAAATATTCCAACCAAACATGACAATTGAAAATTTTCGGAAAACTCTGAAGGAAAAAGGGAAAATTCGGAAAATTAAATTCCCATATGTTCTACAATTACATAGTGACAAGTGCTGTTACTTCATTTGATGTTTGCGCTAGCGAAATTGATATTGTAACTTGCATTTATGTACAACATGTTTTCTTGTTTAGGTTTCATAAAAAAAGTTTAGCTGACTCTCAATTTTCCTCTTAAATCAGTAAATTCAACAGCACGGACTGTGTCAAAAAAATTATTCATTTTTGAGGCATGTTTCGACTCATTATGTCATTTCAGAATCATTATCCTTCATTACAGCAACTGCTTCGCTACAAATCAATCGGTTTATTATTTTATTAACTTAAAAAGTACATCTCGGACAATTCCTCATAAGAAACTCAATTTTCGACAGCCGGAGTCTGAACGAGTGCACGTCCACTAACCAAGTGAACGATAGTGGGTTCAATACCAGAACCTCAATTGATTAATTGGCCTTTTTCAAGGCTAGATGTGAATGAACTCTGTAGTTTAAAGCTTCTTTGGCAAAAAAAAGTCAAACAGACGAATTGATGTTACAGAACAAAACCAAAATCGTAAAAAAATCTTGTGAGTGCTAACGATAACATATGTAGGAAGTTTGAATTAGCATAGAAAAAGTGGGAAAGAAAACTGAAAATGAGCATCTCGGATGCACATGGTTAAAATTAATTCTTGCAAAGTTATTTTTACTTAGTTGTAAACTCGAGTCGACCGCGATTAATCGATTTGCTGCATTATTGACATTAGAATTAAGGACAAATGTTTATACATACTGTCAACAATACAGTTAGAAGTTTAGCTCCCCTAAACTTATGTAACTGAGCCTGTAAAAATAAATGATTTGAAAAAAAATGCATGGAGAAATTTTTAACTATTTTCATCACCAAAAAAGAAAATATTTTTTACCATCTTCCGAATGAGAATGAGAATGAATGAGAAAGCAGTTGAAGTTCGCAGGCGTAAAAAAGTAGGAAGACGACCAGATAGATCTGGTGTTGGTTCCTTATAGAAAAAAGAGCTGAATTAAAGCAGGGAGGTGACCAACTAGTTATAACTTGAATTAACTTTAATTTATAGTGCTTTCTTGAAATGATATAGTATTTCCAATCTAATATTAGAAAAATTTGTTCTCCGAAGCTCTGTCTTTTTTCCTGAGTAACAGTTATTCATAAAAAAAATCATCAGCAGACATAACTTGCACTTGTTGGGGACATTTGCTCAAGTTTTCACGTTCGAGTCAATAAGTAAGCATCCTTGATACAATTTCCTAGCGCGTGTATTGGGTACTAATTTCTGCTACTGCATCCAGTACCTTCATGCAGATCCTCTGGGCGGGGCTTCTGTAGAATGTATTTTAAGGCAATATCGCAATCCGAGCATCCTTGTGTGTTATTCTGATGGAAGACAAGGGAGGTTTTACTTCAGTGTGTAGAATGGCTGGCAGAGAAAATACAGTGTTGTTTACAAGACGTGTAGTTTTCTATTTATAATTATAGACAAGAAATGCCCCAATAATCCCAGGACATTACACCTTGGTTTACTCTAACTGCTCTCAATACCTTTCAAAGCTGCTGCCGATAGTAAGTTCCCCTACGATACCATGTATTTCGACCCATTCGAATGATAATATTCCGTTGACGGAAATATTTGAGGACGTTACGCACGGTTGATTCAACCATTTGAACAATTTTGCAAATTTTGAAAGCGAACATGCCGAAATTTCTTCGTGGATGTCTATAATTAATTTCCTTTTTTTGACTTCCATCTGTTTCAACTTTTGTATATCTGAACGTGTCGCAAAAAACACAATCACCACCAAAAGAGTATACTTTTTCCAATGATCTGCGGTCAAAACATTCCAAAACCGATTAGCAGTAGAATGAGCAGATTTTACTTGATTTAAAGCAAACAAAAATAAAACAAAAATATATTAGACACTAGTTACAACTGCGATTTTTCAATGCCTCATTTAGTTTGCTCTGGTTCGTCGGTTGGTCAAATCTAGTATTTGAAAGGGCAAACTTCCCCTTAACCGATTGATCTGGAATTTAGAACACAACTTCCAGTTTTGATGGCAACACAATTCTGTGGTTACAGTATGATTGTAATCCAATATGATAGAAAGTTTTTATTGTTTAAAAACGCGATAATGATGCAGATAATGTACTAAAAGCTAAAAATTATAAGATAGGGACAATGGTTGTTTTAATCAATTTAGGACATTGATCATTCATCGTCGATTATAAACAAAATAGATGAAAGTTTAAGTAAAATTCGACAAAAAACATAAACAAAAACAAATATTTAAAAAAATTACTTTTCAACAGAAGTCCGTTTTTTCCAATGAACTTCTAGTTCGGTTGTTAATAATCCCTTCAATGAAGTCAGTGTTGAAAAATCGAAGCATCTTCTTATTTTCCAAACCACCCTGTTTGGACTATAGCTAAACCAGCCTCGAACTCGAATCTAGCATAAACGGCTCATCTATCTTCCGAAAATTTATTTCTGTCTAATGTTTCTCGAGAGACCATTTAGCTTTTGCGACTTTCGCCCTTGCCGAGTTGGTCCCACCTTTTGTGTTACGATGATTATAATGCACACATCCTGTCCGTCCGTCAGTCCCTCCTCGCTACTCGGTCTCGAGTCATAACAGGTGGACTCCGGGATCGTCAGTCAGCCCGGGAGTTCGTCGAGGGTCCCATCAGCCAAAATATATCGTCTCCGAGATATACACAAAGGGCAACACGAACGCTCGCTCGCTCGCTGGCTGACTGGCTGAAATGAAGAAGTTGGTGCACGAAAAAGCCATAAACACCATGCAAAACTGCTGCCGCCCATCATTTCGTTGTGCGTTTCGCTTCCGGTCAAGGGAATTCCCGTGATAAGTAGGCAACCTGTTGCTGGTTTTAGGGTTGCATTCGTTCCAAGTTTCTAACCCTTTTCCGCTCGCATTACTTTGCGTCTTGAGGCACGAAAATCGCAACCGGGCTTAAGGTGTTAATATTTATGTAATGAATATTGTTAGTGCTCCCCGAAGTGCCAGAGTTAGGGGAAATTGCTCACCGGGGCCATTATTCAAGAGTTCAAGGAAAGTAAAGACGTAAAGTCTGTAAAGAACGCAAAGAACATTTAAGTTTGGGTTAACGGTACAAAACGTTTTGTGAGAGCTTGGGTGTTAGTTTGCTTTTATGTTAGGTATCGTAAATCGAAAAAAAAATCGAAACATCACTCGAAACAATCGTCGCCATATAGCACTTGATAATCAACAACCTTTCTCCTCAATCTCTATTTACGACGGGAAACAATTGCCATCACTCACATTCATACACTCTATCCTTTTCTGACTCTCCGGGCGAATTATTCTGGCTAATTAATTAAAAATTCTTTTGTGTCGCAAACTGCTTTTCATCTCGCCAAACACTTCGCGAGTGGGTGGTGGCTGAGAGAGGTAATCATTTCCTCCACCCAAATATCAACCCTGAGCCGAGATGAGGTGAAATTATCATAATTGAAATTAAGGAAAATCTTACTTCTTGGGATGATTGTTTTTAGTTCGTTCGCGATTCTCGAGGAGTGAAGATGGTTGGCGGAACACTGGCCAACGGCGGAGCAATGTCACAACTCAAAGAGACACCTGGAGGAAATTCTGCAAGCTGCAACTTCTGGGCTATACGAAGTGTGAATGGCAAAAAGAAACTATGGGTGGAAGTTTATGTTTCATGGAAGTGACACCTCTTCTGCGCAGCGAGCTGTGCACAAAAGATCGCCCAAACTTTTTCCTTTTTCCTTTGCCGGAAATGACGGGGTGGGGGTCATGCTGAGTGGTGTTAATTTTTCCCGCGCTTCGCAACCCCCTGGGTATGGGATTTATATTTTTTTTTTGTTGTGCTTGAAAATTTGTCTGGTAGTGAAGGGTGTTTGAAACCGGAAAAATGAGATGAAATGGGAAAAAAGTGCGCTTGATTAGAAAAAATAAATATAATAGACCGATTTTTTTTCGTCAGAGAGAAATTAGAGGTTAGACGAACTTCACTAATTGAACATTCGTTTGCATTGATTTTTTTTGTTACTCTCTCAATCAAACGCTCAAATTTATACGTTGACTAGCTGACCCGGCAAACTTCGTCCCGCCCAAAATTCATTTTTCGTTATCACATTCACGTTCCCTTACTAAGCGCACGTTCATGGATCCAATCGCAGAACTGTTCATTCATTGATCTTCTATAGTCTACGCTTTAAAATTACCTTTTACTTTTTTTTTCTGTATTATAGTGATTTCCAACTCATTTGGCTGGTTCGTCACTTTTGCTTCGATTTTTGGAAGAATGTCGGGAGTGAGAATTGAACTCGTGACCTTCAGCGTGAGAGGCATGGATGTTACCACTACGCCAGATCGCCTCCACACCTTTTACTTTAAATCTCCTAGTACTCCTAAAATAAAACTCTTCATTATAATATCAGATTATTTTCAGAAACAATTATCGAAGATTTTTCAACCACTTTCGAACAAAATTCAATTTCGTTAGTGCAAACATCAAATGGACTAACAACGTTTGTCACTATGTGATTGTAGAACATATGCGAATTTGAATTTTCCTAATTTGCCCATTTTCCTTCAGAGTTCTCCGAAATTTTTCAATTGTCATGTTTGGTTGAAATATGTGTATTATTTTTACTGGACTCGTTCTCCATTTTAGAGAAGAGAGGGGTGTCATACCATTAAAGAAACATTTCTCGTACCCTCACATCTCAAATTTGGTTCCATTTGCTTGATTAGTTCTCGAGTTATGTAGAAGTTTGTGTTTCATTTGTATACCAGCCGCCCTCTAGAGAGGGAGGAGGAATGTGAATTCACCATAGACACGTTTTGTGCGCCCTAAGTCCTTTCACTAGATACTGTAGGACCACTCACTAGAACAGATAAGGGTAATAGATATATTTTAACTATACAATGCAATTTAACTTAATGCATAGTGCTGATTCCTGTCCCAACAAAGCAAGCTTCAGTACTAGCCAAGGCATTGGTTTACAATTTTATTTTAACACTAGCTGACCCGGCAAACTTCGTCCCGCCCAAAATTTATTTTTTGTTATCAATACCACCAAACATTCACGTTTTCTTACTTACGATCATGGGTCCAATCGCAGAACTGTTCATTGATTCATTTTCTAATTGATCCTTTACAATTTACTTTTAATATAAATTTCCTAAGGCTTCTACCAAAACTCGTCATTATAATATCAGATTATTTTCAGATACAATTCTCGTTCGAGATTTTTCCATCACTTGCAAATATCATGTTTCTCCGTTACATCGAATAAATGTTTGATACAGAAAATATGATACAATGAAGATAGCCCTGAATCGTCTAATTCCATCTTCGAGTTTTGCTCTTATCAACACATTCGGCGATCCATTTTTATTTATATAGATAGAAGAAGATGTAGGAGTGCATTTTATCAGATTAAAATCCATTTCTTCTTTCGAATAAAAACCAATTTCGTTGGCGCAAACATCAAATGGACTAACAACGCTTGTCACTATGTAATTGTAGAACATATTCGAATTGAACTTCCCGAATTTTCCCATTTCCCTTCAGAATTTTCCGAAAATTTTCAATTGTCATGTTTGGTTGAAATATGTGTAATATTTTTATGGGGCCCGCTCTTCATTCCATAGTAGGGAGGAGCGTAATACCGTCATAGAAACATTTCTCGTATCCAAAAAGTACCGCATCCCAAATTTAGCTCCATTTGCTTGATTAGTTCTCGAGTTATGCAGAAGTTTGTGTTTCATTTGTATGGCAGCAGAGGGGGAGGTGTGTCTATCCAACATAGAAACATTTATTGCATCCTAAAATCTCCACATGCCAAATTTGGGTTGGTTTGCTTGATTAATTCTCGAGTTATACTGAAATTTTTGTTTCATTTATATGGCAGCCCCCCCCCCTTAGAGAGAGGGGAGGTGTGCTAATCCAACATAGACACATTTATTGCACCCTAAAACCTCTACATGCCAAATTTGGGTTCGTTTGCTTGAATAATTCTCGAGTTATACTAAAATTTGTGTTTTATTTGTATGGCAGCTCCCCCTTAGAGAGAGGGGAGGGGTCTCAAACTATCATTAAAACCTTCCCCGGCCCCAAAAACCCCTACATACCAATTTTCATGTCGATCGGTTCAGTAGTTTTTGAGTCTATAAGAATCAGACAGACAGACAGACAGAAATCCATTTTTATATATATAGAAGATAGATATGGTACATTTTTGGAAATAAGAACCGATCGAGAATATAATAATGAGGTCCTTGAGGGGATATGTAAGCTTCTAGAAACTAAACGAACATTTTCAACTGCCTATCACCCACAATCGATTGGAGCCTTGGAGAGAAGTCACAGAAGTTGAAATGAATATCTGCGATGTTTCATCAACGTTCACCAAAATGATTCGGATGATTGGGTTAAATTCTATGAATTTACTTACAATACAACACCGCATACCGAACATGGGTATACCCCATACGAACTCGTGTTTGGTAAAAAAGGCACGACTACCACAAGATTCGCAAACAGGAAAACCAAAAATAGAACCGATATACAATCTTGAACAATATGACAGAGAATTAAAATACAAATTACAGAATACAAATAAAATAGCCTGATAGACCTGAACCTGATAGAGCACGAATTTCGCCAAACACAGCTAATAATAACATAAATCCGTTACTATTGAATATATAAGACAAGGTATTTTTAACAAACGAAAATAGGAAAAAACTGGAACCTTTCTACATAGGATCATACAGCATAGTAAGAATAGAAAATAAAAACTGCACGATGAGGCACCCGGTGACATACAAACAAACTACAGTACATAAAAATAGATTAATAAAGCCATAGAAAAATCGTATACATAAAATTTTTAAAAACAAAAATAAATAACAAAATTTTTCATTGTAAACGCAAGCTCGGCGAGCATAATCTTTCTTTATCCTTTTCTGAATGATTACACCATTCTCCTAAAGAGGGGAGTTGTAGCATCACAGGCTAACCTAAATTCCTTTCTCAACTAAAAACATCTCAACCCCAATTTCAAATTTGCATTTCTACCTACATGCCAAATAACCATAACCACTCATTTCCTCAACTAACACTTTTCCGCTTTCTGCCATCAGCAACTTTCTATTTTTCAAACAAGCGAACGCTTCCGCCTGACGTAACAACACCCTTCGGAATTTCCGCTTGATGACCTTCACGAGAATTCCGCCGACTTAAACATTGCCCATTCCACAACCTTCAACTAACAATAATAAACAATAATAACACCGCTCGACGCTTGGTATATTGATAATAGTCAGCAAGCAGGAAAAAAAACATACACAAACCAAAATGTAAATAAACACAGGTAGCACGTCAGGAGACAGTAGATTATAAGTAAAATTGAAGTTGATTACAGTCTGTAAATCCGAAAATCCGTTTCCCCCACAGAAGGGAAGTGCAACAGATCCCTAAACCCTCTATATGCCAAGTTTGATTCCATTTGCTTGATTAGTTCTGGCGTTATTCAATCCCCCCTCTTTAGAGAGGGGGAGAAGTATCAAATCACCATAGGAACATTTATTGCTCCCTAAAACCTTCACATGCCAAATTTGGCTCCATTTGATTGATTAGTTTTCGAGTTATGCAAAAATTTGTGTTTCATTTGTATGGTAGCCTCCTAATAGAGTGGGGCGAGGAGTGTCGAACCACTATAGAATCTCCTAAATCGATCCCTAAAACCTTTGTATGGCAAGTTTGATTCCATTTGATTGATTAGTTCTGAAACTATTCAGTCCCCCCTCCCCCATCTTTACGGAAGGTGGGGAGTGTCAAACCACCATGAAAAAATATAGATTGTCCCCTAAAACCTCCACATGCCAAATTTGGCTCTGTTTGTTTGATTAGTTCTTGAGTTATGCAGAAATTCATGCTTCATTTGTATGGAAGCCCACCCCCTTAGAGAGGGGGGGGAGGAGTGTCTATTCATCATTGAAACATTTCTTGTCCCCTAAAACCTTGAAATGCCAAATTTGGCTTCATCTTCTTAAATAGTTTTTTGAGTTATGCAGAAATTTATGCTTCATTTGTGCTGGATCACACCATTGAGAAATTGGCGGATTCTTCGGCTGAAGGAGGCCTGGATGATAGCTCAGGAATTTGGACACTTTGGCACTTTGGTCTTCTGGAAGACCATACAGTTTGCATATGGCTTGTGGAGAATAGAAAAAATACACTATGAAAATTTCTTAACACACAACTGGATTCATTGCGATGCTACACATTCAACGTTTGGATTTGGAGTGAAATGTGGTTTTGGCAGGGGTCAATTCGTATGCACATATTTGTTTGTGTGCGTTCGGCTCTTGGTATACTGTCGATTGGGTTATTATGCTGGTTGTCGATGTTGTGGTTGTGGTTGTGGAAGAAAGGAGAGCTTGGATGATAAAATGGATAGGGATGGAGAAGGAAAGTTGCTTTTTTTGAATTTTGCTCCTCTTCCGCAATGTCGGTCGCGAACAATTTGTATGGCAGCCAAATCCATTTTCATATATATATAGATCACATTTGGTATAGTCTCTTTTCTATGCGGATAAACTGGCAACTGTTGAACCATGTTACACACCGAATTGTTTAAAAAAGTGGTGCAAAATAGCACCTTTCTTGTTTGTCAATTGATATATGAAGAGACGTATATCTCCTATGGCATGTTCAAAGTTTAAGATTTCGCCTAGGAACACTCTATGTTTCCCCTCCTCATTATGCTAATTGACATCAACAAAACTCCATGCGAACCCATGCACTGCGTTATAAATCATCGATCTAAAATGAAGCAATTGCTGCCGGTGGGACTGAAGACAACCTAAACTTGCCCTAACATCTGGAGCGGCTCTTGTAAGAAATTAATAGGATCAACTTCTGGCGTCTTTGTTTAGTTTTCCGAGCAAGCAAGTCGTCTCTTGTTGGAAAGTTTCACCCGAAATCACATTCCGAGTCACATGAAAGCATGGAAGCTCACTGTACCACATTAATTGGATCTAATGCGATTGACGCCTTTCCCCGGGAACGGATTGAGTGCGGGAGGTGCTGAATTCGACCCTTAATTGTGAGCAGGCTCCATTGTTTGCGCATCATAATACTTTTGAGGGTGCGGAAGAGTGAATATTTTACAACTTTCCGAAGATAAGGAATACTTTTTAATATTATTTAATTGCCTTCAACAATGCATGGATCATAAATTCTTTTCTCGGAATCATCGGTGTCTGTGTATGTGAGAAGAATGAATATTGTTTTATTGCCCGAGATATTCTTTAATGTTGGAAAATAAAAAACTCATTACAGCCTTAAACGGTCTATCAGTAAAATGTTTACGATAGTTGAATGAGAGCAGTCACTCAAAACATCCATACAAATGTTTTAATTTCAATCCATTTTTTATGATTCTGTTGACAGTCAGATTCTACCATCCGAATTTCGCGAGTGAAGATGAAAAAAATGTAGTCATCAAAGAAAAATAATAAAAAAAATGTTGTTTCGGAAAATAATCAAGTGCTGTAAACTTGCAACCCATTTTCCCATCAACCGTCCATTATCATGATTGCAAACATTCCTTTTACTGATTCAACAGCACCAATTCGAAAACCTGTTGAAAACGCCGCTTAACGTAATCATAATCACGTAGAATTAGGTCCATCCCGGGGAGCCAAATTTAATCTGGATGCTTTCGAGAGATCGTAAGACGCCTTTATTATCAGCTATTTCATTGCTAGCTCGTGGCGGCCACCGAAATACAGAGACATCGTCGTCCCGGTTACAAGTTTATGGGTATGTTTAACACAATGTTTTTATGAAACGTACAATTTGGGAGAATCTCACTCAATTTGATTGATTTTCCTGATGAACAAAGTGCAAAGTCTGAAAAAACCGCTGAAGCCAAATTACAATTTATAATTTTCCCGATAATATCCTTCCTCAGTTTGAGTGCTAGTGCTTATAATATTATGCATGTTAGTAGCAAAAGTAAACACTTCATGATTGAATTCCGTTTCGTATTGCGCTTCCAGTCAGCTGTATTGATTCAGGGTTATTTTTAATCAGGATGTATACAATGCCATTTATACCAGATTTCAAAGTAATGTCCTAAAAATTGTGACAGTTACGCCATCTTAAGCGTATCTGCTCATATGACTGTTCTAGATTCTAATCATGCGATTTTTGGATGTCGTTTTATTTTAAAATTGAACTTTGGACAACCGATTTGTGTTAAAATGTGATGTAGACACTAAATATAAATTTCAGCAAAAAACAGACATAACCAGAAGAACGATAACTTCAGAAGTCGAGAAAAACAAATGCAATTGAAGACAGCATCGAAATCCATCGATGGACTGAGAGAAATACTGATGATAGTATGCGACGCTAACCATTCGGCCACGGTAGTACTTAAAAATGCCGATCAATAACCGTGAAATGAACATCAGAGAGTTCACAGTCGATTCCAACATTACTCTTGTATGTTTAAAATATTGCTATTGAAATGCAAACATATTGCGGCAAAGATGGCGCAAAAAGATATGATTTCCAAGTCAGATTCCTTTCCGAAAATTGACAAACGTGTCATTACTGGAGACGAGATGTGCATTTATGAGTACTACATGCAATCTACCCATCAGGTGAATAAATGACGATTACCCAATAAGCAAAGTCTAAGCAATGAATTTGTTTTGCCAGAAAATATCATTGATCACTTATAAATTCTGTCAAATATATACCGAGAATTTGTGTTTTTAAAAAAAAACCTTTATTTATCATCTAAATTAATATTATCGTTTTCAAAATAGGCTCCTTCTGAAGAAATAATATAAACTTTTTCCAACGAACAATGTAGTCATCGGAATACTTTTTATAGCTGTATGAAGAAATTGCCTTCATTTCACGCAGCGAATTCGTTTTTATGTCTTCATACGAGTAATTTGAGTTTTAGAACTTGAAGAACTTAGAACAATCAAATTCGTTCACAATGATCGATTAGGATTAGCTGGTGCATTGTTGTGGTGCAAAATCCAAATGTTATCCTACCAAAATTTTGTCCGTTTGCAACATTTTTTTTTTCATTAAACGCCTCATAACGCCAAATTATTACTCACTACGAATATCGAAGAAAACAGTCAGAACTACCTTCAATTTTCATCGACTTTGACGTGGATTTTCCGGTTTCGACTTGTTTGCAGTGATCCATGCTGATGATTGTTGATTCGTTTGCATGCCATACTCGTACACTCATGTCTCGTCGCTAGTAATTATGCATTATGCATTGGATGAACGTGGGATCCGATTTTGATCGTTCAAACAGTCACTTGATTGCGATGAAATTTTTGAAGCAAATTGTGTTCCTTTGGCACTAATCGTGTTGCGACTTTTCTAATGCCTGAAACGCCAACCAGAACATGACGAACAGCTAGAGTCGAATGAAGCCTCTTTAGAACAAAAAATAAGAAGAAGAAGTAGAACAATCTCGCGAGAGATATATAATAATTCATCTTTTCTCGGTCGTCCTTGAATGCCATGCACCCGTGTCTTCGATATAATAGAGTCTCCAAAAGTATTCTGCATCATTTTCAACGTTTCGGCACAAGGAATTTTGTTTGCAACACAAAATTTCACACAATATCTTTGACCAATAGAATTATCCATATTAAAAAACATCGAACAAAAATAATTGTAAGGGGTTGTGTCTAGCACACGATCGCATTCTCGACGTAGGAACACGGAATTATATTATTTCACTTTTCACCTTATCACTTCGTATATTATTTTAGAATAATTCGAAAATTTTGAAAAAAACTTCAGCTTTTTTTTAATTGAAGTAAACAATTTTATTCAAAATTTAATCAATTTATAACTGTGTTTACATATTAGATATAGTAAAGTTATTTTTCATTCACAATTTTCATCTTGAAGGTGTGTTCATTCTACCTGAAAATTCGTTCTAGTAAGTCGCTTCTCAAACTCGTAATACGAACCTCAATGTCGCCAATTTACCTTCTCTTCTCTCGCGAATTTATCTTCTCACTTTCAAAACAATTATCTCCGTTCTTTCTGTGCTACCGGACCAAACTTAGAACCCGCTATGTCTGACAATATAAATATATCATGTACTTGTCGGCACGTGCCGGTGCGTGTCTGATACTCTACGTGCCGGGATAGTATAAAACCGTGTTTATTCTCTGTGTACATCGTAATTCATATCCCTTATTCTTTTCAACAACATTCAAATTTTGCACTTCATAGCCCTTTCCAATCGATTGATGCATGTATCTCTGCGATCTATCGAAAAAGGGTGGAGCTTGAATCGCAGTATTTCCTCTCTCCTCTCTCAATGCCCTTTCAGCGAACGCTGCATTTGATTAGTGTATTACGTATATGTCAGCGTCTTTCGGATATTCTACAACACATTGCTGATGTATTTATACATTGTTTTATACATTTCTGAAGATATTGAAGTCATTCAGTAGAACCTTGACTCAAAACTTCAACGCATTTTCCACGAAACTGCTTTTTCAAGCATGTGTACGCTTGATTTCTCTATAGCCGCACTTACTTTAATCCATTTTGTGTCAAACGTTGAAAAAATCGAACAGCAACTTTGATAATTTCTCATGCATTTGGAAGCCAACCAAATGGTAATGTTTTTTCACCGAAAAATAGTTTAATTCATTAGCTACCACTTACCATCAATCTCATTCAATTTTGTATAATTTCATTGGGCAGTAAATTCGATTTAAAGCAAGTATGTCTGGAAGATGTTTCCAATTTCTATAAAAAACCCAATAAAATACAAATTTAAGTTAAATACTTTCAAAAAAGAACACACAGATTGCAGATTTTGGAAAATGTTCTATTATCCGTAAACTGGTTAGTCGGGAAGAAATAACTCTTAAGCATGGTCATTTCTCCACAGTCAACAATAAAAATAACAGCAATAGCTTTCGTTTGAAAAAAAAGGTCTGCCAGTAATGAGTTAAAACTACATGAAATAAGAAAGGTTGCATCCTACCATAGGTGGAATCATTCAGTTTTATATTTAGAGACATTCATTCCCCTATGCTAGTTCGCTCCGGAATGTAAAATTAATGCATTTAAGAAAGCCGCATATAGGCTAATTGATGTGACCAAAAATTGCGAACTGTGCATTCCAGTAAATCGATGTTTTGGCTATCGAATTATGATATTGTGATTGTACTGCTGTGAATGCTGGTGTTATCTTATTGGAATATGAACTTTTTGAGGTAGTACGATCCTCTGAATTGGGTTATGTTTTTTGTCGAACTATGTTTACCTCTATCTATAAAGATAAGAAAGTTATATTTTTCATTTCATCGACTATTTTGGTCACCCTACTTTTGATAACATGAAAATGAGCGCTCTATCATATGTAACAACTTTGTCGAAGACAGTTTTTGTGTAGAGAATAACCGTTGACCTCCAAATGCTAATTTCCGCTTAAATGCATCTCCTGGATCATTGTGCAATGAAATACAGGATAAATATGTTGATAAATTATTCCTCAGTTCGTGATCTGTTCAGTGTAAAAAATTTGAACCAGTTTGGACCAGATGGGCTTGGCACATTCGCAAGAGCCGCCCAATCCTAAAAATTGTTATCTTAAATGCTTTTACAACACATTGTGAATTATAAAAAGCTTGCATATTCAAAACCACAAATGTTTGCAAAACGGTGGATCAAATATATCAAAAATAAGTACAGAAAGAGATATTATTGCGTTTAACAACATGTTTAATTATGCCATACTCTGCTATTGTCATTGTCGCCAAAAATTTTAATTCCTTTAGCGATTACATTAATCCTGTTCCATCATATTTGATAGTCTAGATATCATAGTAAATCGTTACTCCGAAAATCGAGCAACTTCAGCTTGGGGCGCTAGCGCTGAAGAGTTTGCATAGACAAAAAGATGGCTAGTGTCTTCCACATCGGAATTACCACCCAAACGCAAAGGTACCATGACGACAGTGTGCACACAACCTGGTATAATTGAACGCTGTCTGAATGGAAACTTTCTTAATTACAATCTACTATTAACACCATACACGCAGGCAGCAAAAACGAAAGATCGGCGGTGAGGGTGGAAACCTCCGTCTGGTGTCTTTGTCAGAGTGTGCTTTTTTTTCTTTTTCTCTCTGATATGTCGCAAGCAGTTTTGCTTTGCTCCCCGAAGGGATCAACACCGCAGACAAGTTCTTATATTACATTGTCGTCGGCGTCGTCTTCAGTTTGTTATGCCTAAGGTTAGCTTATCTTATTTCCCCTGGAATGTAGTTTGTGCTGAGTGAGGGAATTTTCGTGCTCCGGCAGCCTTAGCCAGGTGAATCCGGATGAAACAAACCAGCGAGTAGCAGGGGCTGTGTAGTTGGGCCGGAGGAGTTCCGAGAGTCTTATCACAGTTTAACGATTGGCAATATTCATCATCAGCACGCATAATGGGGTAGCGTTTCTCAAATTTGTAGATTGGTGTTCTTTGAAAAACAGATGAGATTGAGAACAAAATATTGGTAATCGTGAGCGTTCCTTCACGCTGATCTATATCGAATACATGTTTGGGGTAGGATTCCAAGTTATGCATTCTATGACATTGAGAACGAGTTTGAATTTAAATTGAAAGTAGAATTAATTACGATTGAACTAAACATGAAAGTTATAAAAAAAATATGAGTGATCTAAAGACATTCCCGTATGTCAGGTGTCTCCAACCAATGCACAATGGTCCGGGAGATACATTTGAGTGGAAATTAGCATTCAGAGCTCGACAGCTATTATCTAGACAAACACTGTCTTCGACAAAGTTGTTACATATGAGAGAGCGCTCTTTTTTATGTTTGCCCCCGAAAAAATGGCAAGCAATTGAAGAGAGTGTATTTTTGATGTAGAACTACGTCTTTCAGGAAGGGTGCCAAATCAGAAAACAGGTCACGTTTTTATGAAATAAAGTTAACGTTAATAACTATTTTCACTGTGAACGAATTCTCATGATTTGCATACCAATCGAATTTGTTTGATATGCTACACACTACAATTCGCTAATCTCTAATCGGTTTAACTGGTAAACTCGGTAAACTGGAAGAGCTTCTTTTTTTTCCCATACATTTGTTCTGCCGATTTGTGTGCTAACCCTACCCGTATTTCGAATGCTTATAACTCGAATATTTCTTAACAGATCCGAAATTTTTTGCATCAATTGATAGGAAATATTTCTACGCGTCTATCACAATTAATAAAATGTTATTTTTCATGAGATGAACAATTGAATAACTGTAAAATGTCAAGCTTTATCTATGCGCCCTACCTGCCAAGTTTTGATTGGCCCGATTTACGGTTTCCCCAACACGGTAAATGTGCCTGGGGAAATCCGCTTTGTCAAAACATGCAAGTCGGGGGTATTTTTTCCCACTGAGCTGTGTTTCCCTAACACGGACTTCAAAATAATGTGCCTGGGGAAATCCGCTTTGCAATTATATGCAAGTCGGGGGTATTTTTTGGTATTGAGTACTTTTGTACTCACTTGACGTTGTGCAGACCAGAATATGTTTCCCTAAAACGTAAGTTCTGCATCGCAAAATGTTTATATCAGTATGTATCAGTATGTCTTTCGAAGACAGTTTGTATGTAGAATTTGAAATATAAAAGCTAGAGCAAAAAAGTCACATGTGGCTTATGTCCGAGACACGACCGCATAGGTGACGTAGCATTCCGTTAGACTATCTGTTGATTTTGGATATGTTTGAAGAATTACATCGTTAAACTCTTTGCTAATGATTTGGTGGCCATGAAAAAAATCATTTTGTTTGGTTGTTGGGTATTGTTTTTTAATATTTCATCACTTTGCTAATTTTTCTCGCCGTATTAACATTCCTTGGGTGAAAATGAACACAACAAAACAGACAGACCAAACGACCCGTTCTCGAGCGGGAACACACCTTGGTTTTCATCTATTTTTTTTTTTTTAATTCGTTTATTTTTACAGGCTCAGTTACTTAAGTTTAAAGGAGCCGAATTCTTAAATATAATTTTAAAACTATATATATAAACAATTTTCTTACATCTATGGTTAGTAAGGTGGAAAACCGATTACTCGCGGTGTACTCGAGTTTAGGAGGGTGACATATTTTTAGGAGAAGGATGGGATTGTTTTCATCTATGAAAATTGGAATAAATCGTTTCATTTATCAAGTCATTCCTAACACAACTGCTACCATATATAATTTTACACATAGACTTGTGCTAAATTTTTCACAATACACGATCGGTCATTGATAAGAAATTTCACGAAGCAGCCAACATTAAAGTTCCAAGTTTGAATTTTTTTTTGCTTGAATTAATCGTATCACTCACCTCACTTGCAATGCCGATTTCCCCCAGGCAGTTTGGCTTTAATGTCTCTGTTAGGGGCCCGCTGCATGTATCGTCAATTTCGACCGATCAGAAGTGGGTATTTCCGTTAGAATAGGGGTTGACATTTTTTCAATTGTTCGATAGTTAATTTCATGACATATATTATTTACTTCAATATAATTTTTTTTATGGAATGCCGGAATCGATTGACGCCAAAAATTTCATCAATTCACCATAAAATGACTGAGCAATGAGCGTTTAAAATTGGACAATTTTCAGGATGTATTCGATTTTCGATTTTCAATTTGTACCCCAATATGTTCCCGAAAGACGTAATCCTATGTCAAAACAGTTTTTTTATTGGTGACCTCAACGCAACTTAGGAAAAAGGTGCTATATCGATTATTTAAAGAGATAGAAAAAAAATGCGTGGGTTATATCTATGATATAACCGCAAGGTTGACGTGGGACTACCTTAGCTTAGCAATTATTTGTTTGTATTGATTAAATTCTCGATTGAATGCAACAATTTCCGAATTCAATTGAATTCAATATATTTGCTTTGTGAGTAAAAAGATTGAACAAATGCCAGGTCAATTCATGCATTGTGATAGATTATGCTCTTCGTTACAAGTGAATTTAATGACAGTCCTTTTACATTTGGTATGATTCCTAGGACAAAATATGTGAACGGAAGAATTATCAAAAGATTATTTTATTTTACATTTCCTTCTGGAAACTCGACTACTTCTACTTCTCGAAACGCGAATTTGCTTGAAACTTGAAAGTTCATTCCCCTGTAGTGTATGCATAATTTTGCCAGGTTCCTAAGTTTAGAAGACCGTGTTAGGGAAACATATTCTAGTCTGCACAAAGGCAAGTGAGTACAAAAGTACTAGCAGTTTCCATTTATTTGCAAGCCGATTTCCTCAGACACCTTGGTTTTGAAGTTTCCCCACGCTCCATGGATTGGAAGTCTGTGTTAGGAAAAAAAAACACATTTCAGTCGGAACAAAAATGCTCCTGACTTACACGTATTTGCAATGCTAATTTCCCCACGCTCCATGGAATAGAAGTCTGTGTTAGGGGAGCATATTTCAGTCGGAACAAAAATACCCCCGACTTGCATGAATTTGCAATGCCGATTTCCTCCAGGCATCAAGGTTTTGAAATCTATGTTAGGGAACACATTGCGGTGGGATCAAAAGCTCCCCATACTTTCACGTTTTGAAAAGCCGTTATCTCCAACGATGCTTGTGTTTGAAGCCTGTGTTAGGAAACACATTTCGGTTAGAACAAAAGTCCCCATACTTTCATGTATTTGCAATGTTGATTTCCCCAAGGTTTAGATGGCTCTGTTGGGGAAGCTGTAAATCGGGCCAATCAAAACGAGGCAGTTATGGCGTTTAGATAACGCTCAACATTTTACAGTTATTTTAGTGTTTATCTAATGAACAATAACATTTTATTAATTGCGATAGATGCGTAGAAATATTCCCTATCAATTGATGAAAACATCTTTCCAATCTAGTAAGAAATGTTCGAGTTATAAGCATTCGAAATCTTTCATTTTTTTCTGCTTTTTCTGTGTTTAGGTTTTCATTTTACCCCCATATATTCCGGTTAGACATAGTCCCACGTCAAAAACTTCGTTCTACAAAGATGTCTCAAATAACTGGGACTACAACATTGTCGAACCATGTTTACCTCTATTGTTGGGGCGAAAAAAAACGACGATTTCTGTTTCGGACACCGGGTTCTTAGCAGCAATAAACACAGTTATTCTTGGTTTAGCGCAGCTTTAAACTGCAAAATATATTTAATCAAATATGGCTTCCGTGGTGACATTTATAAAATGACTTACACATTCGGTGTTCTCACGTACATGAATTTTAGGTGAAGAAATTCAACTCTTATTCTAGTTAAACAAATTCACTGATATGTTATACTGAATAAACAAATCTTATGTTTCTAAAAGTCTAACTTTAAATCTACGAAAAATATCCTTTAGCAGTCACCTTTTCACGTTTGAACGTGTACGTTTTTTCGCGTTCGTTGGCGGAAGTAGTTTTTCTCTTTTTCTTCTTTTCGCTGACAGCTCTCACCCCGTGCGTTCGTCGATGACATTTGACGTCAAGTTGAGTTAGGGTGACCATTTGGAACACATACTTGGAACAGTGCACCCAGCGGCAACATCTATCTATAGAGATAAGAAAGATTGATTTTATATTTCATCGAAAATGTTGGTCACCCTATTTTTGACAACATAAAAATGAGCGCTCTATCATATGTAACAACTTTGCCGAAGGCAGTTTTCGTCTAGAGAATAACAGTCGAGCTCTAAATGCTAATTTCCACTTAAATGCATCTCTTGGGTCATTGTCCTGTGACGATTAACACCTCAATCGTCCCGTCACCCAGATCTGGGTTACACTTTTCTCGTACAATTTGAATAGGTACTTGAATGTAAATATGGTCTATGAAAAATAATCAAAAAATCAAAAACATAAAAATGTAATTTTTATACTATACTCTTAATGGTTAATCTTAATCTTAAACCTACTGTAAATATGTTTATATGTTATCTGCAGGGTTGTCCCACATCAATAGAAATTAAACCTCATTCCTGTTGACCGATTGATCTGAAATTTGGAGCACGCCTTTATCTCTGCTGCTCTGCTTATAAAACTGCGTATTCTATGATCTTGAAAATCCAAGATGGCGACCGCTACAAAATAGCGGACTACATATTTTATCAAAACCCCATCAATATGAGTATCAAATGAAAGGGCTTGACTAGTAGAACACAGTTATTTAGGAAAAATGTAAATCCAAAATGACCGCCATCACAAAATGGGAAATTTTTTTCAATTCATCAATATTGGTATCAAACGAAATGGCTTGACTAGTAGAACATACTTATTTGTGAAAAATCACATTTTAAATGTACTGTTGAAAAATCAATATCTTTATGTCGTCTATATAAGTTCTTCTAATATATCGCCCAGGTCTTCTCTTGCGTATAGTTCCTCAATATCCTAATCACAACTCGATGAGATAATACTCGAAACTTTTATTCTAACGCTTCGCATTATTTCGTCGTTACTACTTTCCTCGTTTTCAGATTTACTATTGCGCCGTCCGGTGAACATTTTAAGAAATAAAAAAAACACATTTGTGTCTTAAAAATATACTTTCTAGACATATTATTCTTTGGAATGAACAGGGGCTTCTTCGCGTTGCGCAATTATTATTCTTATTTTCAGAAAAAAAATTGCAACTTGCTTCTTCTTTTAGCTTTTTAACTACCAAGCGCAAAGAACGATGAAAACGAATTACGTGAAAAATCGAAGTTGCCAAATGTGATATAGTTTTTGACAATTATTTTCCCACGAATGTGACATATGTTCTCAGTATGATATATTCACAGAATCTTCACAATCGATTGAACAGAATATTCCATATTGTCCGATAAAATTGTATTTATTCATCGCCATCGAATATAGTATATAAAGCAAGTATGTTCGGTTGAATTTCACTTTGACGTAGGACTACGTCTTACATTAAGGGTGCCAAATCAGAAAATAGGTCACGTTTTCATGAAATAAAGTTCACGTTAATAACTATTTTTGCTGCGAACGGATTTTCACGATTTGCGTACCAATCGAATCGGAAACATTCTAAGATTTGTTTGATATGCTATACATTACAATCCCATAGTCTATATATGGTTCAAATTGATGAAAATTGGAAGCATTCCCATTTCCCCATACATTTGTTCAGACCATTTGTGTGCTTTCCCGAACAGAGCTGTCAATAACGAGCAACTTATGTTGCCGCTGGAATAGAAACAGTCGGAGACGAATGAATCGTTGGATTTAAAATCTCCGTGAATAAAAGAAAAGAAGAAGAAGAAGAATAGAATAGAAACAACGAAGGGGGATAGCGAAAAGAGAATATTTGCGAAGTAAGTAAGCTGTCGCTAGCGTATAAGTAATGCATTTATCTGAGGAAAATTCTTAGAATCACAACGAAGGTCGCTTATTCTGCTCGTTTTGTGTTTTACGTTTCCCCTCGAGCGGTGAACGCTAGCTGTACATGTGAATAGCACACCTTCGATACTTTTAGTTACCATTCTTTTTTGCTCTCGTGGGCATCGAACAGAAGATGCATCTCGCTAAATACTCAGTGCAATGCGTGCATTGATATAAAGATAAAGTGACCAGATGGTCAGAGGTCTAACGCGGGACACATAAAACAAAACGTTATGTATATACGTCATCTGAGCATAAACCATAGTTCAGCGAGTCTAAACTGATCAGTATTATTTCTTTCTGAGTATCGGCACTCAGTTGTGAATTTTCGGTGGTTTAGATTTTATTTACGCCCGAAAATCACTCACTCAATCAGAGAATTTACGGCTGGCAAGCACGATTCAAATTCTACAATTTTCTTCAAATTACCGAATGGAATGCTCGAAAATTTCTATTCATTTTTCATCGATTTTAGTGTTAACGTATGCTTTCAAAAAATGGAGTAATTTCGGATAGATGATAGATAATTTATAGGAACAAATTTTCTTTAAATCTTACGTTTATTAAGTCTACAACAAAAATGGTTCAAGGCTGTTGATACGCAGCAGCAGCACTGTCAAGCATCTTGATGATTTTTCCATACTGCAAGCTCCACCCCACAACGAAAGAGTTGGACATCCTGAGGCACTTTGTGCCCGCCAGATGTAGCCGATCTGGTATTTACAATATCATCTCTTTGCCGCTCCTTAATCCGGGAGATCGAAGCAACTGGCCAAACGGTGGAGAAGAATCTGGCCAACATGGACATTTTTATGCGGAAACGTCAGAGGAGACCGGCCGTATCTGAGCAGCAGGCAATCACCTAGAAGGAGTAGCTTGAGATGCTGGTGAATAACTTCTTTCCGGCGAAAGAAGTGAAAAACTTCCACCAAAGCCACGAAAAGGTAAAATAACACGCCGGTATACATCTTTTCATCGGCCATGTTTCAGGTTCCGGCCAACTTCCGTAAGACCGCCCAGCGCTTCATTTACGATATTTCATCAAACAACTCTGCCTCTTCCTGACGAGTATACACTAGTTCTTCCGGATTATTTAAAACGTTAAGCCCTGACCGAGCTAGGGGACTAAAGATGAACTTGTCGTCTGACTCACGTTGGTCCCTGCGGATCAATAGGGGACTTTTATAAAAATCACTTTCCTATTTTGTTGCTGTCGCTTCCAGTTGACACTCTCTAAACAGAAAGCCCAATGTCGGTGCGATGAAACCAGCTCAACGTACTAATTTTTGGATGTATTAGAAGCGCTCTTGAACAGTCTGCCAAAAAAAATTTTTTTTGAGGTTCATCGATTTAAGAAAATCAACATGATCAAATTGTGATATTCCAACATATTGATATCGCGGGACATTTTCGTTTCTTTTGCCAAATGCGGGACGTTTCGCGGGACGGAATCTTACGCGGGACATTTTGTTGAAATGCGGGACGTCTGGTCAGTTTATATAAAGAAACAAATTGCGGCATATGACCAATTAGTGTATTGTTCTCGCAAAGGCATGAAAGAATCGTTGCTTCTCGAAATGATTCTACAAAACCACGCAAGCCATTAAACCTTTTCAGGGTCCCCGGAACTTTTTACTAAAGAGTTATTTATGAACTTTCGACGTATTCAAAAAAAATATCCGAAATGCTAAACCAACAAATTTAAAAAAAAAAAGATTGCGTAGTCCTACGTCCTAAGCGGTCGTGTCTTGGATACAACCCCTCGATTTTTTTTTATTATTATTTCCAACACTGTACAATAGGCTGCAAAATTATTTTTGTAAGTTTTCCAATCAGCAGTCGGTAGATTTCATTCGGATTCAACAGAAAACTAGTCCTGAATCATACCCGAACTCATTATTATCGTTGCCCGCTTAATTCTCGACCGTTGCCCGCAAGAAACTCGACCGAATCGCTCTGGGCGACGAAAGTGTTAAATACGTCTTTGTCACTTCGACCAGCCTTTAACTTTACGTTTGAAATTTGCTAAACGCCAGAACTCTTAGCAGGTTATTGCCATATTTTTCATTCATTTCTTGCTGAATTCATCACTCCCTTCCCACACTGTGATTTCCGGGAATGAATAAATCTTCGCAATCACAGCCATTTCCCAAACACGCACACACACACACACAGACACATTCTACTTTCAACAAAAGAAAATCGTCGCCGCCTTTACGATGGCGGCATACCTCTTATTTCTGATAAAATGCATGCGAATCATATATCCCATACGGAGAAGGTACGGCGCCGAACGGGGTACCAGACTTGTTATCTTTCCTCTGAAATAATTTTCCATCGTAAAATATCAATAATTTTACACAATCTTGAACATTTCCTAGCTAACGGTCGTGATATCATCCCACATCCTTTCTTAATCGAGCACTTCACATCACGTGGAACTGTTGCACGTCTTGTGTCCCCGAAGGAGCATAGAGCCCGAGACACAACGAGCGGTTCTTTTGCGTACAAAAACCCCAAGCATGCTCGAGCGTTATCGCTATGTATGTTTTTCATTAGAGCATCTTTCGCGCTTCACCGCCCCCATCGCGTTCACCACCGACCCACCTTGTTCCACCTCGCTTGCTCGCTCGCGTGGTATAATGAAGAAATTTAATCCGCATTTATCGTGTCGCGTCATTTCTTTTTTTTCGGGTGGAATCCTGACTCACATTTTGACAACGACTGATGGTATCGTAACAGAGAGGTACATGTGTTTTTGCGGTGATCGCAACTTCATCAAATGAGTCGAATTTTGAGGAGCTCATAATGAAAGCGATACTTGCTTCTTCCGAATATTTTCTATAGTCGAATAGTTTTCGGAACAATTTTAAATAACGAAAGAAGAATCGATTACTCGCGGCTTAAGATTGCAGAAAAAGAATCCCGCCCCAGGTTTTCCATCACCCGTATCGGGGGGGAACGGATGTAAATTTGGAAATATTGCATACCCTTGAGCTTCTCATCGACTATGTTTTTTATTACGTCTATTAAAAATTGAAACACCGCTAACTTTCGAGCAAGCACCAATCCGTCCCCGAGGAGCTCGAAGCGCCCCCACAAAATTATTGATGCACAAAGTTTTCCCTCTTGCCCAAAACCAGGGAAGCATTTTAACCGGTAGCGCTGCTGATAGGAATCAGCGTTTTTAATGGCAGCCAAAGCAGCAAATCTTCCTCCGGGATGGCAGAATCGAGATATGCTCCGCTCGCTCGCGAGGATTGCAACCGAAGAATTGCGGGTTGTTGTAACATCGAAGCCGCGAGATAAAAGCCTTTATTTTATGACAAAGGATCTAAAACTCAAAATCTACCATCGCCTGCCTTCGTGCGCGTAAAAAGTAGCTTTCAGCGATCGTAAAAGAAATTTAATTGCTCGCACTATCAACGGAATACCAATTAGTGGAGAGGGCTCAATCAAAAGGCGAAAAGATTGGTGCGTGGGAATGAAATAACATTGGATGTGGGTTGTGTAACTCATTGCTTTTTGCGGGAGAATTACAGACGAAAAATAAAGAAATTTTTTTTTTTTATCTTCGCTTATTTTTCGTCGGCCTATTTCCGCCACTTCAGTGCCAATCACCGACATCAGGGAGGCGACTCCACCTGTTCCTACCTATCAGACTCAACAACTCATGAGCCGGGCCAACTTCTTTTACTTCCCCTCCGAAGGAAGACGTAACCAGAGATTTTTCGCCTCAGAAAATCCCAACGACGCCAGCTGGGATTGAACCCGGGCCGATCGGATTGTGAGGCTGTTACGCTAACCACACAACCACTAACAAAAAATAAATAAAGAAATGTCGCGTGAGAAAATGAAATTCGGTGAGAAAATGTATACAATAATACAGTGATCGACAGGAAAAAAGATCTTTTAATTTATGTTGAATATCTACGTGCTCGTCACTAATTTCCTTTCTAAAACGTGAAAAAACGTTCGGGGGAAAAATAAACATTTCCAATAAGTACTTTTGGGTGATAGTTTTCTTCAGACAGTCCAATTATTGTTGGTACATTTCCGCATTTCCCGCGTTTTTATAACGACAGTTTTTCCTTGAAGTTGTCGTAATAAGTGATTCCCCCATTCGATTGTTACATTTCCAAACAAACTTTCAGAAGGAAGTTGTTATATTGGAATTTCATAGCAATTTGAAAAACGTTCGAATATTATTAAAGCTGTCACTGCTTCCTGGAACGAGTTTATTACCGAATACAGGTCGGACTCGATTATCCGGAGACTCGATTATCCGGGATTCAATTATCCGGAATTTTAGACTCGATTATCCGGAGATTCGATTATCCGGGATTCAATTATCCGGAATTTTAGACTCGATTATCCGGAGTATTTTATTTTTGATTTTCGGAAATTTTGAATAATTTGTATAAGAATTCCATATTGAATAGCCAATATGGGTATCAAATGAAAGGGCTTGACTAGTAGGATACAGTTATTTATGAAAAATGCAAATCCAAAATGGCCGCGACCACAAGATGGCGGATTACATATTTTCTCAGAACCCCATCAATATGGGTATCAAATGAAAGGGCTTGACTAGTAGAACACAGTTATTTATAGAAAATGCAAATCCAAGATGGCGGCCACAACAAAATGGTGGAATACATATTTTCTCAGAACCCCATTAATATGGGTATCAAATGAAAGGGCTTGACTAGTAGAATACAGTTATTTATGAATAATGCAAATCCAAGACGCCACCACAAGATGGTGCCATATTTTTTCCCAACCAAGTAGAACACAGTAGATCATGAAAAATACAAATCCAAGATGGCCGCAGTTCCCAAATAACTGATTACTTTTTAATGGTTTCATTCAGCTTGCCCTGTTTGTATGTATGTTTGAGTGTTTTTGAGATTGCCCCACATTAATGGAAATTTGACCCCGTTCCTTATAAGCTTATAAGCTTCGGCTATAGACTGGGAGGATCGAATCTACAACAATAGAGAATGTTCGTGACTTAGGCGTGACGATGGATCGATCTCTTTCGTTCAATTGCCACATAGAGCGAATTGTCAAAAAAGCGCTGAAACTACTTGCACTCACTCGTCGATTCGGGCAGGACTTTACCGATCCGCACGCAATCCTGAAAATTAAACCTGCCTTGTACGATCCAAACTCGATTTTGCGAGTGTGGTGTGGCGACGCAATACGATCTACATATTCAAAGACTTGAAAATGTTCAAAAGAAGTTCTTGAAATTTGCGCTAAAAAATCTGGGATGGAGAGAAGAACCCCGGCCACCATATAAAGATCTCTGCTGTTTGGTAGATCTGGATACCATCAGCAGCAGGCACGAAATTGCAGACGTAACTTTTTTTTGCAACGTACTGAACGGGCGGATCAAAAGCCCGTTTCTCTACGACAGGATTCGTATTAATACCAGCCCCGTTTCTCTTCGTCGACGGAGGATGTTTGACCCACCCCTGAGAAACAGAAATTACACCCAGCATGAACCGACAGCCAGATTTATGTGTGAGTTCAACGTGCTGAAAAAAGGGGGTCTCCGTAGCCACATTGGATGCGCGTTCGCTTAGTAAGCGATCGATCGTGAGTTCAAAACTCAGGACCCTCATTGACCATCTTTGTGTTGTTACAGAATAGCTACGTCCACGCAACAATCATCAGCGATGGAGATCGATCCACGGTCGAAATAAGATCGATTCATCCATACATTTGCTCTGCTCTGCAAGACACATCGGGCTGCTGTTCTATAAATAACTCAATAATGATCAATCAACTGTCTCCGCTGTCCTGGATAATGGAAGAACAGAAAGAAAACTCTTACGCCTAAATGGCTACTGTGTAAATGTACCATATGTAATGGTATAGAAGGAATACTGGCGAATGGCAACTGTGTAATGTACTAATTATAGATATGATAACCATGTGACATGTACACGATTAAAATTTGGCTCTGTTACAGCTAAAATGCTAATGAGCCTAAAATAAATAAATGGGATAAAAAAAAACGTGCTGCAAAATGTTGTTTCTGTAAATATGACATCAGAAGAAATTCGAAGAAGATTAAGATTATATTTTAGACCAACTGAATGTATAAGTTTTAAGTTTGTATGTTTTATGTTTTCTGTATTCATGTTTAATTTTAAGAAGGCTAACGGGCTTACAGCCTATAGTCCAAATAAACAAATCAAGCTTATCACTTCGATATAACGTACATTTTACTTTCAAAATTGTACGTTGTATCGAATTGTACATTATATCGAAACATAATAAAGAACTCAGAAACGTAGCTTATATTACTTTATTGTGTTGCTGTTTGAGTAAGGTTAATGGATAAATTCAACTAGAAGACGAAGCCAACCTTTCTCATGATGTTTCTCTTCGTACTGTTGATTAAAATTTAGAATTTAGAATCGGAATCACAAAACAGTTGTACTTCGGGATTGGTTAAAAGTACAAACCAAGCTTTAGTATCAAAATACAGATAATCCATTGTTCTTTCAGAAAAATACTATTCAAAAAATTATTTCTTTGGACTTTGAAAATGTGTACGTTATAACGAGGGTACGCTATATCGAAGTTTCCCTGTATTGAGGGGAATGCAAAAAATACATAGTCGTCTATTTAGTGGAGGTTACCTTTTCGAATTTTTGTTGTTCATAATGTAGTCTATTCTCCAAGTCGAGCCATTCAGCCATTTTTTAGGGGCGGCCAAATTGAATTTTCAAGCAGTTTTATAATGGCAGTATAATTAAAGGTATGTTCCAAATTTCAGAACAATCAGTGATCAGGAACGGGGTCAAACTTCAATTAATGTGGGACAATCCTACAAACACTCAAACATACATACAAACAGGGCAAGCTGAATGAAACCATTAAAAAGTAATCAGTTATTTGCGGACTGTGGCCATCTTGGATTTGAATTTTTCATGATCTGCTATGTTCTACTAGTCGAGCACTTTCATTTGATACCCAAATTGATGTGGTTTTGAAAAAAAAATATATATATATATATATTTGGCGCCACTTTGTGGTGGCGGCCATTTTTAATAAATAACTGTGTTCTACTAGTCAATCCCTTTCATTTGATACAGGTCAGACTCGATTATATGTGATTCGATTATATACAATTTGGAAAAAAATATTTTTTTTTATATTTCAAATATGACTTATTTCAAGAAGAAATGTAACCTTTCAACGTTAAGGTGAAATTTGAGTGGCTATTACATGTACAGTGGGGTAATAATTTAGATGTTCCACTACTATATCCTATATTAAAATTTCTCATCTTTCAAATGAAGGCAACAGAGTTGTCTTCCGTAGCGTACTTTTTAATGTAGAGCCAGTTTGAGGCAACATAGTCCGAAACAGAAAAAAAGTTCTATAACTGTCATTGTTGAAATTCGAACATATGCGTAGATGGTTTTTTTTTTTCATCAAATATGATTGTCTATCACCTTCTGAGAGAATCTGGATAAATTAATATTTTTCATGTGAGAAATTATCAGAGAATTTTTTGGAAAAAAATTTCAACGAAAAAAAAATATTTCGAAAGTTAAAATTCATTTTTCTCGAAAACATATGCTTTTAAAATTCTGAAAAAAAAATAGATATAACTAGCCCTTAGAATTTCCAACAAGTTTTCCATACATCGGGCGATGGGCACATTTACATGGAAAAAGTTTTTCGAACAACAACTTTTTCATTTTTTTCTTTGAAAAAATACTATTAATGTTTAATCCATAACATTTTTATGTATAAATTATCGCATGCTCTGCTAACTTTTCTCTATTTAAAAACAACAACAAGAACATGTCAAACGTGAGAATTTACACACAAAAATGTTACGAGCAAAACATTATTTTATTCGGAAATCTTCATACAAAAATGACTTATATTTCAAAAAGTATAACAAATAGAAAGTTGACGTCTTCGACAAAAGTTCTCACTTCAATAAGATCTAAAACTTTGTCGAATACACTATATCGCTATCTGGACTTTGAACAAAATTTGGATTTGTTGTAGTGTATATATATATATATATATATATATATATATATATACATATATATATATATGTATATATATATATATATATATATATATATATATATATATATATATATATATATATATATATATATATATATATATATATAATATATATATATATATATAAATATATATATATATATATATATATATATATTATATATATATATATATATATATAATATATATATATATATATATATATATATATATATATATATATATATATATATATATAATATATATATATATATATATTTGGGAATTTAAAAAAAATACATTTTTGAGAAAAATGGATTTTAATTTTTAAAATAACTTCGTCAGCGAAATTTTTTTTCCAATAAATTTTTGGTGTTTTTACGAAAAAAATTTAAACAATTTCTTACATTTCATCCCTTGATATGAATTTTTTAGGTATCATAGTTTTTAAGTTATAAATTGTTGTAAAAATTTAAGAAAAATTTTTTTTTTCAAAGTTGTCTAATAATTTTTTGAATATTGAAAGTACGCAAAGTTGCTTAAATGACCCATGTCTTTACACCCACAACGTTTCACTACTATCTGAGATGGTACTGCCAACGGTCAGTCGAGATGGCATGAAATTCGTCATTCGCTAACAAACGCACAAAACACATTCAAATGTGATTTTGTCAACAATATTTGCGAGTTTTAAATAAGTTAAAATGGATTTAGTGCGTCGTTTCATCACTATGGATGAGACCCGGCTCTACCCTTTTACACCAAGACCCTGATTCAGAAGAAGAATAGTGAAGACTGGTGTGAACCCGGACTTTCAGGCCGAGAATGTGTTTTTTGAAACGCAACATAATGTTGTTCACTATTTCCTACAAAGTTATGCACTAGCTGGATGTGATATTTCGTAACCCTTATTCAATCATGTATCAATTTAGAAGAATGAACTTCAATGTCTAAAGAAACTGTACTCGAATCAATACGGTGATCCTATCAATGAGAAATAAGGAAACCCATTATAAACAAAAGTTTTCGTACATTACTTTGTTACTACTCCTTTTAGTGAAATTTTATCCATTTTCATCATTGAAATGCCTGCATCTTGACGATGGTTTCACAGAAAACAAAAGTTTAATCGAAATCAACATAAATATTGCAGATCTGAACAAAGCTAATTACGTAATTTTTTTCCCAAATTTAGGTATAATTCCAATGAAACTTGAGCTAGACTACAATATGAATACGAGAGGAGTACTATAATTTGAATTTGTTATTCCCACCAGTATGACCAGGGTTACCACATTTAATTCTGTTAAAATTTCGGAAAAAAACTGTATATCTGGATTTTTAGTAAAAAAAATCCATATCGAAAAATTGAGGGAAAAAATAAAAAAAAAGGTTTATTCTCATTTTGAATTTATTTTTCTTATTTATGGACTGTTAAAGTCGTATCAATACAACAAAATAAATTGTAAAAAAGTTTTATCATAATCCTCTGAATTGTATGATGTTTGTACATGGTGAACTTTTCCTTCAAATTTTCCGACAATTTCCTCCTTGAAGCTTCTCCATGAGCCGATACATAGTTCTTCGCTATTAAAATAGAATCTAACATTGAAAGATGGTGCTTTGTGATAGTCAAGTAGTTTTTGCAAGAGGCGCTATCTAGACGTCAATCTTATGAACTTTTCAGCCGAACTGTTATAATTATGGGTGCCAACCGATTTCTGGACTTTGTTTTGTTGGCATTTTAAAGCGGAAATATTCGTTCAACACACGCTGATAAATGGTATCAAAAAGTGTCTTAGAAACGACCTTAGCAATGGATAGAAACATTCCTCATCACGCTTTTTGACATCCAACAGCTGGGAAAAAGTTATATCTGAGTCGCTCAATTTTTGCCACGTAAGATTTGTCTTGAGTAGCCTGAATTTGTCATCCAAGCTTTCATTATTACCTACTTCAAAGAATTGCGGAAATTGACGCATCAAATCATTAAGGTTTAGTAGCTTGACGAAATTTTTTGGGTTTATCGAGCCATAGTTTCGATAACTGAAATCAAATCGCTTTGAAATTTGATTCACAAAAATGTAGAAGTTACGACAAATCGATTTGAAGGTCAGTAAACATCCTCATGTTTCTTCAGAAAGTCTTGAAAAACTTCCACATCAAGGTCAGCTTCAGCGAATCGTTGCATGTGGCTCTCCAAACATACCAAACATGATCAATAATAACATTCTTTTTGATAGAAAAGTGCAATTGACTAGAGGTGTGCAATCCAGCTCATCATGATGAACAGCTCAGATCAGCCATCCGCTCATGGGCTGTTTCGAAAAATCGACTCTTTAAAGTGAGTTGACACAGAACAGCTCGGAAAAAAAAACAAACAGATCTTCAGCTCACTTTGATAATGATGCATGAGGGAAAAGAGTTGTAGAATTACAGAGAGTGTGTGAGCTGTAAGATTCAAATGAACTTACCGCCTCTCGCTTTTCGCGTTATGAAATCAGTTCAGTTTCATTTGTTCCTTGTCTTTTCAACTGCTATAACGGGTGTTAAATAAAAAATGAGAATTTTTTCAATCACATATAAAAACTTTTTTTTTTCATCGATTTCAGTATTTTTTATTAATAACATAATGTATTTTCTTCAAAAAAATGTCAGTGAATGTTTGAGCAAGGACCGTGGTCTGCTGTTTGACGCAACTTTGTCGCGATGCTCTCACAAGAACGTTGTACGACACTTACGTCCATTTTCCGGATACAATTCCGGATTCTTGTAGTCAGTTGCTTCGTGTCCTTGGCCCTCCAATTGTTTTCATACACTAGGGCACTGAGTGAGCCAAAGAAATCCTCTATTGGGCGGCACTGGGGCAAGTTTGTTGGGTTACGATCTTTCGGCACGAACGGTTTCTTTTTCTCCTCAAGATACGCCAGCGTCTTCTTGGCGTAATGGGAAGACGCCTTGTCCGGCCAGGAGACGTACTTCCCATCCGCGTGATGCTCGTTCAGGAACGACAGCAGGATTTTATCGAGGCACTCTTCTCGATAGATTTGTTGGTTGATTGCCAGACCGCTCGGCTTAAACCAAGGCTTTGAAATGCCCCGGTCGAAAATGGCGATGTACGACATAACCTTTTTTTCAAACTTGTGCTTGAACTTGTATTTCACTTCAGGCGGTGTGGATGACTTGTCGCTGGAGTAGTAATTATCATTTCCTGGAATATGCGTTTTGGACAGCGGAAAATAGCTTTCGTCGTCCAGAACGAAAGACGTCCCGTGGTATTTTTTGGTCATCCACCGACACTGTGATTTAACCGTCTCAATCTGCTCCTTCGTGTACTCCGGCGACCTCGTCTTCTTCCTGCAGACGATTCCTTCCATCTTGAGGGTCCGATGGACCAATATGTGGGAGCAGCCATATTTCCGACCGGCGTCACGCAGGCTGGTTGCGTCCTTGTTGTCAAACAGCTTCTTTAACGATGTCTTCCTCTGCTTCGTCATTATCGTCACCGGACGACCACTTCCGACCTTCCGCTCTACGTTCAGGGAACCCAGGATACGATATACCGTACTGACAGGTACATTTTCTTCCTTAAAATGTGCCACCGTGAACTTTTTTCCTGGAAATGCGTTTCGTAGAACCGTATAATGCGTTCGCGGAGCACGTGCTGTTTCGACGCCATCTTTGCTTTGACTAAATTCAAACTAGCAAAACCAAACACTTCTACTGTTTCTAGGGAGCCCAAAGAGCAATTTTCTTGGAGAAAGAAAATTTTACGCTCTTTATTTGAGTTACTGAAAGGTATTGAAAAAATTCTCATTTTTTATTTAACACCCGTTATTCGCGTTGATCGCATTGAGCTTTGTTCACTAGTTTAGGGTGCGCCAAAAATAATAATTGACTATCAGGCAGAATGAACACGTTTTTAAAATTAAAATTATGAATGAATGTTTATCAATTTAGTATTTTATTTAAATGAAAAACCCTTTGCAGGCGGTGAAAAAATCTCATAAGAAAAGTTTTTGAAGACAACTTTATATTATAATGAAAAGTCTCAGTAAAAATGTCGAAAATGCTTAGACAAATGATTAAATAAGAGACAGGAATACGTGTTTCAAGTAGTTTAATAACATGATGTGAAAATTTTCATTTAAATTTTAACATTTTAAAACTGGCTTAGTGTCTTCTAATCTGATAAAGAATACACTATCGAGTTTGGGACCTAAATTGAAAGTCGACACTGACAACTGAGCTGAAGAGCTGTTTATAAAGAACAGCTCTTTTAGATGAGCTGAGCTGATCTGAGCTGTTCATCATGATGAGCTGGATTGCACACCTCTAGTCAATTGCACTTTTCTATCAAAAAGAATGTTATTATTGATCATGTTGGGTATGTTTGGGTGCTCCCTTGGCCGAGTGGTTAGCGTCACAACTAACATGCCGGGTGTTCGGGTTCGATTCCCGTTCTGGTCGGGGGATTTTTTCGTCAAAGAAATTTCCTCCGACTTGCACTGTGATCACGCGTATTCTAGAGCTTGCCACTCAGAATGCATTCAAGGCGTGTTACTTGGCATAGAAATCTCAACTAAGTACTAATAAAAATGACGCAAGTAATACTACGTTGAGACGGCGAAGTTCCTCTAGGAACGTTAGTGCCATTGAAGAAGAAGAAGAAGAAGGGTATGTTTGGAGAGCTACATGCAACGATACGCTGAGGCTGACCTTGATGTGGAAGATTTTGAAGACTTTCTGAAGAAACATGAGGATGTTTACTGACCTTCAAATCGATTCGTCGTAAATTCTACATTCTTGTGAATCAAATTTCAAAGCGATTTGATTTCAGTTATCAAAACTATGGCTCGATAAACCCACAAAATTTCGTCAAGCTACCAAACCTTAATGATTTGATGTGTCAATTTCCGCAATTCTTTGAAGTAGGTAATAGTGAAGGCTTGGATAACAAATTCAGGCTACTCAAGACAAATCTTACGTGGCAAAAATTGAGCGACTCAGATATAACTTTTTCCCAGTTGTTGGATGTCAAAACCCGTGATGTTTCTATCCATTGCTAAGGTCGTTTCTAAGACACTTTTTGGTAACATTCATCAGCGTGTGTTAATTTCTGCCAAAGATGAAATGTTTTCTGCCAACGCTAGTTTGGATGTACGATTGGCGAATTGATTATGATCGTACTTAACTTGGAACGAAACGTTTAGTTTAGGCTCTTCAAATCGCTCAAGATTTTGATTAACAACTGGCTCCAACGAAAGCCATTTCGCTGTGTTGCGTTCAACTTTTTTATGAATCAAGGTATCTATGTATGCACTGTAACAAAATCAATAATCAAAATTGAATTTAAAAAAAAATCTGGAAATTCTGCATTTTTGTTGAAAATCTGTAATTCTGTATATACAGATTCTGTATCTAAAATTTGGCGAAAAAATCTGTAAAATAACAGAATATTCTGTATATTTATGTGACAACCCTGGCAAGGAACCATACAAATATTATACCTTATTCAACCAGATGTCAATTTAGACTCTCTCTGAATGAATTTCGGTGTCTGAAGAATCTGTTCACGGATCAATACGGTGCTCCTTTCAATGAGAAATAAGGAAACCCATTATAAGCAAAAGTTGTTGTAGGGGTAGTGGGGGCAAATTGGTCATGGGGGGCAAAGTGGTCACCTGCTTGTTCGGTAGTATAACTATTGACTATAGATGTCGTATTGATAGTCACCTTATGTTTGAAGAATTTAATGACTTTTGAGTCACCCTGTACTTCAGTAGAGCTGTCGCATGTCAAAATATAAATAAAAACAGAAATTGCTCTCTCGATAACCATTTGG
Source organism: Toxorhynchites rutilus septentrionalis (assembly GCF_029784135.1). Classification (NCBI taxonomy): domain Eukaryota; kingdom Metazoa; phylum Arthropoda; class Insecta; order Diptera; family Culicidae; genus Toxorhynchites; species Toxorhynchites rutilus. The sequence continues at coordinate 227,904,676 of NC_073745.1, read as the reverse complement.
CCGTAGTTCTATGCGCATGGTATCTAAGGAATTTCTCGTGAAATTTAGTTTACTCAAACTGATATATTGGACAAATCATCAGTTTGGACGACTGTTAATATATTCTGGGAGAGGTTAACAGATATTTTGTTTAATCTCAGCGATGAATTAGCATCGAAATTACTTTGATGTTTGAGGGCAAAGTGGTCATAGGTGAATAACAACTTACATCGTTCTGTTTACTAAAGTTTATATACGATTCTGCTCTGGAAGAAGTAATGCGATTCTGCTCTGGAAGAAGATCCTTTTGTGGCTTTGATCCTGGATAAATATGCGACTCTCACTAAACCAAGCCTCATTATGCGGAACGTTAGGTGTTTCTTACTACGTTTTTGTATGCATGAGAAAATTTAAATTGAGACTCTAGGTGAACAGACCAAGCTTATTCCATTCATGTACCTACTATATCAAATATAATTCGAACAAATTTGGACGAAAAAAAAACATAAATTTATCCCATTTAGCTTGATATGTGCGAGTGACCACTTTGCCCCCACTAGGTGACCACTTTATCTCCAAGCAAAAAAAAAGTTCGATTTTTCACATATGAAAAGAGTACTATTTTGAATTCTTATAATGAAAGCCGTTTGCTATCTTGAAGAACAATGAGCTGAACTATAAAATTCTTCGAGAAACGGAAATTGAATCGTTATGTGGACGCTGGAAATGGGCATGTTACTTAAGGTGACTACTATGCCCCCGCTTCCCCCAAATTATTTTGTTATAAAAAGGATGAAACAAGGCGGTATTGTCAACGTTAGCGAATCGAATTTTATTATAAAATAGAATATAAAGTAGTGGATCAAATGAAGAAGAATTATTGAATATATTTTTTAAACAAAAACATCACATTAAACACGATGTTCAATAAACACATACCTAAAGTTTAGATAAAAATTATGGGTTTTATTTAACTTTCACAATTTTACATGTTATGTGTCACTGTTCTTTCAAATGATATTCGAGGGAGATTTATTCTCACCAGTACGATACAAAAATTTAATACGACCTCAAAGCGTTGAATCGGTAGTAATGGATGAAGATAAAAATGCCAAAGGACCGAATCTCAACGCAAAATAGCCAAAGAGTACGGTATCGTATGATGCAGTTCAGAAGTTTATGTCGAAGCAACAAATGCTTGGGAGTGAAGGAAGTTTTTTTACGAACAGATGCTAAGATAAGCCTCGCAATTTAAAATTATCTACTCACTACCTTCCGGGTATGCAAATAAAGACTGGATCTGTTTTCAAGAATCATTATAATCGGAAGATCAAAAAAGAATGTACCGTCATCCGGGGGCAAATTGATCACCTGGGTGAAATTGATTATACGTATCACTTAAAACAAATATAAATTTTCAGAGGTATTATGGAATTTAATTTCAAACTTTTTCGTCTAACATGTTTAACAATCATTTTGAAAATCTTTTTATCAATGGCTCTAAACGAATCACTTATTAAATTGAATGAAAATTAAAATTTTTCTGAATAAATAAACATATTTTAAACACATCAAAACAATATCTACACGCTAAATATATTAATTCACTTCTACCCGATACGTTATGAGTATAAATAGTAATCAAATACTTAAAAATACTATTGAAACAAGTGAGAAAATTTTTTGACGTAGGATTACGTCTTTCGGGAACGCATTGGGGTACAAATTGAAAATCGAAAATCGAGCACATCTTGAAAATTGTCCAATGTCAAACGCTTAATGATCAGTCATTTCATGATGGATTGATGAAATTTTTAACAATTTTTTATATTGAAGAAAATAATATATGTCATGAAACTAACTATCGAACAATTGAGAAATCTCAGCTCCTATCCTAACGGAAATACCCACTTCTGATTGGTCGAAAATGACAACACATGCGGCGGTTCCCTAACAGGGACATCAAAACCAAGCTGCCTGGGAGAAATCGGCATTGTAAATACATGAAAGTTGGGGGAACTTTTGTTCTTACCGAAATGTATTCCCTAACAGAGATATCAAAACCAAGCTGCTTGGGGGAAATCGACCTTGCAAATATATGAAATTAGGGGAAACTTTTGTTACTACCGAAATGTGTTCTCTAACAGAGACATTAAATCAAAATCATTATCAAAGAGTTAACTATGTAATTCTTCAAACACATCCAGAAACAACTGATAGCCTAACGGAATCCTACGTCAACTATGCGGTCGTGTCTCGGACTCAACTCTCCTGTGACTTTTTTTTTTACAAGGAAGCACTGCGATTGACCAGAAGCGAATCGCGTCATGCGACATATCGAACTTCAGGGTTTGTCCAAACTACCGCATTGGTGACCATTTCAAAGATTTTTGGCCACCTTAGGATAACTCGAACGGTCGCCGGGTGACCTTCAGAACAGTTTTTACATCGAGTTATGGAAAGGCATGACCACATCTTTAGATGGATTAATGCAGATTTTTGTATCTTCAAACCCTTGAATTATCATTCAACTGACCATTGGTGAGGTAATCAAAAATCATTAAAAACATAGAGTGATCAATTTCATCAATTTCCACTTAGTGTATTGTAATAATACTAGTGTTTTCAAACCCGATAGTTGGGTTTGGCTCGTTTTAATCATGTAATGGCTACTTAAAAGTCGCGATTCAATCCTTGACTTTTAGCCATTTGTTTTGTTGGGGTTTAATTTTATTATTAGTTTTTGACGTAGGACTACGTCTAACCTTTCAATACAGGGGCCCATTTCAATATTTCGGTGTGAAAAAGTGTTCAGTTTTTGAACGCTAATACCTCCTCAATCAATGAATGGATTTTGGTTCCAAATACACATATGATAGGAAATATCCTCAGAAATTGTTTATATGCTACACATTACGGTTTTCCAGCTCATATAAAGTTCAAATTGATGAAAAATTGGAAGAAAGAATTCCCTACTTTCCCACACATTTTGTCTGCGCTCCCGCAGCAAACGGCTATTCATTACAAGCAACCACGGGTACGGGCGAAACGTATGGACAAAGTGAAGGCGGGAGACAAAAAGGGATTATAAATAAATATACAACGTTAACTATATGGCTATATAGCGATGGTAGAGCTTGGCCACATTCTATCATCGGACGCCAAGCAGGAAAGACGCTATATTGAAATTGATTTTCAGCATGAAAGATATCGCTGCATTTGCCGGGGATGTATGCGGTGCGATACCGCAAGAGTGAGAAACAGGAGTTTCAAAGGGATGTGGAGCAGGAGAGTCTATCGAAGTGTGTTAAAAGCGGTGGAAGCGTCGCGCTGGGTGAATGAGTAGCTAATCACGCTCGATTTGATAGAGTGCTGGAGTTTTGAAACGGTTTTATTTAGCTGTGACATATTTGTATGTTTGTATGTAACATGTTTGTCTATGGCGCTGTACCACATTAATTGAAATTTGACCCCTTTCCTGTTGACCGGTCGATCTGAAATTTGGAACACACCCTTATCTCTGCATTCATTATAAAACTGCGTATTTGACGATCTTGAAAATCCAAGATGACTACCGCTACAAAATGGCTGATTACATATTTTCTCAAAGCCCCATCAATATGGGTATCAAATGAAAGGGATTGACTAGTAGAACACAGTTATTTATGAAAAATGCAAATCCAAAATGGCCGTCACCACAAAATGGCAGATTATATATTTTCTCTAAACCCCATCAATATGGGTATCAAATGAAGGACTTGACTAGTAGAATATAGTTATTCATGAGGAGTGTAAAGCCCAATTATATCACGATACCAGACGGTACATTTCTAATACGATATGCTTGCCATCAAGATTGTGTTCGTTGCCGGCTGAACAATAACCCCTGCAACATTTGCACGACAAATTTTGATTTTTTCGAATTTGAATCTAAACGTTTGAGTGTTTGCTTTTATGTGTTTTATTTCATCCTTTGATTTTTTTTTCTGTAATCATGTACATGAAAAGTTGGGCATTTTGGGATCTGTGCTCCATGATATTCGAATAATGGACACCCCTTGGGGTAGTCCTACGTCTCTCCGGTTATGTCCCCGACATTACCCACCCGTCTTTTTTATTTTTCAACTTAACCTTACTTTTCGTATCATATGTTTCAATTTTAAATTTTATTTTCATTATTTTTATTTTTACTTTCGAACTCAACCAAACTCGAATACCAAAAATACTAAATAAGCTGCTAGTTTTAATGTTTCAATGAAGTAATGTTAGTTGCGGATTCTTTTGATAAAAATGAGAAGTTTTGTTCAAATAATCACATATTTTGAGTTCTCTGTTGGTCTCTGTATCTTCTTAAATGTGAGAATTCTGTTTCAACGGGGGAATCAAAACTAAGTTGACTGAATGACTAAATGACTGAAATTTAACAATGAACAACTGCTATGACATTCAAATCATCTGCTATCAATGCACTCCTGATCACCTGGATTATCTTTAATTCATCAAAGACTCTGTGCTTTGGGAAGTAAATGGGTCGCCCTAAATTTCGCTTTGATCGCACGATTCCGGCAAATTTCGTCGCTTATCCGGAGAATCTTGGTTACTTTCTGCGCCTGGCTGACTCTTCTGGCAAAAGCACTTCCGAGGCGGCAAGTAATCCGATAGACAACATTTATTGCCAATTTCGGTGATTCTTAATTTCTTCGTTTCCTCTGTCGCTATCACATTGTTCACTTCGATTCCCATCGCCTCCTCCCAGAACTCGCACGACATTGGGCCCCGTTTGTCGCTTGATTGCCCCCCACCACCTCCACCCGCCATGCAACCGATCGAGTTACCCTCCCGGTGGTGGGTTGAGGAATGACCTTTTGCCGTTTCTGTGTTAGTTGTTGTTAAGCCGAGGAGAATTTACTTCCCAAAATTTCGATGTATCGACCTCCTCTATCCGGGCTTAATCGTAAATCAAAGACAAAGAGCTCATTCCTCCAAATATCCGTTTGCCGTTTTTCTTTTTTCTCCGTTGGGGAGAGACTTTTTTGTTATGTGAATCAAGCTTATTCGAGAACAGCATATCATTCTTCCGGGAGAACCATGCAAATTTCCACCCAGTTAATATGTTCATAAGAGCCAAACACAGAAAGTTGAAATACTACTTCAATCTACATTTGAGACAAAACAAAGTTCAGGCACTTCATCGCTTCCAAGCGACTGGAGGATTCTCATTAAGGACACTTTCACCTCTGTGTTAAGCGCTCGTACTTCGCTTTATTATCCTATCATTCACAGGGCACTTCGTTTCACAATCATCTCTAGTGCCCTCTCAGCTGTGCCCTGACACTTCCATACTCCAGAGGCACTGTGTTGGAATTTCGTCTCGCGGAATAAAGATTCCTCAGTCTCCAATAAACCGGGCGAGCGAAGTGAGAACAGTTTTCCAAGGACATTCTGATCCGCCAATGAAGCGCAGTTTCACCATGACTTTCCTCCTGCAAGATGATTCGGCTTCGCTCTGTTTTACGAGTTGATTATTGAGCTCGCTCGCTCGTAGTAAGAATCTTCATACTTCATAAAGCGAAGCTATAATTTAATAAAATTTACCACTTCCTTCCTTCAATCAGGCCGCCTTGGAGCTCTCGGTGTGGAACGTATTTCTTCCCACTAACGATTTCCAGTGTCGATGCGATGTGACAACGCTCGGGTTATGTTGCGATCCTTAATAAGGATATTCTTACAGTTCAGCGTCGGGTTGCGGCAGAGTGAATATCCGTCCCCATCTGTAGCGGTTCGGTTAGGAGATCTGGTGTGCTGAACTTGGGAGATGCCATAAAAACAGTTCGGAATAAAAACGAGCTTCGGCTCAATGAGATGTGCAATCTCGCAGCCACTGGTGGCAGCAGAAAGGGTCGTTTCATTTTCGATATTTGCACCATAAAATGCAACAGTTTTTCGCGGATCGTAAAACTGCAGGGGTCGTACGATGAGTGGATAATTTACACTCACACCCCCGCGCGCGTAGAATTGTGGTCGATAAGAAGGACAAGGACTGGTATGTTGATGATGTTTTGCAGTTCACATACGAGTAGCTTGAGATGAGAGAGGTTCATTAACACGTTAAGCTCCACATATACCATCGCATCGGTGACTGACACTGAACTTTCTGTGTAGGCCACGTCAGCCACCGGTGATTTACAGCGTATAATATTAAATCATATTATACAAAAAAAAAAACAAAAAAGAATATTAAGGATACCTTGATTATATAGTCATGGAAGGTTTATTGTCGGCTATCGATGGATAACGCGGCACTGAACGTATTGAACTGAACATAGAATGTACGATTCTCCGCTGATTTAATCATACAAAATGGCTGTCATTTATAGTGCACCCGTGGTCGAGTGGTTAGCGTCTCACATTATCGATTCCCGTTCTGGCTGGAGATTTTTCGTCGGAAAAATTTCCTTCGGCTTGCACTTTGGTCACGCGTATTCTAGAGCTTGCCCCTCGGAATACATTCAAGGCGTGTTATTTGGCTTAAGAAATCTCCAATAATAATAAATGACGCTAGTTAATGCATACGTTGAGATGGCAAATGTTCTACAGGGAACGTTAACGCCATTCAGGTTGTAATTTATTGAAAATTGAAAGTGTGCCTTCATGTTCGGAAAGTAGAATTTTTATTCTGAAAAAATATATTTTTTGACGTAGAACTACGTCGCTCGGGAAGGGTAAGAAAACAAGTCACGTTTTTATGAAATAAAGTTAACGTTAATAACTATTTTTACATATCAATCGAAACGAAAATTCTTTAGGAGTTATTTGATATGCTATGCACTCAAATTTCCTAATCCCTAAACGGTTTGAATTAATGGAAATTGGAAGCATTCCCATTTCCCATACATTTGTTCTGCCGATTACCTTTCCATACCGTCAATAACGAGCAACTAAAACATTTTCAACTCATTTGTTATAAATAGTCATCCGCAATTTGGAATCACAGTCGCGAGCGAGCTAGCAAGCACGACACAACGAGCAGACATCATTCGTTGTTAGTGCTGATTTCTCACACATATACATACGCAGCTCGATATTTACAAGAATGAAATAAATGTAAGATATAACTAAATAGCAATTTAAAAAAAGTTTTTTTATGGGGTGAATAGGCACCACAAAAACAAGTTCCACGAAAAAAAAAAATACCCAAATCAACTTTTTGATCATTTTCGTTTCCTTATTTTTTTCTCTTTGTTTCATCTAGCTCCTTCTCACACATTGATACAAACAAAACAAACCCATGGGACTGGTAGTTGGCTGACACAACTTGTCATTGAAACCGATTTTCACACTTGAAATTTCCAAGAAAACATTCAGATTACTTTTTGAAAAGGGTCAAAGTTTTTTGACGTGGGACTACGTCTAATCGAAGTATATGGGGGTGAAATGAAAATCTAAACACAGAACATGCAGGAAAAAATGAAAGATTTCGAATGCTTATAACTCGAACATTTCTTGATAGATCGGAAAGATGTTTGCATCAATTAATAGGAAATATTTCTACGCGTCTATCACAATTAAGAATATGTCATTTTTCATGAGATAAACAATTGAATAACTGTAAACTGTCAGGCGTCATATAAACGCAAGAACTCCCAAGTTCTACGATTTCCCCAACATAAACTTCAAAATCAATGTACCAGTGGCAATCCGCTTTGCAAATACATGCATCCTGGGGAATTTTTTTCCACCGAAATGTGTTTCCCTAAAATGGATTTCAAAACAGATGCCTGGGGTAATCCGTTTCGCAAATATATGCAAGCTGCGAGTACTTTTGTACTCGCTTGTATTTGTACAGACCGATATATGTTTCCCTACTTCTAAACTATGAAACCTGCGAAAATCGTCATTTCAGATAGTAGAGGTGAAGGAACTTCGATAACATTGGAGAAGTACGTAAACATTTGAGATGCAATAATTCCAGAGGGAAATGTAAAATACAATAATCGTTTGACAATTCTTACGTTCACATATTTTGGAAGTCCTAGGCAACATATCAAACGTAAAAGGACAAGGTCATCAAATTCATTTGCAACGAAGAACATTATTTATTACGATGCATGAATTGATATTACATGGTGTTCATGACCCACTATGCAAAGCGTTTGTATGCCCATGCAGCAAAATAATTTCGCCCGATATTCTACAAAAATTTATGACTTAAAACAAGATGACGAAAAATTTTCATTGAAAAACACAAACAAAATTAAAGCATTTACACAGCATTCGCAAAAAAAATTATATAAATAGACAATACCCCAATCAACAAGTCATCCATACATCGAAAGATGGGCACTTCTACGGAGAAAAAGTTTTTTTTCTAGAAACATTTTTTCATTTTTTTTGTTTAGTTTGTTTAGTTTAGTCTAGCAAAATTTCAGATAATAATCAAAGTCAAAGACGCCAACTTTCTACTTCTTATAGCTTTTTGTCATCTTTCATAGAGACAACTTACTATTGGTCAGAGATCGAAATGTAGGAAATCGTTTAAGTTTTATTTAAACAATAAAAACAGTTAAAAAAATGAAAAACTTTAAAAATTAATATTCATTTTTTCTCATAAAAGTATTTTTTTATAAAAATCTGAAAAAAAAATATAAATAGCTCATATAATTACCAACTACTTTCTATTTAGGAAAATGTCAAGAACAAGTCAATTTCGAAAATTTACACACAAAATCATTATGAGTGAAAATGTCATATATTTGAAATCATATAAGAGATAGATAGTCAACATCCGTGACAAAAGTCTATGTTTTTATATAATCTAAAATTTTGCCGAATACACTATGTCGTTCTTGACTTTTTTTTATCCCATCTGTTTAATTTTATTATTAAGCTCATCTAGCAATTCAACTGTAACAGAGCCGAATTTATCGTGTGCGTTTTTCTCATGTTGTATATTACACAGTAGCCATTTAGACGTAAGAGTTTTCCTATCTTATCGATACACAACACTTGCCACATTTTTCGACGTAAGAATATTCCTATTGTTCGAATGTTCACAGTTGGACACAGCGGGTCTGTTATGAGGCTTCCATTGTTGTGTTTATAAATAGCACTAATTACCGATGCAGCAGATCGATCGTATGTGGAGTGAGAGGCTGGGATCACCATTACATGATGATTGATGCATGGACGTAATAGCTAGAATAACACACAAAGATGGTCAGTTGAGGGCCCTGAGTTATAAGCTCATGATTGTCTGCTTAGTATCGGACACGCAACCAATTAGGCTACGAAAAGCCCCTGTTCTTGACTTAAAAAATGTTAAGATAAGTTGTTAATTTTTTTTTTTTCAAAGAAAATAATAGTGAGGTGAGCATTATCCGGCTAAAATACTGTGAGAATCGACTATATCGTCTTTAAAACTTCGTGAACACAAACCGCCAATGGTGTGCTCCATAGAGAACAGAAAAATGATTCTTTATCTCAAACACACTGTTCATACAACTTTTAATTCAACAAGGACTGACTCAACTTTACTTTTGGAGCTTTACATGTTGAAATCTGCATTCTTTTAATCACGCGTATATTTTCCTAGTCTCTACCTATATTCTCATTGACTCCATAAACTATAACTAATTACGAGTGCTAACAGGAGAGACCCGGTCCGTTTAAAATAACCGAGGTATAGTGATTCGCACAAAAACGGCGAATATGGGCATCGAACTCGTGTTGAAATGGATAAACCATACGTAGGAGAGGTGGGGGTAAAACGGACATGTTAAGAAGAACTTCAATTATATCTTTGGAAACTCATGTTGCCCAAAACATCGATGCAGTTTCTTGCAATTCAATATACTGTTCTTCTACCTATTTGCCCAAATATTTTACAAAAAAATGATTTTCAATGTTTTTACTGAAATGAAAACAGATCGAAAAGTACAACTTTTTCTTCGATGCGGGTAATATGGACAGGTTTGTAATATATGAAGCGTAGAGGTTTATCGATCGCGAGAGGAATAATTTTATTCAACCCAGGTCCGAACTCATCACGAATGTCCGTTCAATGATGAAAAAATCGAATTAATCCACCTAAAAAAGATAGCAGTAGAAACGGATAGACCCTCGACTATTTTGCTTTAGGTTCCAGTCAGCTTCTAAACAGTCTACATTCGGCGATTTTATTTCTGTTTATAGATGCAGGGCGTTCCTTAGGAATAGATTAAACAGACTTTTCAAAGTTTATCTCACTCCCACTGGCAACTGTCCGTTTTACCCCACCAATTATTTCATAAATTTAAAATTTTCACTCAAAAATGAGTTTACTTTTCCGTACATATCTAATATCGCTTCTCTGTTAACTCACAAACCGAAATATAACTATCAGCGAATAGAAATTTTGATATTAGACCGCTCAAAATACCTAATATCTAAGCAGCTAAAATTACATTTTCACGCGAAATCATGGATGATTTACGTTTTTTGTTTCCCATTTCCACTTTTGATCAGTATTTCTTACCATAGGGAGGCTCCAATATTATAGAATAACATGTAGAAGGTGTTCTCATCTGAAATTTGAAATGTAACTAACAAATCAAAAACCTGTCCATATTACCCCCACTATCGGTATTACCCGCGTTTCCCCATAGTTTCTGGGAGCAATAAAAACATGAATGAAGTCTTCTACATACTTACATACTAATGCAGCTTTTGACATATCCCCAGAAAATTTGTAACATATCCAGTGTTTGTTTGCCATCCCAAAGTCAGAAACAGGCTAATAAAGGTGGCTAAATTTCTCCGTCGAAGGCAATAAGTCAGTTCAATCTTAATCAGTATATTTTTCGAACAGTTGTGACTTTTTAAACATTGGGAAAAGTTTGCTAGTCTGATTCTTTTAGACTACCGTTCTAAATCATATTTCGGGCATATTTTAGGCTTCATATTACACTAATAATAATATCTTGAAATGCTTATTGCCCTGAAGATATAACTATAAAATTAATATCACAATTGATTCTTTAGAGAAACTCCTTGGTTTCACTATCATTTTGAATGAGATTTACATTTGAACTTTGTCAAAATAGGCAAAAAAAACTAGCAGCACTACTCATTATTGTTTGTTTGACGTTCGCTTAGCGTGAGCATGTAAAATTTAACCGTTCAACAAAATTTTAAATTTCTCTCGTTTTTCATCAGTTCTCATCATCGTTATTAGTTTACTGTTATTGTTTGGTAAGTGTTTTGCAGTTGACTGTAAAATGTAATCAAGATTTAATATATTTTTTCTCCAAAAAATTCCAAAATAAAATGTCCGAAATTTGAATCGAACTTTTTCCCTACCATTCATATTTCGGACAGTTGAAATTGGTGATACTACAATGTGAGTTTTCATGGTAATTATGGATGCAAAGGGTATATATTTTGAAATATTGTACCTATAAATAATACAAATGTTTTTCAACTACAAACCAGCAGATAGATATGAGGGAGGCTGAATAATTAGTGGAAAATGTGCGACTAGATGAACATCTAACAGAGGAAACGTTGAACCCTCCTTATGTTATCATGTGTGGCAACTCATCAACTCATCAACACACGGTGAAACTAAGCCTTACGTTACTCCTGCAGTGACCACAAGCGAGTCATGGGATCTGTTGTATAAAGAAGTAGAACCTGCGAAGAAGTTGATTGAAACGACGAAGCGTCAAAAAACACGAGGAAGAGAAAAGGAAAACTCAGTTGAAACGAAAAAAAAAGAAATCCAAACATTAGCTTAGTTGAGGAAGCAGTAAGAACGGATGAAGTAGCTGTGCTCCCGTGGCCGAGTGGTTAGCGTCCCACATTATCATGCCGGGGGTTCGAGTTCGATTCCCGTTCTGACCGGGAGATTTTTCGTCAAAGAAATTTCTTCCGACCTTGCACTGTGGTCACGCGTATTCTAGAACTTGCCACTCCAGAATAAATTCAAGGCGTGTTATTCGGCATAGAAATCTCAACTAAGTAGTACTAAAGGGTGTGTCACATCAAATTGCATCACGGAAAAAACGCTGTAGAAATTCGCCCAGTAGACCGATCCTTTTGAAAATTTTAGACAGTAAAATAAAAACTATTAAACAACTTTTGGCATTTTCTTTTTATTCATACTTCGAGCCCAAGCCCGTATGTTCGCACCTTCCTCTTTACCCCGTCCATAAGGTTCTGTACAACGTCAGGTTGTAGTTCATTTTTAACAGAAATCCATTTTCTTTTGAAGTCCGCCTCCGATTTGACAACTTTTGGGTTCTTCCGGAGGGCCTGCTTCATAATCGCCCAATATTTCTCTATTGGGCGAAGCTCCGGCGCGTTGGGCGGGTTCATTTCCTTTGGCACGAAGGTGACCCCGTTGGCTTCGTACCACTCCAACACGTCCTTTGAATAGTGGCACGAAGCGAGATCCGGCCAGAAGATGGTCGGGCCCTCGTGCTGCTTCAATAGTGGTAGTAAGCGCTTCTGTAGGCACTCCTTAAGGTAAACCTGTCCGTTTACCGTGCCGGTCATCACGAAGGGGGTGCTCCGCTTTCCGCAAGAGCAGATCGCTTGCCACACCATGTACTTTTTGGCAAACTTGGATAGTTTCTGCTTGCGAATCTCCTCCGGAACGCTGAATTTGTCCTCTGCGGAGAAGAACAACAGGCCCGGCAGCTGACGAAAGTCCGCTTTGACGTAGGTTTCGTCGTCCATTACCAGGCAATGCGGCTTCTTCAGCATTTCGGTGTACAGCTTCCGGGCTCGCGTCTTCCCCACCATGTTTTGCCTTTCGTCGCGGTTAGGAGCCTTCTGAACCTTGTATGTACGCAGGCCCTCCCGCTGCTTGGTCCTCTGGACGAATGAACTTGACAAATTCAGCTTATTGGCGACATCCCGGACCGAACTTCTCGGATCACGTCTAAACTGCTTAACTACGCGCTTGTGATCTTTTTCACTGACGGAGCATCCTTTTTTGCCGTTCTTCACCTTCCGGTCGATGGTTAGGTTCTCGAAGTATCGTTTTAGTACTCTGCTGACCGTGGATTGGACGATTCCCAGCATCTTACCGATGTCCCGATGTGACAACTCCGGATTCTCGAAATGAGTGCGCAGGATTAATTCACGACGCTATTTTTCGTTCGACGACATTTTTCCAAATTTACGAAAAATTGACAGTGAAGCATGGCCAACGTGATCTATACACTCTTATCTGATTATAAGCGAAAGCTGAAGATATAATTCCTAAAAATTAAATTTCTACAGCGTTTTTTCCGTGATGCAATTTGATGTGACACACCCTTTAATAAAAATGACGCAAGTAATACTTATGTTGAAAAGGCAAAAGTTCCACTGGGAACGATAATATGTCATCCAGGAAGAAGAAGAAGAATAACTTAGAATTATTTTATTACTTTGACAACAAATTACTTGAATTCAAATTTATAATTATCGTTCAAGCAATATAATGCTTACAGTATGTTAAACCCTGAATCTGCAACATAAAGAAACATCAATAAACGACAAGCATTTTGGGGGCAGATAGGGGAAGGGATAAATGATTGCAAATATCACAGAAGAGCTTGTTGAAAATTATTTCAAATTTCAATAAATTAAAAAATAAGTTCTAAAAGTTCTATTACGAGTTTACAAGCCGTCCAATGGTTGTAGACAATTTTACAGACATTTGTGAGTGCATGGAAGGTTGCAGTACCCTTTCGGACAGGTCAATTAGTTGTTATTTTCGCCTGTTTGATCATTTTATTGCATACAAACATTTACATTATATTAATTTTTTACACATTTCATACATTTCACTGCACAATAATATAAATTGAGATTAAAACCACAAAAAACCGTTTGCAAACAAAGTGTTCGAAACTTCGATTTTTTATAAATAGTGTCCGAAGTTTGGTTCTTAATCGCTTCAATTGAAAAATATGTTTATTCGATCATTTTTGATGATTTAGTTCAAAATTTTCCAAAATTTAGCTCTGTTTTCTTCATCAAATGTCTTAAGCGTCCGAAGTATGATTCAGAACGGTATCTCATGTATTTCACGAACTACTTTGCCTTAAGCACTTCGTATAGGGCTTTTATTTATTCATTTGAAGAAAATGTATTAGAATATGTTCGACTTCAAAAAGTCTAAAAACGAAGAAAATTTTGAAATTAATAAGAGAAAAAGAGAAAGAGTGTGATAAAAAGAGATATAACACTTAACAAAAACCAACACAGAGCACGCGACCACAGCATCCCCGGTCAAGCACCTTGGCTCACAGTGACAAATTAATCCGAAACATTCAATTAATAAAGTCCAAGCTCAGAATTGTAATGACTCCACGCCTTCCATCCCTCAAGGAATATCAATTTCTATTAGAAGCGGTAAATCTTTCGCTCCTAGAATATACTGTCCGATCCCCAGCTTCTTGCTCCTAGGTGAGGAAAGCAAAGGAATCGCAGGGAAGAGGGTAAAAAAAACTCTGCTATAAATTGAAAACGTGCCTGACGAATATTATTAGAGTAATTTTGTTGTTTCGGTTGTGTTCTATTAGCGTGCTTCCACGCTGCTGCCGAGGGCATCATCTAATGAAATATGCGTTGGTCTCAGCGCGGAGGTGTTCGGATAAATGGGAAGCGGGTCATCCGCTGCGGCAGTGTCCGCTCGCTCGTGGAGATGTGGAGATGAATCACGGCCGATAGGAAAGCCAGGAAATCACGTCCTCAGACTACAGCAAGCCAAACAACGTAATTAGAGGGGTTTGTTTACGGGTATTGAGGATTTTTGGGCCGTCTTGTTATCTGCCCGTGAGATTGGGTTTCCGGTGGGATGAGTCCTTGCGTGGACGTGGATAGAGCTGAGCTACCGAACAGACAAGCAGCTATTCGCCGAAATATCTAAATTATTTTCAATAAATTTCACGTTGTCTGCTGAGCAGGTGTCAGATCTGAGAGTTAGATGTATTTCGCGCATAATTGAAAAGGTGGAGGCGGTGGAACACGCGTTTAGAAGCATCGCATACCACTTAGCGATCGTCATGCTGCTGCAGAAGCACTGCGAAATCTCTGTATTGCGATTCCAGCATGCCGCTAGCTGAGATAATGCGTTCGTGAAATTATAAATCATATGAAATTTTAATCTTGCCTTCGAGCTGCTCCAGCGTTCGAGGCAGGGGTCGCATGGCAGCAGCTTAATAAGCCTCACATAAATTGATATCTGTCTACATACCGAACGGCGGCGCAAATATTACTCCGATGTGCGGTACCTTCGCGGCACACTTACCTGTAACGAAAAAACAACAGAGGGTAAATGACACTGGAATTTCGCTACGCGTTGTCGTAATGGAATAATATTATAATAATATTAAATATGTCATCACAACAGAATTAAACGGAGCCGTTTATTGAATTTTGCTCGTTAGAATAAAAATGAGAAAAATGTTGAAAAGGCGTGATGAACCGTAAACGAGTAATTTTCCAATTCTCCTTAGATTTTTGAAGTCATTCTGAATTCAAAACAACAGTCCTAACGCTCAATTCAGAAGTAAATCAAAACCACATCACTTCGGGATGTAACATAAAGCATCGCATCATTTCTTCCAAATGTACCGTCATTTGCGTTGCTCGCAAATGAGTTCACGTGATTGTGACTGGCTACTAACTTCAGCGCGCCGAAACCCTCTTCCATCATTGTCTCGGATAACTGTCACCTCAGTAGGGTACCATTTGTACAACTTCTGGAAGTTGTACACATTTCAGCATCCGGTTGGTTGGCGATAAGAAACAGTGAGTTTCCCGAATGGCAGACAAAAAAAAGGCACATATATCATCGACATCATACCGGAAAGTGCCCCAACCAAATCGGCGAACCAATGGAAATTTTGGGCCGCGCACACAAAAGCGCATCATTTATGCTACCCCACTGATAGGCATTCATCACAATTCCGCTCATATTTTTGCCGAAAAATATGCGTGCCTCTTGCATAAATGTGCCTGCGCAAGAAGAGGGAATAAAAACCAGAAACACAGCGAGAGAGAAACCGAGTAAAAAAAGTCGAGGGTGGAAAGGCAATGCTGGAGCACACAAAGGAAAGAACCCTCGTTTGGAAAGTGTTGAAACAAAGGCCCCTCACTGGCATATATTTACGCGAGAAAAACCAACAGGCGGTTCAGATGTTTGTGCCATCTCCATAATTTATAAATTGAATAAATTCTTGTTTTGAAGCTAACGAAGAAGGTTCTCACTAACTATGATGTCTTGAGCTTTGGTTGATGCAAAACAAAAAAAAAAGAACGGAATGCCCAGCTGGGGCAAATGACATACCATGGGAAACAAAGTACTGGATATATTGCACCTTGTTTTTCACTGTATTTCTGAACCCTATCTTCAAATAAGCCTTGATCTCTTAAAAAAATCGTAATATTTCTATAGAATCAAAAATTTTTATGAAATATGTACACACAGAATCGTCTATCAAAAGAGAAGGATTTCTAATTAGTGATTATTTGATTCTGTTTGATTTTATGAAAATCCCGCTTCCATTCCAAATTTTCTCACTTTTCTTGAAAAAAAAATATTCAAAATTAGAAAAAGTTTCAATCGTGTTGAGTGGAAAGGGTCCATAAAAACAATGTCCTGGCGCACACCATTTCAGTCCTTCTTGTTATCCAAAAAAAAAATAAAAAATCAAATAGATTCTTAATCAGTAAAGACGCCGCTATGGCACGAGCCTCGGACAGGCCAAAAACTATTGTTAGTCAAAATGGCGACAGTTTGAAAATAAAAACTACGTTTACTACGTACGTTTTTATTACTTTTTTTGTTCTAGAATAGTAAAATAAGAAAAAAAAATAACTTTTCATACCAGTTAACAAAATAAAATGAAAGTTTCGAAAACTCCTTCCAAGGACATATAGTGAATGTCCACGCTTCGGTAATATGACTGTCATACAAATGAAGCATACATTTTTGCATAACTCAAGAGAACTAATCAAGCAAACTGGACCAAATTTGGCATGTGGAGGTTTTAGGGAGCAATAAATGTTTATATGGTGATTTAACACTCCTTCCCACTCTCTGAAAAAGGGGGGAGAGGGTGCTGAACAACTCGAGAACTAATCAAACAAATGAAACCAAACTTAGCATATAGAGGTTTGAGTGGTCGATAAACGTGGGTGAAAAACCGTCAATTACTTTGATTGAAGTTGAGATGTTGACAAGTTCTGCATCGCAAAATGATTGTATCAGTATGCTCTAAAAGTTTTTCGAAGACAGTTTGTATGTAGAATTTGAAATATAAAAGTTAGAACAAAAAAACAGTTTTTTTAATGATGACCCCAACGCAACTTAGGAAGAAAAAGGAGGAGTATCTAACCACCATAGAATCATTTATTGCACCCTAAAACCTCCACATGCCAAATTTGGTTTCATCTTCTTCTTCTTCTTCAATGGCACTAACGTTCCTAGAGGAACTTCGCCGTCTCAACGTAGTATTACTTGCGTCATTTTTATTAGTACTTAGTTGAGATTTCTATGCCAAATAACACGCCTTGAATGCATTCTGAGTGGCAAGCTCTAGAATACGCGTGATCACAGTGCAAGTCGGAGGAAATTTCTTTGACAAAAATTCCCCCGACCAGAACGGGAATCGAACCCGAACACCCGGCATGTTAGTTATGACGCTAACCACTCGGCCGCGGGAGCACACAAATTTGGTTTCATGTGCTTGATTAATTCTCGAGTAATGCAGAAATTTGTGTTTCATTTGTATGGCAGCCCCCTCCTTAGAGAGGGGGAGGGGTTACGAACTATCATAAAAACCTTCCCCGACCCCAAAAACTCCTACATACCAATTATCATGTAGATCGGTTCAGTAGTTTCCGAGTCCATAAGAATCGGACAGACAGAAATACAGAAAGACAGACAGACATCACTCCATTTTTATATATACATACTAGCTGACCTGGCAAACTTCGTCCCGCTCAAAATTTGTATTTTGTTATCAATACCTTCAAACATTCACGTTTTCTTACTATGAGCTAGTTCATGGGTCCAATCGCAGAACTATTTATTGATTGATCTTCTAATCGACCCCATCGTATTTACCTTCTACTATAAAATTCCTAGTATTTCTAACAAAACTCATCATTATAATATCAGATTATTTTCAGACACAATTCTCGTTCAAGATTTTTCAACCACTTGCAAATAACATGTTTCTCCGTTATATGGAATAAATGTTTTTTTACATAAAATACGATAGAATAAAGACAGCCCTAAATCGGACAATTCCTTCCTCGAGTTCTGCTCTTATCAACACATTCGGCGATACTTTTTTATTGGTATAGATAGAAGAAGATATAGGAGTGCGTTTCATCGTGCGTAGACATATGGAAATTTGATTTTCCGAATTTTCCCTTTTTCCTTCAGAGTTTTCCGAAAATTTTCAATTGTCATGTTTGGTTGGAATATTTTTGGTTGAAATATTTGTAATATATATAGGGTTGGGGAAAAAGAAATGTCGTATTTCTGATCGAAATTTGATGCTTTATTCAACATACCTCAAATTATCCAATTTAAGTTAAATATGCGCCGTTTTGTTCGTAAACTTGTTGCCATTTAGAAGACAACTTCATTCCGTATAGTATGACCCGATGCGATAAGTACAACACAAGATATGTTTAAGTGTTGCCATATATTGACAATATATGACATTCCTTTTTCCCCAACCCAATATTTATTATATGGGCCTACCTCTCCATTCAAGAGGAGGGAGGGGTGTCTTACCATCATAGAGACATTATTCATACCCAAAAACCTCCACATTCCAAATTGCGTTGTGTTTCATTTGTATGGTAGGAAACGTCAAACACAAACGATAACGAGTAGTGTTGTGAGATTTCTGCCGATTATATTATAATTCAAATGTAGTTCTCATGTGAAATGATAGTGAAACCAAGGGATTACTCTAAAGAAGCAATTGTGATATTAATTTGATAGTTATATCATCAGTGCATTAAGCATTTCAAGATATTAGAACAAAGTGTTCGAAATATGATTCAGAACGGTAATACTATTTGAATGCAACTGTGTATCAAACAACTACAAGGAGTTTTTCCACCGTAGCAATTTTTATTTGTTTGAAGGTACGGTAGACGTAACGAAATGATATTTCAATAAGGTTTTTTTTTTTTTTAAATGTCAATACATCCTGATCACTATTTTAATCGGCGAAACGTTACTAATCCGTTTAATCCGGAGA
Organism: Toxorhynchites rutilus septentrionalis; assembly: GCF_029784135.1. Classification (NCBI taxonomy): domain Eukaryota; kingdom Metazoa; phylum Arthropoda; class Insecta; order Diptera; family Culicidae; genus Toxorhynchites; species Toxorhynchites rutilus. Next base: position 227,885,435 of record NC_073745.1, on the reverse strand, counting down.
AATTCGTTTAATCATCAAACGATGTTGAACTATACGAAGGGTTTGCTGTAAAATTGTCATGATAATTCAAATAAATATAAAGAGATCTGTTCACAGACAACCTAAAACACTCGCTCGATATGTTTCTTGACCGTGATGAAGAGAGTTCCAAAGGGACATTGAAAATTACCAATTGTTATTGAATTCCTATCTAGTTGAACAGATTATGTCAACCTGACATTAGCGTTCATTTGTCTTTAGTCATTTTTTTAATGACCGAATGCATCAATTGTTGTGCACATCTTATAGAGGGCATATCTTCAACTGCAGAACTGACAGTGTCAATACACTGCAACTATTTTCGCAGTATTCTTTGGATTCAACGTTTCCAACAACTTTCGGTACCAATAAATCACCGAGAAAAATAACGAACGCGCGGAACTCTTCACCGTAATTATGTTTCGCATAACATAGTGTATCAGAAAAATAATAAATATGTATGAAGCAAGCACACACACACACACCCAAAGACACCTTGCGACGAAACGATTGCCGTAGAGTTTCTTGTGAGGTCACTGATAACCAACGTACGTGTTGAATTTGCGTAGAAGGGACCCCCTCTATTTGGTCTTCATGAATGGTACAGTAGATTAGGACAATGATAGATGGCACCAAAGGTGACCAGCAAAACGGAAGTGGCATTCCGAATTGCACCCACGGATTAAGTCGGCTTTTGCCGCTCGAACTAGGAATGTGTGTATGAGAAAGAGAGAAACACAGCCTGTGTTTTCACGCAATTTTTGTCATCCAGCAACCGAAAACATAACATAACACACATTCGGGTGTGGGAGGAAACGATACAGTTCAAACATGTCCCCTTCTCTCCGTTCGACTCTATGTATCATCCTGTCCTAGTGTTCGATGCGTAGAACGAGGTGAATGAAATCAATTTTCAATTTATTAAACAAACAATCTATGCGTGATTGAATGGTTTCGTCAATCGAAACCCCGCTTTTGCAATCACACTCGGGTCTCTCGCTCTGTATGCTTTGCGATTGGGCTTCGTCACGTTGGTAGTGTTGTTGCTGCTGCTGCTGCTGCTGCTATTGCCACTGATATGCGATGATGAACCATCGAGTTTGTGCTACACAATCTCTGTGGCACTGTGGCTGGATGGAGAGTGTGCTTATAGTGGTCCAAAAAGACGCAGGAATTAAGTTACCATGGCTACTCACCGCAGGAAAAAAACCCTGCCTTTTTCCATCCCTTTGGAGGAGAGTGACCATGGTGACGAAAAGTGTCCCGAGAAGGTCGCACGGAAACATCACGCACAAAAATATTGCGGAACGCATTCCGACCTAATGCAGCGCACCCTTTGGTGTTCTGCCTGAAGCCTTCGAAGAATAATAACGAAGGTATTTCATTTGCATTTTACTCAATAACGTATTTAGTGTATTCGAAACAAAATCATGTAAGACGCTCTACTCTCACATTCTGACCCATTAAACGAACACTGTGCGTTTTGAAGAATCAGTAGAATGTGTGTTTTCGTTAATATTAATAATCGAATCTGTGACTGTTTCAGTGTTTTCTACCTTTTTCTTTTCTACTTTCTCTTTCGATTGGTAGAAGAACTTGCTTCAGAATATCTGTCTTCAAGGCAAAAAACCCGTACGAAGCTGATATAACAACAAATGGTACGGTTTCTGTACGCAAATGGTGTCAAATAGGATATTGCAATAACAATTAGTGATTGTTAACCGGTTTTACCGTTACCGGTTTTACCGCTACCGGGTTTACCGATAATACCGTGTCATTTTCCATTACCGAATTACCGGTAATTTAACAATCATTAACCGGTAATTTCGGTAATTTTCATTTTTACACCATAAATAATATTTGTGTTTATGCCGCTTTGAAATATGACTCGAGAATCAAAATAAGATCGGAAAATCACAACCGACAGTGTTCCGCCGATTCTACGACCTCCGAACTTCAGTTCAAAAATCGCTGCTCGATCTGAAAACGAAACACAAGATAAGTTTCAGCGATGAAGAACTGACAGCGATAAAGGAATTGGTTGATGCCCTGGAACCAGTTCTGGTCGCTGTTAAACTGCTGTTGCGGAAGAAATGAAGCTTTATGAAGCTTACGTCAGATTGCAATTTGTACTAGAACAGCTATCGGAGCAACCATCAGAAATTTCGAAGCAGCTTCTTGAAGCCCTGATTGGAAGGATTGCAGAAAGACGTTTCGTATACGCAGATTTATTCCCATATATGAATAATCATTTTGCTCGAGGTCGTGACACAGTTAATGATGACTTTGATGTCTTCTATCAAACCTCACGGACTGCATTGATCAAACAGGCATTTGGAACAGGGTTTCTAAATCTACTGAATAATCTGTATTTATACAGATTTTTTTAGACTTTTTAAAACCCAGAATCTGTAGGTACAGATTCCAGATTTTCAGGATTTCATACAGAATTTACAGATTTTTTAAAGATAAGGTTCCAATTTTATACAACAATTATTTTTATTCAATGAATTTGAATAATTTTGTCCGATCACTTCACGAAAATTCTCCATTTCGAGAGCTCATTTCTTGATGAATTTACGAGATGTCGATATATATAATGCAATCGATTTGAACATTCCCTAATCATCTAATACTGTATAGATAATTATAAATTTGCCAAATGCTATTAAATGGCGTTGCAGTGAGAACTTATAATGTTTCAAACATTTGTTCAGATTGCAAGGCGTTTCTTTAACACGGAACAATCGGTATAGTCAATGTTAGGAACAGGCATTGCGGTCTACACAAATGAGGCAGCCAACGTGGTTAGGGATTCTAACAATCCGAACATTGGAAACTATTCCTTTGGAGAAAATTGAAAATTCGGACTCTTCAATCAAAATTGATGAGTCTACCGAACTGGGAATCTTGAAAATTTTAGCTATTGTTGTTTGAAGTTTTGATGAAAATAATTTTCAGATGAAAGATACATTCCATAGATCTATCGAGTTGCATTGAGTTCAACTCAATTCAACAAATAGTAGAGCTCAAATCATTGAAAATTCTGAATTTATCTGCAACAAGCTTGCTCTCACTGGAATCCGTCGTTGAACGCAGTCTGTGGATGTCCAACGAACTGAACCTGTTCTTTAATTTTCAAGTTAAATACGAAACCAATCAGCGAATCGAATTTTACACCATTTGAACGACTCGATGAGCAAGTCTATTTCACTTATTTTGAACTACATTTTGTTATTGAATTTATTTAGATCAACTAGGAAACCAGAACTTTTTATTCCACTCTTTGGATAATATATGCCCAGAACAATACATCAAATCTAAGGACGCAGGATTAGACTTTGGAAATTTTTAGTAAAATCTATAGAACCCACAAAATCTTCGTGTGAGTTAAAGCTGTTGGAACAGGTATTGAACTGGATATACCGATTAATTTATGTAGCATAAAAGTTTCTATCAGAACCTGTCCTTTTCCTGAACACATGGTTTCATGCCAATTAAATGTCCCCTTTTCATTCGTTGACAGTTATCCAGTTTTTGAATCTGCAAGCTACCATTGCAAGCCTTAAATTTTTGTGTGTGCTCTAGAATATGTTATAATAAGAGTATTTACGTTGCGCAATGCAAACAAGCATGAATAATGCAACTGTTTAAACTTTCATTACACCTCAATGAAGCATTGTGTTTTACTACAATGTATATTTTTACTAGCGCTACGTGGTTACCTTAAACATCGTATGATAACAAATTAAACTCAAATTATGGCTAAAAGTTAGACTTATAAATACAATACGGATTTTTTGGAAAATAACTAAGATAAAAAGATTTTTTTCAGGTCGAAAACACAGATTTTACTATGGCAACCGTGATTTGAAATTGATCCTGACTTGATAAAATTTGATGATGATGATATTTATTCTGTAGCTCGACAACAGGAGGAAAAAAAATCCACTTGGCGATGCGGAACCTGCAGAACAGTTGAGCAACAAGGAAAAATTTGAATGACAATTGCAACAAATAAAGGTAACAACGTCCAGCCCAAACTGAACGTCTATAAACGGATAGATGAAAACCCTCGAATTAGAGTTTTCGTAAAAGGAATCAGAGCCAAATACATGACAATGGTACTGGACTTTGAACGTGCGTTTTCCTCTTCTGGAAACTTAATGAGATCCGATCGAGATTAGAAGGCGGCAAAATTAACATTCTCTGTGTCCTTAAGTATTACTTTAACCAACTTTTTGTAAAACGAACATTATCAATAAAAACCGTTTCTTCAAGATCAAGTTTTTTTTGAAGTATTTGTTTACCGGTAATTTACCGGTTTTACTGGTAATGAAATTTTCATTACCGAATAACCGGTTATTGAAAATTTGGCACGGTAATGCAATCCCTAATAATCACTAATGTCTATAAATCTATTTATCTAAATCAATTAATATTGTTCAACTATTTTCATTTTTTAAGAGTGAATGAAGAATGGAAACCGCAATAAGCATTTTTTCTTATACACCAGTCATTTTGACTAGGAGGTCTTCGTAGCCACATTGGTTGCGCGTTCGCTTAGTAAGCGATCGATTCGGAGTTCAAAACTCAAGGCCCTCAATTGACTGTTGTTCTATTAATAACACAGCAATGATCATATCAACTGTCTCCGCTGTCCGGTGGTCTTACTGAACAATGGAAGAGCAGAAGGAATGCTCATACACCTAAAAATGGCAACTGTGTAATGTGCTATTTATAGATACGATAGAACATGTGACATGTACACGATTAAATTCCGGCTCTGTTACAGCTAAAATGCCAATGAACCTAAATAAATAAACAAATGGGATTAAAGAAAGTCATTCTGACTGGTTCTGGTGGAAATAGGTGTATTTAAGTGGCTGGTAAATCTAGTGTTAATTAATTTTGCATACTTGAAATTTCCCCAAAAAGAACTAGACTACCTTTTGAAATGGATCCACTTTTTTTCTCAATTTTTTACAAACATTTATGACACAAAAACTGTAATACCTACAAAAAATTGGCCAAAGAATGAAATGTAAACGTAATATTTTTGTGTGTAAATTCTTGCGTTTGACATGTTTTTGACGTGCCTCTGAATAGAAAAAAGGCTTGCATAACATATCAAACACATCCGCAATTTTTACACACAAAAATGTTACGAGTAGGAAATTATTTAGGTTTTCATTCAAAAATATAATTTTTTTTTCATTGAAAAAAAAAATATTTCGAGAATTATTAATTAAAAAAAATATTTTTTTGTATTTTGAATTGTATTTTTTGAAAATTCTCAAAAAAAATATGAACAGCCCATTCATTACCAACAAGTCATCCATACATTGGAAAATTGGTCTTTTACAGGGAACAAAATTTATGTAACAAAAACTTACTAATGTTTCCTTCGATAAAAATGCAACTACAGGGTAACTTCGATATAACGTACATTTTACTTTCAAAATTGTACGTTGTATCGAAGTATCGTATATCGAAGCATAATAAAGAACTCTAAAACGTATCTTATATTACTTTATTGTGTTGCTGTTTGAGTAAGGTTGATGAATAAAATCAATAAGAAGACGAAGCCAACTTTTCTCATGAAGTTTCCCTTCGTTCTGTTGATTGATGATTGATTCATTTAGAATCCGAAATCACAAAACAGTTGTGTTTCGGGATTGGTTCAAGTTACAATACAAACTTTAGTATCAAAATACAGATAATTTATTGCTCTTTCAGAAAAAAAAAATTAAAAAAATATTTTTTTTGACATTGATAATGTGTACGTTATATCGAGGTAAAATGTACGTTCTATCGAGTGACGTTATATCGAGGGTACGTTATAACGAGGGTACGTTGTATCGAAGTTTCCCTGTAATCCCAATTTAGTTTAAATTCAAGATAGCGATATATTATGTTCGACAAAGTTTTAGATATTATTAAAATATGAACTTTAGTCTAACACATCAACTTTCTATCTTTTATAGTTTCTGAAATATATGGTATTTTCGTATGGAGACTCCTGAAAAAAATAATGTTCCATTCGTAACATATTCGCGTGTAAAGTATAGTGTTTGACATGTTTTGAAAAAAGTTTGCAAGATATGTCAATCAAGATAATTTACACATAAAAATGTTACGAGAAAAACCTTAATAGTAATTTTTCAAAGAAAATATGAAAACAGTTGTTGTTGTCATCCTATCCCATAGAATTACCAACAATCTATCCATACATCGAATGCTGGTACTGCTACAGGGAATGAGTTTTCCCAACAACTTTTTCATATTTCCTTTGAAAAATAACTATTAAGGTTTTTCTCGTAACACATTTGTGTGTAAATTATCGCGATTGGCATGTTCCACAAACTTTATTCTATTTAGAAGCACGTCAAAAACATGTCAAACGCGAGAATTTATTCGCAAAAATTTTACGAATAGAACATTATTTTACATTATTTAGAAGATCGATCGTTTCCTCTCCGATTTCCGATTTTTTGGATCTATTCTATATCCCAAGAAATCGCGAAAAACGATCTTTTCATCTCGATCTTTCTATTCTTTTTGATCGTAGAATTTTTCTCAATGTGTTTTTCAGTGGACATTGATTTTTATCTCACCAAAAACCACCTCGCAAATTTCATAAACATTGGATCCATTCCAAGATTGTCAAATTAGTTGTCGTAAATTTAGGAGAACTGCTTCTTCGAGAGTAAAAATAAAAAAGTAATCACAAGTTATATAGCCGAAACGTTCTTTCCTAGGACGGGAACAACTACCAAGATTTCGACTAAATGCCAGACGTATGGCACGGTTGGATTTCATGGGTTTTATGGATTTCATTGAGTTTTGGACGAATATCAGTTGTTGTTGCTGTTGCTGTGAATCAAAATAAAATGCCTATGATGTTTGTTTATTCCATGCAGTGTTTTAGTACAGAAATTTGGGAAAAAAATCAAATATTTGTTGTTCATATTTCTGAAGTTCAGGCTGTTCGGACCAACCTAGAACACCAATTTCAACAGCAGCGTTTTGTTGTTAGCAGCTTTAAACTGAAATATTTTTTATTACTTTCGATTTCTTTTCAGGTTCATCTTTTGACTTACATTTATAGTTTTCAATCTAATCCTTTCTTTTCTTTATTTTCAGGTCAGCTATGGCGCTCGCGATTCCAGTACAGCTATAAATTTTCTGGTTTTCAATAAATGTTTCAAAATAAACGAACCCTATACTTTTTTACCTTACGCTTCTACACTTCTACGACTACTACTTCTTCGTAGCTCTTAAATTCTGCATCTCTCCACAAATCTGTTCCAATTTAATTTTTCACTCTAAACTTTTTAATTCACTTGGCAATAGCAATCCAATAAATATTCAGTCATTACAATTTATTTTTGTTTACATATTTCTTACGTACACACCCACATTCTTCCGCTGACGTTCAGCACCAACGTCCTCCTTATGAGGTCGGACCCTGCCGCAAGGTGTACATCTGTGGTGCTCGGAGGTGGGCACACAGGAATTTAGGCATATGCCCTAGCAAGGCCTTTTCGAAAATCGCATTATTTACCGAGTTATAACCATTTCAGTGATGTGGTCTCCAATCTAGTATAGCAATTTTTGTTTTCAAAATGACGTTCACGATAAGTTCTACTGAACCGATTCATGTCGAATTTAAATGAATACAATCTGTATGCATCTCTTCATCTCATGAACCAATTAAAAACCCTTTTTTTTAATTTCACTATTTTCAATAAATCAGGGAACGTACAAACTATGTTTCAAACAGCATTTTTTTCTTCAAACGGCCGCCATTTTGTCAAAAACATGTTTTTGACTTGTCCGAGGTTCATGCGATAGCGGCATCTTCACTGATTCAGAATCCGTTCGATTTTTTTTCTGACAACCAGAAGGACTGGAATCGTGTTTGCCAGAGATTTTTTTAACCCCATCACTTCATCAGTTTATAATTATGAATATATTTTTTTCTTTTTTTTTATTTTATTGTTAAAAGATAGATAAACAAATAATGATATAATGTATAGTAAAAATTATCTTTGTTTTATTTTTTTTGGGGGTTCGAATAAACGTCCGAAATTCGTGTTTCTACACTAGAATATTCCCCTAATGAAAAGACTACACTCATATAGATTAAGTAAAACAATGGAAAAAAGGAATTCGATTTTTCAAAAATCGAGCTTTATGAATATTAATAGTTTTCCCAGTGTATTATCACTGTTCATGTTGGAAGAAGTTGGAACAATGGAATAATTTTCTCAAGTAACTGATATGTCAGACAAAAAATTGATCCCAATAATGCAATTTATAGTGATGTATTTGCTGAGATAGATTTTTTTTCATTCTGTCCTGTTAGGGCTGTGCACTTGCTCACCCTGAAAATTCTGGAGTCAATTTTCGTGGCCCATCAACAAATATGTACCCATAATTCCAACGGAGGTAGCCACAATAAACTCGCCCTAACAAATCACCTCTCCATTTGAGCCGTCGCCAGAAACCGATGCCAAATTACAATCCATACATTCCAGGCTGCTTCCGCCATCATTATCCCGATTATAGGAGCTTCCACTGTTTGCTGCGCGCGCTCAGATTGTTGTCAGGTTTCGTTGTTTATGCCAAACCAGCCAACCAGAGTAAGATGATGAGGAAAGTATTTTTCAACCGGTTTTCCTTTTTTTTTTGCTCTCCCCATTCTGCCATGGAATCACCTCAAGTCGTTGGGCACAAAGGAAAATCATTCTTCGCCACAGCTTCATCTGATTGGCAGGGTTCCAGTAAACTTTTTTGACGGAATGACAAACGCAGTCAATTCCACCAACTTGCCGGAATCAGTAAACATGCCATCGAACCCCCCCATCCCTCCGGTACCATGAAGTTTGTACCAAGAATGTCAAAAGTTTCACGGGGCGGAAAAATACCTCATTTGGGTAAACAGAGTTGATCGAGCGAATGAAACGGTGTGAATCTCCACGGTGCTGCGCGGCAGTCAAAACTGGACCCGCAAGCGCAAGCGAATAAATATTCATTCGATAATTCGAAATTAAACCGAAGAATGGCGGCGACGTGGGTGGGTCGTTCAATATGGTGGATAATTATTCATCCGAACAAGGGAGCAACTTCCTAAACGTTTTCCTCGCGGTCCACGGTCCACTACAAACGGCTGGGGAGACGAAGAGACCGAAAATAAATATTCATTTTCTCTCGCTCAATAGCCATCATTAAATCGCTTCGATGCAGGATTTCATCCGAAGCGCTGGATGTCGGAGGCTAATTCGGCGCTCGGAGTAAAACTATTTTCCCGGCAGTCACAGGCAGCGGAAAATCGGTGGACAGGGGTACCGGAGTGCCGTTTAGAATAGTTAATAAACACTTTCCATCGTGTGGCACCAGCAGATACCACACAACTGACCGTGCGAGCTGTATTAATAATGGAAAAACGATGGTCACCCATCAGGTTTAGTGCGGCGAATCGGCCAACCCGGGTGGAACGACACAATGAACAATGATGTAATTTAAATTTGAATTTAGCTCAATTTGAGCGGGAAATTATTTGCTATTGTTTCACAACAGACGGGAGATACGTGTGAGCGCGCCAAAAACGTGAGCAGATGCAATGCAGCGAATGGATGCTTTTCGTTGAACGCAGCAATTGTTGGTTAAATTTGGCAATATGTTCATTAAAACGCAAACAATTGCTAATAAGGCATTGGCTAGCGCCATTGAAAAGCTGCGGAATACTGTCCGCTGTGGACAGGATGAACGCTTCCCGAGTGTTGTACAGTTTCATTGGTTATTTGTGTTTGACAGGATTTCCGCAGATTTAAAAATGAGTTTACATTTTCGGTTCAACGAAAACCAATCATCGATAGTTGTTCCGGAAAGTATCATGTTTAGAAATACTTCTTTACAATCGCATGCTTTTAATCTATAACCAACAACACATTTCGTTAATTTCCAAACAACTAGGAGTATTATATCCTCAAAAATGTTTGTTTTTCGGAAGTTATGAGCTCATTGCAGCTGGTTCCGTTCAATATTGATTGACAAGAGGACCAAATTCGAAGCAATCTATTGGGTTGGGGAATAAGTTCGAATATCAATAAATTAATCAAATACACTCGACAAAAAAATTAGGGGAACAGAGTGCGAAGTCGGAAATTCTAAGTGATTTTTGACATGCTATAACTTCGTGAAAAAACAACGCATATCAAAGAGTTGTGCATCATTTTGAAGCTACAGCTACACTTTCAGGTATTAGAATGTTTTACGTACATATTTTTATCTTGGTGTGTGTAGGTGTAGTGGGCAACAGTACCGGAAAGAAATAATAAATCGATAATTTTTCTTTATTTTTTCAAGTATATTTTTTTTATTTTTACAGGCACAGTTACTTAAGTTTAAAGGAGCCAAACTCCTATCTGTATTGTTACAAGTATACATAAACATTTTTTATTAATTCTAATGTTAATGAAGTAGAGAACCGATTACTCGCGGCTTGCTCGAGTTTAGAAGGGTGACATTTTGTTTCAGGAAAAGGATGGGATATAAGGATATGTTGACAATGTTCACACTCACATTCGCACTCACATTCATCATACTCAATTCTTAAGCCTATCTTATATCTAACATGTATTTACATTTCACCTTATTCTATTGTTAGTAAGAAGGGATTTGATTTCTCGCAAAGGAAAAGGAAAAGGAGATATAAGGACAATCACACACGAAGATCGATAGCTTTTAGGAAGACATATATTTGGGACATGTAATCAAGGTCTAACCGAGCCAACACATCTCTCACCGGCACATTGGGCTGCCTTCCTCTAGCCCGAAGAGAGTTTTCTAAATTCGATCTGGCAACAAGATACTCCTCGCACGACCAAACAACGTGTTCGATGTCGTGATAACCTTGGCCACAAACGCAGAGATTGCTGCTGGCAAGATTGAAACGGAAGAGTAGTGCATCTAACGAACAGTGATTGGACATGAGTCGGGAGAAGGTGCTAATAAAGTCCCGACTCAAGTCTAGACTTTTGAACCACGGTTTGAGGCTAACCTTAGGGATAATCGAGTGAAACCAACGGCCCAATTCATCTTCATTCCACTTGCTTTGCCAGTTAGCGATGGTATTTTTGCGGACTAAAGAATAAAATTCATTGAAGGCGATTTGACGCTGATAAATATCGCCTTCAATTGCACCTACCTTTGCTAATGAGTCAGCCCTCTCATTACCCGGAATGGAGCAATGTGAAGGGACCCAGATAAAGGTAATGACATAACAGCGTCTGGATAAAGCACTCAAAATTTCTCGTATTCTCTCAAGGAAGTACGGCGAGTGCTTTTCCGGCCTCACTGAACGGATAGCTTCGACAGAGCTAAGACTATCCGTTACAATGTAATAGTGTTCAACAGGTCGTGAGGCAACGCTGTCCAGCGCCCAGTATATTGCTGCCAATTCAGCAATATATACCGAGCAAGGATTCTGAAGACTGTGTGAGGTGCTAAAAAATACGTTGAACACTCCAAATCCTGTGGACTCGTTTATAGTGGACCCATCAGTAAAGTACATATTATCACAATTGATACACCCATACTTTTCATCGAAGATCGTTGGAGCGATCCTCGATCGTTGGAGCGATCCTCGATCGTTGGTAATCTGAATATCCATGGATATCTTGCTTCATGGACAGATCAAAACGCACAGAGGAATTGATGTAGTCAGGGAAACAAACACGGTTGGGAATATACGAAGAAGGATCAACCTGCATGGAGATGAATTCATGATATGAACTCATGAATCCGGAGTGAAAGTTTAGCTCGATCAGCTGCTCAAAATTTCCGATCACCAATGGGTTCATGACCTTACACCGGATGAAGAACCGAAGAGATAATAAATTGAAGCGATCTTTTAGTGGGAGTAGACCTGCCAAAACCTCGAGACTCATGGTATGCGTTGAGGGCATACATCCCAACGCGATACGGACACAAAGATACTGAATTCGCTCGAGTTTAATGAGGTGTGTTTTGGCAGCTGATTGAAAACAGAAACTGCCATACTCCATCACTGAGAGAATAGTTGTTCGATACAACATTATAAGATCTTCTGGGTGGGCTCCCCACCAGGTGCCGGTAATTGTACGGAGAAAGTTTATTCTTTGTTGGCATTTTTTACTCAGATACCTAATATGGGCCCCCCAAGTACATTTAGAGTCGAACCAGACCCCAAGATACTTGAATGACATAGCATGAGTGATCGGTTTACCCAAAAGTTGAAGCTTTGGTTTTGCTGGTCTATGCTTCCTAGAAAAAACCACCATCTCTGTTTTCTCCGTGGAGAATTCGATCCCTAGCCCAATGGGCTAGGTTGAAAAATTGTTCAAAGTATCTTGTAAGGGTCGGATTCGTTTGATCCTACGACAGACACCACTCCATCATCTGCAAGTTGTCTTAGGTTGCTATTTTGTGTAAGGCAATTGTCGATGTCGCTTACATAGAAGTTGTACAAAAGGGGGCTTAAACATGAGCCCTAAGAGACCCGACTTACTGCCGAATCTCCGTGAGAAAAGTTCAAATGTTTCTCACAAAGCAAGTTATATAACATATTATTCAATAGAGGTGGCAGACCCCGAGAGTGTAATTTGTCCGACAAAACCTCTATTGAAACAGAATCGAAGGCCCCCTTTATGTCCAAGAATACTGAAGCCATTCGTTTTTTTTCGGCGTAAGCCATTTGAATTTCTGAAGAAAGCAACGCAAGACAAATTCGTTCCCTTGCCCCTGCGGAACAAGTGGTGCGTCTTTCGCTCTTGGTGATACTAAGTTGGCCTCAAAAGAGGCTTGCGAAAACTGGCTGTCTGAGTTTTTTGCAAACAAGGGGGGGGGGCTTATAATGGGGGGATAATGAAGTTGCCTTCTAAATGGCAACAAGTTTGCGAACAAAACGGCGCATATTTGACTAAAGACTCTAAGATCGAAAAAATCGAAGGAAAAAAATCGATCTTCACGATTTTTTCGAGTACAATGAATCGATTCAAAAATTCGAAAATCGAAATGGAAATGATCGATTTTCTGGAAATCGATCCAAGATCGCCCAATCTTAGCTTACAGTCAGTTTAGTTGATCGTTATTTCACTGCCATACGCATAATATTATTTCCAAATTTCTGCATTTTTACAGGCTTAGTTACATAGGTTTTAGGAAGCCCGTGTCTACTAGGTACGCAAGTTGAAATTGTCCGGATTTTTCGACGGAATAAAACATTATCATTTTCGGGAGAACCTCAAAATATTTTAATTCGAAGTAATCCCCGCTAGTTTCTACACATTTCGCCCATCTCTCAGGCAAATTTCTGATTCCTTTGTGATAAAACTTGTTTTTGTTTCGATGAAAACCATTCGCTGGCCTATTATTCACCATCTATTGTGTTTGTTGCTCTGCAATTGCATGTCTCATTGAAACAAAAATGTGATAATCTGACCGAACCATTTCTGTAGAACACGGTGGATGCGATAACGTTACCCAGTTGGAAGGATTGATTGCATGTGGAAATGTTGAAATGATCCAGAAGAAAAAGAAATGAAAAAAAGAGATTTATCCCCCTTGCTAGAACAGAATATTTTCCAGTATGTGAGCATTCATTCATGCAGAGTGGAACGATCAACTTTTGTTGAGAACATTAGTAAATTCAACTCTAACGTATTTCTTCGTAGTGCACTTTTCAAAATACCCCTTATTTTGAAGAAGTATGCTTATAGAATGTTTACTTTATTTCGAATTTGACGTGTGATCTCCAGTTTCCAGAATGACGTCCAAACAAGAGAAGCAATGTTTGAAAATTTTATTTGTGCAACCAGAAAACTCAAGCTGATCGCACGCGAATTCGATCAAAACGTTCTTTACGCAGCTTCCGGGACAGGGGTTTTGCACGGCTACGAGAATGGGAGAAGGCAGACATCTGAAAGACCATGAAACTATCCAAGTTTCTCAAAAAAATATGCTGGTTGGAAAAGTGATATTTTAATCGCCAGCAGGATCACCAACCACGACATATACGTTAAGGAATGGCTGGAGAAAAGCCTGCGTCCGTTCCTCAACAAAACGCTACAAACCCGGATTTGACATTCTACCACTGTGGAAAGAAATCAATGGAATTATATGCCGAGAATAAAGTGATGGTGGAGATCACAACACAACACACCAGAGTTCCCAATAGAGAGATACAGAACCATCGAGTGGAACAAGAAGAAGATTCAAAAATCGATGAAAAGGGAAGTGCTCTGCAATGAACAAAGTCGACAAGTGCTTTGTTGAAAATTTTGGAACGCTACTCCAACGACCTCTCATTTGGACGCCATTTTGAGAACTGAAGAGTATGTGTCGAAATAAAAATGAAAAAACCATTCTACATGTACACACCTACAAAATAGGAGGTGTTCAGGTTTTTAAAATACTCATTCAATAACATACATCAAATTTAAGTTGATCAAATTTTGATCGTTTAGCTGATCTTTTGAGTTGATCACTTCTTCTTCTTCTTCTTCTTCAATGGCACTAACGTTCCTAGAGGAACTTCGCCGTCTCAACGTAATATTACTTGCGTCATTTTTATTAGTACTTAGTTAAGATTTCTATGCCAAATAACACGCCTTGAATGCATTCTGAGTGGCAAGCTCTAGAATACGCGTGATCACAGTGCAAGTCGGAGGAAATTTCTTTGACGAAAAATTCCCCCGACCAGAACGGGAATCGAACCCGAACACCCGGCATGTTAGGTATGACGCTAACCACTCGGCCACGGGTGCACGGTGAGTTGATCACCCCTAATTTGATAATTCTGTTTTCAAATGGATATAAGGAAACTTGGGGAAATGTGGTAACCCTTCGGAACATGCCCATTTTCTGTGTCCACGTATCACTTAAATTTCCGTTCTTCGAAGAATATTGTAGCTCAACTTATTGTAGTTCAAGATACTAAGCGGTTTTGATTATGAAAATTGAAAATAGTACGTTTTTTATTATTAGAAAAAAACGTTGAAAAATCTATTATTTTTTGTTGAGGTGGTAAAGTGGTCACCTGCGGGGGCAAAGTGGTAACTCGCACATATCAACAAGAAGAGATAGATTTATGCTTGTTTTTTTTGGCCAAATTTGTTTAAATCATTATTGAAATAGTAGGTACATGTGTGAAATGAGCTAGGCCTATTTACCTAGAATCGTATTTTAAATTTTCTCATACGTACAAAAACGTAGTAGGAAACACATAACGTTTTTCAAAATGGGGCTTGGCCTTCAGGAGCAGAAGGTAATCAGGTATATCAGCTTTTGAAAACAGAACATTGTCAGTAGTAATCTTCCACTGACCACTTTGCCCCCACCTCCCCCACAAACAACTAAATGCGAAATATGTGAAATAATCGCTGAAATTGAACAAAATGTCTGTTCACACACCCTAGAATATTTGAACAGTCGTCCCAACTGTTGATTTGTCGCAAATATCAGGTCAAATAAACTAAATCTCACTAGAAATTTCTTTAAATCCGAAACGCACAGAACTACGGCCGAATGACTACAGAGACAGCATTTTTTTGTTTTTATTTATATCTTGACATGCGACAGCTCCACTGTAGTACAGGGTGACTCAAAAGTGAAATGAAATTCTTCAAACACAAGATGACAATCAATATGGTGTCAATTGTCAATAGTTATACTACCAAATAAGCAGGTGACCACTTTACCCCACGTGACCACATACACTACCCCTACTTGGCACATATCAATTTACGAAGTACATTAAGATTGATCATTCAAATGGATGCTGGATATAATTTTCGTGACAACAAAATTAGAAGAATCCTGGAGTCATTGATCAAGTGACCTTCTTCGGAGGTCTTTTTGATCTTAGTATATTATGATTACGAACGGAACAAATGTCACCAAACAGTCCTCGGAATTGCTTCATATGTCCAACATGTAAATCTAACACAAATAGTACAGAACTCAAAATGATGAGTTCTACTCGATAATGATTACGAAAATTTTTAATAGTTTGCTTCCCGACACCATCAGTAAACGTTCGCAGATATCATCGTCTTTGTGTTTCCCTTTTAAAATAATATCCGACTATAGAGATGCGGCAAAATAAGTGAAAAGTGTAAAATTATAACCACAAATAAACTTTATTTCCTTATTCCCTTTTATTATTATTATTATTATTCTTCCCTTCTTCCCAATTTATTGAGGGCTTCCCATTAACATTTCGGCTATTTATTTTTCTGCCAATATAAAAATAAATAATTGCTGAATATGTTCAGTTATTATTTTGATCTCCGGATAACAACAGCAAGCACAAATTATTAACCAATTCGTTATTCGTTTCATATAAATTGCATTCAAAAAAGACAATGGTCTACGAACTAAAATTCTCCTTCACAAAAAAATCAAACCAGAGTATATTGTTTCAACAGAATATGTACCTGCGCGTCGTAAAAATCAAAACTTATTGTGGCCGGCGCATTCGTAAAGTTAGTGATCCACCTGGGAGAACCACCATAGAAAAGATTATTTCTAAATTGTGGATTAAACTATCGAGCCGCGCGATGAGCCGCTGATCCCATCGGATGCAATTTCCGCGTAAAACGTTCCATTAAATCGGCGCAGGCTGCATTCACATTCGCCGCGCGGATGAATACGCTCGCCGCTCGCTTCAAATGTTAATGAAGCTTTTATAAATCACATAAAACGCATGGGTGGCGAGGTGACGAAGCATGAATATTTATGCTTCCGTTCTTCGACCGATTATTGTTTGAGCGAGTGTTCTCGATTGCTGCCGCCGCCGCCGCTGTGTTCGCAGGAAATTGCATTCAACTGTTGAATGTACTTTCGGGATAAATTTTCCTCACATTAAAGCGACACGCGTTCGACTGAGCCAGAAAGAAGAGGAAATTTCCAATTGTTGTTCGGAAGATAAATGATTTATTTTGGAGTAAATAATTCAATAAAAAAATATCGGATGGAACGGTTCGAAGCTTTCGACATATTATAGGATGTGCGCAACATATCAAATTACGCGCATTTCATATAACACATGTATAAAAAATGTACGTAGCGTAAGATTTTTCTATTCCGACCTAATTCACTTATCAAATACGTTATATTCAATCTAGAAGATTGTTTATCTATAATTAGATAAAATCTGTGATTTTCTCGTGCATGAGAAGCACTTTTTTCGTATCGTTACAACCAAAAAACTTTCCATCTAGACGTACTTCATACTCTCCGGTATCTCTCCGTGAAATTAAATTATGCGATTGCCTTACGAAAACAAGCTCTCGAACTTAAGCCGACGGTTAAACATGACAAATATTTGAATCGTCTCGGTAAACTTTTAATTAATTTTTCCCTCCAAAATAGTAAGTTTTTTTGCTGGGCGAGTCCTTGTGTTTTTTTTTCCTGTTTGTATACCAACATTTCGTAATTTACAAGCGTTGAGTGGGGAGTCACTTTTTTTAATCTGCAAACTCAACAGATATCACCCCCTTCCCGGAAGAAAGTTTTGGAATCATCAGTCAAAGCGCGGTACGCTCGGGAAGAATTCGGAGCCGTTTAAAAGAAAATTTGTGTCAATTAAAAATTACCGAACGATAATCGTCGATTTGTGCATGCTACGGCGAATTCCACGCCAATCAAGAAATGTTTTCCTATACCCTGGCAACGGTTAGGGGCGAAACAGGAGTTTTAATTTGCCTGCTTTCTTGGTGTTCTTCCCCGTTCGCTGGTTTAATTGATCGAGCTGCTACTGCTGCCATTTGAGCGGCCTGATAAATCGTTATCGTGGGAAATGGATGCTGCGCCTTTTCGCGGGAATTCTATGCCGCGTATTTGTTTCATTGAAATTGATTATCTTTGCTGCGAGGAGGGTATCTCTACGGGGGCTACAGGGAAACATACAATGTTAGCCAGTAAGCGAAAGTAATTCCTTGCGAAATGTATTTCTTTGTAATCAATTGTATTAGAAATTTCGCCATTAATTCTGTTCTGATTGATTTGCATTCATGCGGACTACAGAATTGAATGAATTTCTCTCCAAACGAGAAACAATGGCTGTACCGTTTTGTCTCAAATTCCGAGCACTTCATTTTTAAACTCAAATATTATAAATAATTGAATAATTGAAACCCTGACATTCTTTGGGGCAAAGACTTCATTATAACATCATTTGCAGGGATCGACAAAGCCTATAATTTAATACTAAGCATTTGTAAAAAAGTGACTGTTGAAACCAGTGAAAGAATGTTTGTGTGAGCGAATTTAAAAACAAGCATCGTTAGTTTTTCAGTTTTTGTTTCATTTTCGTAGTTGTTACAATTATTTTGTTTGCTGTTTTCATGTTAAGTGCTAGAGAAGGTAAGAATGGATGAACGAATGAGCTTTTATGGACAGAGATCAGAAATCTTCATTAAAATTAGTATTTAATTAGAGTTCGGAATTTGAATCAAGTATTGATGCATGATTCAAATTCCGAAGAGTAGATGTTTGAACACACTATTTTGAGGCAAATACGGCAATAGTTCACAAATTGGGGTACAAGGACAGTCCAATTCTGGAGCAACAATATCAAAAGATCTAACACCATTTGTAAACAAATGTTTGTATGCAAAGGGTAGGTCGCAGGCGCAAGTCAACGAGAGTAAAATTGATTTCCTTAGTCAAGTTTTTAACTAAAACTACAATAACAAAACCGGATTCCTGAAGTAACAGGTCGGTTTCGGTTATATATTATTCTATTACACACAATTTGGGACTCGTTTATACAGTGTTATTTATAGAGTGCTATATTTCAAGTAAAGGACGAATGTCATACAAACTCGTGTTAGGAGTTGACAGCACCATCTCATACAGTAGTAAAACGTTGTGGGGAATGGGCTATAATTTTTCAAAAATCAGGAAGAATGAAAACAAAAATGTGGAAGAAATCAGCATAGCTCATATTCGGTTGTCGGGAAAATTCGTTCCGATTTTTTTGGAGAAAAAGAAAGCATCATTTTTATAGACAGTACTAGCTCTACTACTTCGTCTCGCCCAAAATTTATGTTCCGTTAACTAAAACCTTCATATGCCTAATTTGGTTTCATTTGCTTGATTAATTCTCGAGTAATGCAGAAATTTGTGATTCATTTGTATGGCAGATCCTTTTTAGAGAGGGGGTGGAGTGTCTAACCACCATAGAAACATTTATTGCGCACTAAAACCTCCATATACCGTTCTGAATCATATTTCGGACGCTCAGGCATATGATGCAGAAAACAGATCTAAACATTATGCACAGGTATTATTTGGTTGAAATTTTTAATAAATTAGTTCAATATGCTTTTAAGCTTCCTACTTTGGTACCTATTTGATTGAAAACATAAAAAAATAATCGATAAAATGCTTTTCAAATGAAGCGAAAAAGAATCAAACTTCGGACAGTAAATCAAATTTCGGACAGATTGAATTCAAATTTATGACACTTTATTTTGTAATTTTTTGGACGGAAATTACATTACACTTGATTATATTTTATAGTCAACTGCGAAACGCTTACCAAGCAATCACAGTAAACTGTTAACGATGATGAGAACTGATGGAACACGGGAAAAATTTAAATATTTATGAACGGGTAAATTCTACGTGCTCACGATAAGCAAACGTCAAACACAAACGATAATGCGTGGATTTTGGATTTTGGATGGATTTTTCCCTACTATGTAATAATTCAAATATAATTCTCAAATGAAGTGATAGTGAAACCAAAGGATTACTCTAAAGAAGCAATTGTGATATTAATTTTACAGTTCTATCATCAGTGCATTAAGCATTTCAAGATATTAGAACAAAGTGTCCGAAATATGATTCAGAACGGTATCTAATTTGCATTTGTTTGATTAATTCTCGATTAATGATGAGATTTAGAGATTTGTGTTTCATTTGTATGGCAGCAAAAACCCCAAAAACCCCTACATACCAATTTTCATGTCGATCGGTTCAATAGTTTTCAAGTCCATAAGAATCAGACAAACAGACAGACAGACAGGAATTCATTTTTATATATATAGATAATCAAGTTAAAAAACAATATATTAATCATTAACAGTAATTTTGCAAAGAAAACATGAAAAATTCGTTGTTAGGAGAAGTCTTTCCCTGTAAAGGGTCTTGACTTATTGGATATTGTATGGGCATTTCATGTCTTATTTTTTTCAGAACTTTAAATTTTTTTTTTTAATTTTCTTTAATTTTCAAATTAAATTACAAAATTTAACTTTAATTTTAAAAAATTTGGTAGGTCTTACAAGTTTTGTGATGAGATTTTGTTTTGAAATTTTGAGTTTTTTTCAACTTTTTCTTTGAAAAATCTTAACTTTAAAACTATTACTACAAATTTTCATTAAAAATATTTAAACACGTTTTATAGAAAAGAAAACTAGATGACCCGGCAAACTTCGTCCCGCCCGAAATTTGTTTTTTGTTATCAATACCTTCAAACATTTGCGTTTTTTTACTAAGCGCAAGTTCATGAGTCCAATCGCAGAACTGTTCATTGATTGATCTTCTAAACGACCCCGTTGAATTTAACTTTTACTATAAAATTCCTAGTATTGCTAACAAAACTCATCATTATAATATCAGATTATTTTCAAACACAATTCTCGTTAAAGATTTTTCAACCACTTGCAAATAACATGTTTCTCCGTTACATGGAATAAATGTTTTATACAGAACATATGATAGAATAAAGACAGCACTAAATCGGACAATTTCTCCCTCGAGCTCTGCTCTTATCAACGATCCTTTTTGGTATAGATAGAAGAAGCTATAGGAATGCGATTCATCACGTTAAATTCCATTTCCAGTTTCGAACAAAGATCAGTTTCGATAGCGCAAACATCAAATGGACTAACAGCACTTGTCACTATGTAATTGTAGAACATATGGGAATTTATTTTTTCGAATTTTCCTTTTTTCCTTCAGAGTTTTCCGAAAATTTTCAATTGTCATTGTTGTGTACTATAAAATAAGTCAACTGTGAACATCCTTCTGTCACAGCATAGTTTAAAGTGAGACAGAAAAGAAGATGCTGGGGTCTAGAGTCGGTTCACGACGTGACAGTCAATTTTCGCACGTGTTTGTATTCTGAGAATCGGTGTAATTAAAAAATTACAAGGTGCAAGGAACTCTGTTCATTTCTCATTGTACTTCCGAGTCGCCCGACTCTTAGAATTTGGTGAGAATTGTCATATAACTCCGAAGGAAAAAATCTCACTTATACCGACTTGACTCTCAGAATAACCCGAAATACAGGCAAATTCAATACACACATAGTTAAGCTTTATAACAATGATAGGGGAAAAGCTGATAAAAGGAATGAAAGGTTTTAGAAATATAGCAGAATAATTTTTGTAGTTGATGAATCTCGACCTATAGAATACATTAAATTGAAATAAAAGAAGAATTGTTCGCGCAATTGTTCCTGAATACAGATTTGAATTTAAAAACCAAAAGTGAAGTTGAAGTTATCCGACCACTTCCGAGCCATTCCCTACAGTCATGTTTGGAGGGGTGTCATACCATTATAAAAACATTTCTCATACCCAAAAACCCTCACATCCCAAATTGTGCCTGATTAGTTCTCGAGTTATGCAAAAAATTGTGTTTCATTTGTACGACAGCCCACCCTTAAAGAGGGGGGGGGGGGGTGGAGAGAATAACCACCATAGAAACATTTATTGCACCCTAAAACTTCCACATGCAAAATTTGGTTCCATTTGTTTGATTAATTCCCGAGTAATGGAGAAATTAAAGTTTCATTTGTATGGTGAGACACCAACCCCCCCCCCCCCCGTCAGGGAAGGGATTGAAAAGTCTTACCAACATAGAAACATTTATTGCGCTTTAAAAACTTCACATGCCAAATTCGGTTTCATTTGCTTGATTAATTCTCGAATAATGCAGAAGTTTGTGTTTCGTTTGTATGGCAGAAATTTCCTTCGACTTGCACTATGGTCACGCGTATTCTAGAGCTTGCCCTTCGGAATACATTCAAGGCGTGTTATTTGGCTTAAGAAATCTCAACTTAGTATTAGCAAATGACGGTAGTTAGTAAATACGTTGAGACGGCAAAAGTTCCACAGGGAACGATAACGCCATTCAAGGAGAAGAAGATGTCAAAGAACAAAGCGGACTCAATTAAATTGATAGAAACAATCAATTTTATCATGCATATTCCGAAATAAAATTATTCAGAACAACTTCAAAATCACTAACTTTTAAGTTTTTTGTTCTCAAAATGTTACTTAAATCTCCTAATTTAGATGTTTCATATAAAATATGAAATATATAAATATAAATACATAAATACAACTATAAAGTATAAAGTATAAAATTTTCTCATTTTTTGAACAACAACAGAATCGTCTTACGTAGCGTACTTTTTGAATTTCTACAATGATAGAGTTTTAGAACTTTTTTGTTTTGTTGAGGCAAACAGAGTCCGAAACAAAAAAAAAGGTCTATGATTTCATCATGGTTGAAATTCGACAATATGCGTAGAAGGATATTTTTCATCAATTATGATCCTCTATGATCTCCTTAGAGATTTCAAATACACGTAATTTTTTATGTGAGAAAACTACTTTCTGATTTCAAGGGGATGAACAAAAAAAATAAATTCACCTTTTATATTCAAAAAACGAGAAATATTTGTATAACAAAACAAATACAAAATATATTGTTTTTTAACTCGATTTTACAGGGTTCGTTTATATACAATGAAAAGAAATAGGAGACTGTATATAATCGAGTCCGCTCTGTATATGATGAAGGTCGACAGGATAATATGTTGAGAAGACAAAAGGTATTGTGGTTTCGTCCTTTTGTTTTTTTGCTTTTCGACCATTAATGTTTCATGATTTTGTTCGTTAAATCTTATATCCCTTTAAGATCTTGGCTTCTTTCGACTGTTTGTCTCTCGTCCTCTCAACATTTTGCCTCTAGCCCTTCTCGAGCATTTATCAAAACGATCAACAAAACATATCGTATCTCGGCTGAGGCTGATTGGGAGATGAACAACAGTGGTTAATTCGGTGAATTAGTCTCCTTTATTCTATCCAAAATGCGGGAACTCACGAAGGAAATTTTTAGCATAAACAAATGACGTCACATAAACAAAATCTATGACGTCACAAATTTTGTTTATGTTACGTTATTTTTTTTTTAAATTCAGTACACAGGAAAAGTATTATTATCGATAGTCAAAATAATCGAATGAAAATCAACGAACTAAATTTCTTCATAAATTAATGCTAGACCTCAAAATCAGAAGAGTCCCACTGACATTTTGATTAATTCTTAATTACAATTAAATTTTACATCTTGTGAAAGCTTTTCTCGTGTTGAGTTTTTATGATTTTTAACGCAAGAATTATATTATTTGAGCTTTTTTCTTTCATTGACATAACTAAAAATACAAATTACACAAACTACAACATTCATCCCATTCGAGTGCAATTGAAAGGTAAAAAATCAATATCAATGCATAAGACTTAAGTGAAAATACTTCGGCTGTTCCGATTTGTTTTCCCTATATTCCAAGACTATTCCGTATTCAATCTCTTTTTAGGAAGAAAAAAAACTCTTCAAATTGTGGCGGTATTACGAATTTGGAATAAACGTTTACTGAATTTAATAATTTTCATTATTTCGAATAAACGTTTCCGGAATTCTCGAGACCTTCGTCTGTTGTAGCATTTCCTGCGTGTAGCAGGAAACAAATGTCACAAAGTAATGAAAGATTTCTGCAGAATGATAATTTTTCTAGAGTGAAACTATGGCTCTACCAAAAAACGTGAATAAACCGAGACCGAGTCACAAATCATTTGTTCTTTTGACTTTGGGGAAAAAGCTGCAAGATAAGAAATAAATCTGATTGACTCCACATGACCTAGATTGAGACGAAAAGTTTTGTACTTACGTTCATTTTTTGGAGATTTTTCACAACTAAGGTGTTCGGCACCTCAATTGTGAAAAAAAGGTAATAACAATTGTAGAAAAGAGATAACTTCCATAAAGCTCATCTAAAACTAAATAGACATCAGAATAATTAGTATTCTGATGTCTATTTAGTGTCTATTACATCAGAATACTAATTCTGATACAGGTCGGACTCTATTATATACAGACTCGATTATATACGGACTCGATTATATACAATTTTGGACTCTATATACAGTTTGGAAAAATTTTTTTTTTACATTTCAAATATGACTCGTTTCAAGAAAAAAATGTAACTAACCTTGGAACATTAAGATGGAATTTAAGTGGCTGTTATATTAACATTGAGGTGAAAATCGTGATTTTTGAAGATTTTGCTTGAATTGTTTATATCAATTGTTTATATCAATATTGCAGCGAAAGATAGAAGTTGGGTGTCAAAGAACAAATTGTTTGGTTTGAGAGCTTTAATTTTATTGTTAGAAACAATCAAGTTTAATATGAATTTTTGGGATAAAATTAATAATTACACAAAAATTTGGAAGTGAAAATTTGAAATTTTCACTTCCAAATTGTTATTTAAATCCACTAATTTAGATGTTCCACTACTATATCTTATACTAAATTTTCTCAACTTTCAAATGAAAGCAACAGAATTGGCTCACGCAGCGTACTTTTTGTGTAGATCCAGTTTGAGACAACAGAGTTCGAAACAAAAAAAAGTAACTCTGTCATTGTTGAAATTCGAACATATGCGTGGAAGGATTTTTTCCATCAAACATGATCATCTATCACCTCCTGAGAGATTCTGGAAAAAAAAAATTTTTCATGTGAGAAAGTGTGAGAAAGGTGTTTTCTGACTTTAAGGGGATAAGAAAATATATATTTTTTTAACTCGATTATATACAGGATTTGATTATATACAGTGAAAAGATTTTAGTTCGTGACATGTTCTGATTTTTTTAAATGATGAATGTAATGCGAAACATATTTTTGCAAACATTTAATTAGATTCTGTAGATCCTCTTTCAACGTTATTCGTTGACACATTCAATTTTGTATCATTTGAGTAACTGACTGACATGTCTGGTATGTGTGAATTCCTATCTGTCAAATAGCTACTAATACAATCAAAGTTTGACACAACCAGAACCCACCTTATATATTTCATCTCGCATTAATAACATATAAGTAGAATGGCAATGCACCGTTTTCCGTTTTGTGTGGAATGACATATGAAGTTGCCAGCGGTTCCCCAGACTTCGGACCTGGAAGTCGTCTTATAGAGGGGACTTAAGTCGAGTGACCCAGGCTGTTGTATTCCAACCAATATCCTCCTTATAAACCCGTATTCCAGCGGGTAGTGGGTGGTACAACACTGATGGT
The DNA here is from genome assembly GCF_029784135.1 of Toxorhynchites rutilus septentrionalis. NCBI lineage: Eukaryota > Metazoa > Arthropoda > Insecta > Diptera > Culicidae > Toxorhynchites > Toxorhynchites rutilus. The sequence goes on along the minus strand of NC_073745.1, from coordinate 227,859,992 downwards.
GGCAATTGTACAGCAATTCCAACTATTCCTCTGGGGTTCCCTGATTGCTTCCACTTGGTGGTTGAATAAACTTCACAAATTTCACAGCACAAAATACATTTATTCTTACAAATATCAAACTACATTTTTTATTTTACATTCAGGAACATGTCTTAACAATTACTTGTACTGCACAAAAACTGAACAACAATGTTTTTTTTTATTCTCCTCTCTCTATTTACAGACATGACAAAAAAAACAAAGCAAAAACAAAACAAATTCTAACTGACTCTCACAAGTACTTCTCTCGCGTTATTGTTTCACAACTGGGAACTCAGCGCTTTATAGCAAAGTAAGAGCCAGGGATGTACTGTTGGGTTTGTTGTTGTTTACTCGCAGACACAGGCCTCAACCCCCGACCTCTTGAACGGGCACTTGGTATATGAGTATACTAACTTCCAAAGATTCGAGAAATATATCATATGTATTTCTGTTGTTCGGAATTTGAGTCAGTTAAAAAAATGGTGTCCGGAATTTGAGACAAATGTAAATGTAAATTTTTTTTTTACCATGAATATGTATTTGTAAATAAATGTTATTGCAGTTAGGTGAAAAAATAGGCCTTATTGTAGCCGGAAATCAAATTAATATTGTGAAACAAAACCATTTTGAGTAACGAGACGCTGTTTAATGGCCAACAAAGCGTAAGTGTTCGGAATTTGAGACAAAACAGTATATAAGAATTGTCTCGAATATTTCGCTTTATGAAAAACAAACAATGAACTTTTTTTTGTAATTCCCACAACTGTGTACAAACTTTATTTGGAATAATCTTTCCATAGATCATTGCTTTACACTTCTCATCCATCTGTTGCACCACATCGAATTGATTCCAGCACATTTCCAGCATGAAACATCATAGACATAGGCAAATATCCTATCCTGAAAAATTATTTGCCCAAACCACGATGCAGTCGTTTATTTGAAATGTTCTCACTTCACGCCAGCGGTCTGTTTGCTGCCTACATTTTATTATTTACTCGCTTGAAGCGCCCTTCAATGATCTCACTTCACACATTCTGCAAACGCCTTTTGATTTTTCATGCAAGTCAAGTCATTTTTTCATCTTCTTCTTTTCCCTACCAGCAGCAATGCAACTGCCTTTCCCATTCCCTTTTGATAATCCTTTTTTTCAACCATTTTTCCGCAATGTGTATCTTTTCAGTAGCAGCAGCAAGGATCGCATACCCCAAAGAAAAGCATCAACTCACTTTTGCGGTGCAATTCAACACCAGTTTTTTTTTGTTTCATTCTGGGGAAGGATTTTTCGGAGCATATTTTAGCTGCTCTCCTTCCCTGTGTTTGACTCCGATTGCACGAGAGCTTCGGGTTGGCTTCAAACGATTTTTTATTCACTCTAATATGTTACTCTTTATTTTGGTAGAAAGTATTCCCTTTTCATTTCTGTTTTTTTTTTGTTTGCTAAAGTTATCATGCATGGTTTCGACTCAGAGGAACATCAGGAGGGACTCCTCGTTGGTTGCCGCAGCTACAGTCTTAGGTTCGAGCTAGTTTTATATGTTGGCACGTTTTTCCTCAACACTGGCTTCTGGATGGAGGAGAGCGTTCGAGCAACGGGCTAAATTCAATTTAAAATGAATCAGTTCTTATTTCTTGGCCAGCATCCACTTCCTTCGAGCTTCGAGCCGGGGGAGAGTGTATAGTTTTCGGTAGGGATTTGGAGTTCACAAATGAATATTTATGAAGATTATCCTACTGGTTTTCTGGCTGGCATGCGAGTTCCTTCTTTTTCTCGGCACTCCCGGTGAATACTGCCGAGAATTCTGAAACGGAACGTTTCATGTGATGGTTGTGGATGCTAATAAAATTTGAAAGATCATTTCATTTTCAGACTAGCCAGCCACAAATCGTCCAGAAGTAGGTGCAGGTGAAATAAATTTCAGATTTCTGTCAGCGTAAGCTTGTGAGTTTGTGAGTTGGGGTAAGAATGTGTGATTTTTCTAACTATGAGTGGGATGAGCAATAGCACTGAACAGACTTCGGATTTTCGCTCCGCACCACATAAGATGAGCATTGTACTGTATCCATTTAGATGCAGTGATTAACCAAGATTTTGCTTTCAGGAACCACAAACACACAATCTCTCACTGCGCCCGATATCACCGCACACCTGCATTTGGAAATGATGTTCCATCCTTCGGGTGGAACCCCCAGCAAGGAAGCAGTGGTAAAACGTTTATCTGGTTAAGTCAGCATTCGGTAAGACCGCAATACAACACACTCATGTTTTGAATTTAGCCAATATTGTGTAGATACCATTGTCGCAAAGATACGCGCTGATGTGAAAATCCTAATAGGTAACACGGGGTGATTTGGTCATATGGGGTGATTTGGACCACCCCTTTATCTCAAAAATTACGGCTCAACTTGGATTTTTTATAATGTCATTTCCTTCTATTGTTGAACCGTATGTACCTAAAGAAATAAAACTTTGGTAAAACTTCACAAGTAAAGGGAAACGGTAGCATGAACACAACAAGCACTTTGATCGACAAAAAATGTGAGTTTTCCCATCGTGGTTTTAAGGTTTTTCCCGCTAATTAAACAAATTTTTCGTGTATTGTGCAGTAAAGTTCTGTTCGCCTACAGAAGAGGAACAATTTGATGTAGCGAAACTGTAAGTTTGAGAACAATAATTGAAATTAATTGCATTTTAATTTTTGCGTGTTGTGTGGGGTGACATGGACACGTTTCTGTAGGGTGAATTGGTCCTACAGGTTTGATACTTTTCTTTGGTCTAATTGATTCTAGATGCCGCTGAATTACAAAAAGAGGATGGACAGACAACGTTGGAAGAAAGAGGAGCTTGAAAGAGCAACGCAGGCCATCGAGAACGGATTTTCTTTGACCAAGCATCAAAAGTGTTTGAAAAAGCTTGACCAACAGTGAAAAGATTCATGCAGAATTCGAGATGGTGTCAATCCAACTTTTCTGGTCTGAAATCTGGCCAAGACACCTGGTATCGATCTCAAAACATTGTTACTGATTGTAACATTATCCCAAAATACTTTACATAAACATAAGTATGTTTTTTTCGATGAAACACACACTGGACCAAATCACCCCACAGATGGTCCAAATCACCCCGCATCAAATTTTAATGTCCAAAAATTATCTCTTTTATTTTATGATATATTCGGTAGATTGAAGCATTATATAATGATTAAACATTATTGTGACATTTTTTATTTAGACCGTATTGGTTTGGAAATATTAGGCGATTTCCTTAGGTGGTCCAAATTCCCCCCTTTTCCCCTACTAATTTTTCGAGTCAGTCTGCATACGCATCCTCAGGTTTGGAAAATGTATTTGATGGGTGTGGTTTGTTACAAAGATAACAGGCATATGCATTTGAGTTGGAATCCACACATTAAAGGTTACACATACTAACATAAAAGGTTAAAGGTCAATTTCTGTTGCTCCTTATTCTGAAAACCATAAAATGTTCAAATTAACTCTCATTCGTAACATCTATCGTTAATGGCTTGCTGTCTAGAACGACACTGAAAAACTAAACTTATTTAATATCCAATTAGTTTTTCAGTATCTCTTAGCCAAATCACATCAACAACGCACCCGATAACATCATTCCCAAAGAAATAATACACAAAGTATCCTATGCATGATTTTTTTACAGAACGGCAACAGAAAAATCGAAATTGGTTGTTATGTAACGAATTTTTACCTGCTGTTTTCAATCGAAAAACTCAGCCTTGTCTGCTGAAAAATTTCTCTGCATATCCACCTTGAAATTCACTGCACTTTGACGCCTCTCACAACCCGGGAACAACAATAGAAAAACGGAAAACTTACAACCCATAAATGAATTATGGCGAAAAGTCTGCAATAAACGCCAAACATTCCTAAATTCACACAATCTTTCCTCCGGCGAACAAGTTATAATAATCAATTTGCGTTTTATTATTCCGGATATTACTTTAATACTCATCGAACTTTTAGAAATAACTCTTCGAGGAATGTTTTGGTGGCTCTGATAAATATCCATTCTGCTGTTTCGTGCCGCTGGCTTACTGGAAAATCACCCAGTGAGGTGGGGCTTGCAATGCAATGTTTTGCTTCTCTTTTGCTTTTATCCCCCTCGATAGAATGATTCATATAAATAATTAGGTTTGTTTTCGCAGTATTACTGCTGTACTCGATTTGTATTCCGCTGCCACTCAACCTCCCTGATTTCTCGGCAGGGGAACTGGGGCCCGTCACTGAGGGTAAAACCGGCACCCCGTAGGACTACGTCCTTGATTTCTATATAGGAGGGTCACTCTACGAAAAATGTAACGTTTATTAAGAGTTTTCAAATGCATATTACGCAGAATCGTTTATACGATATATGTCATAATATACACCATTGGACGGCAAATTTATCCAACATTTTTTTCGCATCGTCAACAGTGTAAATAATAAAACAAGTGAGCAATTCAACAAATAGAAGAGGTATGTTTTGCGAGCGGATGCGAAGGTAAATGATGTATTATGCATTCTTTCTTCCAACTTCGTTCCCATGAATGTTGTATGTAACACAAAATTGCGTGCAATAATTCGTTCTATCTAACAAATTAGCAAGATGTTAAACTGCTCATGATTGCATAGGAGACGTAATCGACAACACCATTAGTGTTGGGAAAACTCATTTTTGTTGTTTTTTGGCTTACAAGCATAACCATGCAAATTTCCGATGAAATGATCTGTCCAGTTGAAGGATATTATCGGCAAAAAAAGGCCTAGGACATATTTTTTCCATTTGGAAAACGCTTATGTCTATTTATGCGGGCAATCAATCGTTTCAATGAACATTTGTTCGCATAGCTAGACGTAATTACCAGGTTGCTCTGTTTGTAGCGTTAGTATTTACATTTCCGATAATAGTCAAAACATCTCCGTCGGTAGTTTCAGTTGTAATCGGATAAAATTAAAAAGGTTTGGAAGAAATTTAGAGAAATGTCTGGAAAAGGTGCTCTTGATTTGTTGCGAGTCTATGATAGTACTTTCTTCCTGAAGAATACTCTGGAAAATGATAAGAACAGCAGGTTCGTGTTTTTTTCAATTCATTGAATTTGTAAAGGCAATCTGCAATGTTGGTAATTTTAGCAACATGATTTACCGATATCATGATCAATCGCATAAAGATGGTGGAGTGACTTACTCCAACGGTATGAGTAAATGCTGAGTATGTGGAATAATTCAATGTCGAATCAGAGGAGTCATAATGTTGAGAACCAATATTATTTTAATTTTACTACTGACCTGATTTTTTCATTATCTACTTGAAGATTCTAATGCAGCAATTTGGGTAATTATAACATTAAAAAACACCATTGCTTCTCTTTGTTCATCGTGTATAGAAAATAGTAATTATATGAGCAGCGTTTCAATGGTTCCTTATATTCATCTATTAGGAAACACTAAGTAATAAGACATTATCGTGACAGACTTGTTGGGACTCTACAGAGAATGTGATTCAAATGTAGATTTGGCTTATAGCACATAATGCTGACAATTGTTGATTTTCGATCGATGTATGAAAGCTGTATGAAATTACGTTTGTTAAGGCCGTTTTATATTATCCAGCACGTAGCGTAAACGGCACGTACCGACACCGGTAGACAAATACATGATGTATTCATATCATTCAGCGCAGACGGAGCGGAGAAACTGGTGATTGAACCGATGTCATACCGAAGAGCGACGAACGCACCCATACCACGAACTTCGACGTTTGACTTGGCGAGTAGCCCTATACATAGGCTACTCGCCCGTGTAGTTCGTACCCGGCACCGGCAAAATATTCTTTTCGAAAATTCCTTCATGCATTTGTCTGAAAGGTGCTGTGTACGTCCGGAGCCGTTCCGCTATATATACGCATACACATTTGAAACACACGCAATAATATTTGTCTTGCATGAAACGCGCCGTGTCGGGTACGCTACGTGCCTGGTAATATAATATTACCTTTATGCGGACAAACAGTGATATTTCGGAAACTCTTTTTCAAAATTTCTCAATTGTTTTCGAAAAAAATGTTTGTTTGCATGTTGAGCAAACGTATTACATTGTGTAGAATGCGAATCAGCGAAAAAGTCGATTTTGTTCAATATTTTTGTCGTTTACGTCTTCTATACAAACATGGGCAGTAATGTAATCAGATGCAAGATTTCATGCATCACTCAAACTTAATGCAAGATTTCATCAAAGCAACGAGGAAAGTGTCCTGTATTGGTGACACTTTCCTCGTTGCTTTGATCATTCATTCATTTGATCGTTCATTAATTAGGAGAAGGCATAGATTATCATGCGAAGACTTATTGAGATCGGTATTTCATCGCATCACAAAAATTAAACAAAATGAAATATTAATATTCTTTATGACTCATATTTAAAATTCTCAATGACTCAATTCCTTCTATGATAGATTGAGCAGTAGAACCAATACGACTTAATTGCGATAGTATGCAAACGAACATTATTTCACCGAAAAAGCTACTGCTCCCGATGCCTAATAATAAGGATAAGACAATGGAAAGAAATCTCAATACATAGATATCCATTAAAAATAAAACAACTTCATGATTTCATGTGTATTTGACCTCAAAATATCACGAAATCGTGAGTATTTCCAACTTGTTTTTTCGTTTCTTCCCCATAAATTTCATATTCAATGTAATCAATGACGATATAATACATATACTTCATCTACCATTCCACCTTGTCCCACTGATGTTCATTAATCATTTTCAGTTAGACAGTTGAACTTCATGCCAGAAGCTTATTGTCTTTCTTTGTTCGTTACAAACCGTTTGAAGAATATGGGCACATATAACAAACGGCCCTTTTCATGGCTACTATTTAGAGTTTCAAAAGAGTTAAAATAACATATTTCTGAACAATGAAAAGAATTACATTTTATATTACCAAGTGTTCTGAGCAATCACAGTCCTACGTCAAACTTCCGTCCGTGCTCCTAGGCTCAAACCCCTCTACTTATTCGGTAGTGGAATTTAAGCAGCCTACCGTTTTTCTTGAACGAGGTTTCAAATCATTACCGTTGTTCTACAGTTTGTCCTCTGGATTGTTATCTATCACTGGGATTCGAGTTGAGTTAAGTTAAAGAAATGAATTAACAGAAATAGTCTCATTAAAAAATGAATGCTGTTGAAGTAAGACCGTCATCCTTTGAGTGGAGTAATCCCGGCATGATTTCTAGTTAGTTGAAGGTTATTGGGATATATTTTCCACATAATTCAGATGCCTCACAACTACCAAGAAAATCAAATTGTGGGAATGGGTCCCAGGAAAATCTCACCCTTACAAAAGAGGCTATCAGAAGCAGTGTTGGCAACATGCAAACAAATTTTAGAAATGACCTAGATCTCGAGAGAGAGAGAGAGAGAGAGAGAAAGAGAGAGAGAGAGAGAGAGAGAGAGAGAGAGAAAGAGAGAGAGAGAGAGAGAGAGAGAGAGAGAGAGAGAGAGAAGATAAGATATAATAACATGAGGTGTTCCTTCGCATTCATATATTTCATTCTTCATTTATTAGCAGGAGATTTGACGAAAAAATAGAATTTAACACTTCATTTCTATTGATTTTACAAGTTGTATTGAATTTATTCTACTTCCCCAGCCGATCAAAAAAATTACATAAATTGTGTCTCAGCAGATTATTATTACTTGCGTCATTTTGAATAGCACTTGCTTGAGATTTCTATACAAATGTCGTTTTGACAGTGTTGTGATTGTACTTTTCAGTCTCAAGTTATAGCGTGTCAAAGATAGAGTCCACCAAGCAAGAATATTTTACGTTTTTACTATCTGCGAGGTAAAACTGCAGCGAAGGCGGCCGAAAAAATTCGTGTAGTTTATGGACCCGATACTGTAACGATTCGCACAGCACAGCGTTGGTTTGATCGATTTCGTTCTGGTATAGTGGCTGTCGAAGATACACCCCGTACTGGTAGGTCGATCGTCGTGGAAACCGATAAAATCGTTGGAATCATCCAAATAGACCGGCATGTGAGCACTCGCTCGATTGGCCGGGAACTGGGTATAGACCATAAAACCGTTTGGAACCATTTGCAGAAGATTGGATGCCAAAAAAGCTGGATGTATGGGTGCCACACGAGTTGACGCAAAAAATCTTTTAGACCGAATATAAATTAAACCATATAAATTAAACACAAATTTTTGCATTACTCGAGAATTAATCAAGCCAATAAAACCAAATTAGGCATATGGAGGTTTTAGGGTGCAATAAATGTTTCTATGGTGGTTAAAAACTCCACCCCTCTCTCTAAGGGGGGCTGCCATACAAATGAAACACAAATTACAGGAGGCACACAAACACAAACTTCTGCATAACTCGAGAACTAATCAAGCACAATTTGGGATGTGAGGATTTTTGGGTATGAGATATGTTTCTATGATGGTATGACACCCCTCCCTCCTCTGGAATGGAAAGGGGGTCCCAAAAAAATATTACACAAATTTCAATCAAAAATATTCCAATCAAACATAACGATTGAAAATTTTCGGAAAACTCTGAAGAAAAAGGGAGAAGTCGGAAAATTAAATTTCCATATGTTCTACGAACGATAAAACGCACTCCTATATCTTCTTTAACTATACCAATAAAAAGTATCGCCGAATGTGTTGATAAGAGCAGAATTCGAGGAAGGAATTGTCCGATTTAGGGCTGTCTTTATTCTATCATATTTTCTGTTTAAAACATTTATTCCATGTAACGGAGAAACATGTTATTTGCAAGTGGTTGAAATATCTTGAACGAGAATTGTGTCTGGAAATAATCTGATATTATAATTATGAGTTTTGTTAGAAATACTAGGAATTTTATAGTAAATGGGGTTGATTAGCAGATAAATCAATGAACAGTTCTGCGATTGGACCCATGAACTTGCTCATAGTAAGAAAACGTGAATGTTTGAAGGTTATTATAACAAAAAACAAATTTTGGGCGGGACGAAGTTTGCCGGGTTAGCTTATGTTAAATAAAGCGTAAAATTTCGATCAGAAATACGACATTTCTTCTTATAGCAAATTAAAAGAAAAAGTGAAAAAACAACAAATTCAATTGAGGTTTCCAAAGTATAATTTATTGATATTAATTTTTGAAATTGTTGAACATTTTTATTTTTCAAGTTTCACATTAAAATGCACAATGAATAAAGTAATATTGTGCTCCAGAGTGAAAAAAATTAAAATCGTGGGGAGTTCATTGAAAAAAAGGAAAATGTACAAAAAAATATTTTGTTGATGTTCGAAATATCATCTGCTGTCGAAAAGTTATTGTTTTATATATATATTCATATCAGTCAGCCTACCGTTATTTACCAAACAAAACAAAGCTACATTTTTTGGATGTAAGTTTTGTTTTGCAAGTATTATTATGAAATTTCGTTAGACTCTATTATCTCAATTAGCTTTGGAACAAATCACTCTCATAATGAATCAGTCTGATTATCGTCCCAAACTGATTCAACATTTGCATTTGCGGATGAGTCTGCTAAATGGTATACTAATCCGCCCAATCCAATTAGAAGTAAACAACCCTATCGAAATGTCGATGTTTCGGAGCGAAGTTTCCGTGAGAATTGAATTAGGTTTCGTCATTCCGGTCCCATTGCCATACTCTGTGGCCCCAGACAAGAAATGTTGGCTTCGAAAATGAAGCTCGCCAGACATCGCATAATTACCACTAGCCAGCGCCCGAGAAAAGAACAAACCAACTTTTATCCATCCCAGGATCCAACCAGCAATCGAAAAAGCTCCATTTGGCCATTGACTTTTTGGGACGTAACCTAATCTACTTAGGGTCCGCTTTTTGCTCCGGATCTCCACTATTGGGACTAGCCAGCCGGTGAAAGATCATTGATATCGTTTGAACGAATCTGTAGCTGTGTTTGGGGAACTAAATAACGAGGCAATATTCATTAGATGTGAGCTTAGAAGTGCCGGGTTGTGCTGGAGAGGTGGATATTCCACATCTCGCCACTTGCAACCACATTGCATTCCTGGTCCGGTGCTAGCATGCAATTAGTTGTGACAACGAAATCAAATTCGAAGCCAAAGTCCCTCCGAAAGAGTGGCTTGATTGCAAAAAGTAAGTTTCTAAATTGAATTTATAGTACAGTTTATGGGCTAGAACTTCAGAAATCCACCAAGAGCCACCAGCAGAAATAGCAACAGCAGCAGCAGCAGCCTCTTCACGCAGCCAAGTTTGCGTTTGGTGAAAGGATATATATTGAATTTAATTTAATCGCAAAAACGCTTTCAGATAGTCGGAACTGTCGGGTTGTGTCGTGTGGAAAGTTTTCCCACCCCTTCCCTCACCACTCGCATTACCTCACCGAAAGGTTACGCCATTTGCGCACAGATACTGAGAAAGATACATTGATATTTATGGGCGCTCCCCAAGTTTACTCGCCGCAAAATTTATCTCGAAAATCAATTAGTTTTGATTAGTATAAATTGCGTTGCATTTATATTTATCAGATTTCTCGTGCCAGGATGGAATCGTCCCTCGCAATTCGCAATAGTAGTACACATCTGGCTGAACCGGGGCGCACCTAACATCGAACCGGCATCGAGCCTTTCGCCAGTCAGGATGTTGTTTGTTTTTACCATTCGGCTCCAAGGATATCTGCATACACGGGCCAGGGCAGGATTATTTGCCATCAGCTGGAAATGTGCGGCTGCTGATGTGGTGCAATGTGAAACTGATGATACAAACTTAATAATCACTACATCTGTGCTGCCAGTAAACCAATCGGGCTGGGGTTTATATTTCCTTCCCATCGCCGCGTCGTGGCTCTGAACAGTCGCTTGATGCTCTGAGAGATTGCTTGAACTGATGCAGGCAACTAAGCTCTATTGGCTTTTGACGAAACTATGTGGAATACATTGGCGCAATTTTATGGTACGCGACGACTCAGCTCTCGGCGCTTTGTGGGTGGCAACGGAAGTGCGAATCACGAACAACTTGGTCGTGGAGTTAGTCATCAAAGTCAGTCATCATGGATGCACTTCGCTTTTGTCGTCTTGCGTTGATCGAAGTTTGGTCATCACTCTCGGTTGAATCGTTGCAGGATATTCGGGCTAAGTTATTACCGCCTCGCATCGACTTTAGCTGGCAATCAAAACATTTCAAATGTAAGCGAAAGGTGGATTTCATGCCAATGCATTGAAATAGATCTTGATTATACACATGTCTACGAGAATTAGAACATTTGTCAAAAAACTATTTTTGTAAACAGGACCTGAATCGTACCAATGCGATTAGAAATGTATATACCTGTGATATGCCTCAATAATGTTGTCGTGGAAGTGTGGAAGTAAACTCGAATTATTTTTGTTGAGTCGAGTTAGTATTTAGTGTATTTAATACGCAACGAGTGAATGACGATTGAATTTCGCCCGAAAACAATTGCTGTTCAACCCTGCGATTGTATTTCGAAATAGACTTTACGTCCATCTCGCTTATTTTCATCAATAAGGAATTCACCAATACAACTGCATCACACGGCTGAGGAGCTTTCGTTCGCAAATTAGATGTCCCCAATAAATGTAGTTTTCGTTGAAATAAAGTGTTCCTTTGTATAATTGTGTTTTTGTTAATTGTCTGATACAATTCCGAATACCGTCCATCAATTTTTCCTTTTTTAGATATCTGTATACAGCCATTCCATGCCAAACCGATATAGTGGTTCTCAGATTTTCGTGAAAATTGGTAGTTTTGTTCTTTATCGCAAAAATTTGACCCATATTTTTTTTGATTTCTTTTCATTAGTGTGACCATGAAAAATGATTTTTTGGACCATCGGTTAACTTTGAAAAATCATAACTCAATAACGAAAAAAACGCCTCTCTGATTTCGGCATATGTTATATGAAAAATCCTCAGCTTTTCTGAAAAAAATATAAAAAAGTATAGCGCCCGAGAATATGAAAATAATAAAAAAAACGAATACAATCAATAATACCGAGAAAAGAATTCGAATTTTCGGCAGGTGTAGTATCAAAAAATGGTGATTGGCTTTAACCCATTTTAGGCCAAGCGTTCGAAAAATCGAACAGCAACTTAGATAATTTTTCATATCTTTGGAAAACAATCATATGGTCATGTTTTTGCACACAAGGACAGCTCAATTTATTAGCTACCACTTACTATCTAGTTCATTCAATTTTGTATAACTTTATTGGGCAATAAATTCGATTTATTTAAAGCAAGTAAGATGTTTTCAATTTCAATTAAAAAACACAATAAAACACAAAAATATGTGAACTTTACAGTATCTATATATATATAAAAATGGAGTGATGTCTGTCTGTCTGTCTGATTCTTATAGACTCGGAAACTACTGAACCGATCGACATAAAAATTGGTATGTAGGGGTTTTTGGAGCCGGGGAAGGTTTTCGTGATATTTTGAGACCCCTCCCCCCTCTCTAAGGGGGGGCTGCCATACAAATGAAGCACAAATTTCTGCATTACTCGGAAATTAACCAAGCAAACGAAACCAAAGTTGGCATGTGAAAGTTTTAGGGTGCAATAAATGTTTCTATGATGGTTAGACAGTCCTTCCCCCACACAAAGGGGGGGGGGGCTGCCATACAAATGAAACACAAATTTCTGCATTACTCGAGAATTAATCAAACAAATGAAACCAAAAATTGGCATGTGGAGGTTTTAGGATGCAATAAATGTTTCTATGGTGTTAAGATACTCCTTCCCCCTCTCTTAGAGGGGGCTTCCGTACAAATGAAACACAAATTTTTGCATTACCCGAGAATTAATCAAGTAAATTAAACCAAATTAGGCATATGGAAACTTTAGGGTGCAATGAATGTTTCTATGGTGGTTAGATACCCCTCCACCCTCTCTTAGGGGTGGCTGCCATACAAATAAAACACAAATTTCTGCATTACTCGTGAATTAATCAAGTAAATGGGCGGGACGAAGTTTGCCGGGTTAGCTAGTTACTTTGATAAAAGAACATACATTGCGATATAAGGCAGATGTCATTCGATTGAGCCTCCTAAAAGAAAATAACAGCCGGGAAAATCGAGTGTTCGAAAAATCGAACGTTGGTCATAACCAACATTTTTCTCTGCTGAACCAATACCAACACATCTAACCTCCGCAGCGCATTCGTTTACTTTGGAAGACGGAAGGTTTTTCATTTCTTTTTGCATTTTCAATTGTGAATGTTTGCAAATATCGATTAATTTAGCAAATTTTATTAAAAATCTGTACGATTTTTTGTCCGTAATAACTTTAAGTGATTACAGCCCGTGTGTTCGTGTGCGCAGGAACTGGAGAAAATGATTAGCACATGTAACGAGGATTCTAAAGAAATTGCCGGTGTGAATACTCTCCCGCCGGACCGAATAATAACCACCCAATCCTCAATGCCTTTTTTTCTCATAAAAAAAAGGAAAAGGTTAATTCGGAAGAAATGATTCTTAAGCATAGACATTTCTCCAAGGCCAACAATAAAAATAACAGCAACTGCCTTCGTTTGAAAGAAAAAACCTGCCAGTAATAAGTAAAAATTACATGAAATAAGAAATGTCACATCTCACCTTAGGTGGATTAATTTATGTTTATACTTAGAGACCTCCATCCTCCTGTGCTTATTCGTCCCGAAATGTAAAATTGATCAATTTTTGAATACCGTATATTTGCTAATTGAAGTGATCTTCAGTTTGCAGTATGTTTGTACTTTCAAATGAAAAGTGTGGGTTTCGGCCAATGTTCGATTTTTCGAACAGTCATTTCCCGGAAGATGGAAGATGGGAAAACAATAATTCTTGAACATTGGGGTTTCTTTAGCGTCAATAATCAGAATTACACCTATGGCTTTCGCCAAAAAAAATAATTTTTACAGCTTGGTCGTGGGTTAATGGGTTAATTTGATATGTCGATCATCTGAATCGGTGTAGTAGTTCAAAAGTTATGAATTTCTGAAAAAAGTCACTTTTGGAAAAAAGAGGAAAAAGCTGATTTTTCGGGCAAACCTAAAATAGAAATGATCATCCTACTGAAAAATTAAAAAAATACGGGTCTAATGTTTTGCGTCAAAGGACAAAACTACCACTTTTCACGAAAATCTGAGAACCACTACATCGGTTTGGCATGGAATGGCTGTATATTATTGTTTATTGTTTATTGTTTACATTAAATTTGTCTGACATAAATTGTCAAAGCGGATTCGACGGATGTAAACATACGAACTATTGCGCTAATGGGTTGGTTGTATCCGTACCAAGTACGATGGAAGCTCGGTTGCATCAGGGGCCGTTGTCTCAGCATCCTACTTGACGCGCGAAAGTTCAGCAGCGACAGGAGATGAGGGCAATCAACTTCACTGACTAGCAGTTTGCAAACAAAAGTAGCCTGTTGTATCTTGCGCCTCCTTTCGAGCGTTTCAAGACCGAGCAGTTGGCATCTATCTGGATATGATGAAAGGTTCAGAGGGTCGCGCCATGGTAGATTTCGCAAGGCCATACGTATGAACCTTTTTTGGACTCTCTCGATTCTTAAATTCCACGTTATATCGTTCGGTGCCCACACAATTGAAGCATTTTCTAGAATTGGTCGTACGATAGAGCAGTATAACATCTTCATGCAGTGTGGGTCCGTGAAATCATTGGCAATTTTAGAGATGAAACCAAGTTGACGATTCGCCTTCGGGATCATCGATGCATAATGCGAGTTAAAGGAAAGCTTTGAGTCCAATATAACATCAAGATTCGTCACTTGATTCATTCTCTTAAGAATCGTATTGTCGATGTGGTAATTGAAAATAATCGGATCCAAAGAGTGATGGAAGGTCATAGCATGGCATTTCGCGATGCTGATGATAAGTTTATTCTTGCGACACCAGTGAACAAACGTATTCAGCAAATTTTGTAGATGACGACAATCTTCGACGCAGCTCACCACAACGTAAATCTTTAAGTCGTCGGCATATACAAGTTTACATCTATAACCAAGTGAAGACGCAGCATCATTGAAGAATATGACGAACAGTAGCGGTCCCAGGTTGCTTCCTTGTGGGACACCGGTCGTGTTAGTGAATGGTGATGAAATGCATTTTCCGTGCTTAACTTGCAGCGTCCTGCCAATTATGTATGATGATAGCCATGATACCAGTCTGTTAGAGGCTCCCAATCGGGCTAGTTTGCAAAGTAGAATTTTGTGATCTAATAAGTCGAAGGCCACTTTTAGGTCCGTATAAATATCATCAACCTGGGCTTTTCTTTCCATCGCCACCAAACAGGTGGTAGTCAAATCCAGCAAGTTGGTAGTTACGGACCTACCAGGGGTGAATCTATGTTGATCGGACGAAATATGGGTCTTCGTGGCTTTCAGAATTTATTCGCTGACTATAATTTCTAAAAGTTTTGATGCTGCAGAGAGGCTAATTATCCCACGATAGTTTTCGAAATCACGCCGGCCGCCACTTTTGTGCACAGGAAACATATAAGACATTTTCCAACACATTGGGAGCTCTCCTCGTTCGAAGGAGCGGTTGAAAATGAAGGTTAGTGGTTCGGCTATTGCTCTTGTACAATGACGGAAAACAACATCTGGACCAGGGACATAAGAACTCTTCAGCTTTTTGGACGCATCGATAATTATTGCGGGCGATATTTCAAACGTGTCAATAGCTACTGCATATAGCGGAACATTTGACATTTGACTGTTCGAAAAATTTTGGATTCCGGGGAAGTCCAAACTGCACCCTTAGCACGTGTGACTTATAAATATCGGCATTTAGTCGAATTTCAAAAAGTTACCCCATAAAAAACGAGGTTTACCACCTCGAAAAAACAGCCTATGCAAAATGTCAGCTCAATCGGATTTAAGGGAGAGTTGCGCAAAGCGGTTAAAGTTTGAGTTTTTTGAAAATCGAAAAATCACCCATCGGTGATCGAAAATCTGAAAAAAAAAATGTTGATGCCAAATGTTTTTAAATTTTCATGAAACGTCGAGATCTAGTGTCATCTCAAATTTTTTTTTATGTCGAAAATCGACATTCTGCGATTTTTTTTCGGAATACGAAACGAAAAGTATGGTTTGGGTTCCAATCAAATCAAAGTTTGGTGCCAAATGTCTTAAAATTGCATTAATCGTCGAAATTTACAGTTGTCTAGAATTTTTTTTTTCGTCAAAAAAAAGTTTTTTAGCATTTGGTCGTATTTCTGCCTAAAAAACTAATTTTCGACAAAACTTTTTTTTTTTTGAGATAACTGTAAACCTCCACGTGTCATGCAATTTTAAGACATTTGGCATCAATTTTTTTTAAAACCCACCACAAAAACACCCAAAGTTAATTTTTAGCACATGTTTTGGTACCCTGATTTGTTACATTAAATGAGCCTAAAAATAACAGGAAATATGAACAATGAATATTCGAAAAAGGTATAGATTCACGTTTATGCTCTCCTTTTTACTCTTAGAAAACACTTGCCAACTTCATTTTATAATGAGGTGTAATATTATAACGCGTTTATGCAACAGAACCATTGACTACGTGGATAGCGTGGTCGCGAAAACAGCTTTGCATTCCAGCAGGCCATGGTTCAATCGCACATCGTTTGGCCTTTTTTTTTTGGTACAATCCCAAGCTTAGTTTAGTCTGAGAGAAAGATAGGTTTGCTCCCATACGTACAAACATTTTGAAGCTTTTGAAAAAAGTGCTTTTATTTGTTCATTTCACCCTTTAGCACACGGAAAAGCTTTTTTTTCTGGCGAAGTTGAATTGTTTTCTGCCAACGCTAGAGCATCGGTGAAGAAAGAATTTAGAAATTCCGCGACTTGAATGAATGAATGAACTATGAGGTTAATATTGAGTGTACCGGTAAGTTTCTTCGGTTTTACAACAGATGGCGTAACTTAATTATTATTCCAGTGAATCAAATTTCCAGACATTCGTTGGAAAGCTACTGTCATTGCGCGTCTTTTTCAGTATGTGTCAAAAAGTTGAAGCGTAAACAACATAGTTTTTTACCACTTCGAATATGCCGTATTTCATACCAACAAGAGTGTTTTTGCGGGGAGTGTTACTTCATTATTTCAATATGAAGAAAAAATCTGCGGAAAGTCATCGCATTTTGGTGGAAGTTTACGGTGACAATGCTCCACCTAGGCGAACGTGTCAGACGTGGTTTGCATGGTTTAAAAGTGGTAATTTTGAATTGGAAAACGAAGAACGTTCCGGACCGCCAAAAAAGTTTGAAGATGAAAATCGAGATCCATCCCAAACTCAACAAGAACTTGCAAATACACTTGGAGTGGCTCAGCAAACCATATCCGATCGTTCAAAAGCAATGGGAATGATTCGAAAGATAGGACATTGGGTACCGTATGTATGAATGTACGAACAACTGCTCCAACGGCATAAAAAATGGGTTTTTTGAATCGAATCGTTACTGGCGATGAAAAGTGGGTCCATTATGACAATCCTAAACGTCGGGCAATGTATGGATACTCCGGCCATGCATCAACATCGACGGCCGCGCGGAATATTCACGGCCAGAAAGTTAGGCTGTCTATTTGGTGGAACCAGCCGGGTGTGGTGTACTATGAGCTGCTAAAACCGAATGAAACCATTACGGGGGACCTCTACCGACGACAATCGATGCGTTTGAGCCATGCACTAAAGGGAAAACGGCCACAATACGAGCAAAGACAAGATGAGTTATTATAGTTATAAAAAGTTATAATAACGTAAGTTATAGTATCGTACTTGGAAACGCTAAAATGGGAGGTCCTATCCCACCCTCCGTATTCTCCAGATATTGCTCCGTCCGATTACTACCTTTTTCATGGCCTGGTTGACAAGCACTTCTCCAATTTTGATGAAGTCAAAAATTGGATTGATTCATGGTTAGTCGACAAACCGGCCGATTGTTTTCGTAAATTGCCAGAAAGATGGGAAAAAGTTGTGACTAGCGATGGGCAATACTTTGAACATTAAATTTGTAATCATTTTTGCGGATTAAAGTATTAATTTTTGATTAAAAAACGAAGAAGCTTATCGATATTTCTTATACTATAATTTTTTTTCCTCTCACTCCAATTCGCAATTGATCTCGAAGCTGAATCCATTCATTATTCTCGAATCACAGGAAGTCAACCAATGCAATCACTTTCGGAATAAGAGTTGATTCTGATGAAGATATGAATCAGTGATTGTGTTAGTGTCACACAGTTTGACCGGAAACCCTTCAATGAATTGCATTTCCACTGCGTCTATGAAGCGACTTGCTTCTAAACGCAATGAAAATTCAAAATGTCTCGGTAGAACTGAATATTGCACCTACAGATTATCACAGGGTCATTTCACTGCAAAATCTTCTTAACGATAGGAACTTCGACGCTATGGACAACATGAATCACAACAATTATCTTGAACTGTTTTCGACGAATAAGCAAACATATTCTGGGAGGGTATATTTTCTATGCTGCGTGAAAGACGGTGAGAGATTGTAAAACAAATCTGTGCATATAAAAATGAATAATTTTGCGGCTGCCTATTGAAATGATTTTGAAGTTTGTTTTGCGACAAGGCATGGTTTCCACATTTGCATGAAGAGATTGAATTTAAGTCGAACGAATTTAAGTCGATTTAACGATTTTACATCGAATCGTGAAATTCGTTCGAGTTTCAAACCGGAGTTTGCTTAATCAATGCTTATATTGATGTTGAGCTCTGCTGATCAGTGAAGAGCAATAAAGGAAGCAATAAGGCTGTGTTTCAAATTTAAAATACCGATGTGAATACTTCTCAATTGAATAAAACAATAAATAAAATGGAAAAAAGTTTCGATAGAAACACATCACATATATTTTCATTGAAAACTAAAAATTTTGACACCGTCCTAAACCCATCAAACAAACAAATCGAACCATTACGGAGCAGCACTTCTGGAAACCAGTAACCCTTATTCGCTGTAAGAATCAAATACAACGGTCTCGTGCCACATAACATGAGTATCCAAGCTCCCGGGAATAGTAATCTACGTGACCCGGGGTGCGGGAAACACCCGAAACAAATTACAAGAAATAAATGGAAACAGATTTGGGCCCCCATTCCACCCTGCACCCCGCACCACGAACCGCAGCTAGCGAGGAGGTCGTGGCGACAAATCGCGCTCCTTATTTCAACACCATCCCAGAAAAGCGTCATTGGAGTTTAGATTGTTTACGTGCTCGGTTCGAATTCCTTTGTCGGGAGCAATTTTTAAAGTGTCGCTCCCCGTTTTGAAATTGCACCGCAATAAGTGGCAGCCCAATAATAACTCCGCAGAGTGGTTGGATGAAACGAAATGGCACAAAAATATGACAGAACGCCTGGGTGCGATGGGCATAATTAATGTAATATTTTTCTCATTTGGATAAAATATGACTGTCTCTGTCTTTCAAGAATCTCATTTCGCGCGGAGACAATCCAAGATTCATCGCTCCGCAAAAGTGTGTGGCAGTAGCTTCATTTTTATTTTTCGCCATTCATTTCCACGTGAGACTACTTTTCCGCTCGTTTCGGCGAGTTTAGGGTGGGGCTGCTTCAGATACTAACAGTGCGATCCTCCCCCCGAAATACGATTGCCATAATAGAAGGTACACAAGCCACTGGAGGAAAGTTTGTCATGCTGATGATTTATGCACTAAAGTAGCACATTATAAAGTACAAATTGTAGGAGCCGGTAATAAATGTCACATAATAAAGTGTGCGCTTCTTTCGCCTTCATCATTTCTCCCACTCGCTCCCATCAGCCCACGAAAGTGTTCGGTATTACCCATCTCTAGAGGCGTTGGATTTCGCAGCTGAAATTGTCTTCCTGCTGCTGTCTTTTGCTGCCAACTTTTCGGAAGATGAAAAATAGTTGAGGGGAATGTCGTGAAAAAAATGGGTGGTCTCTGGAAGTTTTGCGAAGCCTTTTTCCCTCGTCGTTTTCTCAGTACTTTTATGAATGTGGTGGCTGTCGCTTTGTTGCCGCGAACCGTAAATTGCCTGCCACTACACTGTGACGGGATGTGTCCACATAGTGTTGCGATGATGACGCACCTTCTTCCGAAAAATATGGGATTAGAAATGTGTTCCCTTTTCCTATTCAGATGAATTGCGGATCATTCCGATGAAAATTCTAAGATGTGTCAACAGGTATTCTGGTATAACCTAATTGGTTGCGTGTCCGGTACTAAGCAAACGATCATAAGCCCGAAAGATAATACTTTTACGTCTAAATGGCTACTGTGTAATATACAACAATATTATCTTGAGATAAAAAATGTACACGAATAAATTCGGCTGTGTTACAACTGAATTGCTAAATAAGCCTAATAGACAAACAGATGGGATAAAAAAAGAATTAGAATTTGAAAGAAAAACGATTAATGATTTATAATATGCGTCATTGTGCGCATATCTATCATTCTGGTTCTGTAGAACAGTTCTTGCTATCATTCCTAAGCCAATAAATTAAAATTAAGTGAACAGCTACCAAACAAATTATAATTTTAAAAATTGTTTGAAAGTACTTTCGCACTTGAGAGAATATGTGTTAAGACTTGAGTTCTGTTAGCTTTCCTCCACTGCGCAAAGGAGCCGAGGGGACAGAACATTCCATCTATATGTTTTCATATACTGTATGAAAACATGAAGCCAAGCGTTGTTATGATGAAAAATTTCAGATACTTCTTCAAAAGATTCTGCACAGTCGATTTTCCAACAGAAGAGGCCACTTTAAGCCTGTCCTTCTAGAATGTTCCATTGCCTCTGCTGCTTAAAAGCTAATGCTCAAGAAATTTCAATGGGACGTGTTGACGTAGGACTACTTTGATTTGATCTTTGATTTCTATATAGGACGAATTTCATGCCAACTCGTCCGGCACCATCTCAGATAGTAGTGAAACGATGAGGATGTGTCATTTAAGCAACTTTGCATGCTTGAAATATTCAAAAAACAATAAGACTACTTTTTGGAAAAAGCCAAATTTTTTTCTCAACTTTTTTACAAAAAATTATAACTTAAAAACTAAGATACCTACAAAAATCTTGTCAAGACATGAAATTCCTACATTTCATTGTTTATATTTTTACAAAAAATTACCAACAAAATTTTGGAAAAAAATTTCACTGACAAAAAAGTTATTTCCAAAGTATAAACTTTTATCGAAAACATTAACTTTCTATCTTTTATAGTTTTTGGAATACATGTCATGTATGAAGACTCCTGAAAAAAAATATGTTTTACTCGTAACATTTTTGTGTGTAAATTCTCACATTTGACATGTCTCTGACATGTTTCTAAATAGAGAAAAGTTAGCAGAGCATTGCCATAATTTGCCATAATTTATACAAATAAAAAGTGTTACGGATTGAACATTAACAGCATTTAAAAAAAATATATGAAAAAGTTTTTGTTTGGAAAACTTTTTCCATGTAAATGTGCCCATCGTCCGATGTATGGAAAACTTGTTGGAAATTTTAAGGGCTATTTATATCTATTTCTTTCAGAATTTTGAAACCATATGTTTTCGAGAAAAATGAATTTCAATTTTCAAAAAAATGTTTTTTCAATGAAATTTATTCTAAAAAATTTTTTTGATAATTTTTAATGAAAACCAAATAATATACTACATTCCATTCATTGACTAAAATTTCGTAGGTCTGATATTTATTTTTTTGAAGGTTTTTCTTAAATTTTGAGTTTGAAAATCTTAATTTAAAAACTATAACATCTACAAAAAGATGGTCAGAGAATTGAATTTAGGAAATTATTTAGGTTTTCATTAAAAATTATCAAAGAATTTTTTGGAAGAAATATTTATTGAAAAAAAATATAGTTGGAAAATTAAAATTCATTTTCCTCGAAAACATATGCTTTTAAAATTCAGAAAAATATATATAAATAGCCCTTAGAATTTCCAACAAGTTTTCCATACATCAGACGATGGACACATTTACATGGAAAAAGTTTTTCGGACAACAACTTTTTAAATTTTTTTTCTTTGAAAAAATGCTATTGATGTTTAATTCATAACATTTTTATGTATAAATTATCGCAATTTACATGCTCTGCTAACTTTTCTCTATTTGGAAACATGTCAAGAACATGTCAAACGTGAGAATTTACACACAAAAATGCTACAAGCAAAACATTATTTTTTTCAGGAGTCTTCATACAAAAATGACTTATACTCCAAAAACTATAACAGATAGAAAGTTAACGTCTTCGACAAAAGTTCACATTTTAATAAGCTCTAAAACTTCGTCGAATGCACTATATCGCTATCTTGACTTCAAACAAAATTAGGATTAGTTGTATTTTTTTCAAAGAAACCATGAAAAAGTTGTTGCTAGTTGTTTTCCCTGTAAAAGTGCCCATCTTCCGATGTTTGGACGATTTGTTAGAAATGTTAAGGGCTATTCATTTCCTATATTAGAATTATGGA
The DNA here is from genome assembly GCF_029784135.1 of Toxorhynchites rutilus septentrionalis. NCBI lineage: Eukaryota > Metazoa > Arthropoda > Insecta > Diptera > Culicidae > Toxorhynchites > Toxorhynchites rutilus. The sequence continues at coordinate 227,837,440 of NC_073745.1, read as the reverse complement.
AAAATGTATATATATATATATATATACTAGTAACAATACAGTAAGGAGTTCGGCTCCTTTAAACCTATGTAACTGAGCCTGTAAAAATAAACGATTTAAATAAAAAAAAGGGCTATTCATATATATCATTTTGGGAATTTTCAAAAAATACGTTTTTGAGAAAAATGTAACGTTTGTTGAGAGTTCTCAAATGCTTACTACGTAGAATCGTTCTAACGATATATGTTATAATATATACGGCAAATCTATCCAGCATTTTTTTCGCCAGAGACATCAACAGTGTAAATAATAAAACAAGTGAGCAATTTAACAAATAAAAGAGGTATGTTTTGCGAGCGGATGCGAAGGTAAATGATGTATTATGCATTCTTTCTTCCAACTTCGTTCCCATGAATGTTGTATGTAACACAAAATTGCGTGCAATAATTCGTTCCATCTAACAAATTAGCAAGATTTTAAAGTAATCAGATGCAAGATTTCTTGCATCACTTAAACTTTATGCAAGATTTCATCAAAGCAACGAGGAAAGTGTCACCCATACAGTAATCGTTCATTAATGAGGTGGAGGCAGAGATTATCATGCGAAGACTTATTGAGATCGGTATTTCATCGCATCACAAAAATTAAACAAAATGAAATATTAATATTCTTTATGACTCATATTCAAAATTCTCAATGACTCAATTCCTTCTATGATAGATTGAGCAGTAGAACCAATACGACTTGATTGCGATAGTCTGCAAACGAACATTATTTCACCGAAAAAGCTACTGCTCCCGATGCCTAATAATAAGGATAAGACAATGGAAAGAAATCTCAATACCATAGCTATCCATTAACAATAAAGCAACTTCATGATTTCATGTGTATTTTACCTCGAAATATCACGAAATCGTGAGTATTTCCACCTTGTTTTATCGTTTCTTCCCCATAAATTTCGTATTCAATGTAATCAATGACGATATAATACATATACTTCATCTACCATTCCACCCTGTTATGTGTCCCACTGACTGTTCATTAATCATTTTCAGTTAGACAGTTGACCTTCCTGCCAGAAGCTTATTGTCTTTCTTTGTTCATTACAAACCGTTTGAAGATTATGGGTACATACAACAAACGGCCGTTTTCAGGGCTACTATTTATAGTTTCAAAAGAGTTAAAATAACATATTTCTAAACAATGAAAAGAATCACATTTAAAATAACCAAGTGTTCTGAACAATCACAGTCCTACGTCAAACTTCCGTCCGTACCCCTAGGCTCAGACCCCTCTACTTTTTTTCTGACAATTTGTTGATCTCATGTATTTTCATGTTTATGGAGAACAATCTCTTTTGAAGGTATTTCTCAACACGCTAATTTTGTAAGGAGAGAGTTGATCATTTGAACTGACAGTTACAAAATTAGAAAATAAAACTATAAATTGGTTAATGGATGTTCGAGTGTTCATATCATCAGTGGTGATGATGAAATTTACTACACTCACATATTGCTTTTCCAATACTTCCGGTAAAATTTCCCGCTTCGTTTTGTGTATTTCCTTCACGTACCGTGTGTAACTACGGTTCTGGAAAAAAAATTGTAGATCAGTTTTACATGAGTCTCGTCATCCATTATAATTCCGACATAATTTTTGCCAAATATATCGCCGTACGATTTACTGGTCCTGGGTTTAACGGGTTCTGCTAGATTGTTACTTTTTTTGTTTATGCCGCTACCTGTATGATCAAGATTAACAAAAGACCTATCCCTAAAAGAATATCCCTTGATGATCAAGAGATATACAAGGGAAAAGCAACCTAAAAGATCATCAATGCTGGCTGATAGTGTAAAACAAGAGCTCAAAAGTTGAATGGTACAATTTTCGCCAAAACAGACCATTGTAACGTAACGGACGATGGAATATTCGTGAAATTGGACTATAAATCATTACCAGAACGCTAAAATTACACATTTCGTGAAGAAGAAGATGTTACCAGAGCACACACATCTATTTTTACTGTGCAATTCAATAATAAAGTGTCGGTTTCGCCAGCAATTTGCTTTTGGGGTAATATTTCTAAGCCGCTCGTCGTAAATAGTTTAATGTATGTATACTAGGGTGCCAATGAATGTATGGGAAAAAATCGACCCTTAAATTTCAAAAAGTTACCGTATACAAAATGTTCACCACCTCGGAAAAACATCCCAATTGACAGAGAACATTTTTTTTTTCAAGATGACACTAGATCTCGACGTTTCATGCAATTTAAAGACATTTGGCATCAAAATTTTTTTTTCGAAAACCTCGATTTCCTTTACTCTTCCCTTGGGTGATTTTTCGATTTTCAAAAAACTCAAACTTTGGCCGCTTTGCGCCACTCTCCCTTAACTCCGATTGAGCTGATATTTGGTATAGGATGTTTTTTCGGGGTGGTGAACATTTTTTATGGGATAACTTTTTTGAAATTAGAGATTTCATTGGCACCCTAATGTATACGGATGTTCATGTTAACCAGTGCCTGAAAAAAAAACTTTTGTCTCTTATTCGCCAACAACAATGATCCTGTCGCATTTTGGTCAGATCTTGCTTCTTACCATCACACCCATGAATAGGAATATTAGGCGAAGAAGATGGCAGAGTTTGCGAGCGCTGCCATAGCTAATTTTCATATCGTGACGTCAATATTTGTGTGTTTTCTAAAAATTTCTAAAAGTTACCCTATACAAAATGTTCACCACCTCGAAAAAACACCTCATTTCAAATTTCAGCTCAATCGAACTTAAGGAAGAGTGGCACAAAGCGGTCAAAGTTTGAGTTTTTTTGAAAACCTAAAAATCACCCAAGGGGGGAGTAAAAGAAATCGGAGTTTAAAAAAAAAGATGTCAAATGTCTGGAAATTGCATGAAACGCAAGATCTAGTGTCATCTCGAAAATTGTTTTTTTTGACTTAGTTTTTTTTCGGAGTACGAAACGAAACTTATGGTTTTGGGTGCCAATAAAAATAGTTGGGGGTCTCCGTAGCCACATTGGTTGCGCGTTCGCTTAGTAAGCGATCGATCGTGAGTTCAAAACTCAGGACCCTCATTGACCATCTTTGTGTTGTTACAGAATAGCTAGGTCCACGCAACAATCATCAGAGATGGAGATCGATCCACGGTCGAAATAAGATCGATTCATCCATACAACTGCTCTGCTCTGCAAGACACATCGGGCTGCTGTTCTATAAATAACTCAACAATGATCAATCAACTGTCTCCGCTGTCCGGTGGTCCAACTGGATAATGGAAGAACAGAAGGAAAACTCTTACGCCTAAATGGCTACTGTGTGAATGTACCATATGTAATGGTATAGAAGGAATACTGGCGAACGGCAACTGTGTAATGTGCTAATTATAGATATGATAACCATGTGACATGTATACGATTAAAATTCGGCTCTGTTACAGCTAAAATGCTAATGAGCCTTAAATAAATAAATGGGATAAAAAAAAAATAGTTATTTCGATAATTCATTCGGAACATGCTACGAAATGTTGATTTGCACGATAATATACCCTATGCAAAATATTAGCTCATTCGGACTTCATTTACTGGTGTCACAAACGATAAAATTTGAACTTTTAGAAAACCGAAAAATCACCGGAAATCGGGGTTTTAACAAAAAAAAAATTGATGCCAAATGTCTTAAAATTACATGACACGTCGTGATTTACAGTTGTCTCAAAAAAAATTGTCAAAAATCGATTTTTCAGGTGGAAAAAGGACCAAGTGCCAAAAAAACATTTTTTTTGACAAAAAAAATTTCGAGACAGCTGTAAATCTCGACGATAAAGTCCCAGAATGCCGATTTTTGACAAAAAAAAACCGAGATGACACTAGATCTCGACGTTTCATGCAACTTTAAGACATTTGGTATCAAACATTTTTTTTCGAAAACCGCGATTTCCCCCCTTGGGCGATTTTTCGATTTTCAAAAATCTCAAACTTTGACCGCTTTGCGCCACCTTCTCTTAAGTCCGATTGAGCTGATATTTCGCATAGGGTGTTTTTTCGAGGTGGCGTTTTTTATGGGGTAACTTTTTGAAATTCGAGATGACCATTTCCATTGGCACCCTAGTGTACATTCAATTGCCTTCCACATCCATGTGAGAGCACTATTTTCAGCTTGTTTTTTATCAATTCAAAACAGATCGTTTTTCGGAGTTTCTACTGAATATGAGTATAATGTGACAGTGTGCAGTGGATATTTGTGAAATGATGTAGTAAAATATGAATCAAGGTGATATTTTGGTATGTCATTTTCACTTTTTCACCTTCATAGAAACAAGCAAATTTTCGTTATTTTCGTTGATATGATGATATTTTAAAGGCTCACAGAGTCGGTGTATATGATTTGTAAAAATAGTTTACAATTAAGCAATATTTCATTGAGAATGCTGCTATTCCCGAGGACTAAGAATACGCCTGTTCTCTGGACCTTTTTACTCCTTAAATGATGGAAGTAAGAAAACAAGAAAACAAGGTTTCAAGAAAAATGTGTTTAAAGTTTCGTACAGCAATTCTACTTCCCATGAGGTAACCCCATAGTTTTTTGTGGAACTATTCAGAGATATGACATATCGAAATATATTCTTTAGGAAGAACATTTCTGAAGCTATAAGCCTCACGAGAATGCAGAAAATAGTTGATTTTTACGCTTCCTAGGCTATGCTTCCTCTCTAAATACTTTATTTTGCCTTTGCCAAAGAGTAATCCAAACTTATATACATAACGTAAAAAAAAAGCATGAAGTCAACGTCTATCGGTGTACACAACTCAAGTTCCATTTGATTTAGAACCATCCGCTATACTGTTTTGCTGCAGAAGTTGATCACATGACAATCAGGTTTTCATGAAAATGGCTAGTTTTGTTTCTTATCGCAAAATATTAGACCCTTTTTATAGGGTGGCCATTTCCATTTTAGGGTGGTCCGAAAAAAAAATGTAATAAAAAATAACTTTCGAGCTAGTGGACCAATTCAGATTAACGACATACCAATTAAATTAAATTAAATTAGCAAAATGATTTTTCGAACCACCCAAAAAGGAAAATGGACACCCTAATGAAAAAAAAAAACAAAAATATACAGGTCTATTATTTTGGGATGAAGAACAAAACTACCAATTTTCACGAGAATCTGAGAACCACAATATCCGTTTGGCATGAAATGGCTGAATATTGACATGGAGTCTGTGAAGAGAGTTGAAGAAAAAGATAATTTTGAAATTCGTACGGCTCATGTAACTTTTCATCATCTTTTCATCTACTTTCTCCCGGTTCTCTTAGCTGCTGAGGTCCATTCATTGTACCTTTCAACGATTTCACATACTACATATCTTGAGTAAAGTGGACTACTGGAACTTATTTTCCAAACGATAGAGCGCTAACATTTGATAGAATGAACAAGCTTGTCTTTCATACTCCTCGATTTTCATACACTTCTTCAATAAAGAAATCCGCAATGGCAATGACAAACACAGTCGCCTCAGGGAACCTAAGATATGTCGTTGGGTGAGGTAACTGTACTGTGTGTTCAGATCTTTCATATTTAACCAAGAAAATACCATTCGCCATATTTCACTCGAACAAAACTTACAATTTTTTTTCCCAAAATATATATTTTATTAAGGCACATGTGGCGTTAGCCTGACGGGGCCGGGAGTCCAATATTTTGACAATTTTTGTCTTATGTTAGTAATATGTAACCGATTACTCGCGGTTGGCTCGAGGTTAGTATTACAAGTGTTCTCATAATTGGTATGTCGCAGTCTTCGATGCTCTGTACGTGTGCCCGACACGGGATACTTCCTATTGGGATGCAGCTGACCATTAATCAGCAACGCCCCCCTATACTGTACTCCATATCTAGCGTGGTGCGTCTAAAAACTTACAATACTTTTTTAAACTTACAATACTTTAAGGCATCCGTTGAAAACCATGAGTGTATAACTCAAAGTTGGCAACACTTTTGTATGTCTGCGCAATTTCGACAACTGTCACTTGACATTGAAATGTAAATTAATACATTTTGTGTTAAGTATTACTTGACATTTCATCATAAATAGACTTAAACCTACAAATTGTGCAGATTTGTCTTTTCGAAAACTATTATTCAGTACAAGAAATTCATCAAGCTCTTCTCAGAATTTTTTTTTTCTCAGAAATAACTTTTCCACCATGAATTTCAAAATCCGTAAACAAAATTGATCAATTCGAGTTAGGGGAACTTTCAAACAATAGTTTACTGCTCATTAAAAAACCCGGTCAATTGCTATATTGAAATGCTGAACGCTTTCTTGAAAAAATATAACAATTGCAAAAAAAATAGATTTTGTTTTCGTAATTATTCATTGTATTCAATTTTCATAGTTTACATGGTCGCGGGACCAAGGGCGCTATATTTTTTATATTTTTTATTGAAAGCTATTTTTTTACATAACATATCCAAAAATTGTACATGTGTTGTTTTTCGTTTTTGAGTTTTGATTTTTCAAAGTTAACATGTTTTCAGTCATTGTTCAATATTCCTATGCGACTAGAATCCAATTTGTTTGTGTGATATTTTTTTTCCAAAACAGATAAGCCCATTGGCTTCAATTTGATATGTCGATCATTTGAATCAGTAGCTCAAAAGTTATGAATTTTCGAAAATGGACAGTTTTGGAAAAAGGAGAGAAAACGATTTTTCAAACCATCGGTTCACTTTGAAAAATCGTAACTCAAAAGTCAAAAAGCACGCCCTTGGTCCCGAGACCACGTAAACTATAAAAAACAAGTTGCTCAAGAATTACAAAACCAAAATCCATTTTTTTTGCAAGTGTATTATTTTCGTAAGAAAGACTAGACTAGCTTATTTTATTTTATTATTTTATTAATTGATTTTATCAAGTGCACCCGTGGCCGAGTGGTTAGCGTCTCACATTATCATGCCGGGTGTTCGGGTTCGATTCCCGTTCTGGCCGGAGGATTTTTTCGTCAAAGAAATTTCCTTCGACTTGCACTGTGGTCATGCGTATTCTAGAGCTTGCCCCTCGGAATACATTCAAGGCGTGTTTATTTGGCTTAAGAAATCTCAACTAAGTATTAATAAATGACGCTAGTTTAATGTATACGTTGAGACGGCAAAAGTTCCACAGGAAACGTTAACGCCATTCAAGAAGAAGGTTGATTTTATCAATTTTAGATACGCTCTCATGAACATAATAGACTTTTTTTAAACAGTTTTGATATTCGTCCAAAGGGCCTGGCTGGGTAAGGGAGTAAAAAGTGCCTCCAAACCAAATCACCAGCTGTATGGCAGATATTGTATAGGATATTAAATAAGAAATTTTGGAGGTTTATTTAAACCCTTATGTGGATTAACATAGGATCTATAGTGAAAAACATACTTTTTCGCCATCCTCAAAAGCTTCGAGATAAAAATTAAAAAAAACACTGAATGTGTATCTTACTACGGTGTATCAAGAAAAATTATAAAAAAATTTTTTATCAAAAATTGAAGTACTAAAAAAAATATTGAAATTTTGACAAATTTTTTTTCGGGATTTAGAGATTCAGTACTACTCTGATTTAAATGTGTTCCTACGACATTTCTAGATATGTGTGATTTTTTGCAGATTTTTTTTCAGTGTTTCGCGGTACAAAAAAATTTTTTTTTTATATTTCCAACGGGTCTGGCTGGGTAAGGGAGTAAAAAGTGCTCCCAAACCAAATCACCAGCTGTATGGAAAATATTGTAAAGGGTACTAAATAAAACATTTTGGCAGTAGTACCATATATTTGAGTCCTTATATAATACAATATAGGATCTATGGTGAAAAATGCGCCTTCTCGTTTTTTTCACGCCATTCACAATAGCTTTGAGACGAAAATATGGAAAAAAATACTGAAAGTACATCTTACTAAGGTGTATCGATCAATATCTTCGAACAATTTCTTCATCAAAAAATCAAATATTAAAAAAAATTAATTATTTTTTTTTAATTTTAAATTAAATTTTATTTTTTTTATTCTGAGATTCAATACTACTCTAGTTTGTATTCAAATTTCTTCCTACGTCTATTTTAGGTATATGTGATTTTTTCCGGATCTTTAGAGTGTTTTTCGAGGTACAAAAACAAATGTTTATTTTCAGGCATTTCGAAATTTTGAAAAAAAAAAATTACTTTGAGACCCACTTTTGCTCTAATTTTTATTTAAATGCATAGTTTTCTTAGACTAAAAATGTTTATGATTGGTGGAAATTTGTAAACATAATGTTTGTTAAAATGTAATCAATAATGTTACAAGGAATACGATGAATGTTCATGTAATAAATATTTCACAAAACACAGACATATTCGGACGCTGTAAATCACCTGCTGAAAATTGTGCCACGCATACCGAAATTCACCGTGGGGAATCGAACACATCGCCAACGCCAACGCTCCCATAAAAGTAAACCTCACCAAAACCGCAAGCGTTCGTCCTCCGATGCCGGCAGAATAGGAAACCATGGAAAGGAAATAATTAGAATTCAGTCTCCTTTCGCCAGCAGCATTCCTCGATATGAACAAAATCATTGTCGTGTAGGCTTTCCCGGTGCCTGGCTTCTCCTGCCAGCAAATGCTCACGTTCCAGCCATGAATCAAAGGGAAAAAATCAACAATTGGTTGAAAATTGATCTGGTACCCAGAAGTTATGCCACAGACAATTTACCACGAAAAGTTTCCAATGAAACTTTGTCTTGGGTCTCCCGCTCTGTCGGCACTCGAGGCCCATCCCTCCACAACTCCAAACCATAGCGGCTGTGACTAGCGTATGAATGGGGATGGTTGGCATGACTAGGTTACCAATAATTTTGTGCAAAATTGTCATTCCATACCTCTCACACATACTCAATCTGTGGCCGGGGATGTAAGAGTAGTCCCTGTTGCTGGCTGGCAGCCTCATCGGCAAATGAGCCATGCCGATGAATAGAGATATTGATTATTATCTCATGGCAGCAGAGCTAGAGTTACCGACAGACGCATTCTTTGGTACGATGTTCAGCCTACCGAACCAACTATACCTACGTATCAGTTTTGTGTCGACGAAACGTGACGCTTTCAAACAGTGCTGATGTATGCCGGAAAGACATGGGAAGCCAAAAATGGGTCATTATTTTGGATTTACCCTCAGCCTCACTGTAGCTGGGTAGATGATGGTGATACAATATTTCACTTTAAATTTATTCCTTTCCGTGGAATGACTTTGCGCTGCTATTGTATAATTATAATTAACTTGTGGGCTTTCGTGAAAACTGAATGTTGTCAATTCGATTTATTCTGGCCATTGAGGATGGGTTTACCCCACAGTGTCAATAGGTATGGTACGAGCACAGAATAGGTTTCAGGGAAGCATCCCACGTGCGCTGATGCATGGTTACATCTTTGTCGAGTTGCGAAGTTGAAAACATCAAAACACTGAACTGTTGACGACGGCGACTGTAGGGTAGGGTAAGTATGGGGGGGGGGAGCAGAAGCTACCCCTACCGTTTCGGTTGCGTATGTGTGGGTGTCATTTTCATTCGATTCATGAAGCGTACAGGAAAATAGACTGATAACTGATGTAAAACCGCATAACATGTCATGCGAGCATACAAACGAGTTTTGAGGTGACAGTGGTGTCGAAACATGCTGCCACACAAGTGTTGTATGTCGGTGGTGGTGGCGGCTGTGAACGACTCGTATATACGGCACAGCGAGTGTTCAACGCCCATCCAACGGTGCGAAGTGAGATAGAAATCATAATATGTCACACACTGATTTCATTCTTCACCCGAGCGAATACTGAAACTTCAACCTCAACCCCGCAGTCCTTTCCCACAGCGTGGCGCACAAAATGACAGAAGGCTAGGCCAGTCATGTCCTGGCTGAGGTTTTTAGGGGATCGGGAGCTAACTTTGGTTCCAACAGAATGCACCAGCTGTGCTTCGCACCTTTGCGTCTATTCTCCGGGCGCTGTAGGGGAATAAATTCAATTTCACATCTTTTCCAGTAAATCTCGCTGCGAGCTGTGTTATTCAAAGGTAGCTCTCATACCTGTGCCGGGCTGCACTATAAGTTTTGTCAGCGTCACGCATCGCGATACCGCGCGTTCACTCGGTGTCACCGGGAAAGTTGCCCCACCGAAACGAGCAACAAGCCGGAAATTTCGCCAAGCTTCCATATCCGTTCTAACTCAATGTCGCCTTAAGATGGGGAGCAGATTGGAGAGGACATCTTCACGGGACGCCACCCATGTCCCGTGATGTGCCAGTTAACGTCAACCACATTTCAAATAATGCATTTCGAAATCCCGGGCCCCCTATTATGGGCGGTGTTCTGGATAATGAGGGTTCTTATGCTAGGAGATACGTGATTTGGTGGTTTTATTTCCGAAATATTTATTGCGTGACTTGAATTTTATTGCGTTTGTAAAATAAAATGTGTGTAGGCGTGAGAACGACAATAGAATCGGTATCATACGGTGTTCTCTTAAATGTTATAACCAATTAACATAGCTCAATCAACTAATCATTTTCGTTCGATTTTTGTTCCTAACCAGAGAAGCCCATGATTGAAATCAATTGTCTGACATATGCTTTAATAATGCTTTTCAATCCGGATACGTTTTCATTACATTCAATATCATACCAAAACTATAACATTTGGTTGCAAGATTATGCAAATTGCAATTAATGTGACTGATAGTTACTATTGTATCACTGTGTAGAATACAATACAGCCTTGACACAAAACTTCAAACACGTTTTTCTCTAAACTAGTTCTTTCAAGCTGGCGTACACGATATCTCAAGTTCTACTGAATCGATTTATTCCAAATTTGATGTGAATCAATCTTTATACATCTCTCTATCAATTCTCTGTTATCTCTATTCATATTTTTCAAACGGCCGCCATTTTGTCAAACAATTTTTTTACTAGTCCGTGGTTCATTCCATAGCAGCATCTTTACTAATTTTTAGTTTCAAATAACCAGAGGTGCTGAAATCGTGTACGCCATGATACAATTTTTTTGAACCCCTTTCACTTTACCAGCTTGTAACTATTTCAATATAGATTTCGTTCCGTTTGGTTCCTATTGTTATTTTTTTTCAAATGTCTCGTGTCAAGGAAGCACCACACAGTCTGAAAAGTGAATTAATCTATTTACGTGTGCTTTGCTCATTTCTCACAAACACTATTACCCCATTTTTACACGTGGTTTTACCTATACTACTACAATGGCTAGCAATGGCGCTTCATTGACACGAGTCTTTGAATACATTTGAAAAAAAAACAAATAACAATTCAATACTAAAGTAAAATGTATGAACGATATGTTCCGATGAACAATTGCAAATATAAATATATATAGAAGGTGCATTTGCATATGATTCTGATTATACGCGAGCGTAACATGAGCAAATTTATAAAACATGCGAATTGGGGCTCTTGTGGTATTAACAAGTTCTTCCGCATAGTAACTCGATGTTGATAATTCCTTAATATTTTCCTTCGTTGATCGTATTGTTTTCACATATTCACGTTGGAAAGCCTTAACCCTTCTCTTCGTTGGCCGAGGCATTTAGATTGAATTTAATACTTTTCCGTTTACTGTTTTTGAAAGCATAGGCAGTCGTGGCAGTGTTCCGAGCTGTGCAATACAATTTTTTTACCCAATGTTAAAGTTGCTAAAACTTACATTATAGAACTATTAAACGTAAAAATAATAATTGTATTGATATCAACACAATTTTATTCTATATAGCGTCCCATCTATGACTCTGGAATAACATTTTATTGAGTGGTTTTTATAGCTGTTTCGATGATGTTGTTTGGCATCAGTGTCGAAAAAATAACGATGCTTCCACCAATACAAACAAAACCATTGCAGAAGATTGAAAAACGAAAATTTAACTTTCAGAGCACTTGCTCGAGTTTTCCGACGTTCTTCACTATACGGTGCGAAAGCAGATGAAAATTTAATATCTTGTGAGTAATCGATTAGAGTTTGGTTGATATTACTTGATGGGAAGTATGCGAAAACGATCATTTTCTTCACACTGTTTCGCAAAATTATTGATTTTCGGGCGAGAGGTGAGGGAGGGAGATGAAAGAAATGAGCGCCATTGTGGCAGCCATTTGTGGCTAGCTTCCACCTTCACCTTAAGCGTCCGAATTATGAATCAAAACGGTAAATCAATGTAGGCGCGTGATAGTCTAGTCGCACAGGAACGAACATTGAAATAATTGAATAATCATAACTTAAAAATGAAAAAAATCGCCTCTCTAGTGTTTTAATATGTTATGTAAAAAAAACCTCAGCTTTCAAGAAACAATAAAAAAACAATATTTTCTAATGGGACAGAAAAAACTCCTGTTGAACACCTTCGGCTTAACATGATATTACTTACCCCATAATTTTTCTTCAATGTGTGTATTAGGAGAATGTTTGAGAGAAAACCGACCTCAAAATTTCCAAAAGTCACCCCATACAAAATGTTCACCACCTTGAAAAAACAGTATGCAAAATTTCAGTTCAATAGAACAAAAAAAATCGAGATGACAGTGGTTCTCGACATATCATGCAATTTCAAGACATTTGGCATCGAATTTTATTTTTTTTTAAAACCACGATTTCCTTTACTCTCTTCTTGAGTGATTTTTCGATTTTCAAAAAAAACTCAAACTTTGACCGCTTGGCGCCACTTTCCCTTAACCCATTTTAGGACAAGCGTTCGAAAAATCGAACAGCAACTTTGATAATTTTTCATGTCTTTGGACAGGAACCATATGGTAATGTTTTTGCACCAAAAGATAGCTTAGTTTATTAGCTACCACTTATATCGATTTCATTTAATTTTGAGTAACTTTATTGAATAATAAATTCGATTTAAAGCAAGTATGTTTGGATGGTGTTTTCAATTTCAATTAAAAACCCCAATAAAATACAAAAATATGTGAAGTTTTCTACTGTATTGCTTTGATAAAAGAACATACATTGTGATATAGAGCGAAAATCATTCGATTGAGCCGCATACAGGAAAATAACAGCCGGGGAAATTGAGTGTTCGAAAAATCAAACGTTGGCCATAACGAACATTTTTTTTCTGCTGAATCAACATCTAACCTCCGCTGCGCATTTTTATTTGTTTACTTTAGAAGACGGAAGGTTTATTCGTGCATTTTCAGCTGTGAATGTTTGCAAATATCGATTAATTTAGCAAATATTATTGAAAATCTGTATGATTTTTTTTCCGCAACAACCTTAGGTGATGGCGGCCCGTAGAACTTCTTTTGTGGGGGAGTTGGAGGAAATGATCAGTACGTGTAACGAGGATTCTAATGAGATTGTTTGTGTGAATATTCTTCCACCGGCCCGAATAATAACCTCCCAATCCTCTATGCCATTGTTGTTCAGCAGTACTCTGGTACTTTGCAGGTTTTGGAAAATGTTCGATTTTTTCGGGAAATGGATAATTGGAGAGTCTAGTTTTTAAGCACGGACATTTCTCCACAGCTAACAATAAAAATAACAGCATATGCTTTCGTTTGAAAGAAAAAGCCTGTCAGTAATTAATGAAAATTACATGAAATAAGAAATGCCACATCTCACCTTAGGTGGATTAATTTGGAATTATACTTAGAGACCTCCATTCTCCTGTTTTTGTTCTTCCGGTAATCCAAAATTGATGCATTTATGAGTATCGTATATTTGCTAATTGAAGTGACTTTTAGTTCGAAGTATGTTTGTACTTGCAAAAAAAAAGTACGGGTTTCGGCCAATGTTCGATTTTTCGAACAGTCATTTCCCGGAAAATGGAAGATGGGAAAAAAATTATTCTTGAACATTGGAGTTCCTTTAGCGTTAATAATCAAAAATACAACAATGACTTTCGCCAAAGAAATTATGTTTACAGCTTGGTCGTTAATGGGTTAAGTCCGATTAAGCTGATATTTTTGCCATGGGTGTTTTTTCGAGTAGGTGAACATTTTTATGGGGTAACTTTTTGAAATTCAAGATTACCATTTTTATTGGTATAAAAACTAGAATCTATCAACTGTTCGGTATGTATCAAAAGTTCATTTAAGATTTAGTTCGGTGAGGAATGGTGGGATTGTTATGTTGGGTAGCCTTCACCACATGTACCATATTTCAAAAATCCTAGGGATTCGAGATTTGGGGTGAAATTTCTCAATACAGGAACAAATGGTTAAACTGCTTGACATGAAGTCGATTATTTTAATTGAATATTTATGCAGATAGATATAAATATCCTATTCAGTCCTGCCTAAAATAAGGATAATTTAAATCTCATAGTTATGATAGCAGATTGAAGTTCCCAAGAAACAATGCGCTTTTGGGAAAACCCCAAATAATCTAATCAACTCACAAACTCCGTTCCGTTTCGCCACACTTTTCGCTCACAAAGCATTCCCCAAACTCTGAATCTAAATCAACCGATCGCCCTCTCGGACACGAAGGTTAGCGGCAAAATAAAAATTTCATTAAATTGGTTGGAATCTAATTCGATAATTTCCGAGTGCGATATCGGACCAATCGATTGGACAGAAACAGTGGCGTTGGAAGCAAAACAGCTCTGGCGAATCCCCTTCGCACGGCTATCGGGAAAATACTATATAGAACATGTTCCTATCGGTCGGTCTGTCGAAGAGATTCCGTTGAGAGATTATTTGGTGCCCATGTTCCCCGCTGGCACTTTTCGTCCCGGCACGATAGAGACTGTCCGTTGTCTGCACGAGCGGTCAGTGTGGAGTACAGCATGTGTCCATAGTTTGGGCCCGCGTTCGGTCGGATGTTTATCTATCCTCTTTTCCTGTTTACACTTCCCCGAGTGAGCGACGAGAAGTCGAACGGAATCCAGGGTTGGAACGTGATTAATTGGGATGGTTTTCCGTTGGGGGCAACTCGTTCCAACCCTGCGTCCTTGTTTTTCAAGAGTTCGTACATTTGTAGATTATGTTGTTTGGAAAATTATTCAAGCCGGCTGTTGCTGGAGGCATTTCTAGGACTAGGACAGTTCGGCGCACGATGGAAGCGTCATTCAATTGAATGATAAGATGGTGAAGTTTCGAGTGTCAGTCCAGCGGCTATAAATTTATTGATTGTCGCAGAGGGTTTGTCAACATGAACGTGGGCGAAGGATGACGGTTTGCTGAAGGAAGTTGTCGATGGTTGTGAGCGAATAACGGGCGGCGTCGATATTGACGGAGACTGGCAGGAAGCCAATAAGCATATTAAAAGTTTTTACCCCCAGCACTGGCTCACTCCCGTGATATCCATCAGTCCCACCCGGTAGAAGAGACACCCACCCGAAGGGGAATGGGTTGAGTTGAACTTAAGCACTCCGTATTCCGGCTGCGCTGGCGTTCCGATTCGCCTTTGTGAAAATGTGTCCGCCGTGGAACTTCCTTTCGATGCTTTCCTGTATTTTATGGCACACAAATAAAATTAATGACATCTTTCCTATTTTGATGCGAGTTGCTCGAAGATAATGGCGGGAAAGTTGAGCTGCCCGAGAACGCCAGGAAAAAGGGTGATTTTATCGCAAAACAAACTCGATGAGTTCTTCCGGACACAGTGGCAGAAGACAATAATGATGAAATATTCGACGATTGGACTAAAACAAATTGGAAACCATGATAAGAAAAAAGTGGATCGACAACCGCGACAAAGGGAAATGCGAGGGTCATTCGATAAATTTGTAGGGAACCCAAGAGAGGCTCTGGCAGTATCGAATTTGTCGTAAGCGTCATCTTTCAGTAGTTGTATCCATCATGTGGTTTGATTTTGGTGGTCTATTTAAGGAAAATAATAGGTTTATTCGTTAATGATTATTCGGAAATAAAAAAGATGAGCTAAGAAAGTTCATATTTCCTACGAAATTATTATCGGAATATCATCATACGGTATCAATGAGAGACGAATTGAAACTATGATGACCTATTTCTCTCATGTTTATAAATTCACTAATAACGTTTACTATCCACGAACTCAAAACATTTCTGTTTACAACAGGGTGGAATTGTAAAAATTATGTCACGCTGTTTTAAACCTCAGTTTCCTCTAGATCAGGGTTTCTCAAAGTGGTCGATATTGACCCCTTGGGGTCGATTTCGGTTTCCAAGGGGTCGACATGAACGAAAATTGAATTTGGGGGTCGACGAGGTCTGAAAATCGACCCCTATTAACACAAGGTTTACGGGACGCGTCATTTTGACGCATTTCGAATTTTATCTGGAAAATTACAAAAATCGTCTGCATTTTTATTCCATCTCTTATAATTACTTTATGCATTGATCGAGGTAAATATACACTCGACAAAAAATTAAAGGAACAGAGTGCGAAGTCGGAAATTTTAAGTGATTTGTGACATGCTGTAACATCGTCAAAGATCAACGCATATCGATGGGATGCGCATCATTTTGAAGCTACAACTTTCAGGTATCAGAATATTCTACGTACATATTTTTATCTTGGTGTGTGTAGGTTTTGTGGGCAACAATATCGGGAAGCGCGTTTGCTTTGTTTTTTCAAGAATATTTTTGACTAACACGATTTTTTGCCAACCAACTCAACAGCAAATCCAATTAAACTTAATATCGCAGTAAGTTCTATTGTTTGCAGGCAAATTTGTAGCCTAGTGTATTCCCTGAACAACCGTGAACGTTTCATATTGATATGTACAGCCGTTTTTTCTAGCCGATTTTTCAACGTTTGGAGTAAATTAGAGGAGCAGGAGACTCTCAGAGCGAACGATTCGTAACTTTCGTTTTAAGGCTAGATTGCATACTATCATTTATTAAATATTTTGATCTCAAAATAGCGTTCATCGCTTCGTTTCTGAGCCGACTTCGAAGCTTATTTTTGTTCTGATTATATTCAGAAAAAAATCGCTCGACAGTTGCCAATAGTGAGGCATAGTGAGTACGTTACAAACATGGCATCGAAGCGTCTAAAATGCAAGCGAACCGTCAATTGTTTTTAGGCATACAATTTAACGAAAAGTTTCTGGGATTTACCATTGCGTCGGATTAAAAAATTGAAACTTTTCCTCATTTGCTTGATCAGCTCCACGACAAAACCGCAACAAATATCCTTAAAAATGATGGCGCTGTTCATTGTCTTGACAGTTTCTTCTGTTGCTACTCCAAATTCTTGCATCTTTTCAAATGATCTACAAATTTAATAGCATTGGATGTTGAAACAACTTAAGGTTCCTCGCAAGTATTATTGTATTATGATCAAATAAAAATTTTAAAATAAACTCTTCATGTCGCATCGTGAATTCAGGCTTTTCAGCCTGGAACAAACGATTCTATCAGTGGCAAAACATACTCGAAAAAAAGCAACAGATATATTATCATTATCTCTTTGGGGGCAGTCAATATTCTGCAAACAGATTTATTCAAATGTAAGAAATTTCACACGCGGAAAAAATATACTGTAGCTTTTGACGATAATCTGTACCCTGTACCGTACAGAATCTATACCAAAAATTGTACCTTTACAGATAAATCTATACGTGTGGCAACACTGAAAACATGCAATAAACAACTGTTGCCGGGAAGCAACAATTGGCGATCTAACGCAAAACGTAAACGATCGGTGAGACATCTGGATTTTGTTTTTGAACTAAGAAAATGATGCCCATGTTACCTAAAACTCAAAAACAAATCACGTATATTTTACTTCCGGGCTTTCCAAGGTAGTTCTAACATGCAGGAATCGTGCATTTTTCTACTTGTGTTTGATTGTGCTTTTGAATTTCCTTCTTTAATTCAACCATTGTCAATATTTTTATAGTGTTCACTACTGAAAGAGGTAAATAAATAACATGTTATATATAAAATTGCGCAGAATTAAATTTCTTACAAACTCATCGCAATGAAATAATCTTTTATGATTATAACATTGTAATTTATGGAAAGAACTACAAACCTTCTGTGGGGGAGAGGTGTGTCCTTCCTTCGATATTCCGGTGGCTTCTCCCTCACATAGATGGGGATTGATAAAAGGACTCTTCCGCAATTTTACAATTCACACACTTTTTATTTTTACAATTAAAATTTAATTTTACATTTAACATTTAGAAACTATTTACAACAAAGAATAATTAATAATATACATAATTGTTCTGTGAGCCTGGGTCCTGGGTTCCGTGTGGTTGGTTTGGCGGTGCTAAGTCAACTCAACCCTATCGTTCGATACGAGTTCTCCAGGACCTATCGATTGGGCTTTGCGATGCTTTTCTCGTTGAGATAAGCCGAGGATTTTTATCTCTCTCCGATCGATCTCACTGCTGCTAATGCGAATGGCCATCTCTCTCCTATTGCGTTACGTAATTTTGATGATGAGATATATCTACTCGTTCAGGGCCGGATTCTTCGCTATGCTGGGTATATGTACTTGCAGACACCTTCCATAAGCTCACATGGCAAAATTTAAAACCATCATCACTTTCACCGCAGCGCCGCCTAGGTGTAGATTTGTACGTTAGATCGCCAATAGAAATAACGAAACACAAAATATCAATTGAAGTCAGAGTGCGAAGAAGTTTTAAAAATTTCAGTTGTTTAGTTCGAGTATTGGAAAATGAAATACTAGAATATTTTTTGATATATTTTTTGATATATAATATTTCAGTTAACTTGAGACGGGTCGCGAGGAGGAAAAAATTGTATTCAATTTATTATAGACCAACAGATTTTCTCTTCAGCAGGATGAGTCTACATCACTCAGCAATGAAAATCTGTTGTTAGGGTATGTTCGGTATTTCAAGGATGGAAATATGTGCCAAGAAATGATTTTTGCTACATATATGAAGACTGCTACCAGAGGGGAATCGATCTTTCAGGCCATGGAACGGTTTTTTCTACCGACAAAGCTATTACATGGAAGAAGATTGATTCGCTCCGTCGATCGTAACACTGCATACCCCACTTCGGGACGATAATATTCGGCTACACATTCAGTCTAATCGGATGGTTTTTAGTGTCAAGATGTACAATTTACAAAAAACGTGTATTTTTAGTGAATTCGTATTACTCGAGCAACCGAAGCTTTAATGAAACTTTGTCCTCTTATGGTAAGAATTTCAACATTTCTCGTCGTCGATTACTTCCTCTGGAGGTACGTGAAGGACCGTGAAGCCACAAAATTTGGAGGAACTAAAGAAGAAATAACTCGGATTTTCAACAGCATCGAAGTCGTAATATTAGAGTTTTGCATGAAGAATTTTGTTGACCATTTAAAGCGGGTTTTCGAGAAAAGAGGTGGTCACATCGAAAATGTCCTAAAATAAGCTTTATTTTGTTTTTTTTGACGTAGAACTACGTCTTTCATTAAGAAACAGTTACATTTTTATGAAATAAAGTTAACGTTAATAACTATTTTTGCCGTGAACGGATTCTGGCGCTTTTCATACCAAACGAATCGGAAATTCCCTAAGATTTGTTTGATATGCTATACATTACAATCCAATAGGTGTATATGGTTTAAATTGATGAAAATTGGAAGCATTCCCATTGCCTCATACATTTGCTCTGTCAATAACGAAGAGGGAATCGTAAGATATAAAGTCTTCGTGAATAAAGGAAAAGAAGAAGAACGAAGGGGAATATTTGCCTAGAGTATAAACAGTGGATCTCGCTGAGGTAAACATTAGAAGCGAATGAACTGGAAAATTTAAAACACAAAAAAAATTTGTTTAAAATACAAAGAAGAAGAAGAGGAAGGTAAACTTCATTTTTCGTAAGGACACCGATTGGACAACACTGTTACTAAGCGAGCTGAACGGCGAGGAATCGAATGGTTTTCTCAGAGCAATGGGGGTGGAGGAGTAATATGAGGAAACAATAAATTTTCCCAAGGCTAGAGACGAATGAACTGAAGAAGTTTAAAGTCTCTTTAATTCAACAAGGAAAGGAAGGAAAGGCAAACTTTTAGTATCGTTCTAGATACGAAACAATGAACATCGCTTGTTCTTCCTTGTTTTGCGCCATCACATATCTTCGTTTCGGATTGAGCTGTGGACGCGACCTAATTACTGACTCGCTGATGTCTCTTGTATCAAACTTAAGCGATTGCATTAAGGTTCTAAGCTACACAATTGTCTGGGGAATCATCAAGCTAGCCTATCGTCAGCTCACCAAGAAAATAAATGTTGTGGAATTTTGTCAGTGATTTGGTTTCGCATGACGGTAGGAAAACTTCCTCCACTAAGGATGATAGCTGCGCCTATCTCGAGCATGTCTTATTCTGCGAGCACAAGAATGACTTATCAAACAATTGTCGTCAAATGATTCTACAATAAAAAAAAAACATTTCAGGGCGACCAAACTGGTAGAATGGTTATTTCTAAATTTTCATAGCATTATAAAATAATATCCGCAGTTATAAACAAGCGACTTGAATTAAACTACAGCGTAGTTCTACGTCAACAATGCGGTCGTGTCTCCAACACAACCTCCTATATTTTTTTAAATAAAAATCGGTTCACGTTTGTAGAACTTATTAAAATTTGTTACGTGAGTGGTTAATCTGAAAGACCCTGTATTACAGCCCTGGAATGAGCCAAGGTGATAATGCAAGAAAAGTTTATTATCATCAGCACAGATGAGAAGCTCAAACAGGAGTACAACCAACTTTGTCATAAGTTCTAACCACAACGCAACATTGAAACGCAATATCTTGCGCTGTGGGACATTGCTGAAAATATCTTCTCATTAATACTCACTTAACTTACTCACAAACTATAAAACAATCAAATCGCAAACCTATCTATCCCCAGCCATCAATATATCAAAATACATTTCAATTTTGGTTAGTCAAAGCCTTAAATCTCCGCGTTCGTTGTTTTTTAAATGGTTTCTTCGGTTTTGGGTTGTTTGTAACCACACTGAAGCCTTTTTCGACAAGGTATCATGATGAAAAAATAATTATTAATTACACTTGATATTTATTAAATTTCATGTTTATCCGAATTTGTTGAGAAAATGCTGTCAAGTTTATTCATTGAACTAACTGTAATGTTTCTAAACTGATAATTATTTAGTAAGAAAAAAGACCTAAAGGTAATATTTTAATGAAATTTAGCACTAGGGGGTCTGAGGTATGACTTCATTCTGGAATAGGGGTCTCTTGCCCAAAACAGTTTGAGAACCCCTGCTCTAGATTATTGGTGGTTCAGAATATCTGCATAAAAAAATCAAACACTATACAAATATGTTAATAACATCAACGGTTTACCCTAAACATCCAATTGACCCCACCGCATTGCACTGATTCCACCGGAAATTGCCGTTTCAAAAACACCCAATGTTGAAGACCCAGCGCATGTAAAAACTTTTCCGATGAACAACAACCGAAACATAGCGGACTACCAGTGTTGCTCCTGTTGTGTCGCTCGCCGCATTCTTCGTTGCAGTTTTCCCTTCTTTTTAATGAGCTTTTGTACAATGTCCTTTGCCTTTTTTTCGCTCCGCCCGTCGTTAGCAAAGTAGAGTTAGTCAAATTGTCCCTGTTCTCCCCCTGTCCAACAGTGTCGAGAGAGATAAACTTGAAAGTGGCTAGTAGTAGATGCAAGATGCAGCTAGGGGAAGGGCAAAAACTGTTCTGACATTAAAAACTTGTTCCGTTCAGATTTCAGCCGGGCCAAGCGAGTCGGAGGCAGTTTGCAAGATCAGACAAGTCGGTTATTATCGCGGACAAAACTTAACGACCGGAGATCATTTGCTGCTGAGGCTGATGCCGCGGTGTAGATTTGTGGCAGGGTGGCCAAAACAGACGGCCCATCATCGGCTTGGTTATGAATTTTGTGGTTTTATTTGAGTTGCATCAACAGCGAAAATTTTGTCTAATATCATGTTGGATAATTGAATGGATATTACAGATAACGGTTCGGTATTAACGGTTCAGTAATAAATAATTCTCCCGTAACTTTTGAAAAGGTCCAATGTAACATTTTCGTCAACTCGAGAAAAACGAAGTTGAAGGCCCAAACATTATCCCGCGAATTGCCTTAAAAGCTTTCGATCTTTATCGCTACTTTCACCACTAGCAGTCAAGAATAACCCTGAAAAACCAATCGTAACTGTTGTTCCGTAATTTGAGATTAAAGTTGAAGACTAGGAGCGAAAAATGTTACATTGGACCTTTTGACTGCCCGCATTTGCACATTGGACATATTACGTTGCACGATAAGAATTTGAAACTAATTACTAAACAACAATCCAAATAACAGCATTTCATTCTAAAGGCAGATTATTATTGTTATCACTCGTCGAATTGCACTAAAATCGGTAACAACACCTGTAAGAAACAAAAACTCAAAACGACCGAAGCACGACTTCGTATTGTTTTGACTGCTTTGTTACTTCGGACGTTTCGGGCGTGGGAGAAAAGAGGCGTCCGAAGTAACAGCCGGGCGCATAAAATCCGAATCTGTACATTGGATATTTTTTGTATCGGCGATAAAATGATGAAGAAGATAGATACGTGAACGATTGTTTTTGTAATACATTCAATGATTGAAAACTAATAGCGTGCATCCATTAACTCGATTTGTTTACATTTGTTACATAGGACCTTTTCAAAAGTTATGCGAGAATTGGTCACTCACCCATCCACAGCCTTGATTGTCTCTGATTTATGAAACTCTATGAAACTTTATCCACATGAAGGTGAAAGGTGGTCAATCAAAAATATTACGTGCTAATTGGTTCATTGGTAGGAGCAATCTGTTCTCCCAAAACAGAGCCACCAAAAACGAGCACCTAACATAGCGATGAACACAATGTTATTGATCTGCTACACCCAAACTAGCGTTGGCAGAAACATTTTATCTTTGGCAGAAATGATGCCATTTCGTGTGCTGGAAGGTCAAATGCGCAAATAATGATGCTTAAAAATGGTTTGTATGTATGCGAGCAGACATCTCTTTCTGTTTTCTTTTCTCATTTCATTTGGGATTGTGCCAAAAAAAAGTCCATGCGACGTCAACGGCGAACGAACCAGCGCCGGCTGAAATGTAAAGCTATTTCACACGACCACGCTATCCATATAGCTGCCAGTGCTGTTATATAGAAGCGTGATAATATTACACCTCATTTTAAAATGAAGTTGGAAAGTGTTTTCTAAGAGGATAAAGAAGGACATGAACGAGAATATATCTTTCTCTGTCTGGGTCGTGTATTTGGTAAACTATACGAAAAGCTTTCATATGCTTTCATTTAAATGTGTCTCCTGTTTCGCTCACTCATATTGGCTCTAGCATATATATTATATAAATTATATAAATGTATTGGGGAGTAGAACATTTTCTGTTATTTCTCAGCTCATTTAATGTAATAAATCGGGATGCCATAACATGTGCTAAAAATTAACTTTGGGTGTACAGTGTGAATCGGTCGTGTCCAAATTGTTCACTTCTGAATCCATACTAGCAGTGCTATGGAGTAGAGAAGCATTTGTAACTTAAGCTCCGCCCGTGAATAAAAATTCTACTCGGCGCGAGTATAAAGAGATGCTATTTGCGATTTCTATTCTAGTCTCGTTGCAGACAGCGGGCGTTCATCAACATTCCTTAAGAAGGGTAGTATACTATAAACATCATAAAAAGTATGTGATTTTCGCCATTTTTTTCAACGAGAAAATAAATCACTACGATTTATCTGATATCACAGTTTAAATAGGTATATATCACTTAACAAACGAAAAATATATTGGTGTCAATTGGACTATCTCCTGAATAGCCGCAATCGGTTTGTGGAACCCTTGCAGTCACAACCTTGTAAACTGGTGGGAGTTCTACAAGTTTTTCTAGTGGACCGATTTCAACCAATGATTTTTTTACCTAATCTTGGATATATTTCCTATCATCGTACGTAGGATTCTCCTAAAATATTGATTTTTAACGACATGGCAACATTTTTGTAAAAAAAATTTTTGCCTCAAAAATCGAGACACAAACATTCACCAAAATTTTATTTTTCAAAACATCAAAAAAAAATCCTACGTACGATGAAAGGAAATTTAGTGGAGAATCTGGGAAAAACTATTTCATCAAAATCGGATGCACCGTTCCGGAGGTAGAACACCCACCATTTTGCAAAACATGGTTTCGATAAAAACACGTTTTTGATTTTGGATCCGCGCTTCTTACACACAGACTTATTTGGCTTGTAACTTTGGAACGGACCATCGGACGAATCTGGGACAAAAACTACGGTAAAGTAGACATCCCAGAGAAGCCCCATTGAGCCGGATTTTTTTTTAATCTATCTTATCTTATCTCATAAATTATCGAAGCCAACGAGGGTAGACTTTGATCTTCTTTTCAATTCTCATATTCCATTTTCTTCTAAAATAATATCTATATAGATAAGAAGTGGATCGAATTAAATAAATTCGTAGTCCTAGTAAATATCACATTCGTTCCTGATACTCTTTATGTTTCCAGTCGCACTTCGTCTCCAAGAATCTCTACGTCATATAGTCATCGTTCATCCCGTCCTAGATGGTTGCTCCCAACGGAATGCACGCAAAGCAGCATGATGGAAGCTTCCAGGCGATCTGGCGTAGTGATACCATCCATACCTGTCACGAAGAGATCACGAGTTCAATTCTCACTCCCGACATTCTTTCAAAAAATGGAAGTAAAAGTGTCGAACCAGCCGAAATGTGTTGGAAGTCACTATAATAGAGAAAAAAAAACTTTTCCCGCCGTCCAAGACATTCCGTTCCTGTGTCTGGAGCTGGCGCGGGAGTATTCCAATTCGCTACTTCAGGCAAGTACGAATACAGTACCATTTCTTCGCTTCCTGTCCGCTTCCGAAAAAATAACAGTCTATTAACCCTTTCACGACCACGGGGACGCCGATGTCCCAAGCAAAAATCACCTAACACCGTTTATTGTCTATGGTCACCGGAACGTTAGAGTTCTTTTGGCGCGAATGATCAGCTGTTTGGAATAAATAATTGATATTGTAAAAGTGCTTTTCAAGTTTTTACAGTGTCCAGTTATCGTTACCTGGTAAGTAAATTGTTATTCTAAATATACAGTAGTAATGTATTTATGTTGTATTCTGTGATAAATCGTTATAAAGATTATGGGACACGGATGTTCCTGTCGGCGTAAAGGGATACTTTTTATACGGAATTTGGCCTGATGATTTATACCAAAATGCTATAATTTTCTTATTCATATTGTTGCAAAATATGTTTCGTAAGGGACGTGGAGTTTTCGAATTTCGAGAAAACGAAATTCATCAAATTTTGATGGGTGACAATAGCGATGAGGAAGATGACTTAGTGCTTGATGAAGAAGACCAAAGACTTCTAACACTGAATGATGACCAAGGGGTATTTGATGTCAAGATTGAAGGAACGACAACTCTTCAACGGCAAGAATCACCTGAACCTTCAACATCTCAAGAGGAAATCGTCACTGAAGCACAACCTTCAACCGGTTTTCAATTGGAATCCGAGAACATACCACACTATTTTTTTTCATGATGTGGAATATTCGGAAGGTGAGAATCTGCCAAGAAGGCGAAGCCGATACATTGACTCCTTTTGACATTTTCCGTTTAGTAACTAATTTGGACATTTTAGTTGAACGTATAGTATCCGAGTCAGTACAATACGCTCACCAAAATGGACCATCGAAATCGATGAAATGAAAGCATTTCTTGGTGTGAATCTGGTTATGGGCTATCATATCTTGCCATCATTGAGAGATTACTGGTCTACAGAACCAGACATGGCGGTACCATTCATTTCAAATGTTATGCCAAGAACACGATTCGAAGAAATACGCAGAAATCAACATTTCTGTAACAATGACGACATAAGAGACATAAACAAACCCTATCTATGATCGATCCTAGAAAATCCGACCATTTATGGATCGCTTGAATACTTCATTTTAAAAATGGAGTGGAGTGGACCTAATGTACCAACTAAAAGTGTGCTATGAAATCAAAAATAAAGTATTATCTTCGCCTAATTTTTTATCTGTTAGATATATCGGTGAATAATGCACATACCGTCTACACTAAGCTTCATGAACAAAAAAAAAATTGAAGGATCTCTGTTGTCGACCTTGCAATTCAGACAAGTTGTTGCTGGGAGATTGATAAATGGTTTTACCAGCAGGCCAACTGCAAGAAGTACGCAAAGCAGTGAAACGACAATTACCATCGCACTCAATTGGAAAAGTCGAATGCCAGAAAGAGGTGCGTACATTATGCCAAATACAAAAAAGAAAACCGCACAAATAATACTTGTGTATTGTGTAAAATGCACCTTTGCTACACTAACAACAGGAATTGTTTCGCCGAGTACCACGAATAACTTACCCTATTATATTTATATTAATCACTAACTAGCTGACCCGGCAAACTTCATCCCACCCAAATATTGTTTTTTGTTATCAATAGCTTCAAGATTTTTCAACCACTTGCAAATAACATGTTTCTCCGTTACATGGAATGAATGTTCAATACAGAAAATATAATACAATGAAGACAGACCCCTCCGCTCTTCTCACCATAGAGAGAGGGGAGGAGTGTCTATTCACCATAGAAACGTTTCGTGTCCCCTAAAATATTTACATGCCAAATTTGGCTCCATTTGCTTGATTAGTTTTCGAGTTACGCAGAAATTTGTTTTTCATTTGTATGACCGCCCACCCTAAGAGGGGGGAAGGAGTGTCGAACCATCATAGAAACATTTATTGCATCTTAAAACCTCCACATGCCAAATTTGGTTTCGTTTGCTTGATTAGTTTTCGAGTTATTCAGAAATTTCCTTAGAAATGTTTCTTCCCCATAAAACCTCCACATGCCAAATTGAGTTCCGTTTGCTTGTTTAGGTATTGAATTATACGGAAATGTATGCTTCATTTGTGTTGCAGCCCCCCTCTCCCCCACAGAGGGACGGGAGGAGTGTTGAAACTAATCCTTCTGTCACGTCCAGCTGCCCGCATGGACTCTTTATATTCTCTCCCAAGGATGGCTCAATTTCAGCCTTTCTATATTAGCTAGTAAAGGAAAACACACTCTTATAGGTTACCTAACGAGACGGCGTTTATTAGCTCGATTCTGACCTACTTCCCTAGCTCCTATTTTGTATTACAGTACTCACAGGTGTATTGGGTATTGTGTCAGGGCCCGCCGCTGCCTCTGCATCCGCTGGACCAGTTCCAGACCGAAACGTTGCACTGGTTAGGGGTGTTCTGTATCGCCGTATCCTCCGCCTCTTCTGGACCAGTTTCTAACCGGAATATTGCCCCGGTTGGGTATAAGAATGCTCCTTCTTTCGGCTCGATATCTCCTCGAACTCCCGTTCCTTGACTGGTGCACAGGAACCGGGATGTTCCACTCGTTTTCGTTTGTCGGCACAGTTTTTGCTAGCGCGTACCACAGAACTCGCGCACAAATGAACTCCGACGTTTTATCTAGTGGAGTCTGAACACAACTTTTCAGACAGGTTTATCAACGATGATGGATGGAATACGTCTATTCTCTATCTCGTGTCTCAAGCAAGTGCCATCTTCTCCGGCCGGAATTTCCTCCAACCAGCCGAGTAATAATTGGGATCGATTTATCCCGCCAGGAATCCACTCGTACCAATCGTAAAGCCTTTTATTTTGTGGTGTGTAGTGTTGTGGTTGCTGTATATAAACCCTGGTTTCGTGTAATGTTTGTTGCCTGTGCGCCGTCCTTTTAATTCTAGCTAGCTCGTCTTTTATTAATTAAATTTTTATTTCGTTTCATATAGGTTTTATTTTTATCAATTGGGTGCATAGTTTCATTTTTGTGTAAATGTCCCTAAGTAGCTTATTTATTTTTCCCATAGATGTGTGTTTTGCCTTTTTTTTCCTATATTTTAATGCCGTGGGTTGAAATAGAACCCCGAACAACATAAACGAACAGGTGACCTGTCACACTACCGCACCGCTCGGGTAAAAAAAAATGCAGTTATTTTTTTTTTTAATTAAATCTCTAAATTACATAACTAAGACATGCATAACGAAATATCAACGAATTTGAATAAATTATATACAGACGAAAAATTACCATAAATATCTCAAATATATATTTTTTTGAGTATCATTGAATGAATTGATTCTTTTGTTTGGATCGATTTTGATAGGGTCAATGTCGAGGTCATCGATACGCGTCGGAAAAACGCACCCTTGCTATCACTGCAGATGCGGACAATGATCAGAAACAAGAAACAATCGCTTACTCTTTCCTGTATCTAAACCTACAATCAGAAATACTGAATCAAGAGAACAAACCTCGCCTCATCTCTTATTTTTTTTACTGTCACAAAAAATCCGTTTGGACAAAAATCATACTCTCTCATTAAATCGCCATTCATTCAAACCATTCATACACCCCCATCATTCATCCATCATCTCACAGAACTAAATTGGAAAACTACTTACGACTAGCAATATGTTAGGGTACCCTATTCTAATTTGTTTGTTTTATCTACGCATCTCATCTCATGAGAAACGTGATTATAATCGATTAAGTATCCAGTGTTATACTCCAATATATTTGTCGCGCTCCTCTCACATCGAGAGCATAAATGTCAAACATATGGAATAAAACCACTGGGTATTTTTAATTTGTAAATGGTGGCTACATGTATACGCAACCTTACAAAACGAATGTCGACTTGTTGACGTTTCTGATCTACTGTCTATTGTTTCGTGATTGTTCATCGAGAACGTCAAGAGCGGTTCACATGTTACGCTGTTCTCGTGTGGAGAACATGAAAAATTCGCGATTATGATGACGCCTACACAGGTAAGTATGTATCCCCTAATGAAATGTTTATCTTTCTTTTAGGTTCTTCTCGTGATGGAAGATATCGGAAAAGGATAATGCGGAGAAACGGAAGGAAGTATCCGATCATGATGTTCCCGCGTTTTTCATTCCCGCTATTCAACTTTTGAGGTTAATTACTCTGGACGAAATAAACGATTGATTGATACTCTTTTATCCGGGCTTCAAGTGGATAGCCGGCCATACTCCAAGACTCCGATCAGAGAGGTCCTCCAAATCATACGACGACGTACCACGCTTACTTTTGACCCGACATGGCAGGAACTGACGACCATATTTGGCATTGTAGCTATCGGCCGCGCTAGATTGCTTCATGTTTCTACGATAGACAAGCTGACCAGGGACGAATGACTTTGCAAACTTCCGATGACGTAGGTTGTATTTGGAGCTAGACGACTCATGAGCTTTAACTAAATTCCGACTAACGATATCATATAGATCAGCGAACATTTGCTTCTTACGTTCTTCTCGTTGCTCTGGGGTGAGTGATTCTTCGTGACTAGCCAAACAGTGATTCGATCCGACTTCTGACAACTCGTGACCGCGCGTGATGAAAAACGGAGTGTGACCTGTCGACGAGTGAACACTAGTATTGAGAACCATTTCAATTTCCGGGATCTTTGTGTCCCACAATCGCTGATCCTCCTGGACGTACGTCCTAATTGCGGCGTTGATCGTTCGGTTAACTCTCTCTACAGGGTTGGCCTGCGAGTGATATCTTGAATTGAGCCAGTGAGTTATCTTGAACCGATCCAAGAGTTGCTTAAACTCTTTTGAAAGGAAACAACTCGCGTTATCCGTGATAATGATTTCTGGTACAGAGTTTCTTAGAAACCACTGGTCCTTTAGAATGGAACACAAGGATGAACTAGCGACATTTCTGACAGGCTGTATCATGACCCACTTTGAGAAGTAGTCGGTCGCGACCAATATGTGCTGGTTTCCGCGCCGACTGCGGGGGAGGGGTCCGATATAATCGACTGACACGATCTGCCATGGACGACTGGCTAAGCGCATCTTTCCCATTTCTGGAGCTACCGGTACCGAAGCTGCTTTGACTTCTTTGCAGGTAGCACACTGCTGACAGAATCGGCGAATTTCAGTTGCCATCCGGGGCCAGTAAAATCTCTGCCGTACCCGGGCGAGTGTTTTATCGTATCCTGGATGGAATACTTCGTCGTGGCAGTTCTTCAGAATCTGGGCGATTTCTCCTGCTTTTGGGATCTGCTTCCATTCGAATCGGGAATCATATGGGTGGTCTTGGCTGGTCACAAATTTGTACAACCTAGAGTTTTCGATTCTGAAATCGACGTAATCTTCCGGTCGTTCCGCTACTTTCTGCAGCATGGAAGTATACCAAGATGTTTCCGGTACATCTTGAACCACAGCAACGCTCCGCGATAGGGCGTCAGGGACCACATTCTCCTTGCCTTTGCGGTGAACTACCGTCATATTATACTGCTGCAGATCAAGCGCCCATCTACTACACCTGGATCCAACCTTCCATTTAGTGGTGAGGATGTGAGTGAGAGCGGAGGAGTCGGTCACTACCGTAAAGTGATAGCCTTCGATGAAACCACGGAAAGCATCGATAGCGAGAATTGCTGCCAAAGCTTCTTTCTCTGCTGCGTGGTAGTTCTTCTGTGGCGTCGTCAACTTATGCGAGTAGTATGAAATGACACGTTCTCCGTCCTCTTGTTGCTGAGTTAGCACGGCAGCAACCGCCACATCACTCGCATCCGTTTGAATCACAAACTCACGTGAAAAGTCTGGACTCCCGAGAATAGGGGCTGATATAAGACGCTCCTTGATCTCGCAAAACGCCAGTTCAGCGTCATCATTCCAATGAATGACCTTCGACTTAGTCTGTAACAGGTCAGTCAGGGCGGACGTTGTCCCACTGAAGTTTTGAATAAATCGGCGATAATAATTTGCCATTCCTAGGAATCTTCTGAGCTTGGTTACCGAAGTCAGTCGTTCATATTCGACGATTGGCCTGATTTTTGCGGGATACGCTCGAAGACCATCAGTACCCAGAAGATAACCTAGGAATGGAATTTCGCTCACTCCAAACTGGGACTTCTCCAAGTTTATACTAAGGTTAGCCTCTTTCAGACGGCGCGCAATTTCAACGAGAAGCTGCACGTGATGCTCGAACGTTTCCGTGACTACGACGATGTCGTCAAGGTACACGAAAACGTACGGCTCCAGTACACCATGACCTAGAACATTGTCCATTAATCTGGCCAGTGTGGCCGGACTGTTTACTAGACCGAAAGGCTTTCTGGTGTACTGGAACAACCCTTTGCCCTGCACACAGAATGCCGTGTATTTTCGCGAATTCGGTTCCAATGGAACCTGCAAAAAGGCTTCTGACAAGTCTATTGTACTTAAATATTTCGCTTTGGGAAGCTGTCCCAGGATACGATCAGGGTGGGGCAAAGGGTATGCATCACGCACAGTTCTCTCGTTGATTTTGCGCGCGTCTAAACAGAGTCTAATTTTAGTAGGCTTGATTACAGGTACACAGTTCAACGACCAGTCCGAACTGCTCCGTTCAATTATCCCTACATTTAACAATCTCTGCAACTCTATAGCCACCAACTCCTGCGTCTTCGGGGACATTACATAGGGAAATTGTCTAACCGGTGGTGTGTCTTTCCACTCCTCATTAATGACAATGCGATGTTCAGCAAGTGGTGTGATAGTTAGCTGATCCGCCTTTGCTGGGAGAAACAGCCGTTTTATCTCCTCAACTTTTTGACGTTCGTCATCTGACAGAATCGTTTCAATTGTAAGTTGATCAATTGTTGCTACGTTCCTGAGATCCTGCAACAACTCTCTCTGAAGTATAGTGGGCTGAATCTGAAACTTTCTCCAGAAATCCATACCACATATACAGTCGAGAGATAAATTCTGGATAACCAGGGTCGGAACAATCTTGATCATATCGAGAAAACGAAATGGTAGCTGAACTTGACCAAGAATTTGGAGTTCATCGCCACTAGCTGACTTCAAGCAAATGTGTTTAGGTGCACTGCAAAGCTTCTTAGGCTTTAATCGGGCAAAGACCCTTTCGCTAATTATAGTGAAATTGCTCCCGCTATCCAAAAGAGCTTTAAGTGGAAGGCTATAAATTGTAACATCCACAAAGGGACGATTATCATTTGGAAATGGATAAGTGATGTTACATATTTCCTCGGTCAGGGAATAACAGTTTTCGGTTGTGATTTCCCAGAAAACTGGTGGAGTTTTGAAGTTAGTTGGTGGAGTTACGCTTCCGAATTCTGCGAACGGCGATTTTCGCTCGCTCGTGGTCCGTTTTTTAAACAATACGGACAAAAGCTAGTAGGAAAACCAGGTAAGCCACAATTTTCACAGAAAAGGCGTCGCATTTGGCGACACATAACCAAATGATGACCAGGAGTCCCACAATTGAAGCAAGTGTTGGGTCCTGGGGGTCTGTGTCCTTGAACTACTCGTTCAAGAGTAAGTTGAGGACGAGAAGAAGTGCCAGATGGACCGGCAACTGGTGACTTTGGTCTGTTTGAATTCAGATTTGATGGTAGTTTTGGCGAGTCGCGGGAGGCCCCGTAGTGTACTAATCGGTGATGCAAAACGTGTTGCTTCTCCTCATCCTGCTCTAAATCTACTATGGTAATTAGATTCGTACATAGACTCGAACATTCAGTAAGGTCGTTCGTGGGATCGGCTGGAAGGAACATGGAAGTTTCGGTATTCCCTTCCCCCTCCGCCTTCAAGCGATCTCTCAAAAACTTCCGTCTACGGGCGAGATTCATGTCTCTGGTAATAATAACGCATCTTGCCGTTAACTCATAATCGAGTTCTTCTTCAGTGAGATAGTCTACTCTTATACCATAGTACCATTTCATCAAACGAGTACTTGCTTCGTCGTAAGTAAGAACTGATTGTACCATTTTTATCTTTTTTTTTAATTACGAAAAACCTAATGAATCAACTAACGAACAGAATAAAGAAATAAATGTATTGAACCAAAAACTTCAGTTAGTGAAATTAAAAATAAGAAAATGGTAAGCATGCATATCCGAAAAAACCCAAAAATTCAACCAAAAATCCGAAAACTCACAAAATTTCAAGAAAATATTATCAAATATCACAATTATTGCAAATGCCGTGTAACAAAACCTGATCCGAAACTCAATACCGATGACTGACGGAGTAAATACAGGATTTTCAATTCTGTTTCCTATTAATGACCACTTCCCACAACACAGTATATAGTATCGGCGAGTTGTTTTATTGTCATCCGCTTTAATCTGCAAATTTCCTTCTGCAATCGTTCCTCAAAAAAGAATCACACTACGCGCTAATTGAAAAGAATTTCTAATTCGTTGAAATTTCTCCGGGAGACCGGTAAAAAAAGGGATTTACTTCCGGTTTGGGAAGTAAACCACTTTTTCTTTTGCGTTGGGCGCCAGTGAAACTAAGCCTTCTGTCACGTCCAGCTGCCCGCATGGACTCTTTATATTCTCTCCCAAGGATGGCTCAATTTCAGCCTTTCTATATTAGCTAGTAAAGGAAAACACACTCTTATAGGTTACCTAACGAGACGGCGTTTATTAGCTCGATTCTGACCTACTTCCCTAGCTCCTATTTTGTATTACAGTACTCACAGGTGTATTGGGTATTGTGTCAGGGCCCGCCGCTGCCTCTGCATCCGCTGGACCAGTTCCAGACCGAAACGTTGCACTGGTTAGGGGTGTTCTGTATCGCCGTATCCTCCGCCTCTTCTGGACCAGTTTCTAACCGGAATATTGCCCCGGTTGGGTATAAGAATGCTCCTTCTTTCGGCTCGATATCTCCTCGAACTCCCGTTCCTTGACTGGTGCACAGGAACCGGGATGTTCCACTCGTTTTCGTTTGTCGGCACAGTTTTTGCTAGCGCGTACCACAGAACTCGCGCACAAATGAACTCCGACGTTTTATCTAGTGGAGTCTGAACACAACTTTTCAGACAGGTTTATCAACGATGATGGATGGAATACGTCTATTCTCTATCTCGTGTCTCAAGCAAGTGCCATCTTCTCCGGCCGGAATTTCCTCCAACCAGCCGAGTAATAATTGGGATCGATTTATCCCGCCAGGAATCCACTCGTACCAATCGTAAAGCCTTTTATTTTGTGGTGTGTAGTGTTGTGGTTGCTGTATATAAACCCTGGTTTCGTGTAATGTTTGTTGCCTGTGCGCCGTCCTTTTAATTCTAGCTAGCTCGTCTTTTAATAATTAAATTTTTATTTCGTTTCATATAGGTTTTATTTTTATCAATTGGGTGCATAGTTTCATTTTTGTGTAAATGTCCCTAAGTAGCTTATTTATTTTTCCCATAGATGTGTGTTTTGCCTTTTTTTTCCTATATTTTAATGCCGTGGGTTGAAATAGAACCCCGAACAACATAAACGAACAGGTGACCTGTCACAGTGTCTATTCGCCATAGAGACGTTTTGTGTCCCTCAAAATCTTCGCATATCAAATTTGGTATTTTCTTGATTAGTTTTTGAGTTATGCAGAAATTTGTCTTTCATTTGTATGAAAGCTCCCCCTTAGAGAGAGGGGGTGAAGTGTCTAACCACCATAGAATCATTTATTGCACCCTAAAACCTCCACATGCCAAATTTTGCTTCATTTGCTTGATTAATTCTCGAGTGATGTAAAAAATTGTGTTTCATTTGTGTGGTAGACCTCCCCCCCTTTGAGAGGGGGGAGGTGTATCTAACCACCATACAATCATTTGTTGCGCCCTAAAACCTCCACAGCCCAATTTCGTTTCATTTACTTGATTAGTTCTCGAGTAATGCGGAAATTGGTGTTTCATTTGTATGGCAGCCCCCCCTTTAGAGAGGGGGGAGGGGTCTCAAACAATCACGAAACCTTCTCCTGTCCCAAAAACCCCTACACACCAGTTTTCATGTCGATCGGTTCAGTAGTTTCCGAGTCCATAAGAATCAGACAGACAGACAGACAGAAATCCATTTATATCTATATCTATATATATATATATAAAAATGGAGTGATGTCTGTCTGTCTGTCTGATTCTTATAGACTCGGAAACAACTGAACTGATCGACATGAAAATTGGTATGTAGGGGTTTTTGGGGCCGGGGAAGGTTTTCGTGATATTTTGAGACCCCTCCCCCCTCTCTAAGGGGGGGCTGCCATACAAATGAAACACAAATTTCTGCATTACTCGGAAATTAACCAAGCAAACGAAACCAAAGTTGGCATGTGAAAGTTTTAGGGTGCAATAAATGTTTCTATGATGGTTAGACAGTCCTTGCCCCACTCAAAGGGGGGGGCTGCCATACAAATGAAACACACATTTCTGCATTACTCGAGAATTAATCAAGCAAATGAAACCAAATTTGGCATGTGGAGGTTTTAGGATGCAATAAATGTTTCTAGGGTGATAAGATACTCCTTCCTTCTCTCTTAGAGGGGGCTGCCATACAAATAAAACACAAATTTCTGCATAGCTCGAGAATTAATCAAGTAAATGGGCGGGATGAAGTTTGCCGGGTTAGCTAGTATATATATATATATACATATATATATATATATATATATATATATATATATATATATATATATATAGAGAGAGAGAGAGAGAGAGAGAGAGAGAGATTTTGTAACTGTCAGTCAGCGCTTTCCTGTCAAAAAGTTCAACGTCGGTAGGGACTGACGCGGGGCTCAAAGTGTTGAATACATGTGTTGCCAAGATCGTCATAATAACAGTTCGACATATCCAATATGTCTGATTTTACTCGGTATCATTTTGTACGATCATCCTTGGATCATCCCTATCATGTAAACTAAGAAACTGGTAGTGTTTTTGGCAGCCACAAAAAAAAACCTCAATTTTTGAATTGTGAAAAAAAAAATTTATAATTATTTCGTCGTCTATCCAATACACACTTTTCCAACAACCATATTGTTGGACACATATATCTAATGAACGGGAAGTGTAAGGCTGCAAACTTCCAGCGCACTGGAAACCATTCCCCCTTTCGATGCTCACCACAAAGCGGTCGAATGCAATTTCACCGGGATATAGAAAACCGAACACTGGAGCGGAAGGATGGTAATTGTGTTTTCAACAAATAATTTAACTTCCTATCTATGTATGGAGTGTTCTGACAACTGAGTGTGTTACACAGAGCCAGCGAGTGCAGCAGAAATAGCAGCGGAAGATAGTTGTTATACGCGCACTTTGTAATCAAGATTCGTACAAGAATGCGTTGCAAGATGAGTTTTGCAATTTAGCGGCTTGGAACTTTCCATGGACACCATACCTCTGGCGGAATTTAAGAATGATGTCACCAAAAAAAGGACAGCAGCATTGAAAAGTCAGCAAAGCACTTTTTGTTTGGGATTCACAGTCGGAGCGACACACCACCAAATTAACGAACTTAATTTATCAATGTCGAACCGTTGATTTCCCTTCGAGACGGGGAAGAAGAAAAATTACATTGTGCACTTATTTTCAATCAGTTCCACGGAACCACGGAATCAAATGGAAGTAATCACTTGTCGCCACACAAACATAACAAACAGTCCTAATTTAATTTTCAAATCAATAGTCGATCTATTGCTTGTCAAAGACGCCCGCGCTCTCTACGAGGAAGAAGCACTATTCAACAGATTTCACGCTCCATTTGGCAGCGACAAATGAAGCAATTTGTTGAGTCATTAAATTTCAACACACAAAACGTCATCAAGCAGACACGAAACGCTGTTGACACAAGCGAGCAAAGCGGAGGCATCCAGCAAAAGTTTTTCCTATCCCGGATTCCGCAATCTCCATACTGAAGATTCTCTTTTGCGGATTTTAATCAATTTATTTACTTGCACTTCCTCTTCTGCCCGACAACAAATTCGGTGGCATCCCAAAGCCGTTGATAGTACCGGAGTGAGTGGGGGAGGGGGACCATCGAAGAGATCAATGCCAGATGGTAATAGGAAAGTTGCATGAAAAATTGAATTTAATTTCGCTTTTTCAATGGAGATCATCGTCTCTTGTGGCGCAGGCCGGATGGTGCGGGAAGCCATCTTGAAAGGTGCATCGAACATATCTGCCGTGTTTCGGTGGGTGGCCGAAAGGGGGAGGGGATGTGATGTGGGGCGAGGTGGAATTTGCGTTGCGGTGAAAAGATTTTCGCTTCGCCGGATAACCGAATTAATATCCTATTTATTTGGCCGTCGAAAGTTCGCAAGGTGGCGGTTGCGTCGCATTTGGCAGTAATTAAGTTTTCGTTACCGTTCATTTAGGGTGTGACATTTGAGGGGGGGATGTGTTCAGGGCGAAAATTGGATTTACTGAACAGAAAGGTTAATGAGCGGTGGATGAGACTAGGTGCCGCTCGGTGGGATTGATGTTTACTTTATGTTTACTTAACATAACCTCCCATTACCAGTGAAGTTTACTCAATTCAGTGGGCTGTGAAATAGTGCATTAAACTGAGGTCAACAATTAATGTCTCAAAACATATCGCGACAAGATATGTAAATATGACCTATTTAAGCATGTCAGGTAATTACTGAAAGGATGACCTCAAACGAACCATTTATCAAAACGTAGTTCGTTTGAAATATAGATGTTCTAATTAACATCATCTGATAGCTATACGATATAAACAACAGATCTTGTTATTTGCCATATTAAACGTGACATGGATGCTTCACTTGCCAAATCGATTAACCCCATTTTTTTAAATATTATTTAATTATAGTATCAAAGCACTTGACTAACCCCTAACTGTATATATTAAAAACAAATTTCTTTAATAATAAGTATTAACACCACTAAATATCAAAATCTTTTTAGCCATTGAATAATAAATAATAATAAAACATATAATATTTTATCATTTTTCTCAACATCTTGTTTTATGGAGTTAATCGATTTGGCAATTGAAGCATCCACATATGGGACTCGATTAGTTATGTATAGATAAGGCTTTCAGGTCAACAGAGACTCCAAATATAAGAATACAAACATTAGAATATTGTAGCGAGCAAATAGTATTATACATAGGGAATACGGAGTAATTGACGATTTTCACGCTCGCCCTAGGAATTGGCAGCATCTAAGATTGCAGTAAACATTGTACGATGATCATTTAAGCAACTTTGCATAATTCAAATCATCAAAACAGAATCAGTACTTTTTGAGAAGGACCAAAGATGTTTTCTCAATTTTTTTACAAAAATTTCTGTCTCAAAAACTGTATAACCTACAAAATTTTGGTCAAAGAATAAAATGAAGTAAATCGTTAAAATTTTTGCTAAAAAACAAAAAAAACTTTTAAGACAGTTACATTGAGAAAAAAATATTTTAAAAATTTGGAATTAATTTTTCTCAAAAACGCTTTTTTTAGCATAAAAAATATAAGAATAACCCATACAATTATCAATAAGTCATCCATACATCGAAAGATGGGCACATTTACAGGGAAAATTTTTTTTTAACAACAACACTTGATGTTTTCTTTGAAAAACATACAACTAATCCTAATTTTCTTGAGATACCGATATAGTTTATTGTACAAAGTTTTAGGTCTTATTAAAATATGGTCGAAGACGTCAAATTTTTATCTTTAATAATTTTTATATATATATAGCATTTTGCATTTTGTATGGAGACTCCTGAAAAAAAATATGCTCTATGACTCGTAACATTTTTGTGTGTAAATTCTCACGTTTGACTTGTTGGTAATTGTATGAATACATATAATGTTTGTTCAGAATTCAAAAAAACATGTGTTTGAGAAAAATAAATCTCAATTTCAGAATATATTTTTTCAATTTTTCAGAAATTTGTTTGATATTTCGCAATGAAAAATCTCAATTAATTTCCTATATTTCGATCTCTAACAAAAAAATTTAGGTCCTATAGATTTAGAGTGATTTTTTTTTTAAATTTGGAAAAAAAAACCTAATTTCACACAAATTATCATATTATCAAAAAAATATAGTTAAGAGTTTGGCTCCTTTAAACTTATGTTACTGAGCCTGTTAAAAATAAAAGATTTAATAAAAAAAATACAAATTCTCACTCATAAACTATAAGCTCTACAAAATTTTGATCAGAGAATGAAATATAGGAATTTGTTGATATTTTCATCAAAAATATCAAACAAATTTTAAAAAATCAAATGAAAACAACAAAATATTTTGAAAATCTAAATAATTTTTTTAAAGACATTTTTCAAAATGCTGCAAAAATAAAGAATAGGCCATAGAATTACAAACATGTCATCCATACATCGGAAGAAGGGTACTGCTACAAGGAATAAGTTTTCCTGATATCAACATTTGCATATTTTCTTTGAAAAATCATTATTAATGTTTCATTCGTAACATGTTTGTGTGTCATTATCGCGATTTATTGCCATGTTCTGTATATATTTTTTTTCTATTTTGAAACTAGTCAAGAACATGTCAAGCGCTAAAATATAGAAAATTGATGTCTTCGACAAGATCCGTATTTTAATAAGGTCTAAAACTTTTTAGAATATACTATATCACTATCTTGACGTTAGACAAAATTAGGATTAGTTGTTATTTTTTTCAAAGAAAACATGCAAAAGTTATTGTTAAAAAAAACTTTTTCGCTGTAAAAATGCTCATCTCTCGATGTAAGGGCAACTTGTTGGTAATCGTATGGACTATTCATATAATTCTCTTAACAGTTAAAAAAAAGATGAATGAATTTATTTTTATTTTCAAATTTTTTTTGTTTAATTTTTTTAAAATTATTTCTTTGGTCTTTTTTGTGAAAATTTAAATTTACTACATTTTATTCTTCGACCAAAATTTTGCAGGAATTATAGTTTTTGAGATAGAATTCTTTGTAAAAAATTAAAAAGAATTTTTTGGCCCTTTTCAAAAAGTAGTCTAATTTTTTTATATTTTATGTATGCAAAGTTGCTTAAATGATCAATGTCTTTACACCCACAACATTTCACTGCAATCTGAGATGGTGCTGCCAATCGCCAGTCGATTTGGAAATCAATTTGATGGTTCGTTTTTTCAAACATTTGACGTTTGTTAATATAAAAAATTCCTCTGCCTGTATTGTCATTTCAGTATGAAAAGATTGACCTAGAAATCAAAGAAATTTATTATCAAAATTCGTGACCTGCGAGTCACCATCCTAATGATGTAGCTTTATCCTTACAACAAAAAATCTCTGAACTAAAATCCGAACGAACTTAAAATAGACCAATGAATTTGTTTTGCTGCTTTCCCTCGGCTTGATTCGATAAAAATTGTCCCCCGCCGGCTGATTTCGAACGTGCAACAGCGTCATCATTTTCAAGCACACTCCACTTAGCTTAATTGCAATGGATCAACCCATCTTCCCTTAGGCGGAGAATGGTCTCCATTTACGTGTGTGTGTGTGTGTGTGTGTGTGTGTGTGTGTGTGTGTATGTATCACTCGAGAAAAACCGACAACGATGCAACCGTGCGCACAGCTAGCCTTTCCTGGCGGGCATTTCCGGTTGACTTCCGCCACCACATATCACCCAATCCGTGCAAATACGGGCAGCGTTTCGAGCGGGGCGGGGGAGGGGAGGCAGGAGCGAAAAGGTGAAAAGTTAAATCTTTCCATTTAGGCAACAGCCAGCAAATAGCTATTAGGCATTTGAGGGAAATTAATTTGCACGATGCATTAAGGATCGGTAGTGTCGAACCAGGGGCAAATCGATGATTGCAATGTTATCGATGCCTTCGTAAGGCGCTGAAGGCGCTTTCAGGAATCGCACTGACTGCACCAATCTATTGCGTCGTTTAATCGAACTCGCACACGTACCAAACATGCTGCTGGAGATTCGAAGGTACTGAGGCGTGATGCAACCAGCCCTTTGTGAACCGACTCTATGACTGATTGGACCTGAGCTGCAAATGAAAGTAACGATTGCTTATCTATATTGACAGATGGAATAGAAATTCTGGGAATGGTGTAACTTCGGAAGGGTGAGATATACCTTTGAAGTAACGAACAGCAATTCTCTCGTTGTGATTCATTGTAACTCAATGTGCTTGTGTGTGCTTCATCGTGTGGTTTCATCAAAGTGAATCGGGCATTGCATATGTTCGGAACCGACGAATGTATCATTCTCAAAATTGATCTCAAGGCTAGATGAGGTGCTTTAGGAATTTGTTTCATTGAAATACCAAACATCGCAGTCAATCCGTTCCAAAATTAGATTTCTTGCAATCACAATGCAAGTGTCATACTCATCTGAGATTCAGGCTGGAGAGAATGGGATAGAATCGAGTAGTGTTCTTCGATCTGGTTCACCTGTCTATAATAATATAACATATTGTTGGTTTTAGCGACTCTATTCTAGAGTTTTTAAAAAAATGGAAAAATAACAAATGGAAATGATTAGAATCATTCAAAAATATTATAGAATGACTATTAAAACAACTTTGAAGCAAAAATCAACTTTCTTTGACGAAAAATCTGAACGATGTTCGAGTCTAAGTAACTTTATATACATGAGGGTGGCAATGGATGTATGAAACAAATTTCATCAAAATCAATCAAAATTAAAAACTTTGAGAGCTTTGAGGCACCCCTAAATCATGTCCGATTGAGCTGAAATTTGGCACAGCTCTTTTTTTTTGGGGCCAATAATCAAAATGTACATTGTCGGCTCTTAAAATTTGACATGACCATTTTCGCTGCCACCCCACTATACATATACCGAGGTACCTTAAAGATGCCTGACTTCAAGTACAATGTAGGCATAACGTAAACAAGTGAATTATGTTTGTACCCACAACGTCCGATTGTATCAACGAGTGTTGTTGGGATTTCAATTCTACTCTGAAAACTGATCGTGTTTTGATTATGCAACACGAATAATATGTTAAAAATTTGTATTAGGACAAAAAAAAGATTTTTTATTAGCGCTACGTTTTGTATTAACTCACATGTCCTCAAATGGTTTTCAACGAAACTCCTAAACATATATTTCTACCATAATAATGTATTGGAAATGTTGTTGGAAGTTATAAGTAAATTCACAAAATTTTATGAACATTACGGCATAACACGACAAACATATGAAAAGGGTCTATGTATATACAGGTTGGACTCGATTATCTGGAGTATTGATTTTTTTTTTCACTCCGGATAATCGAGTCATAAAAAAAACTAATTTTATCTCGGTAAACGTAATATAATTATGATTTGCAAGAAAATCACTACCCTTAACTATCACTTTTTGATTCCAGACGTGCAATTCTGAAGATATTTGGAAAAAAAAAGTCACAGGAGGGTTGTATCCAAGACACGACCGCATAGTTGACGTAGGATTCCGTTAGGCTATCTGCTGCATGCTGATTTTGGATAAATTGTAAAACTCTTCGATTTTATTTATATTCCATCTAGCATAAGTTCTATTCAGCTCATTGAAACATCATTCTTCAATCTACGTTCGATGGTTTGGGTCCGTTTTGTCTGGTTGTTAGGAAATGTTTGTTCACTCCACCAGTGTCCATAACCGAGTGGTAATGATAGAAGGATGGTGATTAGTCATTAGATAGTGCGTATCACGTACCAAAGCTGCCCTCTGTATTCCTGGACGAGATGGCTCCTGTGTAATGTATGGATGAAATAAAGAAAAAAAAGCTCATCAATCATCATCGAACACAAATTTTATCACCAGAAAAAAAGTGTTACTTTAGTATAGAGAAAATATATTTGAAATGGAAAAGGTAATTTCATTTATAATTTTTTTTCTGAGTGTTTATTCAACCCATTTCCTTTTCGCTTTAAACCCAACGGAACACGATCCTACATGCCTCAAGGCGAATTTCAATTGAGCGAACAGCACCCAATACGATATATAGAGCATATGTGGAATCACTTTTTCGAATACTCCTTCATTTTTCCAATTTTGCTTGTCGCATGAACTTTCGTTGGGAGAAAAAAAAATTGTTTCATATTTCAAGTCATTTTAAC
This sequence comes from Toxorhynchites rutilus septentrionalis, assembly GCF_029784135.1. Classification (NCBI taxonomy): domain Eukaryota; kingdom Metazoa; phylum Arthropoda; class Insecta; order Diptera; family Culicidae; genus Toxorhynchites; species Toxorhynchites rutilus. Next base: position 227,794,513 of record NC_073745.1, on the reverse strand, counting down.
ACAATAGCTACCATATACAATTTTACGCTTACAGTTCTGCTAAAAGTTTCAAAATACATGATCGATCATTGATATGAAATTTCACGAAGCAACCAACATAAAAGTTCCAAATTTTAATTTTATTTATATTCCATCTAGCATAGGTTCTATTCAGCTCATTGAAACATCATTCTTCAATCTACCTATCGATAGATTCTTATTGGAACGAAAATAACAAAAAAAAACTCGTTCATCACTCCGAACTTATCCGCCAGCACGTATGCAATCAGCAATGCCCACGCTAGTTACAATGAGCACTATCCATTTGTGCGCGTCGTTAGTTAAACTATCGACCACGAGGGTATTTATATGCTGATTTCCCCCAGACACCTTGTATTTGAAATCTCTGTTAGGGAATACATGTCGGTGAGAATAAAAGCTCCCCCTACTTTCATGTATCTGCGATGCCGATTTCCCCCAGGCAGCTTGGTTTAGATGTCTCTGTTAGGGACCCGCCGCATGTGTCTTCAATTTCGACCTATCAGAAGTGGGTATTTCCGTTAGGATGGGGGTTGAGATTTTTCAATTGTTCGATAGTTAGTTTCATGACATATATTATTTTAGTCAATGTAAAAAATTGTTATAGAGTGCCGGAATTGAATGACGCAAAAATCTCATCAATCCATCATAAAATGACTGAGCAATAAGCATTTGAAATTGGACAATTTTCACGGTGCGCTCGATTTTCGATTTTCAATTTGTACCCCAATATGTTCCCGAAAGACGTAATCCTACGTCAAAAAAAACATTTATTTTTGCGCATCGGAACAGTGCATTGGACGTCTGTATCACATGACATCATTCCTCGGAACTTTTTTTGAGCTACATTAAGATTGAAGATAAGCTAGCCACGATTGAGAAGTGGGCAGCCAAGATTCGAGATACAGTCCATAAAAAAATTGAGCCATGATAATGGATATAAATATTCAATATAAAAATCTGCATTTCCAGGTGGCAAGTTCATAGAAAAGCATAAGTTAAAAGAATAGGTATGATTTCAAATACCGCGATATGATACGATAAGATTTATTCAGGTGCACTTTTTTTTAAAATAAGGAACAAAAAAATCATTTATATCTGGTAGTCTTCATTGTCACAATGACATAAAAACGCCGAACGTATACTATAGTTAGCGTAATTCCAATAAGCGCACATTTTGTGGCGGCGACCTTTTCGAATTTATGTTGTTCATAGTGTAGTGTATTGTCCAAATCAAGTCATTCAGCTATAGCGGCGGCCAAAATTGAATTTTTCAAGATCATGGAGTTCTATAATGACAGTAGAATTAAATGTATGATCAAAATTTCAGATCAGTCATTCAACAGGAACGAGGTCTATTAATATGGGACAACCCTACAAACATTCAAACATACATAGAAATAGTTCAAGTTGAATGAAACCATTCAAAAAGTAATTAGTTGTTTGGGGACTGTGGCCATCTTGAAATAGGATTTTTCATTATCTGCTATGTTCTACTAGTCGAGAACTTTCTTTTGATACCCATATTGATGAGATTTTGAAAAATATATATATGACGCATTCTTGTGGTGGCTGACATTTTGGGTTTACATTTTTCATAAATAACTGTGTTCTACTAGTTAAGCCCTTTCATTTGATACTCATATTGATGGGTTTCTGAGAAAATATGTAAACCGCCATTTTGTAGTGGCCGCCATCTTGGATTTGCATTTTTCATGAATAACTGTGTTCTACTAGCCAAGCCCTTCCATTTGATACCCATATTAGCTATTCAATATAGAATTATTATTCAAATTATTCAAAATTCCCGTTAATCAAAACTGAAATACTCCGGATAATCGAGTCTAAAATTCCGGATAATCGAATCCCGGATAATCGAGTCCGACCTGTATATGAAAATGGAGTGATGTATGTCTTTCTGTCTGATTGTTATGGACTTGGTGAGTACTGAACCGGTCGGCGTTAAAATTTGTATGTATGGGTTTTTGGGACCGGCGAAGGTGTTTATGACAGTTTGAGATCCCTCCTTCCTCTCCCTCAAATTTCTGCATAACTCAAAAACTAATTCAGTAAATGGAACCAAACTTGACTTGTGAAGGTTTAAGGGGACAATAAATGTTTCTATGGTGGCTCGAGACCCCTACCCCCTCTCTAGGAGGGGAAGGGGGAAGTTCCCATACAAATGAAACACCAATTTCTGCATAGCTCGAAAACTAACCAAGCAAAGGGGTAAAACTTGAGGAAGGAATGATTCGATTTCAGATGTTATATTTTATTTTATTTTCTGTGTCAAACATGTATTCCATGTAAGGGAGAAAAATGTTATTTGCAAGTGATTGAAAAATCTTGAACGAGAATTGGGTCTGGAAATAATTTGATATTATAATGACGAGTTCTGGTAGAAGTACTAGAAAATTTATAGTAAAACGAATTTGTGAATGGTCAAAATTAATCAATGAACAGTTCTGCGATTGAACCAATGGGCGTTCACTTAGTAAGAAAACGTGAATGTTTGAAAGTATTTATAACGAAAAATAGTAATGGGTTGTATCTAGGACACGACCGCAGTTTTCGACGTAGAACTACGGAATTATATTATTTAATCCACTTGTTTATCACTTCGGACATTATTTTAGAATGCATCGAAATTTTTGTGATATCTATTTAACTATTTAATTTTTTATTACTTCAGTAGACTCGAAAAAGTCGAGTAGAGTCGAAAACTATCAGCACTTCTCGTTTATTTGGTTCAACTCGCATCAGACTTTCTCCTTCCCACTCAGATATCGATCACAAACTATGAACCCTTTTGCTCTTATATTCCGCTTCAGATGTGATCGAACCCCACAACATGCAACAGTAAGGTTACCCTGCTGTAATTTGAAAGCATACTTCCATGGAATATACGTTTATCTAAATAAATGCAGTGTATATATATATATTCCAAAATTCTGGATACTCTTCCGTATCCGCACTAGCCCAAAAAAATCTCGTATGCTGCTCTTCTTGGTCGTAGCATACCTCGATACAGAGGGCTTCCTCTCCTTGTATCGAGCTGTGTGTATATGTGTGTGAAACCAGCATTAGGCATGAATGATACCCGCTCGTTGTGTTATGCTAGCTCACTCGCATCTGTGTTTTCATTCTATTCTATTTTTGGTTTCCGCCTCTAGCCCTGAGAAGGCCCGTGTGGAAAGAAACTCTATTCAATACTACTCCTTCACCCGACAAGAATACAATACTCTCCCGCTCGACGCTCTGCGGCAACCATGTTGCTGCGATGACCACCTAACGAGAAGTGGTGTGGCTTCAAATCGCTGATGGCTTATTTAAATCAAATATGTTGAAAAAGCGCAGAAACGAATGTATCAGTTGCTCTTTATTGACAGCTCTGTTCGGGAATGCACACAAATCGGCAGAACAAATGTATGGGTAAATGAGAATGCTTCCAGTTTTCATTAATTTAAACTGTTTAGTCATTAGTGGATTGTACTGTATAGTATACCGAACGAATCTTAGAGAATTTCCGATTCCATTGGTGTGCAAGGTATCAGAATTTGTTCGCTGTGAAAATAGTTATTAACGTTAACTTTATTTCACAAAAACGTAACCTGTTTTCTGATTTGGCACCCTTCCTAGAAGACGTAGTTCTACGTCAAAAACCATTTTGGGCGAGACGAAGTTTGAAGGGTCAGCTAGTTTACTATAAAAGGACAATAAATAAGAAACATTTTCAAATATATTGAGCATGGCTGTGTTTAGAAGGAAATTGAGAATGAGCTTTTTTGTTTTAACTCACATCAGCATTCACAATTTGTGGCTAAAAATGATTGTAAACGTACAAAAATTCGAGGTTTCGAAAATTCATAAAAATTCGATGTTTCACAAAGTTCGTCAAAAATAATTTTACCATCTTGGACTAATTTTTTGAATTTTTTACATTACTTCTATTTTATATGAAAACAAAATATAATTAAAAAATAAGGTACACCGGGGCAAGTTGAAACGATTTTTTCGGGGTTCAGCTTGAAGTTCTCTTAAAATTCACTAAATTACTAAATTCAAGGTATGACAAATGACTTTTGACAAAAAATATGGATTCACACTGGATGTTTCGAAAAATATAAATTTTTTAAATGTTTAGTTTTCATATGCATTGTTCGAACTTGTCCCGTAGAGAGGAGTAAGTTGAAACGCGGAACTATCATGAGTTTAATGTACGATTTTGGTTTTCGAACTATCTACTGCCGATTTATGAAACACTAAATTGAAGGAATTACATATAAACAGCTGGAAAAAAAAGGGTTTTGGTTCATGTGAGATGTGGGGCAGTAATCTGATACACGCAAAATGGGAACTATATACTAGGAATGAATATACGAAACAATTCAATCAAGAATGCTCGCGTAACTTTTGAAAAGGTCCAATGTAACATTTTCGTCAACTCGAGAAAAACGAAGTTGAAGACCCGAACATTATTTCGCGAATTGTCTTAAAAGTTATCGATCTTTATCGCTCCTCTCACCACTAGCGATCAAGGATAGCTCTCCAAAACCAATCGTAGCTGTTGTTCCGTGATTTGAGTTTAAAGTTGAAGCCAAGGAGCGAAACATGTTACATTGGACGTTTTGACTGCCCGCGTTTGCAGATTGGACATATTACGTTGCACGATAAGAATTTGAAACTAACTACTAAACAACAATCCAAAAATCAGCATTTCGTTTTAAAGACAGATTATTTTTGTTATCACCCGTTGAATTGAACTGAAATCGATAACAACTACTGTAAGAAACAAAAACTCAAAACGACCGAAGTACGACTTCGTGTTGTTTTGACTGCTTTGTTACTTCGGACGTTTCGGGCATCGGAGGAAAGTGGCGTCCGAAGTAACAGCCGGGTGCTTAAAATCCGAATCTGTACATTGGGTATTTTTTGTATCGGCGATAAAAAGATGAAGAAAATAGATACGTGATCGATTGTTTTTGTAATGCATTCATTCATTGATTGAAGACTAATAGCGTGCATCCATTAACTCGATTTGTTTACATTTATTACATAGGACCTTTTCAAATGTTACGCGAGAATACTATTTTAGACGCTTTCATGTCAGAGTAGAGCCACTCAAAACGGACACTAAGAGGTTTATGGGATCATTTAAATATTTATACGTACGTAAAGATCCCTAGTTGATTCCCCTAGATCATTCATACATACAGCAATCAGCAAATGTTCAAAAAATAGTCGGTTTTCACTAGTTTCAACTTACCCCAGGGTCGAAAAAAACATGGGGTGAGTTAAAATGCTCAGAGCTATACGGAAAAAGATTTTTCGGGTCAGTTTTCAATGCTACGACACTTGATTCTCCCTATTTTATTACCTGACGTGCAATTCTAGCGATAGATTTGAAAAAAAAACAGTGTTTTCGGTCCGATTAAGTCAGCGCGCAAAAATGTTTGTTTTGATTTCACGGAACAAGGAAAAGTAAACAAAGACACGGATTGCGTTAAGACATTCCAATAATGTGCTAATGGCTGTCAAAAGATGCGTTGAAAGATTATGTTTACTATATATATTTCTATCGGGTCAATCCATCATTCTTAGTAAAAGTTTTGGTTTCCGTTTTAACTTACCCCGAATTTTAACTTGCCCCGGTGTACCTTCCATATTTTAGATATTGCGAATTAAAGTTTTTTTTAAATAAAAGAAAAGAGAATTTTCTTCTCAGTGTATATTTTTTCACGTTTAATCATCAATACTCTATAACTCTTCCTAATACACCATTTTGGTATGACTTATATTTTTTTGAGATATACGTTATTAAAGATTTATCTTATTAAAACCGATACGCCCTATTAAAATGCTACACTTGAGTCAAAAAATTTCCAATTGCTGTGGAAAACTCATAGTTCCTCCAACCCAAACGGAATACAAACTTTCATTCGAATCAAAAATACATGTTTTTAAAATCTGCATTTTTAGGATGCGTCCATTTAGAATTGCTCTGAGGCTAAGAGTTAATTCGGAAATTTATTGCATCGTTGATATTTGAGAATGGTTAGCGTAGCTCAATACAAACAGTTACTTTTCTTACATTACTTTTCCACTGTATAGAAATATAAATAAAAAACAAAATTATGAATAACTACTACTGCAAATAACATGACCATTTCTCGACAGATCTATTATAATAAAGACACTAAGGTAAATGATTTTTGTTTGTCCAGTCGAAAATATGATCATGAATTGTCCACTGTTTTGTAAGCTCTAATTCAGCGCACCTGTGTCAAATCAGGTATTGGAATGTTTCAAAACATATAGATAAAATTGTATTTTTCCTTATTCACAGTAGTTTTATAGTATATTTTTACGGATTCACATGTTTTAAAGGATTATAATATCCACCTTCTATTGGTGTCAATACGCCCCTCATTTGAGCTAACTTTTAATCAATCACCAGATGATTATTACATACATACAAATGATTATCCTATCATGATAGACCTGTTCTGGATTATAACAGAAATACAAATATTGTAAACACCATGTTTGCACACCATTTGTATCAGATTTACATAGCTAAACCATGTAATTAGCGCATTCCGATGACCTCAACTCTGATCATGAGTTGTCCAATTCACTAATGTTGTTTTGTCCACATGATTTCTATGGCAACCGCTTGGAGCGCTGCAGTTTGTTTATTGTGCTTCGCGCATAGCAGAAATAAAATTTCTCTGTGTTGTGTGTGTTAAGGGTAACACTTTTAAAATGCCCAAGAAAAGGCAATATTCTGAAGAAAGCCTAAATTATGAATGGATCAATATGATGACAGTAAACTCAAGCAATGATAAATGCAACATCTACTTGAGAATTCAAGTGTTTTCATTCAATTCTGATTTCTAAAACCGGACAAACCATGATAATTTTTTGGACAAACCATGATCCGAGGTGGTCAAAACATGATCATAATTTCTCTTTGAGGAAATCCGTTAAAAAATATAAAAATTTAAATAATTTCAACACCTTATGGTAGTATTTTCAACTAGAGACTTGGGGCTTTTCAACAAACCCAAACTCGTATCGATTATACAGGGTGCGGCAGCATAACTTCCTTTTTGAAAATGAGCGCCACTCAGTTGGTTGATGTCATAGCGGAGCGCTAGTGGTCTCGTTCAAGAAGGGATACTGTAAAGTTTTGTCACGACATGGTTCAGTCGCCATCATGCGTTGGAATAGTGAGGAGCGTGCCTTTGCCGTTGAGGTTTACTTTTCAAGCGGATGTTCGGTTATTGCGATGAAGCCCATTTTCATTTGTGTGGGTCGGTTAACAAACAAAATATGCGCTACTGGGCTGACATCAACCCTCGAGAATTGCATCAAAAGCCTTTGCATTCACCCAAAGTCACAGTGTAGTGTGCAATTTCCTCAGCTGGAATTATTGGTCCCTGGTTTTTTGAGGAAAATGAGGTTACAGTGACAGTGAATTCGGATCGGTATGTAAACATGCTACAATTTTTTTTCCCACGGCTAGAAAATTTGGATTTGGGGGACACTTGGTTCCAACAAGACGGTGCAACAGCACACACTTCAAGAGCATCGATCGCTGTTTTGAGGGAACACTTTCCAGAGCGCCTTATCTCAATTAGAGGCGATTTGGAATGGCCGGCACGCTCTCCCGATCTGTCCCCTTGTAATTTTTTTCTATGGGGTTTTTTGAAATCCCGTGTTTTTGTGAACCGTCCAAGAACCCTACAAGATTTGAAGACCAACATCCAAGAAGAAATTGCCAACATAACACCTGCTATGCTAACAAGAGTCATGACAAACGCCAGAAATCGGTTTACGCAATGTATGGAGAATGGGGGACGTCACCTAACAGATTTGATCTTCAAAACAATGTAAATAAAAACTTTAGACATGTACCTACATTATAAAAAATAAATAAATATTTGCCGATGCATACAATAGTTTTTATTGAGCTTTGAAAAAAGTAAGTTATGCTGCCGCACCCTGTATATGATTTTAATGAAGAAACATCGATTTGAATTTACTAGTTGCGTGAAAGCGCCCTAAATCGGACCAACCAAGATCATTTACCCTGTATACTTTGTGAAACAAACTGTTGAATTACAAATAAAAGTAATCTGAGAGAGGAAGAGAGAAAGAAATAAATTCAAACTATTACAGTTCATTCATCCTTAGTCTTTTTCACTTATTCTAAACCCTCGGAATTGAAAAAGCCATTTTGAACGCCCTCTACGAACGAACATTCCCTGTACATTTCCTATCACATATATAATTTTGATAACACATATTGACTAGCCAAACATCATAACTAGTGTTCATACTCCCCGAAAATAAAATAAAAATTGTACAAAATTGGCAAACAGTAATTTATTATTAGAGCCACAAATGTTCTCCCTGTCCATATTGTCGTCTAGTTTTAGACGCGGGCATCTATAATCGAATCGTGGGAACTGATCGATTTTGGTGCTGTTTATCACTGCCTGTAAGTAGAACAACGTATCTAAGGTCAAAGAAATCGAAAAAACGAATTTTTAATTCCAACAGAAGTTAGTAGCTGTATTCAAAACCAGCATGAGGCGCTCGTTACTCGTTTACAAAAAATAAAAATACTTTGTTTCGATATTGATGATGGAGCTCTGCCTTTTAAAAACCCGACCCGTAGACAAACAGAAGAAGAAAACAAAAACGATTTTATTTATTTCGTCTACAACTCGAACGGAAAACTGTTTACATTTTTAGAGGAAAACTTTCTCGACTAGAAACGGCCTCCACCCGAGACAACGGAGAAACTCGAAAGCAACGCTACGCTTCAAAGCGAACCTCGGCGCAATGGATGTGCCACCTTGAGACCACCATCGCTGTGTGCCGCGGTTAGGCTCCGGGAACGAGAATCGGAGGAGGAAAACACGGAATGTATGTCGAAAGCTGTTGCACTTTTGCCTCAGATGTTCAACGCTGCACACCCAGAAGAAAACGGCTGAGCTGCTTTCGTCCTGAAAGTCGATGCCGCGGCCCCGCTACAACGCCGAGGCAAACGAGGCAAAACAACTTTACTTTTCACCCGGCAGTCTCTTCCTGTTTGGATATTATTAAATTTCACTACTAACAGCATTACATTTGAAATGTTTCTGCGCGCACGTCCTCGTCCTTATTTGTTGTAGGTAAGAGAGTGCATAGCTATCGCTATCGGATTCGTCGTTGTCGTGTGCTGATTTCGTACGAGACAAGTGCAACGTTTTGCAGCGTTTTTCGCAAAATAAAAGTTCTTTCTTGCTCGCATTTAATACTTTCAGTAGAGTTTTATTTCAATCGCTTAAAGGGATTGATGAGGTACTCTAATGCTCAGCTTGAGGTTTCGAGTGGCACTAGAATAGAACTAATTTTACATGCCTTGAGTTTATTTCGCGTACGGTTTATGATAATTGACGACCAACATTCATGGTAAGACAGTTATGCCTTGAATACTAACATGGGACAATCGAGTGTGATGTTGTTTTTGTAAAAGCTAGGAACAAACAATAACTTTTTTTTTGTGTTTTTCCGGAAGATCTATATATATATATATATATATATATATATATATATATATATATATATATGAAAATGGATTTCTGTCTGTCTGATTCCTATGGACTCGGAAACTACCGAACCGATCGACATGAAAATTGGTATGCAGGAGTTTTTGGGGCCGGGGGAGCTGCCATACAAATGAAACACAAATTTCTACATTACTCGAGAATTATGAATTATCAAATGCAACCAAATTAGGTATCTGGAGGTTTTAGGGTGCGATAAATGATTCTATGGTGTTTAGATACTCCTCCCTCCACTCTTAGGGAGGGGGGGGGGTCTGCTATACAAATTAAACACAAATTATGCATTACTCGAGAATTAATCAAGCAAATGATACCAAATGAGGCATATGGAGGTTTCAGGGTGCAATAAATGTTTCTATGGTGGTTCGACACTCCTCCCCCTTTCTTAGGGTGGGCTGTCATTCAAATGAAAAACAAATTTCTGCATAACTCAAAAACTCATCAAGCGAATGGAACCAAATTTGGCATGTGAAGATTCTAGGGGACACGAAATGTTTCTATGGTAAATAGACACTCCTCCCCTCTCTTTAAGGGGAGAAGAGGGGAGGGATCTGTCTTTATTCTATCATATTTTCTGTATCAAACATTTATTCCATGTAACGGAGAAACATGTTATTTGCAAGCGGTTGAAAAATATTAAACGAGAATTATGTCTGAAAATAATCTGATATTATAATGATGAGTTTTGGTAGAAATAGTAGGAATTTTTTAGCAAAAGGTAAATTCAACGGGGTCGATTAGAAGATCAATCAATGATCAGTTCTTCGATTAGACCCATGAACTTTTTCATAGTAAGAAAACGTGAATATTTGAAGGTATTGATAACAAAAACAAATTTTGGGTGGAACGAAGTTTGCCGGGTCAGCTAGTTAGGCATAAAAACATTGTTTCATGAAGAAAAGTGAAGATTTTCCGAAAGTAACATGGGACAACCATGCGTAGAACGGCAGCGAGAGAAAAACAGAAGTTAAAAAATCCTCTAAATTTTTATTCTCCAACTCCTTCAAAAAGAGAGCAATCATTATTTTCCATCATAAATTCAAATCAACCAAGTCGATAGCTGATGCGATAATAAGGCTCTATGGAACTCTCCTGTCTGGATCGTGACGGAAGCATGGATGCACTGGATAAAAGGTTTTTCGACTTGTATTCGATTGCCGCAAGCTGAACCGAGAAACAATTTTAGATCGCCACTCCATGCTAGAAATTTCTAATATTTCGGATCAACTTAGATGGTAATTTTACACTGTAAATTTAGGCTTGCCTTCATCAAAAGAGGATGAAAGCTTCTGAAGTAGAGAAAACCGCATTTTCGGTTAACAAGAGTATGTTTGAATTTGTATGCATGCCATTTGGACTGAAACTGTACCGGCTATGGACGATGTTCATCGTTATTTTTATACTGATGATTGTGTCATCTTTGCCAAGACGCTCGATGAACTTAACAAAACCTGAACATTATTTAGAAGGATCTCTACGAAGCAAACCTCAAGGTCCAACTGAACAAATCAGAGTTTCTCAAAAAATGAGTTGAATTACTGAATGAGACATAACCGAATATCAAAAAAATTGAAGTCATTCAGAAATGGCCAGAACCAAAATCAATAAATAATTTGAAGCTTTTAGGTTCAATTTGCTATTGCACAGTAATTCAACAACAAACAAGTTATATGATAGATCTAAATTTCGTAATATTTGGTAGAATCGTTCCATATCGAAAATAAATGTTATCGGGTCTCTTTTTTTGTTGCTTCATTAGCTCTTTCTATATAAGACATTGGTCCTTTCCAAATTTTCCTGGTCCAAAAATGTTTAGTTTTTCAAAAAAACATAGCTTCTTAACCGCTGGACTGAAAATGAAAGATCTTGTAATGTAACTTTCTTCATTCATTTTGCACAAAAAAAAGTAAGTAGAAATAGTTTTTCTGTTTTTACGACTAATTATACAGGGAAACTTCGATATAACGTACCTTCGATATAACATCACTCGATATAACGTACATTTTACCTCGATATAACGTACACATTTCCAAAGTGTAAAGGAAAAATTGTTTAATTTTTTTTTTCTGACAGAACAATGAATTATCTGTATTGTGATGCTAAAACAAGTTTTGTACCTTCAATCAATCCCGAAATACAGCTCGTTTTGTGATTCCGGATTCTGAATGAATCAAGTTTAAATCAACAGTACGAAGGGAAACATTATGAGAAAGGCTGGCTTCGCTGGCTGGCTGATTGAAGTTATTCATTAACTCTACTAAAAAAGCAACACAATAAAGTATTATAGACTACGTTTGTGAGAACTTTCTTATGCTTCGATATAACGTACAATTCGATACAACGTACAATTTTGAAAGTGAAATGTACGTTATATCGAAGTTTACCTGTATTTATGTTTCCTACTTTACGACTAATAATATTTATATATTTTTGAATGAAAGGTAATTAAATTTGAAACATATAAAAAAATCATTTTTTTTTGGAGATTTACTGTTTATCTCGAAATTTTGAGACGGAAAACGACCCATCCCAAAAAGTTGATTTTCAACAAAAATGTCACAGGAGGGTTGTGTCCGAGACACGAACTCATAGTTGACATAGGATTCCGTTAGGCTATCTGTTTATTTTGGGTATGTTGAAAAAATTACATCGATAAACTCTTTGATAATGATTTGATGGCCCTGAAAAAGGTCGTTTTATTTGGTTGTTCGGTATTGTTTGTTCACTCCACCCGTGTTCACCGAGCGATGATGATAGAAGGATGATAAACAGTCGTTGGATGGTGCCTATCAGATAAAAGATGCCGAAGTGGATCGCGATATGATGAAAACCACCCTCTGTGATCCTAGACGAGATGCCTCCTGTGTTATGTATGGATGAAATAAGGAAAAAAAAAACTCACCAATGTAATATAAGATAATTACCAATACCGAACACAATTATCAATTTTTCTCATCAGTAAAAACTTGTTACTTTAATATGGGAAAGTAACAAAGGTTTCCTTTTATAATTTTTACTTCTGAGCGTTTATTCAACCCAATGCTAATTTTAATTGGACTAACAACACCTATGCTATACACAATAGATCAAATAACTGGTCGTAGTGGAAAATGTACCCAACAGGAAAAAAAATGCTATACTCTATGCACAGCAGATGGGAAATCACTTTTTATAATATTTCTTCACTTTTCCAATTTTTCTTGCCGTATAAACTTTCCATGGGTGAAAACGAACACAACAAAACAGACTCCTGAAACCTAACGACCCGTTCTCGAGCGGGAACACACCTTGGTTTTCATTCATGAAAATTGAAAAAAATCGTTTCATATATCAAGTTATTTTTTACACAATGTAGCGTGCAAAATCCACGGCTACGACTCCGCCACTGTTTCGAAGATATTTACTAGGCGAGTGGCGCAATATTTGCCCGGCAAAGAACCAGCCTTGAAGCTGGCCTCGAAAAATTGATTAGAATCGCTCGAACAGTGACTTTCCCAAACTATTTCTACTCGCGTTCCGATGACTTACTCGGCCGACAACAAAGGGATCTGGAGGAGATCCGCAGATCCTCCTGGCGCAAAGAACCAAGAAATGAATGCTCTGCTGTCCAAATATCACCTCTTGCTTCAGACGCAACAGTGAGACTCAAGACTTAAACTAACTAAAAGCAAACAATTAAACTATCACGAACGAACGACTTAAACGGTTTCTCCAAAAAACTAAACTAAATTAAAAAATGGTATTCAAGTTTCCTCGAAACAATCAGTCTTTTTCTCCAGGGGAACAATATTTGCCGAAGCGAATAATGTTCTTTTTGAACCGCGAATTTCCTCAAACCCCCAGTCATGCGGCCAAACAAGTCATCATTGTCCGCTCATTTTTGTCAAGGTTGAGTCAGCTAATTCTCGCGATTCTTCCACGAAACCTGGCTTCTTTTCATCCTCGCGCATGAGTGACCACTTAGAGCGTCGCTTAAGCTACTCGCTCTTAGCATGTGTTGGTGTGGCGGAACATGAGCTTTACTCGCGCTCTTCGATGTGGTGTTGCGTACAACAACACAACGATTTCATACAAGTTATGAACATCGTTGTGTGCAACGGAAAATAGTCTGTATCATTTCTACGGGATCTTTATGTTTCAGCAGAAGTTTGGCGAGTGTGAATGAGAAAATTTAATCATGCACGGAACAACATTTTAATATTAATAATTCCACAAATAAATAAATAAATAAATAAATAAATAAATAAATAAATAAATAAATAAATAAATAAATAAATAACTGAATAAATAAATTAATCTACCAAAGTGGGTGAATAAATATATAAATAAATTAACTAGAAAGTAAGTGTATGTACAATATTGAAAATAATTACATAACACTTCACAGAATATTTTATATTTATACAATTTACTAAATTTTTACAATACACGGTCGGTCATTGATATGAAATTTCACGAAGCAACCAACATTTAAGTTCCAAATTTAAATTTTATTTGCTAGAATCAATTGTATCACTCACCTTATTGCAATATGAAAATGCAACTTGCATATATTTGCAATGCCGAGTTCAGTCGGGCACCATAGTTTTGATGTCTCTGTTAGAGAACGCTTTTCGATGGGAACAAAAGTACTTTCATGTAATTGCAATGCCAATTTACCCCGGGTAGCTTGGTTTTGATGTGTCTGTTAGGGAACCGCCGCATGTGTCGTCAATTTTGACCAATCAAAAGAGGGTAATTCCGTTAGGAATTTGAGATTTTTCAATTGTTCGATAGTCAGTTTCATGACATATATAATTTTCTTCAATATAAAAAATGCTACGGAGTGCCGAAATCGATTGATGCAAAAATTTCATCAATCCATCATGACTAAGCAATAAGCATTTGAAATTGGACAATTTTCACGATGTGCTCGATTTTCGATTTTCAATTTGTACCCCAATATTTTCCCGAAAGACGTAATCATACGTCACAAAACAGTAAATTTCGATGTTTCATGCAATTTTAAGATATTTGACATAATTTTTTTTCGAAAATCTCGTTTTGGGTGATATTTCAGTTTTCAAAAAATGAAACTTTGTCGTCTTCGCTACACTAGAAAATAAAGTTTTGCATAGGGTATTTATTCGCAGAAATCAACATTTTTCAGAAAGTCCCGTTCGAAAATTCGAAAGCAACTTTTTTCCCATACATTCATTGGCACCCTGATAGCAGTTCACGCTTTTTTTTTTTATACCAAAATGAAGTATTTTGGAATGTTTATGTGTTTTGTGCAAAAACTAAATTAAGAGATCTTTATCTTGCGGGACAGAAAACAAAAATATATTCTTTGAATATTTTTAGGACCGTTTCAATGACGAAATAGAAAAATAGAAGTTTAATTATTCAACAATTTCAACAGCTTTGATGGGGGATGTTTTTGCACTATAAAAATTCAAAGATTTACACGCTAGTGATGCATTTTTAGAACAATAAATTTATTAAAAAAAGTCCCTTCATCCGATCCGGCCTGTGAAAATTAAGTTTACGCAAAATATTTTTCAAAACGTAACTGACCCAGAAGAACAAAAGGGAATAATAATGGAAACACATGAGAGGGCATGTCGATGAGAATAAACAACAAATCAGAAAAATAGAAAATATTCCGATAGAAACTAATAATTGAATGACCCCTAACAAGTCCCGATATGCTGTCCAATTTGGGGAACAGTAACACCTTTTATTATTTCATTTGCGATCGTAGTGGATAACGAACGAGCTTTGCAATCACCCCGATATTCAAGGAAAATTGATCGATTCAAATGTAAGAGTTTAGCTTACCGAAATTAAATTAGTTCAATCCGAAATTACCAAGACGTCCTAAAGATTTCACTCCACGCTTATCGAACTTTGCAGGATTCAAAAACAATTGACTCTCCTTTCATCTACCCGTAACATGGATCGTGCCCAAATAAAGTTGCGAAAAAATATAATTATATAATTCACACAATGAAGACCCACATCAATTAGAACAATCAAAAAAAGATAACGTATGATCAAAGAAGCCCAAATGAAAATATATCCCAAAGTTAGAAATAGGGCAAATGGTTAATAAAAAATGTTGTAAAAAACCTATGTTCAACTAATTAACAAAACTACATTTAAGAACGAACGAAACTCAGAGTTACACAAAGCATATATCAAAAATCTTAATATTTAATGATTTAAGCTTTCAAGTACCAGCGCTTGGAAGCCTCAGCATCACTTTTTTCAGGACACATAAATCTGACATAAATTATTTTCAAAAAAACGCATTTTAGTCAGAATAGTCTTCCACTCGTTTTAAACACTTAGTCTCTCAAATCAAAAGTGTATGCGAAGTTTCATCCAAATCAAAGATTGTGAGGTAAGATTTTGGATAGTTTCAGTTCATTCTAGGGGGAAAAAACGAAGTCGAAGTCCATTTATATACATATTCGGAAGGGGTATTTCTGGATTATGAAGTTAGCATAAAATCAACTATTATTATACAAATAGCGGCCCGGTTTCTTATTTTTATAAGCTTCCCGCATAGTCATTGGAATAGCTTCGCTTTATATAGATTCTCGCAATTTTTGACGTAGGACTACGTCTAACCGGAAGATATAGGGGGTGAAATGGAAATCTAGGCACTGAACAAGTAGGAAAAAATGCAAGATTTGGAACGCTTATAACTCGAGCATTTCTCAATAGATCGCAAAGGTTTTTGCATCAATTGATAGGAAATATATCTACGCATCTATCATAATGAATAACATTTCATTTTTCTTGAGATAAATAATTGAATAATTGTGAAATATCAAGCATTGTCCAAATGCACTATGTGCTCATTTTTGATTGGTCCATTCTGTGCTCCTCAAATCGTACCGACCAAAACGGGCAACCAGAGCAGCAGCGAAATAGAATGAAGCACGATTGGAAAGGAAAAAGAAAAAAATGAACGAAACATTGGTCGCAGTCTCACACATGCGTAATTCTCGAGCCAGCCAGTCAGCTTAAAAATCCCCGCTCCGCTGCCGTACCGATCATTCTCATTCAAACCGTACACCACATCGGTTCGCATCACAACACATCAACAAACCAACCCAAGCAGCCATGTCTGGACATGGTAAAGGAGGAAAAGTGAAGGGAAAGGCAAAATCCCGTTCGAACCGTGTTGATCTGGAGTTCCCCGCAAGGGTAGCTAGGCCGAGCGCGATAATACCAGAGCTCCAGTCCACCTAGCCGGCGTTATATAGTTTCGGCCCCCGAAGTGATCGAGTTAGCAGGCAAAGCTGCTCGCGACGATAAGAAAACCCGCATTCAGAACAGAACACATTCGGTTCGGTGGACATCAAGACAACAGGCAGTTGCAGCGAGTGGCGAGTGGCAAACGCAATCGCAAAACGGCATCAGGTAGCAGAAGAAAAAAGTTTGTTCTTTATACAAACTGCTTTGGTGGCAAATCCAGAACAAGGCGGCATCGAGGGCGTTCGGAATGGTTTTTGACGTAGGACTACGTCTAACCGGAAGATATAGGGGGTGAAATGGAAATCTAGGCACTGAACAAGTAGGAAAAAATGCAAGATTTGGAACGCTTATAACTCGAGCATTTCTCAATAGATCGCAAAGGTTTTTGCATCAATTGATAGGAAATATATCTACGCATCTATCATAACGAATAACATTTCATTTTTCTTGAGATAAATAATTGAATAATTGTGAAATATCAAGCATTGTCAAAATGCACTATGTGCCCATTTTTGATTGGTCCATTTTGTGCTCCTCAAATCGTACCGACCAAAACGGGCAACCAGAGCAGCAGCGAAATAGAATGAAGCACGATTGGAAAGGAAAAAGAAAAAAATGAACGAAACATTGGTCGCAGTCTCACACATGCGTAATTCTCGAGCCAGCCAGTCAGCTTAAAAATCCCCGCTCCTCTGCCGTAACGATCATTCTCATTCAAACCGTACACCACATCGGTTCGCATCACAACACATCAACACATCAACCAACCCAAGCAGCCATGTCTGGACATGGTAAAGGAGGAAAAGTGAAGGGAAAGGCAAAATCCCGCTCGAACCGTGTTGATCTGGAGTTCCCCGCAAGGGTAGCTAGGCCGAGCGCGTTAGTACCAGTGCACCAGTCCACCTAGCCGGCGTTATATAGTTTCGGCCGCCGAAGTGATCGAGTTAGCTGGCAAAGCTGCTCGCGACGATAAGAAAACCCGTATTCGGAACAGAACACATTCGGTTCGGTGGACATCAAGACAACAGGCAGTTGCAGCGAGTGGCGAGTGGCAAACGCAATCGCAAAACGGCATCAGGCGTTCGAAATGGTTTTTTTCAAAACCACGAGTACTAAGTTTTCTAAATTGGAACCATTCCATAAAACAAGGCGCTTTTCAGGGCCATTAAACCTTTCAAAAAAGAGTTTACGAAATACAGTTCAATGCTTTCTAAAACATTATCCAAAATAATAATAAAACACAAATAGATTTTTTCATAATTTGTTTGCCATGATCTGATGAGTATGTGAATTTGGCAGTTGTTCTGAGCTTATTGATAGTTGGGGACTGTCCAGATTATTCAATTTTCACCAATTCTTAAATTGTTTCCAGATTGAAAGTACAGTAATTTACAATTAGTTCGACATTTAGCTAATTGGATGGACATGTAATGCGACTTATTTAGTTGGACATTTTTGTAAACATAGAGATCCAAATTATGACCCCACATTGAAAGTCGACACTGTACCACTGTCATCACAAATGTTCAATTACAGGTTAAAATCGCCTCCAATGCGACACTGAGTGGCGCTTCGGCACGTCGCATTGAATGTAATTTACTGTACAACATGTCACAAATCTGGATGGGAAGAAATTTTCCAATTGTGAAAGCTGTGGCGAGTGGCAACAAATCGCTAAACAGGAAGGTTTAGCCGAACAAGATGGGGATATCCAGTGACAACAAAACAATAAACTCTTTAGATTGAAGATAATTTTGTGATCCTGAAAAGGACCCTTTTTAGCCTGCATGTGAATCCAACGAGCGAACAAATCGTAATGAATGTATTTTTTTGCCATCGCTCCCTTTTAACGCTCATTCGTTCGTCTCGTTGGACTCGCCCCTCTGGCTGAGTCTGCCGATTTGTCTCTATCCTGTGAGTGTGTACCGCTAGAGTATAAAACACGCGGACCCCAAAAAAATATCTTATTTTCTTTCAAACCGTAAACCCGTGTGGTTGTACGGCATCGGCATCGTGGACGTAACAAAGGAGGACAAGTTAAGGGAAAGGCAAAGTCTCACTCGAACCGTGCAGGTCTCCAGTTCCCTGTTGGTCGCATTCACTGATTGCTCCGCAAGGGTAACTAGGCCGAACGGATTGGTGCCGGAGCACCAGTATACCTAACAGCGATTATAGAGTTTCGGCCGTCGGAGTGCTCGAGTTGGCTTGCAAAGCTGCTCACGACAATCAGAAAACCCGCATCAAGAACAGAGCAGCTTCGGTTCGGCGCTCATCAAGGCAACAATTAGTTTCAGTGAGTGGCAAAGTATTTCTCCGGCACGTCACATTAAATGTAATTTACTGAACAATATGTCACAAGCTGGATGGGAAGAAATTTTCCAACTGTGAAAGCTGTGGCGAGTGGCAAACGCAATAGCTAAACAGGAAGGTTTGACCGAACAAGATGGGAATATCGAGTGATAACAAAAACACAACACCAAAGGTTCTTTTCAGAACCATCAACATATTCATAAAGAGTAAACAGTAAACTAATCCATTTTTCAGGTAGATAGGTAGGTATTCACGTAGGAGAAGAAAATAAAACAATATATTTAAAATATATATTTAACAAAAGCTGTCCGTTTTGTATAGTCCTACGTCACTCCGGTTATGTCCCGACATTACCCATCCGTCTTTTTTCTTTTCTTTTCTTTGATGTTTGTTTTTTCCTTCGAATGTCACTATGTCTCTTTTCTTCAACTCTGCTTCCAACTTTTGCTCTTTTAGTTGTTTTTTTCACCTACAATTTTAAACTGAGTTTCTAACATAGCTAATCTTGCTGCAGACAGACTCTATTGCGATCCTTATCTGCTGTAAGTTGTTTCAACGGTTTTCACCGGTAGCATCAATTTTAAGCTGCAGTGATTCATGTATTTAATATCAAAATATCTTCATCTTAAACGGAATAACAAATTTGGCATACTTTCTCTAGAAAAAAAGGACAAAGAATCATAACCACCTTTTTTCACCGCCTTTAAAAATAAATCAGGAATAATTCACAATTGTCTTCAGATTGGTATATCATTTGTCTTGTTTCGTGTTATGTTTTCTGCAACTCGTAACGCTGCAACGCAATTGCAAGAGAATCTGATAAAATAAACACTATTTTTGGCATTTTCTTTTAAAGAAAAGTCTCATTCATGATACTGTCTCTTTGGTCTTAACACCTCGAAAACGAAAAAAACCCGAATTTTTCAATGATTTCGCCTAAGTTGCCTAAGACATTTGGAGTTCTATTCAGTATAAAGCAGAAGCAGAAGATTTTCATGCGAAGTACTGGTAGTAAGGGAACATCACTGAAACTTGAAAAATGGAAATGTACGTTCCAATCATTTCTGGTCGGATTTTTAAAAAGTTCACAATTAATACACTAGAGTACAGTAGACTTACAATATGACCGTAGGTAGGTTTAGCAAGTTGATACACCATTTTTCACACAAATGAAACACAAATTTCTGCATTATTCAGAAATTATTCAAGCAAATGACACCAAATTAGGCATATTGAGATTTTAGGGTGCAATAAATGTTTCTATGGTGGTTAGACTCTCCTCCCCCCTCTCTAAGGGGGGGCTGCAATACAAATGAAACACAAATTGCTGCATTATTCGAGAATTAATCAAGCAAATGAAATCAATTTTGGCATGTGGAGGTTTTAGGGTGCAATAAATGGTTTTACGGTGGTTAGATACTCCTCCCCCCTCCCCCCTACATTATCGAGCTAGCGAAATTGATTTTTGTTCGAAACTGGAAATGGATTTTAATGTGATGAAACGCACTCCTATATCTTCTTTTATCTATACAAATAAAAGGATCACCGGATGTGTTGATAAGAACATAACTCGAGGAAGGAATTTATCCATTTAGGGCTGTCTTTATTCTATCATATTTTCTGTATAAAACATTTATTCCATGTAACGGAGAAACATGTTATTTGCAAGTGGTTGAAAAATCTTGAATTGTGTCTTAAAATAATCTGATATTATGATGATGAGTTTTGTTAGAAATACTAAGAATTTTATAGTAAAAGTTAAATTCAACGGGGTCGATTGGAAGATCAATCAATGAACAAATCTGCGATTGGATCCATAAACTTGCTCATTGTAAGAAAACGTGGATGTTTGAAGGTATTGATAACAAAACACAAATTTTGGGCGGAACGAAGTTTGCCGGGTCAGCTAGTATTTAATAAATTTGACAAATATATGGTAATGCAAACATTAGTAGAATGTACATATTGTCTGTACATATTACCAACCGTATGAAAAATGAATGTCAGATACAATACACATCCCTACCAACGATTGATACATTTTACTACATGGTGTTGGTAAGTTTAACGATTGTCATTCCTGACAACCGCGGAGAAAATATATATCTGTAACCGTTTCAAATTTCACCGTGCGGATACCAGTATTACACAAATTATTTTGAGAAGAAATCTGTGACGCTGACAAATGTTGTGATATCACGACAAAAGAAAGCGGCCCAGGTAAGGCTGCTAAGTTTAATAAGAAAAAGAAAAACAAGTGCTGAGGTGGACCGAAGATCAATTGAAAGTACGATAAATAGCGCTGTGTTTTGTTCGTCCGCTGGAACCAATGAATTGGCGGTAATGTAATATTATCCGGCTATTTGTAGGTGGCCAAATTCCCAGCCAGGATATGCTGATGAACTTAAAAACAACTAAAGTTGAGTTCGCTCAAGCCAGCGAAAACACCAAAGGAGGCACTTAATATAGCTTTCAAGTTCTGACTTACACAGCCGGTGCCTAAGGGACGGATGAATAGAACCGATAAAGGCAGACAAATCCATGTTTAGATTCGATTAAAAATGACTCAACCCATGTATCAGACATGGTAGTCCACCACTGCGGGTTTTGCAATGGTAGCATCCCTCGAACAGACTCATTATTCACATCTTCCTCAGTCCGGTTTTGCGACAACAGCAGCAATATCTTCATCACCAATCAACCTAAATTTGCAGCTTCAATGGAGCATTGGTTTTTCATCAATAAGTAGACAGTAGTAAACCTTGACAAAGGAATACTAAAATAACGACATTATAAAAATGATGTAGATCATTGTAAGCAGACTCTCAAATTTCAGAGGTTTTTGTTAACTTAAGGGGGGACCCCTGTCAGAAAGGTTGAAAAGTAATGAATTTTCGTGATTTTTTTTTATCGGATGTTGGGAATAAAATGAAGTGTTCGAGTATTTTGGTTATTGTTTAAGGTATATTTGAAGATGTATTTTCGAATTTTTGACGAATTATGATTATTACGCTGTTGACAGTTTGATGATTTGAAATCGGTACCTTGCTGAAGGTATCGGTTCTGAAGCAACGGGGTGTCGTAGAACGAATTACAATAAATATTTTGAAACCTTAGGACAATACCTAAAGCGTTACATAGTGGTTTTTGAAAATTTGAAAAATTGCCAAAACGATGGCCATTTTTGTTAAAATGAGTCATTTTTTTAATGAAAAATCGCTGTTTAGAAGCTCATCAAAAATCGAAAAAGTGGCAGATGTTTCCTGTGGGGGCTCACTAAAAAAACAATGTTTGAAAAGGAACTTTAAATTTTGATATAACAAAAACATTGGTGTCAACCAATGTTCTAGAAAAAAATTGTAAGGGGTTGTATCTAGGACACGACTGCATATTTTCGACGTAGAACTACGCAATTATATTATGTCATCCGCTTATTTACCACTTCGAATACTATTTTGAAGCGCATCGGAATTTTTGTAATAGATTATGTTCTTCGTTACAAATAAATTTGATGAACGTCCTTGTACGTTTGATATGATGCCTAGGACTACCGAAATATGTGAACGGAAAAATTGTCAAACGATCATTGTATTTTACATTTCCCTCTGAAATTATTGCACATCTTATGTTTACGAAGTTCTCGTACCGCGAAAGTTCATTTACCTCTGGTATCTGAAATGACGATTTTCCCAGGCTTCTCAGTTTAAAAGTACGTTTGAGGGAAGCATATTCCGGTCTACACAACGACAAGCAAGTACAAAAGTACTCAACACCATCAAATACCCCCGACCTGTATGTATCTGCAAAGCGGATTCCCCCAGGCACATTAATTCTGAAGTCCGTGTTAGGGAAACACAGCTCAGTGCGAAAAAATACCCCCAACT
Organism: Toxorhynchites rutilus septentrionalis; assembly: GCF_029784135.1. Classification (NCBI taxonomy): domain Eukaryota; kingdom Metazoa; phylum Arthropoda; class Insecta; order Diptera; family Culicidae; genus Toxorhynchites; species Toxorhynchites rutilus. The sequence continues at coordinate 227,771,433 of NC_073745.1, read as the reverse complement.
TGCATGTTTTGACAATGCGGATTCCCCCAGGCACATTGATTTTGAAGTCCGTGTTAGGGAAACACAGCTCAGTGCGAAAAAAATATCACCGACTTGCATGTATATTTGCAAAGCGGATTCCCAAAGGTACAACGATTTTGACGTCTGTGTTGGGGAAACCGTAAATCGGGCCAATCAGAACTTGGCAGTTAGGGCGTTTATATAAAGCTTGACATTTTACAGTATTTAAACCGTATCTTAGAGAATTTTCGATTCGATTGGTATGTAAATCATGAGAATTCGTTCACAGTGAAAATAGTTATTTACGTTAACTTTATTTCATGAAAACGTGACCTGTTTTCTGATTTGGCACCCTTCCTGAAAGACGTAGTTCTACGTCAAAAGGTAATGAAGATGGACGAGTTTCGAGCGACATAACATGCACTGCCATAACTATCTCGCAAATAGTGACGTCAGTCGTTGTGTTTATCTTTGATTGCCCACCGCATCCATGTAAAAATGCTATTTCCAGGAAGTAATTTATCAATTAAAAACATACATTTTTGTAGAACTCCCGCTGAATATGAGGCTACGTCGTCGAAAACGTCACGTCGAAAAAGACGGATAAAAGTGATATTTCCATGTGCCATTTTCACTCCCGCACGTTCATAGAAACAAACGAAGTTTCGTTATTTCACCGTTATGAAGTTGATGTTTCGAAGGCTCTTAGTGTCGGTGTGTATGTTGTGAGATAATGATCGCCAATTAATCAAAATTTCACCGAAAATGTTACTGCTTTCGAGAACTAAGCATACGACTGCTCCCTGGACCTTTCTACCACATGAATAATCGAAATAAGCCACGGTATAGTTGTCATCTGTTAAAAAACAACCAGTTGAATGGTTTCATGAGAATTTTGGCTCGAATTATCATGCAACCGTAAGTACTTTCAACATTGTTTTGTTTCTTGCATATACATTCCATATTGAATGCAAATAATTACGACACGATATTTGGCTTGCCAATACAGATACACTTCGCCTACTGCTTCACCTCTATATGTACCTCATTGGGTGTCAACGGCAACCAATTAATACTTGTTCTATAAGGCCGATTACACATTATCCGGTTTCTGCCGGACCGGTTTCAAAAAGCGCTCATCAAGAAGAATTTGAAAAACCAATAATAATAACATTTCGTAATAACCTAGTGGCACTAATTAATTATATGTGGTATGTGTTCTCTTCCTGTGATTATCTTAGAATTTTCCTACGAGAGAATGTGTGCCCATCTATCTATTCTAGTCTTTTTATTCCACCATTGCAATAATAATCTTCACAATTAAAATAACATAATTTTCCTTCAAACACTATCTCACTGCTGCTTCCGCAGATTCTCGTCCAGAAACGCGCTCAGCATATGCCGCAATTCCTCGAGCAAGTACATTTTGGGCAGACACGGCTTCTCGAGGGCATTTTGCATCAACGCACAGCTGTTAATACACAAATCCTGGGCGAAGAATGACCGAATCAGATATGCCAACAGTTGGTTGATTCCGCTCTGATAGAGCCGAAGCTTCGGCGTTCGGCAGCGGAACATCTTGACCACCGAGTACAGATCGAACAGTTTGGTCGTGAACACCTCTTAGTCGATCGCGTTCCGGGTCAGGTTGAACTGTGTGGAATATCGAATAAGAACATTAGGAGGAAGAGCTTTTTCTAATGTGTTCAAATTAACAAAAACTGACCTTGACATTCAGCTCGACAAAGTCGCTCAAAATTTATCCCTTGATGAACCAGTTGGAGATTTGTTTGACATCTTCGAACTCATTTAGTAGCAATTTCAAATAAGGGATCTTATCTATGAACAAAACAAAAACAGAAGTTAATTATAAAACTCGGTCAATTTGTCGAAAAACACCACCCACCGTTCACCCACAGTCCACGGCAATATGCTCCATGATGTCCTCGTGCGCCTTTGCAGAAACTTTTATCACTGAACCTGTTCCACAGCAGCTGAATAAAGAAGCGAAATAAAAATTTCGGTATCCATATCACTTGCAAATTCTGATTGATTCCAAAATCAACAAACAAACGTCAATAGCACACACATATTAATACATGGGGTGAAAATTGCCTGAATTGTACTAATACTAACAGACATGACAAAAACTGTCAACTCGCTTTTATGGCATGAAGCTTCGTGCTCCTCTTTTGGGAAATGATGGTGAGAATGGATTTTCAGGTGCATTGAACACATATCTTAAAATAAAAATTATGAATAAAAATTAACTTCTTCTTACAAAAAAGGTGTTCTTTATGAAATAGAGTAATACGTTCTTTTGCAAGTGGGGAAGCCTCCTGAACAATAATTGTGTTTGAATATGATTGTATATTAAAATGATGAGTTTTAGTGAAAATATCAAAGAAATCATACAACAATGGTTAAGGAAGAATCAGTACCACGGGTTTTAAGCAATCAAATAACATGAAGTAAAAATTTTCATTGAAAATTTAAACAACTTAAAACTGTCTTGAGGTGTAATAATCTTTTTTTTTTTTATCTTCGCTTATTTTTCGTCGGCCTATTTCCGCCACTTTAGTGCCAATCACCGACATCAGGGAGGCGACTCCACCTGTTCCTACCTATCAGACTCAACAACTCATGAGCCGGGCCAACTTCTTTTACTTCCGCTCCGAAGGAAGACGTAACCAGAGATTTTTCGCCTCAGAAAATCCCAACGACGCCAGCTGGGATTGAACCCAGGCCGATCGGATTGTGAGGCTGTTACGCTAACCATACAACCACTGGCGCCGTGTGTAATAATCTTATAGAGAATGATTTGCCTTCCCCTGGTGGAGACATCACCAGACGACGACACAATACTACTGTCATCGCTTATATTGCTTGTCCGGTCCCCGGACATTGCAGTCGCAGTGGACGGCTGCATCACGGCGCCGTAAAGAGGTTGGTACGGTCGAAATTTGCCATTTGGGTTTCAAACCGGTCCGGCGGAAACCGGATAATGTGTAATCGCCCTAAGTGGACCTTACACGGTCAAATTTATTGACGATATGATGACATTTGAGAGCATAATGACAGCTGAACATGGCCGACAACGCAGAAATCCGGATTTTCTGATTTTCGGGCATCAATATCGTGACATTTCATATGGATGTATGATGGTGACGTTTTACCTCACGGACTTCCAGACTGAGTAGCCAGATTTGCAAGCGGACATTTAATTTTTGTTAGTCTTTTTGCGATTGCAATTAAAATTTATGAACTTCTGAAATTGTAGGAATCATAAATGAAAGCTTTTGGTTTGGAAAACTGATACAGTAATTTACATTCAATGCGACATGCCGGAGAACCACTCAGTGTCGCATTGGAGGCGATTTGACCTGTAATTGGACATTGAAGATGAGAGTGGTACAGCGTCGACGTCTGGGCCCGAACTCGATGTTTACAAAAATGTCTAACTAAACGTGTCGCATACAGGTCTGTCCAATTAGAAAAATGTCGCATTAAATGTAAATTACTGTACTTTAAATAGCAAAATACGGTACTTTTCACGAAACAAATCAAAACCTTAAAGTAAACTGACAATGTGATGGTGAGAAAGTTAATGAAAATTTACAACGTCTGAAGAATTTTTTAACGTTGAACTCGGTCATTCTTTGCACTAGCGAGCGAGGCAGCCACTTTAGTCTAAGTTGTGTGTTTCTTCACACTCCGTTATAAAATTTGGAGAATGAGAAGATCTGGGAAAATCGCAGCTGAAAAAACATCACGTGTTAATTCAAGTTACAGCAGAATTCCGATTATCCGCGGAATAGTCGAGTAAACTCATCGCGAATAACGAAAATCGCGGATGACCCATTAAAGGAAAAGGAAAGAAATGCAAACATGAAAAAAAATGTTTCAACATAAAAACTATGTTTTATCAATACAGAAATCATTAAACTATCCATCTATAAGGTCGTGTATACCAGTGGCTAAATAATGTAAAAGCCATGACCACAACAAAAGATCATGAGCCTACCACTCATCAACAAATTCCGGAAAGGCCTATTGATTTACTATGGAACTCGCAGTCGCGAATAATCCGCACGGTGGATCACCCGCTCGCGGATAATCGGGGTTCTACTGTCATAGTCTTATTTACGGAATGAAAACATTTGCTTGCAGATAATATAACTTGCATATATTTTCGCAAACTAAAATAATCTGGCATCTCTGAAACTGAAAGGAACAGTCTGTATTTGTGAAGTGAGTATTATGATGTGTTATTGAGAAGGAAAACGAGTTTTAAAGTGTAAATTATGAATGAAAATTAACTTTTCCGAATCAAATTAGTATTCTATGTGAATGCGAATCACTTTTTTTCTGCAAGTGGTGAGAAAATCCCATGCAAAAATTGTGTCTGAAATTAACGTTATATTATAATAATAAATTTTAGTAGGAATATCTGAAAATTCAGAGGAAAAAAGGTTAAGTTAGGGTTAGGACTACGCGCTTCAACTAATTAAATGATACCAAGTAGATATTTTCATTCAAATTTTACCAATTGAAAATTGCCTTTCAGCCTTCTAATCTGATGGAGAATAGTTTGGATCCCAAACTCGAATGTCGCCACTAGACATCGCGGATACTTTCGTTGTCTCGGGTTGAGGGCGATATTGACCGTGTAAGGTGACAAAATATTGATTGGGGTTGGATCGGATGTCGAAAGCCTAGCTGTCACGTTATTGAAGACACTTATTGTCAATCCTTTTGATCATGACACTGATGGGCACCTTGCCCATCAGTGTTTACAACCGCACCGTTCTCGTGCAAATTTTGTCATCGCAGCAATCACTGCTCACTGCATTCTCTCCGTTTATTAACACCGCACTTTTGAACACGATTTTTTTTAGCGCCTTTATTTATAGTGAGACAATGCGAAAAATTTGCCATGTTTAAATTCACATTCTGAATCAATCATAATTTATTTCGTGAGTAACCATTGCACTCCCACTTCTACTTCTGTAAAATAAAAATCGAAAATATCGAAAATTACGATAGTCGATCAAAAATTAAAGAAAGCAACATTACAACTAATGCAGAATCAAATACCCGAAGGACTTCGCAATACAGCTTTTTCCCAAATCCACAACTTGATAATTGAGAAGGTGCTTTATTGCACACGGAGCGGCCATCGTTCGGGGCATTGGACGGTCTGCGTGGTTACGAAACTAACAATAATAATAATCATCATCATCATAAAAAGAATGCAGCTGAGAAACCGGCGGAATTCCGTCATGCCTGATGCTCTCTCTAGGAATGATTGCAAGGCTAGATGTGCTGGATGCTGCGATGGAAGCGGTCGTTTGATATCGACACGTTCGGCAAATATTTGCACCATTTGGAAAAGCAATCTATTAGTGATCGCACTCGATTTCCTCCGCTCAGCTTCTGTCCACTGTTGGACGCACACACACACACACACACACATATACACAGAACGAAAATAGTATAGCGTTCCAGGCAACAGGATCAAGTGTTTCTCACGCTCCGACCATCCTTTTTTTTATCCTCCGGCAAATGATGTGCCGATATTATTTGTGGAATGATGGGCATTATTGTGCGCTTTATGATGGATAAATTAATTCGTTTGGATTTGGGAATATTTTTCCTCCCGGGAGCGTCTATTATAAGGGTTTGCTGATCCTGGAGTAAAATATTTTATTACCATAATCATTGGTATAATTTTACTACATTTGGTATGGCAATATTTGCACTGTATCATTGTGATACTTCACTACCAGTTTATTGGCGAAGTTTGTTGAAAGATATAACTTCCCAAATCAGGCGATCTTTACAGCAAGTACCGGCTACGCATGACTGTTTCACTCCAGCTGAACACTTTCCAAGTATATTGATCCGCTGTTCTCGGAAATGGTCCTCCATCAACAAACTTTCAACCGTTCAAGCGGATATGCTTTCTTCGTTTGAGCATCGATATGTGGAAAAATGAATAAAATCGAGATCAATCCACCTTCAAGTGATGGCACAATCTGAAGGTTCCTGGGAAAAACAATATTTTCTGAGAAGACCTTTTGCTTAGAGTCCAATAAGCAATGAAGTGATGCTATAATTTTCCCAATTTTTTAATCAATCGGGAAAGAAACGTGAGATCAATTTGAAATAGTTGCTTTCTGTCTAGGAAACGTAAACATCGTTCCGAAATTGTTGTTGAGATAATAATCTCAGTCTATTAGGTATACAAATGTACATACATACACCGACATCAGCCCAACCCAAAAGACCAAGTGAACTGGTCGCTGACTCGCTGGCCTCCAAAGGTCCTCCGGCTATGAAATCGAACTATTGACTGTTTACAATACCTACCTACTACAGGGTAAGAACGGTTGGGAAAACTCGATCTCAAACATCAAGAATCATAACATCACATAGCAGCACAGGCAACAGCAGCAGCAGGAACTGCTCTTCGAGGAAGCCGCCAAAAGGAAAAAAAAACATCGCTTTTTCCCTTCTCTTAACGAGCCTGCCACTATCCCCTCCGGTATCGGTTCGCAGCGCGGAGGAGCAGACGTCCAAAAGTCCTTGCTGGAAGACTTATAGCAGAATCACGTCATCATACAAGACGCAAACGACGGGAAAACCCACAAAAGAAAAATAGCACCGATGAGATGGGAAAGCGAGGAACGTTCGGCGCGAGAGGGGGAGGGGAGACGGCAACTGGCGGTGAGTGAAAGCGATGCAAACATAAAAATCACAGCAGCGGAAATGAGTTCTTTCAGAAAGGAAAATAATTTTTAAGTCTTCGAATAGATTTACATCCGCTGTGAAATTTATTTTTATTATTATAAATAACATGAACTTCATTCATGATTATGGGGTGTACATGGGAGGCCCCTTTTGTGGGAGATGTGTTTGCATGGGCTTTAGAAAGTAACAACCATTCCGGGTACTATACGGAACGGAAGTGGGAGGCGAAAGCATCGAACCAAATCGCTCTCAGATGCCGATGACGGCGGCGTCGATGATGGAGATGGAAATGAAAGGAGACTGTTTTGACGGACTTGTTAGGCGATCCGTTTCACATAGCTTAAACATCGTCGCTGAGCGAACAAAGAGTAACTGGAGAGGGGCTGTTGCTCCGAGTTTTATGAAGCTTTTCCGAATTGTAAATTGCGCCCGATTGACGGCTTGTGAGAAAAAGTGCGAAATGTTGCCATGCATAAAGTTCAATCGAGCTGAAACTCGGAGGCGACGCATTGCTTCCGGCGGCGGCAGCATCAGAAAACGGACCATCGAACGACGCCGCGCGAAATGACACGGTATGCATTGATGGCGAGGAATGTCGTAATTGAATATCGAAGGAAATAGAAACCTCTGCCGTAAAGTGGCAACGCTGATTTGATTAGGCACTTCCGGACAAATTCAAATTCTGGCGGCCTCGGCGGGGACAGTAAAACGTTCGCAATATTGGGCGAGGTAAAACCCTGGCGATGAAACGTAACGCAAGTATGCCCAAAGAACCGAAACGGCAAAGAGTCCTTTTAGTGGAAGCATTGATGACTTGGGAATGAAATGAAATTCCTATTTTCTGGAAATGATAAATTCGGGTTTAAACAATATGTTACTTACAACCGTATCACATACAAAATTGACGTACTTTCAGTATTTTTTTTCCATATTTTTGTCTCAAAGCTATTGAGAATGGCGTGAAAAAAACGAGTGTGTGTGTGTTTTCACTATAGATTCTATGGTACACCATATAAGGACTCAAATATATGGTACTACTGCCAAAATGTTTTATTTAGTACTCTAATTCACAATAATTTCCATACAGCTGGTGATTTGATTTGAGGGCACGTTTTACTCCCTTACCCAGCCAGACCCTTTGGAAATATAAAAAAATATTTTTTTGTACCGCGCAACACTGAAAAAAATCTGAAAAAAATCACTCATATCTAGAAAAGCCGTAGGAACACATTTAAATATGAATTAGAGTAGTACTGAATCTCTAAATTAAAAAAAAAAAATTTCAAAATTTCAAATTTTTTTTAGTACAGGTCGGACTCGATTTTCCGGAGACTCGATTATCTGGAGTATTTTATTTTTGATTTTCGGAAATTTTGAATAATTTGTATAATAATTCTATATTGAATAGCTAATATGGGTATCAAAAGAAAGGGCTTGATTAGTAGAATGCAGTTATTTATGAAAAATGTAAATCCAAGATGGGCGCCACCGCAAGATGGCGCCATATATATTTGTTTCCCATATGGGTATTAAATGAAAGGGCTTGACTAGTAGAATATAGTTATTCATGAAAAATGCAAATCTAAGATGGCGGTCACTGCAAAATGGCGGATTACCTTTTTTTTTTTTTTTATCTGTATTACAGTGACTTTCAACTCATTTGGCTGGTTCGTCACTTTTACTTCCATTTTTGGAAGAATGTCGGGAGTGAGAATTGAACTCGTGACCTTTAGCGTGAGAGGCATGGATGTTACCACTACACCAGATCGCCTCCATGTGCGGATTACCTATTTTCTCTGAACCACATCAATATGGGTATCAAATGAAAAGGCTTGACTAGTAAAACACAGTTATATATGAAAAATGCCCCAAAATGTATCAAAAGAAAGTTCGCGACTAGTAGAACATAGCAGATAATGAAAAATCCTATTTCAAGATGGCCGCAGTCCCCAAACAACTAATTACTTTTTGAATGGTTTCATTCAGCTTGACCTGTTTCTATGTATATTTGAATGTTTGTAGGGTTGTCCCACATTAATAGAAAATTGACCCCGTTCCTGTTGAATGATTGATCTGAAATTTGGAACATACATTTAATTCTACTGTCATTATAAAACTGCGTATTCCATGATCTTGAAAAATTCAATTTAGCCGCCGGAAAAAAATGGCTGAATGGCTTGATTTTGAGAATACACTACACTATGAACAACATAAATTCGAAAAGGTCGCCGCCACAAAATGGTCGATATATTTTTTGCAATCCCCTCAATATTGGTATCAAATGAAATGATTTGACATCCCATCCTTTTCCTGAAAAAATATGTCACCTTTCTAAACTCGAGTAGACCGCGAGTAATCGGTGTTCTGCCTTACTTACCTTAGATTTAGAAAATGTTTATGTATGGTAATAAAAATATAATTAAGAATTCGGCTCCTTTAAACTTATGTAACTGAGCCTGTAAAAATAAACGAATTTAATAAAAAAAAAAACAGGAAGTGGGTTATATCTATGGTATAACCGCAAGGGTGACGTAGGACTTTCGTTGGTTTAGAGATCATTTGTTTGAATCCATTCTGAATGAATGAATAAATGAATATTTGGGGGACTTCGAAAACGAGAGCGTTACGTTGGAGGCACAAGGTTTTATGCATCCAATATTGGATACGGAAATATCCTACTGATGGGGAAGAATAATCTTCAGAAACTATTCTGTTAATTGCGATTGATTGAAAAATCACAAAACCAAATGTATTTGGTCACAGTGTTACATGGATAGAAAACATTAAAATAAACTCTTTCACATGAATGTACTTTTAAATTCCCAGAGGAACTGGCAGATTATTTTCCGGATCTTTCTCGATGCTGAATGGCATCCTAACGGAAAGAATTCCGCGCGTGTATGTGTGTGTGTAGCGGCTGATTTGAGGTCTTCCCGGGGAACCGTTTGTGGCATCACTCTCCTCCTGATGGATTCCCTTCTGGCCTAAGGTGCACAAACAGGCTCTTGGTGACACCGTTCATCCGCGCTTTCGTGTTAAACGAAGAGCTTCACCACAACAGCGACAACATGCTCCAATCGCTGTTCAATTAGAACTGAGTGGATTTCCGAGCGGCGCTCGCTTATATACCGATTGGTGATTTCAATAGCCTGTTTTGAAAGCAATTTTAAGACTATTGAAACAAGTTTTTAGATCAGAAAGTAACAAGTATAGAACGCGTAGACATTTTATCTTTCGAATGAAGTGTTTATCATACCATTTCGTTCAGTTGTTTAGAAGCTATTAACGCTCAAAATCTCGGTCTCCGGTGTAACGCTTTCGTTTTCGAAACTTTGATTTTACACCCCGGTATAGAAATGAAAGACGTAGTCCTACGTCAAAAAATGATTGACTAATAGAAATCAGTACACGTCGGACTCGATTATATACAGACTCGATTATATGTGATTCGATTATATACAATTTTGGACTCGATTATATTTAGTTTGGAAAAAAATACTTTTTTATATTTCAAATATGGCTTATTTCATGAAGAAATGTGACCTAAGGTGAAGTTTAAGTAGCTATTACATGTACAGTGGGGTAAAAATCGTGATTTTTTAAAATTTAGCTTGAATTTTCACCAGGAATTGTTTATATCGATATTGCAGCCAAATTAAGAAAGATAGAAGTTGTGCGTCAAATATCTAATGGTGGAGCGGTTAAAGAACTTCATTTTTAATAATAAAAACAATCTAGTTTAATATAAATTTTTAGGATAAAATTAATAATAACACATTAAAAACTATTAACTTTTAAGTCTTTTTCTTCCAAAATGTTATTAAAATTCACTGATTCAGTTGTTTCACTACTATATCCTGTACTATATTTTCTCATCTTTCAAATGAAAACATCAGAATCGTCTTCCGTAGCCTACTTTTTAATGTAGAGCCAGTTTGAAGCAACAGAGTCCGAAACCAAACAAAAGTTCTGTAACTCTGTCATTGTTGAAATTCGAACAAATGCGTAGAAGGATTTTTTTCATCAAATATGATCGTCTATCACATCCTGAGATAGACGATCATATTTGATGATAATATTTTTTTTAAAAAATAATAAATTAATTTTTTTCATGTGAGAATGGTGTTTTCTGACTTTAAAGGGATGAATCAGAAATCAAATTCCTCTCAAAAAACGAAAAATACATGCAAAAAAAAACAAATAAAGAAAAAAAATTGTTTTGACTCGATTATCCGGAGGATTCGATTATCCGGAGTGAAAAAAAAAATCAATACTCCGGATAACCGAGTCCGACCTGTACTTCAATTTTTGATAATTTTTTTTTTATTATTATTTTTATTGAGTAAAACAAAATCAGTCTTCAGAAAACAAACGCAGCGCTGCGCTTGAGTTGAATGTTCATCAGTGCGCGCTCAAAGAACACTCGTGTTCGCTCTTGGTGCGAAGCGCACAAAATTCATAAGCACGACAGCGCAAAATGTACTCGGCGCAGAACTCAGATACAAAACATTTCTTCTCACTTATGTGATGCGCGTCTCATTCTACACACACACACACACACACACACACACACACAAGACCGTGGAGTTGTCGGCCTAGAATAGCACTTCGGGTCTTGGTCCCTGTCCCTGTCGTATGAGGCGACTAATCGGGTGACAACGCGAGTAAGGGCGCGGTAAAGCCTATTGGAGATTGCACGGGGGAAATACCGTGTACAGGAGCCACGAAAGGAGTGCCAAGCACATCAGGATTGACGCCAGTAAGATCCTGATTACGACATACTGGTTACGACATAGAAAACGGACACGATACGGAAACGATTTCAACACGACGCTAAAGGCTGACAGTCGTACTATCCTGTTCCCTGAGTAAGGAAGGGTGACACCGTCCTGAAATGGCGTTTGGGCTAATAGTGCGGTTGCCCCCGTCCTGGTAATAACTTGGCAAGTCTTCGGGTACGTTCGATGCTCGTCTAGGCCCAGGCACTAGGTACTAGGCGTCAGATGTCACATTCCTGACTTGCGCTGATCTGGCTCTGAACACGGTCCCCATGAAGGACCGTGTCAACCCCTGCATGGCCTCACTGCTTGCATAGATAACCATGGGATCACTGGTAGCGACTATGTACAACGAGCGGAGATAGCGGCCCGAAGTTGGGACCCAGAAAAATATGAATAGTTGCAATAACACACCAACAAACGATGGAGAGGAGAATGTGTTCGCGAGAAGCGGACGAATGCTGAGGTCACCTGTCACTCGAGTAGCCACAACGAGTACAAGCAACACAAAACCACAAGAAGTGTTTGCCGCCCAAGCATTCCAAGGAGATCTTGGCTCCGTACAGAGCCAGTTGTTTACGCTGACCTCAAGCGCATCCCAAGAAGGGCAACTTGGGAGGCTCAGCATCACGGACGTTAGGAAAAAGGTCAACGAACTTTACGAGTTCGTAAAGGACAAAAACAATGTCCACTTAAAAATAAAACATCTGGTGACGAGCATCAGATCGGTCGTCATGGTTGCTGAACGCGAGCATAAGGAGCTGCAGATGAGAGCAGAGGGTGCTGAAAAGGCTCTGCTCGAGGCGAATGAGAAACCCGTCGAGATACTTGAGACGCCGAAGGGTCCTCTGAACACACGATCGGACAAGCGAAGGAGGGACACCCCAGGAGAAGAAGAAGAGCTGAAAAAGGCCAAGAACGATCTGAGTAACGCGAAAGGAGGTGAAAGCAGTGAATGGCGTACTGTCGATAACCAGGCAGAAAAACGCAAAAAACAGAAGGAGAAGAAGAAAAAAGTTGAGCAGGAAAAGAAGAAACTCGGACCTCGAGTGGAGCGAATCAAGGGCGATGCTTTGATCGTTGAAGTGTCAGCAGGAGTATCGTATGCAGCTATCCTTCGGAAAGTGAGAGACGATCCGGAGTTGCAGACACTGGGCGAGAACGTCGTGAAAACTAGGCGCACGCAGAAAGGCGAGATGCTCTTCGAGCTTAAAAAAGATCCAGCGGTTAAGAGCTCCGCTTTCAAACAACTCATTGAGAAGTCACTAGGGGAGGAGGCGAAGGTGAGAGCTCTCTCTCAGGAATCAACCATCGAGTGCCGGTATCTGGACGAGATCACGACTGTTGAGGAATTGAGAACTGCGTTACAGTCACAATGTGACCTTGGCGATGTGCCAATGACAATCCGGCTGAGAAAGGCATACGGTGGGACACAAACGGCCTCGATACGGCTCTCGAAACAAGCTGCGAATAAACTGGTGGAGAAGGGTAAAATAAAAGTGGGGTGGTCCGTGTGCCCGATGAAAGCTCCCCCTCGTATGGCCAAGCAAATGGAGAGATGCTTTCAATGCATGGGCTTCGGTCACCAGGCGAAAAACTGCGGTGGTCCTGACAGATCGAAATTGTGCAGGAAGTGCGGGACGGAAGGTCACGTTGCTAGAGACTGCACCAAGCAACCGAGGTGCATGTTGTGCAAGGAGGAGGACGGAAACGACCACGTCACAGGTAGCTTCAAATGTCCGGCGTACAAAAAGGCGATTGCGGGTTCGCAGTAATGGAGGTTACCCAGCTCAACCTCAATCATTGCGACATAGCACAGCAATTGTTGTGGCAGTCAACAACTGAAACTAAATGCGACGTTGCAATGATCGCAGAACCGTACCGAGTTCCTCGCGATAACGGAAAATGGGTGGTGGATAAAGCAGGGATGGCTGCAATACTAGTGATGGGAAGGTACCCCATCCAAGAAGTGGTGGAAAGCTCACAGGAAGGTTTCGTGATCGTCAAAATCAACGGAATCTTCATGTGTAGTTGCTATGCACCCCCAAGATGGTCAGCGGAGCAGTTTCACGAGATGTTGGACGTACTCACGGATAAGGTCAGCGGCCGCAAACCAGTCATCATCGGAGGAGACTTCAACGCCTGGGCTGAGGAGTGGGGAAGCAGATGCACCAACGCCAGGGGGTACAGCCTACTAGAAGCCTTCGCAAAACTAGACGTCACACTTCTGAACGAAGGCACTAGCAGCACCTTTCGAAGGGACGGCCGCGAATCCATCATCGATGTAACTTTCTGCAGTCCATCACTGGCGGCTAATACGAAGTGGAGAGTGTCGGAGGGATACACACACAGCGACCACCAGGCAATCCTGTATAGTGTCGGCCAACGGAATCCCGCAGCGGTACGGAATACAAGAACCTTTGAGCGGAAGTGGAGGACAAAGGTTTTTGACAAGGAGCTTTTCGTCGAAGCACTACGCATAGACAGCAGAACTCGTAATCTGAGCGCCGACGGGCTGACAGGAACATTGGTGAGGGCATGCGATACAGCGATGCCGAGAAGACTGAACCCGACGAATGAACGACGTCCAGCCTACTGGTGGAACGAGACACTCAGCATCCTCCGCGCTAACTGTCTACGAGCCAGAAGAAGAGTCCAGAGGGCACGAACCGATGTAGAGAGAGAGGAGCACCGCGCGTCTTTCCGAGCGACCAGAGCCGCCTTGAAACGAGAGATACGTAGAAGCAAATCGAACTGCTATAGGGAGCTGTGTCGAGACGTCGACGCAAATCCTTGGGGTGAAGCATATCGAATCGTGATGGCGAAATTCCGTAGTTCAACGACTCCCATGGAATTATGTCCGGAAAAACTCGAGGTCATTGTGAATGGACTCTTTCCGCAGCACGACCCACCGACGTGGCCACCCATACTGTACGGTGAGGACGAAGCAGAGAACGCACAAGTCACCAACGAAGAACTCATCGCGGTGGCAAAAGGTCTAAAGTTGAAAAAAGCACCCGGCCCCGATGGAATCCCCAATGTGGCCCTGAAATCGGCGATCCTTGCTTTCCCCGACATGTTCAGGGTGGTGCTGCAGAAATGCCTGGATGACGGTCTCTTCCCTGCGGAATGGAAGATACAAAAGTTGGTGCTGCTCCCGAAACCAGGAAAGCCACCTGGAGATCCAGCGTCGTATAGGCCTATTTGTTTGTTGGATACTTTGGGAAAGCTCTTGGAAAGGGTTATTCTCAACAGACTGGTGAAATGCACGGAGGATGACCACGGATTGTCGAAAATGCAGTTCGGGTTCCGGAAAGGAAAGTCGACGGTGGACGCTATTCGGACAGTAATCGAGAAAGCTCAGGTCTCGCTTAAACAAAAACGAAGAGGCGACCGTTACTGCGCGGTGATTTTGATTGACGTGAAGAACGCCTTCAATAGTGCCAGCTGGGAGGCCATCGCCGAGGCGCTACACAGATTGAAGGTCCCTGGCTACCTGTACAGGATACTGAGGAGTTATTTCCAGAATCGGATCCTGGTATACAACACAGACAGGGGACAGATACTGAAGAATATCTCGGCGGGAGTTCCACAAGGTTCCATCCTAGGTCCCACGCTTTGGAACACGATGTACGACGGTGTTCTAAGGCTGAAGCTACCCAGAGGTGTGGAGATCGTGGGCTTCGCGGACGACATCGTAATCGGCGAGACGCTTCAGGAGGTGGAAATGTTGGCGACTGAGGCTGTAGACATGATCGGTAGTTGGATGGACAGCGTAAAGCTCCAGATGGCACATCACAAAACCGAGGTGCTGTTAGTGAGCAATCGTAAGGCAGTGTTGCGGGCAGAGGTATCGGTCGGAGGACATACCATCGTTTCGAAGCGGGCGGTGAAGTACCTCGGAGTCATGATCGACGACCGGCTGAACTTCAACCAGCACGTCGACTATGCATGTGGGAAGGCGTCAAAGGCCATCAACGTGGTGGCGAGGATCATGCCAAATAGCTTTGGCCCAAGCAGCAGCAAGAGGCGTCTCTTGGCAAGTGTATCTTCGTCGATACTGAGGTATGGTGGCCCTGCCTGGTTGGCGGCTCTGGAAACCCACCGAAATCGGAGGAAGCTGAACAGCACATTCCGACTCATGGCCATGCGAGTCGTAAGTGCTTATAGGACCATTTCGACAGAAGCTGTGTGTGTAATCGCCGGAATGATTCCCATCTGCATCACTCTGGCGGAAGATAGCGAGTGCTACAAGCGACGGGAAAGCAGAGGTATCCGGAAATTGATGAGAGCGGAGTCGTTGGACAAATGGCAGTATGAATGGGATACGGCAGAAAATGGTAGATGGACGTACAGGCTGATACCGGTACTTTCGACCTGGTTGAACAGGAAACACGGTGAAGTTAACTTTTACTTGACGCAGTTTCTGTCTGGGCATGGCTGTTTCAGGCAATATCTACACCGGTTCGGGCACGCAGTTTCACCCCTCTGTCCGGAGTGTGGAGATATGGAGGAAACACCGGAGCACGTCGTTTTTGTCTGTCCCAGGTTCACCGAAAGGCGCGAGGGGCTGCCTGCACTTCATGTCGAGAATATTGTGGAGGAGATGTGTCGCGACGAGATGATCTGGAATGCCGTGAGCAGTGCAATCACACAAATCATGTCGGAGCTGCAGCGAAGGTGGAGGGCTGACCAAAGTGCTGACAACGTCCGACGGTGAAAGGTGAACAACGGCGACGGTTGTTGCAAGAGATGGTACCTCACGAGAGTAGCTGTGACGGGGTGCGCGTTGTGTTGGAGGGCACCACCTAATCGGCTCTCCGCTGGGAAGAGAAATCCTGCGAGGGTGACTGTGACGGGGCGCGCGTCAAGTTGGAGGGCGCTTTCTAATCGGTGCACGTCTCGACAGGTAAACGGATACTGCCGCGGAGAACAGCAAAAGGCCTACCTGACAACGCCTGATCGTGGCCTGGATGGAGGAACACCGCGAACATTTCGAAGGAACGAGCATCAAGGATGAAGCCACGATCAAAATGGTGAATACCCCACGAGAGTAGCTGTGACGGAGTGCGCGTCAGGTTGGAGGGCACTGCCTAATCGGCACTCCGTTGGGAAGAGAAATCCTGCGAGGGTGACTGTGACGGGGCGCGCGTCAAGTTGGAGGGCGCTTCCTAATCGGTTCACGTCTCGACAGGTGAGAAACCCCGCGAGGGTGGCTGTGACGGGTTGCGCGTCAAGTAGGAGGGCAATTCCTAATCGGTTCACGTCTCGACGGGTAAATTCAAAATGCCTGCGAAGAGGACATCAGCGCAGTGGAATTAATAACGAATGGAAAGAAAAAATATTGAGAAAAAGGGAAGGACAACGCTAGTTAGCGTTGAAAACTCGAGAAGTGCATGAGCACAGCCGCCCCCTGAAGTAGTCGCCTAGATGTGGTCCCAGGGGGAATAAGGCAACGAGTAGAGGGCTTGGTTTTTGTGGGTGCGATCCCCACTCGACGTCTGGGTTAACCCTTCCCAGGTAAGGCTGGTAGAGCGTTCCTCACCTCTTAAAAAAAAAAAAAAAAAAAAATCTCAAATGGGGATTCACCGGGGGTCCACCTCAAATGGGGATCAACACTAGGGTAGGAGCCTACCTGTTGGTCTCAAATGTTCCTATCTCACGCCTCCACGAAGATCATATGACGACATTTTTAGATCGGGCGTGAACTGGAAACACACACCTGGTCTTGGCTCCGAGAACGGGTGTCGAAAGTGGCTAAGTGAGGGGGTGCGAGCGAGTCAGAGCGCTATATCTCTCCCGGGGAAGGCCTCCCGGGTCATGGAGGCCTTGCCAACCCGCTGTCTCCCGGGCAAAGGAGATACACCCAGACAATGGAGCTAAGGTCAAGACGAATACTACGAATGCGATCACCCGAGGAGGGTCCCCGAACTGGAGCTGGTCCTGGAACGGGCGTAAGAGCGAGCGGCCAGCGGCTGGAGGGCGATGTGCAAGAGCGGGCCACCAGCCGGGTTCAACCCGAAGAGCTACCGCCACACGGAAACAGCAGCCATCGACATCACCAACGAAACGCTGCGCCTACGAGGCGTGTTGCGACTGTCAGACGACAGTCGTCCACACTTGTGGGTACTACTAGGCGCCGGATCATGTGGACACACGAAATGAACGAATTCGTGATCCGCGCCTATTACATCTGCACTGCTTTGGAGACGGACATGAGCGGTCGCCCTCGAATACTCGCAATGTTCGAGGAAGCGTATCCAGAGTTCGTCGGGAGGCTTGACCAAAACGCGATGAACGCGAGGCGTAGAGCGATTGTACGCAACAATATGCTCTCCCAAACGCAAGTCGACGAGATCAAGCAGCAGGTGCAGAGAGAAAAAAAAAAAAAAAAAAAAAATTCTCAAATGGGGATCAACACTAGGGTAGGAGCCTACCTGTTGGTCTCAAATGTTCCTATCTCACGCCTCCACGAAGATCATATGACGACATTTTTAGATCGGGCGTGAACTGGAAACACACACCTGGTCTTGGCTCCGAGAACGGGTGTCGAAAGTGGCTAAGTGAGGGGGTGCGAGCGAGTCAGAGCGCTATATCTCTCCCGGGGAAGGCCTCCCGGGTCATGGAGGCCTTGCCAACCCGCTGTCTCCCGGGCAAAGGAGATACACCCAGAAAATGGAGCTACGTTCACGAAGAATACTCAGAATGCGATCGCCCGAGGAGGGTCCCCGAACTGGAGCTGGTCCTGGAACGGGCGTAAGAGCGAGCGGCCAGCGGCTGGAGGGCGATGTGCAAGAGCGGGCCACCAGCCGGGTTCAACCCGAAGAGCTACCGCCACACGGAAACAGCAGCCATCGACATCACCAACGAAACGCTGCGCCTACGAGGCGTGTTGCGACTGTCAGACGACAGTCGTCCACACTTGTGGGTACTACTAGGCGACGGATCATGTGGACACATGAAATGAATGAATTCGTGATCCGCGCCTATTACATCTGCACTGCTTTGGAGACGGACATGAGCGGTCGCCCTCGAATACTCGCAATGTTCGAGGAAGCGTATCCAGAGTTCGTCGGGAGGCTTGACCAAAACGCGATGAACGCGAGGCGTAGAGCGATTGTACGCAACAATATGCTCTCCCAAACGCAAGTCGACGAGATCAAGCAGCAGGTGCAGAGAGAAATAAGCTCCAGAACAAGCAGAGCAAGCGATGTGTCGAGACGAAGTTCAGTACGGCTGAGCAATTCATTCGCGAGTGGGGCACGCGAATCAGCACCAGTGGAGGCCACAGTACAACAACCCCCTGAGCCGGAAGATCCACAGCCAGATCAACAACTACTACGCGATCTGGTCTTCCATTACGACGAGGCGATCTCACAGTTCCGCGACACGGACCCTTTGTCGCGCCCCAGGATCCCGAAGTTGCAGCATTCCCGCAGGCTGACAAGTGCAGTAAAGCTCATGAACGAGCACGTTCTTCCGCTGCACTTGGTTGATGCTGAGAACATGGAGGAGCTGCAACTGAAAGTTTACTGTGCTGCTGTGGCGACCGCCAAAAGTTTAGGATACCGTATTAGGCCAAGAGGCGGACTGCTCCAACATCTCCGTGAAAGGCGTGAGCCTCCATGGCGAAGGAGATTGGAGCAACGGATCCTAAACAAGCGCGCCGCAATTGGAAGACTGATGGCGTACAAAAGAGGCAGCAGATCGGCGAAATTATGTCGCCAAGTTGCTGTGATCGTGCGGCCTACTGAACTTCGCCAGCTGGGAGCTCACCAGCTGACGGAAAAACTCGACACACTGGTACAGCAATTGAGCGTCCTAACTAAACGGCTGAAACGTTACTCTGACTCTGCAAAGCGCCAGGAACAAAATCGGATGTTCAGAGATAACGAAAAAGCGTTCTACGACCACATTAGCGACGAGAAGCCCGACTACCGCGAAGGTTTGCCAGATATTAGCGATGTGACGAACTTCTGGGCTGGTATTTGGGAGACCCCAGTAGAACATCGCGACGGGCAAATGTGGTTAAGACGGGAGGAGGAGAGTTGTGGTGAAATTGGAGAGATGCCAGCTATCATCGTCGGAGAGAACGATGTCCGCGAAGCCTCGCGGTACCTGAGGAACTGGGCAGCACCGGGCCCCGATGGTGTCCAGAACTTTTGGCACAAGAAGCTGACCGTCGCACATCCAAAGATAGCTGAGTGCTTCAACAAGGTGCTACGTGACCCACACAACCTTCCTGAATTCGCCACCCGTGGCGTCACCTTCCTCCTCCCGAAAGACAGCAACACATTGAACCCATCAAAGTACAGACCGATAACGTGCCTATCGAGTCTGTACAAAATACTGAGCAGCATAATTACCGCCAAAGTTTCTGCTCACTGCGAACAGCATCACATCATCGCAGAAGAGCAGAAAGGATGCAGGAAAAATACGCATGGCTGCAAAGACCAGGCCATCATCGACGCAGCCATAGTCGGCCAGGCGGTATATAACCAGCGGAACCTAAGTATGGCCTACATCGATTACAGGAAGGCTTATGACTCCATACCTCACTCGTTTCTCGTCCGGGTATTGGAGCTCTACAAAATTGATCCCGTCGTCGTTAGGTTCCTGCAGCATGCGATGAGGCAGTGGAGTACGTCTCTGCACCTCAGTGATGGGGAAAATGTGTTGCAGTCTAGAACGCTGCAGATAAAGAGGGGGATATTCCAAGGCGACTCTTTCAGCCCGCTTTGGTTTTGTCTGGCACTGAACCCCCTCAGTAGGACGCTCAATAGAAACGGTCATGGCTATAAAATAAGGTATGGCGACGGCGCCCACGAAGAAGTGACCCATACCTTTTACATGGACGATCTCAAGGTCTACGCTGATTCACGTCAGCGTCTAGGTGTAGCTATCCGGGTTGTCGAAGACATAAGCAGGGACATCTGTATGGAGTTCGGCCTCGACAAGTGTCGCTGTGTCCACCTGCTGAAAGGACAACTTACCGAATCCGGAGGCTACGAGGTCTATGACGGCGAGTTTATAAGAGACATGGTTCGTGGCGAATCCTATAAATATCTTGGATTCCGACAGCTCACCGGGATTCGCCACTCCGACATCAAGACGGAGCTGCGAGACAAGTTCTTGAGTCGAGTGAACTGTGTCCTGAGGACTTTCCTCAACGCGGGGAACAAGGTACGCGCGATCAACACATTCGCGGTTCCCCTGCTGACCTTCAGTTTTGGTGTAGTCAAATGGAGCAAAACTAACCTAGAGGACCTTGAGAGGAGGATGAGGAAAGCATTCAAAGAGGCCGGAATGCACCATCCTCAATCGGCACTGGAGAGAGTTTCACTACCACGCAAAGAAGGGGGACTTGGAATCGTCGACATTTCTGCACTGTGTGTTGCCCAGGTACGACAACTGCGCGAGTACTTCGCAGAACGCGCCAACCAAAACGCGCTATACCGGGCTGTCTGCGCCGCCGACAGAGGATACAGCGCTCTGCACTTGGCGCAAGCGGAGTACCAACTCAACTGCAATCTGCAGACAGTGGAGGAGAAGATTGCAGCTTGGAAGCAGAAGGCAGTGCATGGTGCCCACCCCCATCAACTGGACCGGCCACACGTCGACAAGGCCGCATCTAATCTGTGGTTAACGCGTGGTGAACTCTCTTCAGTAGTAGAAGCCGACATGATAGCCATCCAGGACAGGATAATGCCGACGAGAAACTGCAGGCGGTACGTCTGGCATCAAGACGTTGATGACATTTGCCGGATGTGCCATCAACCAGGTGAAAACATAGAGCACATTATGGGAGGCTGTCCCGTTTTGGCCAACGCAGCCTACACCGAGCGCCACAACAACGTGGCCCGTATTGTTCATCGACAACTGGCGCTCCAATGTGCTCTACTGGAAGACAACGTACCAAACTACCGGTACCTGCCTGCACCTGTTCTGGAAAATGACCGTTTCAAGCTGTACTGGGATCGCACTGTTCTGACCGACCTCTCGATCCACCACAACCGCCCAGATATAATGGTTTACGACAAGAGCGACCGCAAAGTCACCATCATCGATGTCGCTATTCCACTGAACCAGAATCTGGAGGAGACCCACGGTCGCAAAATCTGCAAGTACCGACCATTGGCCGTGGAGCTCAAGGAACTGTGGGGGCTAAGGGAGGTCCCAAGAATTGTTCCAGTCGTTCTCTCTGGAACTGGAATTATCCCGAAGACACTTCTGGAAGCGCTAAAGGTGTTGAACATCGAGAAGGAATTGGCCGGCATCCAAAAGTCGGTCATCCTTAGCACCTGCGCGATTGTCCGACAATTTCTCGGTCAGGACTAAAACAGCACGAGCATGCAGATACGTGCATTCCGCAGAGCCTAGTCCCCCTTTGGCATTCAGAAGCCCGGGGGCAGGTGAAAATTCTGGCTAGGTTCGCCTAGTTAAGAAGTGAGATAAGTCTGCCAAAAAAAAAAGCCGTGGAGTTGCCGGCCTAGAATAGCACTTCGGGTCTTGGTCCCTGTCCCTGTCGTATGAGGCGACTAATCGGGTGACAACGCGAGTAAGGGCGCGGTAAAGCCTATTGGAGATTGCACGGGGGAAATACCGTGTACAGGAGCCACGAAAGGAGTGCCAAGCACATCAGGATTGACGCCAGTAAGATCCTGATTACGACATACTGGTTACGACATAGAAAACGGACACGATACGGAAACGATTTCAACACGACGCTAAAGGCTGACAGTCGTACTATCCTGTTCCCTGAGTAAGGAAGGGTGACACCGTCCTGAAATGGCGTTTGGGCTAATAGTGCGGTTGCCCCCGTCCCGGTAATAACTTGGCAAGTCTTCGGGTACGTTCGATGCTCGTCTAGGCCCAGGCACTAGGTACTAGGCGTCAGATGTCACATTCCTGACTTGCGCTGATCTGGCTCTGAACACGGTCCCCATGAAGGACCGTGTCAACCCCTGCATGGCCTCACTGCTTGCATAGATAACCATGGGATCACTGATAGCGACTATGTACAACGAGCGGAGATAGCGGCCCGAAGTTGGGACCCAGAAAAATATGAATAGTTGCAATAACACACCAACAAACGATGGAGAGGAGAATGTGTTCGCGAGAAGCGGACGAATGCTGAGGTCACCTGTCACTCGAGTAGCCACAACGAGTACAAGCAACACAAAACCACAAGAAGTGTTTGCTGCCCAAGCATTCCAAGGAGATCTTGGCTCCGTACAGAGCCAGTTGTTTACGCTGACCTCAAGCGCATCCCAAGAAGGGCAACTTGGGAGGCTCAGCATCACGGACGTTAGGAAAAAGGTCAACGAACTTTACGAGTTCGTGAAGGACAAAAACAATGTCCACTTAAAAATAAAACATCTGGTGACGAGCATCAGATCAGCCGTCATGGTTGCTGAACGCGAGCATAAGGAGCTGCAGATGAGAGCAGAGGGTGCTGAAAAGGCTCTGCTCGAGGCGAAGGAGAAACCCGTCGAGATACTTGAGACGCCGAAGGGTTCTCTAAACACACGATCGGACAAGAGAAGGAGGGACACCCCAGGAGAAGAAGAAGAGCTGAAAAAGGCCAAGAACGATCTGAGTAACGCGAAAGGAGGTGAAAGCAGTGAATGGCGTACTGTCGATAACCAGGCAGAAAAACGCAAAAAACAGAAGGAGAAGAAGAAAAAAGTTGAGCAGGAAAAGAAGAAACTCGAACCTCGAGTGGAGCGAATCAAGGGCGATGCTTTGATCGTTGAAGTGTCAGCAGGAGTATCGTATGCAGCTATCCTTCGGAAAGTGAGAGACGATCCGGAGTTGCAGACACTGGGCGAGAACGTCGTGAAAACTAGGCGCACGCAGAAAGGCGAGATGCTCTTCGAGCTTAAAAAAGATCCAGCGGTTAAGAGCTCTGCTTTCAAACAACTCATTGAGAAGTCATTAGGGGAGGAGGCGAAGGTGAGAGCTCTCTCTCAGGAATCAACCATCGAGTGCCGGTATCTGGACGAGATCACGACTGTAGAGGAATTGAGAACTGCGTTACAGTCACAATGTGACCTTGGCGATGTGCCGATGACAATCCGGCTGAGAAAGGCGTACGGTGGGACACAAACGGCTTCGATACGGCTCTCGAAACAAGCTGCGAATAAACTGGTGGAGAAGGGTAAAATAAAAGTGGGGTGGTCCGTGTGCCCGATGAAAGCTACCCCTCGTATGGCCAAGCAAATGGAGAGATGCTTTCAATGCATGGGCTTCGGTCACCAGGCGAAAAATTGCGGTGGTCCTGACAGATCGAAATTGTGCAGGAAGTGCGGGACGGAAGGTCACGTTGCTAAAGACTGCACAAAGCAACCGAGGTGCATGTTGTGCAAGGAGGAGGACGGAAACGACCACGTCACAGGTAGCTTCAAATGTCCGGCGTACAAAAAGGCGATTGCGGGTTCGCAGTAATGGAGGTTACCCAGCTCAACCTCAATCATTGCGACATAGCACAGCAATTGTTGTGGCAGTCAACAACTGAAACTAAATGCGACGTTGCAATGATCGCAGAACCGTACCGAGTTCCTCGCGATAACGGAAACTGGGTGGTGGATAAAGCAGGGATGGCTGCAATACTAGTGATGGGAAGGTACCCCATCCAAGAAGTGGTGGAAAGCTCACAGGAAGGTTTCGTGATCGTCAAAATCAACGGAATCTTCATGTGTAGTTGCTATGCACCCCCAAGATGGTCAGCGGAGCAGTTTCACGAGATGTTGGACGTACTCACGGATAAGGTCAGCGGCCGCAAACCAGTCATCATCGGAGGAGACTTCAACGCCTGGGCTGAGGAGTGGGGAAGCAGATGCACCAACGCCAGGGGGTACAGCCTACTAGAAGCCTTCGCAAAACTAGACGTCACACTTCTGAACGAAGGCACTAGCAGCACCTTTCGAAGGGACGGCCGCGAATCCATCATCGATGTAACTTTCTGCAGTCCATCACTGGCGGCAAACACGAAGTGGAGAGTGTCGGAGGGATACACACACAGCGACCACCAGGCAATCCTGTATAGTGTCGGCCAACGGAATCCCGCAGCGGTACGGAATACAAGAACCTTTGAGCGGAAGTGGAGGACAAAGGTTTTTGACAAGGAGCTTTTCGTCGAAGCACTACGCATAGACAGCAGAACTCGTAATCTGAGCGCCGACGGGCTGACAGGAACATTGGTGAGGGCATGCGATACAGCGATGCCGAGAAGACTGAACCCGACGAATGAACGACGTCCAGCCTACTGGTGGAACGAGACACTCAGCATCCTCCGCGCTAACTGTCTACGAGCCAGAAGAAGAGTCCAGAGGGCACGAACCGATGTAGAGAGAGAGGAGCACCGCGCGTCTTTCCGAGCGACCAGAGCCGCCTTGAAACGAGAGATACGTAGAAGCAAATCGAACTGCTATAGGGAGCTGTGTCGAGACGTCGACGCAAATCCTTGGGGTGAAGCATATCGAATCGTGATGGCGAAATTCCGTAGTTCAACGACTCCCATGGAATTATGTCCGGAAAAACTCGAGGTCATTGTGAATGGACTCTTTCCGCAGCACGACCCACCGACGTGGCCACCCATACTGTACGGTGAGGACGAAGCAGAGAACGCACAAGTCACCAACGAAGAACTCATCGCGGTGGCAAAAGGTCTAAAGTTGAAAAAAGCACCCGGCCCCGATGGAATCCCCAATGTGGCCCTGAAATCGGCGATCCTTGCTTTCCCCGACATGTTCAGGGTGGTGCTGCAGAAATGCCTGGATGACGGTCTCTTCCCTGCGGAATGGAAGATACAAAAGTTGGTGCTGCTCCCGAAACCAGGAAAGCCACCTGGAGATCCAGCGTCGTATAGGCCTATTTGTTTGTTGGATACTTTGGGAAAGCTCTTGGAGAGGGTTATTCTCAACAGACTGGTGAAATGCACGGAGGATGACCACGGATTGTCGAAAATGCAGTTCGGGTTCCGGAAAGGAAAGTCGACAGTGGACGCTATTCGGACAGTTATCGAGAAAGCTCAGGTCTCGCTTAAACAAAAACGAAGAGGCGACCGTTACTGCGCGGTGATTTTGATTGACGTGAAGAACGCCTTCAATAGTGCCAGCTGGGAGGCCATCGCCGAGGCGCTACACAGATTGAAGGTCCCTGGCTACCTGTACAGGATACTGAGGAGTTATTTCCAGAATCGGATCCTGGTATACAACACAGACAGGGGACAGATACTGAAGAATATCTCGGCGGGAGTTCCACAAGGTTCCATCCTAGGTCCCACGCTTTGGAACACGATGTACGACGGTGTTCTAAGGCTGAAGCTACCCAGAGGTGTGGAGATCGTGGGCTTCGCGGACGACATCGTAATCGGCGAGACGCTTCAGGAGGTGGAAATGTTGGCGACTGAGGCTGTAGACATGATCGGTAGTTGGATGGACAGCGTAAAGCTCCAGATGGCACATCACAAAACCGAGGTGCTGTTAGTGAGCAATCGTAAGGCAGTGTTGCGGGCAGAGGTATCGGTCGGAGGACATACCATCGTTTCGAAGCGGGCGGTGAAGTACCTCGGAGTCATGATCGACGACCGGCTGAACTTCAACCAGCACGTCGACTATGCATGTGGGAAGGCGTCAAAGGCCATCAACGTGGTGGCGAGGATCATGCCAAATAGCTTTGGCGGAAGATAGCGAGTGCTACAAGCGACGGGAAAGCAGAGGTATGCGGAAATTGATGAGAGCGGAGTCGTTGGACAAATGGCAGTATGAATGGGATACGGCAGAAAATGGTAGATGGACCTACAGACTGATACCGGTACTTTCGACCTGGTTGAACAGGAAACACGGTGAAGTTAACTTTTACTTGACGCAGTTTCTGTCTGGACATGGCTGTTTCAGGCAATATCTACACCGGTTCGGGCACGCAGTTTCACCCCTCTGTCCGGAGTGTGGAGATATGGAGGAAACACCGGAGCACGTCGTTTTTGTCTGTCCCAGGTTCACCGAAAGGCGCGAGGGGCTGCCTGCACTTCATGTCGGGAATATTGTGGAGGAGATGTGTCGCGACGAGATGATCTGGAATGCCGTGAACAGTGCAATCACACAAATCATGTCGGAGCTGCAGCGAAGGTGGAGGGCTGACCAAAGTGCTGACTATGCCGACGGTGAAAGGTGAACAACGGCGACGGCTGTTGCAAGAGATGGTACCTCACGCTGCAAAAATGCCTGAATGAAGGAAACTTTCCAGATATCTGGAAGAGGCAGAAATTGGTTCTACTGCCAAAACCAGGAAAGCCACCTGGTGAGCCATCCTCTTATAGGCCCATTTGCCTTCTGGACACTCTAGGGAAACTGTTGGAGAGGATCATTCTCAATAGAATAACAAGGTGCACAGAAAGTGAGCACGGTCTCTCGAAGATGCAGTTCGGGTTTCGGAAAGATAGATCCACAGTGGATGCTATCCTGTCAGTCACTGAGACAGCAAGAAAAGCACTGATGAAGAAAAGGTGTGGAGATCGCTACTGTGCAGTGATAACGATCGATGTAAAGAATGCATTCAACAGTGCCAGCAGGGAAGCCATCGCCGAGGCGTTGCATAGATTGTTAGTTCCCGACTATGTGTGCAAGATCATGAAAAGTTATTTCCAAAACCGGGTTCTTATCTACGACACAGAGACAGGACGAAAAACGTACAATATCACAGCGGGTGTCCCACAAGGATCCATCCTAGGTCCAACGCTGTGGAACGGGATGTACGACGAAGTGTTAACGCTGAAGCTTCCGCAGGGCGTGAAGATAACTGGCTTCGCAGATGATATTTCGCTGACAGTGATTGGCGAGACAAGAGAGGAAGTTGAAATGTTGGCTACAGAGTAATTCAAATTGTTGAAGAATGGATGAAGAATGCAAAATTACACATAGCACACAAGAAAACAGAAATGGTGCTGATCAGCAATTGCAGAGTGGTGGATCAAGCAGAAATTATTGTTGGGGATCACAAAATTACGTCCAAACGAGAGCTGAAATATTTGGGTGTTATCATCGATGACCGACTTAAATTCAAGAGTCATGTAAAATACGCATGTGAGAAAGCAGCAAGGGTCGTGGCAGGGATGGCAAGAATTATGCCGAATAATGCAGGACCATGTAGCAGTAAGAGGATCCTTCTTGCCAGTGTATCCACGTCGATACTCCGTTACGGCGGCCCGGTCTGGGTGGCAACACTCGGAGTGAAACAAAATCGTACTCTGCTAAACAGAACACTTAGGCGGCTCGCACACCGGAGCAATGAGCAACTAGCAACTGTCAACATGCAATAAGCAATATTATCACCAATGGATTTTTCCATTTAATCTTTGTTGATCTCGCACACCGACGCAATACGATATCGCTGTCGCCTTTACAGAGCAACACATGTCGCTAGCAACACGGCGTGTCGGTTGAATAGCAACTTATCGCTCATATTTTGACAAGTTTCGTACATTAAGGCGATTGTTTGCATAATGTCAGGGGTTTTTATTGCTCTGGTATGCGAAGAACAACAAAATATGTTTCCTGTTGCATATTGTGTACTGCAGTTTGCTAGTTGCTTATTGCTGCGGTGTGCGAGCCGCCTTAGGCGGCTCGCACACCGCAGCAATAAGCAACTAGCAAACTGCAGTACACAATATGCAACAGGAAACATATTTTGTTGTTCTTCGCATACCAGAGCAATAAAAACCCCTGACATTATGCAAACAATCGCCTTAATGTACGAAACTTGTCAAAATATGAGCGATAAGTTGCTATTCAACCGACACGCCGTGTTGCTAGCGACATGTGTTGCTCTGTAAAGGCGACAGCGATATCGTATTGCGTCGGTGTGCGAGATCAACAAAGATTAAATGGAAAAATCCATTGGTGATAATATTGCTTATTGCATGTTGACAGTTGCTAGTTGCTCATTGCTCCGGTGTGCGAGCCGCCTTAGAGTAATGGCGATGAGAGTAGCGAGCGCATATCGGACGATATCTGCGGAAGCAGTATACGTCATAGCGGGAATGATTCCCATCGACATCATTCTAGTCGAAGACAGCGTATGCTACAAACAAAAAACGACGAATGTGCAAAGAAACAGAGAAGTGCGGAAAAGAGCAAAATTAGACTCGATTCAGAAGTGGCAGCAGGAATGGAACAACACATCCAACGGTCGATGGACCCATCGATTGATACCGAACATCGCAAATTGGATTGATCGCAAACATGGTGAAGTGAATTTCCACCTGACGCAATTTCTGTTAGGCCACGGATGTTTCCGACGGTACTTGCACAGATTCGGACACGCAAGTTCACCGTTCTGTCCTTTGTGCGATCAAATAGAAGAAACACCGGGGCATGTGGTTTTTGACTGTCCTCGATTCTTCACAGAGAGACAAGAAATGATCTTAGCGAGCGGTCCCGATGTGAATGCTGAAAATATAATACAGGCAATGTGTAAAGAAGAGAACACGTGGAATGCAGTGAACCGCGCAATATGTAAAATGATGGTAGAACTTCAACGAAGATGGAGAGAAGATCAAAGAGTAACCAGAACAAACATTGAGCAATGAGTGCATAAGCACAGCCTCCTCCCTGAAGTAATACCAATTGGTGGTTCCGGGGAAGGTCTGGTATGAAGTACAAGGAGGTGGTTTTAGTGAGTAGAAATCTCACACTACCCAGTCAACATGGCGATTGGGTGTCTATTGAAGATCTCCACCTCCTTGCCAAAAAAAAAACACACACACACACACATCAAATTCTAGGGCTCAAATCTGAAAATTCGGTAGTACAATTTAAGCTTTTATTCTTGAACGAGGTCTCAAATCCTTTTTCGTTGTTCTACAGTTTGTCCTCTGGATTGTTATCTATCTCTGAGATTCGAGTTGAGTTAAGTTAAAGCAATCAATTAATAGAAATAGTCTACTTAAAAAATGTATGCTGTTGGGGTAAGACCGTCACCCTCTGACAGGAGTAAGCCCGGCATGATTTCCAGTTAGTTGAAGGTTAATGGGACATATTTTCCATCTATTTCAGATGCCTCGCAGCTCCCAAGGTAATAGAATTGTGAGAGTGGATCCCAGAAGAAACTCACCCCTGCAAAACAGGCTATCGTTGGTGGAATTTCTGTCAAACGTGCTTCCAAGACTTTGGAATCTCCAGGTCTACATTACAGGATCACGGTTTGTAAAAGGTGGTAAGCTCTAAACTAGGACCTAGATTCCATCGAATTAGTAATTAAATGGTGGTGTGGTTTGAGGTGCCGCATGATAGATTTGCCCAATCTCAAGTTCCTTTCTTTTCAATATTCCATGTTCACCGGAGTTTGTTCCGATCATATTTACGATAATGACATCTAGAATAAGAATACCTCCCATTTGGCGGTTGCCACACTCAAACTGGTTCAGCTGGTGTCAAGTATATTTATTGAAAAATTTAGGGGGCCGATGCTAGCCCCATTGGGTGCCGGTTTCATCCGCACTGGTTGGTGAATTCGGTTTCTATGTCAACTTTGAAAGTTGACTATTACTTCAAAAATTGCCGTTTAAAAGCACTGATATAAAATCTCATGGAAAATAATCTAGACAATGATCCTGTGAGGGAAACATAACAATATGTGCCCTCAGATCTCACAAAACAATACTTTCCCTTATGGGGCCGGGCTTACCCCCAGTTCCCCTACATGGGGTGACGAAATGTTATTCCCCTTCTGCTCCTTCGAGAACAACAGTTCATCTGTGGTTTAGTGAATTTAAAATGGACCGTTCAAGCACGGCAGATGCACCTCTGGAAGCACGCTCTGGAAGGTCAAAAGAGGCTACGAGTCCAGAAATCATAAAACAAGTGCATCGACTCGTTTTGAACGATCGTAAAGTGAAGTAACGCGAGCTAGCTAAGGCCGTAGATATTTCAAAAGAACCAGTGGGATACATTTTGCACGACATTTTGAACATGAAAAGCTAGCCGCGTGATGGGTGCCGCGTTTGCTGACCGTCGACCAAAAACAGCGGCGCACATTTTAAGGAAGAAAATGTACCTGTCAGAGCGGTATATCGTATCCTGGGTTTCCTGAACTTAGAGCGGAAGGTCGGAAGTGGTCGTCCGGTGACGATAATGACGAAGCAGAAGAAGACATCGTTAAAGAAGCTGTTGACAACAAGGACACAACCAGCCTGCGTGACGCCGGTCGGAAATATGGCTGCTCCCACGTATTGATCCATCGGACCCTCAAGATGGAAGGAATCGTCTGCAGGAAGAAGACGAGGTGGCCGGAGTACACGGAGGAGCAGATTGAGACGGTTAAATCACAGTGTCGGTGGATGACCAAAAATACCGCGCGACGTCTTTCGTTCTGGACAACGAAAGCTATTTTCCGCTGTCCAAAACGCAAATTTAGAGGCAAAGACCTCTGTATAGTCAGCTTGTATTGGCCTCCGAGAGCTGCGGTTAGCCGCAAGCAGCATGTGCTCACTCCTTCCTGATCCACGATTAATCTTGGGAGACTTCAACTCTCACGGAACTGCCTGGGGGGAACAGTACGACGACAATCGTTCATCGTTGATATATGACCTTTGTAACAGCTTCAATATGACCGTTTTGAACACTGGGGAAACAACACGTGTACCTAAACCTCCTGCTAACCCAAGTGCTCTTGACCTCTCGCTTTGCTCGAATTCACTATCGTTAGATTGCAAGTGGAATGTAATCCAGGACCCCAATGGTAGTGATCACTTGCCAATCAAAATTTCCATCACCATTGGGTCGAATTCTTCTGAATCTATAAACATGGCATATGACCTCACAAGACACATTGACTGGAAAAAATATGCGGACGCGATTGCTCTAGCCATCAATTCCAGAGATGGTTTACCTCCATTGGAGGAGTATACCTTCCTTTCTCGTTTGATCTATGACAGCGCGGTTCGCGCTCAAACGAAACCCATCCCAGGTTCCACTCTTCGCCGAAGGCCTCCCAATCCATGGTGGGATAGCCAATGTTCCAAGCTTTATCAGGATAAATCGAACGCATTCAAAGCTTTTCGGAAACGTGGAACCATTGAAAATTTTCAGGCATATTTGGACCTTGAAAATCAATTTAAAAACTTGATCAAAGGAAAAAAACGTGCTTATTGGCGAAATTTCGTGGAAGGTTTGTCACGAGAAACGTCAATGAAAAAATTATGGAAAGTGGCTCGAAACATGAGAAATCGCTCTTCAACGAATGAAAGCGAAGAATATTCACATCGATGGATTTTTAATTTTGCACGGAAGGTTTGTCCCGATTCCGCTCCCGTGCAAAAAATTGTTCGAGTTATACCACAAGATAGGTGCGATCTTGATTCCGGGTTTTCGATGGTAGAATTCTCTCTTGCTCTCCTTTCTTGTAACAATTCTGCTCCGGGAACGGATAGAATTAAGTTCAACTTGTTGAAAAACTTCCCTGATGTGGCGAAACATCGCTTGTTGAATTTATTCAATCGATTTCTGGAGCATAATGTAGTTCCAGATGATTGGAGACAAGTACGAGTTATAGCTATTCAAAAACCCGGAAAACCCGCGTCCGACTTCAATTCGTACCGCCCAATAGCAATGCTGTCTTGTATACGGAAATTGTTGGAGAAAATGATCTTGTTTCGCCTTGATCGATGGGCTGAAACGAATGGCCTACTCTCAGATACACAATATGGGTTCCGCAGGGGCAAGGGGACGAATGATTGTCTTGCGTTGCTTTCTTCAGAAATTCAAATGGCTTACGCCGAAAAAAAACAAATGGCTTCAGGATCGTTCCAACGATCTTCGATGCAAAGTATGGGGATATCAATTGTGATAATATGTACTCTATTGATGGGTCCTCTATGAATGAGTCCACAGGATTTGGAGTGTTCAACGAAATTTTTAGCACCTCCCACAGTCTTCAGAATCCTTGCTCTGTGTATATTGCTGAATTGGCAGCAATACATTGGGCGCTGGACAGCGTCGCCTCACGACCTGTTGAACACTATTACATTGTAACGGATAGTCTTAGCTCTGTCGAAGCTATCCATTCAGTGAGGCCGGAAAAGCACTCGCCGTACTTCCTTGAGAGAATACGAGAAATTTTGAGTGCTTTATCCAGACGCTGTTATGTCATTACCTTTGTCTGGGTCCCTTCACATTGCTCAATTCCGGGTAATGAGAGGGCTGACTCATTAGCAAAGGTAGGTGCAATTGAAGGCGATATTTATCAGCGTCAAATCGCCTTCAATGAATTTTATTCTTTAGTCCGCAAAAATACCATCGCTAACTGGCAACGCAATCCGATCGGCCTGGGTTCTATCCCAGCTGGCGTCGTTGGGATTTTCTGAGGCGAAAAATCTCTGGTTACGTCTTCCTTCGGAGCGGAAGTAAAAGAAGTTGGCCCGGCTCATGAGTTGTTGAGTCTGATAGGTAGGAACAGGTGGAGTCGCCTCCCTGATGTCGGTGATTGGCACTAAAGTGGCGGAAATAGGCCGACGAAAAATAAGCGAAGATAAAAAAAAAAAAAAAAACTGGCAACGCAAGTGGAATGAAGATGAATTGGGCCGGTGGTTTCACTCGATTATCCCTAAGGTTAGCCTCAATCCGTGGTTCAAAAGTCTGGAATTGAGTCGGGACTTTATTCGCACCTTCTCCCGACTCATGTCCAATCACTGTTCTTTAGATGCACTACTCTTTCGTTTCAATCTTGCCAGCAGCAATCTCTGTGTTTGTGGCCAAGGTTATCGCGACATCGAGCACGTTGTTTGGTCGTGCGAGGTGTATCTGGTCGCCAGATCGAATTTAGAAAACTCCCTTCGGGCCCGAGGAAGACAGCCCAATGTGCCGGTGAGAGATGTGTTGGCTCGGTTAGACCTTGATTACATGTCCCATATATATGTTTTCCTTAAAGCTATCGATCTTCGTGTGTGATTGTCCCTATGTCCTTATACCCTCCTTTCCTTCCTTTGCGGGTAATTCGTCCCCTTGCTATAAATAGTATAATAAGTTGAAATGTAAAAACACTATAGATATACAAACAGATTTAAGAATTGAGTGTTCATCAACATTGTTACAGTTTTCTTATACCCCATCCTTCTCCTAAAAATATGTCACCCTCCTAAACTCGAGTACACCGCGAGTAATCGGTTTTCCACCTCACTAACCATAGATGTAAGAAAATTTTTTATATATATAGTTTTAAAATTATATTTAAGAATTCGGCTCCTTTAAACTTAAGTTACTGAGCCTGCAAAAATAAACGAATTAATAAAAAAAAAATCGCCTTCAATGAATTTTATTCTTTAGTCCGCAAAAATACCATAGTTAACTGGCAACGCAAATGGAACGAAGATGAATTGGGCCGGTGGCTCCACTCGATTATCCCTAAGGTTAGCCTCAAACCATGGTTCAAAAGTCTGGACTTGAGTCGGGACTTTATTCGCACCTTCTCCCGACTCATGTCCAATCACTGTTCGTTAGATGCGCTACTCTTTCGTATTAATCTTGCCGACAACAATCTTTGTGTTTGTGGCCAAGGTTACCACGACATCGAGCACGTTGTTTGGTCATGCGAGCTGTATCTTGTCGCCAGATCGAATTTAGAAGACACCCTTCGGGCCCGAGGAAGGCAGCCCATGGTGCCGGTGAGAGACGTGTTGGCTCGGTTAGACCTTGATTACATGTCCTGAATATATGTATTCCTTAAAGCTATCGATCTTCGTGTGTGATTGTCCTTATACCCTTAGTTTTTCCTTTTCCTTTTCCTTTGTGAGAGATCGGATCCCTTCTTAAGAATAAGATGAAATGTAAATACATATTAGATATAAGATAGGTTTAAGAATTGAGTGTGATGAGTGTGATTGAGAGTGTGAGTGTGATCATTGTCAACATATCCTCATATCCCCTCCTTTTCCTCAAGAAAATATGTCACCCTTCTAAACTCGAGTCGACCGCGAGTAATCGGTTTCCTATATTATTAACATTAGAATTAAGGAAAAATGTATATATACAAGTAACAATACAGTAAGGAGTTCGGCTCCTTTAAACCTATGTAACTGAGCCTGTAAAAATAAACAATTTAAATCAAAAAATAAAAAAAACGCAAATTCCAGGAAATGATAATTACTACTCCACCGACAAGTCATCCACACCGCCTGAAGTGAAATACAAGTTCAAGCACAAGTTTGAAAAAAAGGTTATGTTGTACATCGCCATTTCCGACCGGGGCGTTTCAAAGCCTTGGTTTAAGCCGAGCGGTCTGGCAATCAACCAACAAATCTATCGAGAAGAGTGCCTCGATAAAATCCTGCTGTCGTTCCTGAACGAGCATCACGCGGATGGGAAGTACGTCTTCTGGCCGGACAAGGCGTCTTCCCATTACGCCAAGAAGACGCTGGCGTATCTTGAGGAGAAAAAGATACCGTTCGTGCCGAAATATCGTAACCCAACAAACTTGCCCCAGTGCCGCCCAATAGAGGATTTCTTTGGTTCACTCAGTGCCCTAGTGTATAAAAACAATTGAAGGGCCAAGAACACGAAGCAACTGACTACAAGAATCCGGAATTGTATCCGGAAAATGGACGTAAGTGCCGTACAACGTTCTTGTGAGAGCATGGCGACAAAGTTGCGTCGAACAGCAGACCACGGCCCTTATTCAAATATTCACTGACATTTTTTTGAAGAAAACTCATTATGTTATTTATAAAAAATACAGAAATCGATGAAAAAATTTTTTTTTTTTATTTGTGATTGAAAAAATTCTCATTTTTTATTTAACACCCGTTATACAGAAATATCAGGTGAATTGGAAGATTTTTTTTTGAGTGGCGCGATAACAATAACTGGAAACAGAAACTTCATAGTGCTATGGTTTCAAGTAAAAATTAAATAGCAGCTCAATGGTATTCTACCAAACCGGTCATTTTGACCGGTGTGATGTTTAGCTGTCAAAATATAAAAAAATCGAAAAAAAAATTACAGAGAATAAAATATATTTCATGCTAATATTGCAAGTACATGATAAATACATCTATTTGCATAAAATATAGTATTTTAATTTGTATTGTTATTTAGACACTAGCTGACCCGGCAAACTTCGTCCCACCCAAAATTTGTTTTTTGTTATCAATACCTTCAAACATTCACGTTTTCTTACTATGAGCAAGTTCATGAGTCCAATCGCAGAACTGTTCATTGATTGATCTTCTAATCGACCCCGTTGAATTTACCTTTTACTATAAAATGCCTAGTATTTCTAGCAAAACTCATCATTATAATATCAGATAAAATACAATTGAATCACAAATTTCTGCATTACACGAGAATTAATCAAGCAAATGAAACCAAATTTAGCACACTGAGGTTTAAGGGTGCAATAAATGTTTCTATGATGGTAAGACAATCCATCCCCCTCTCTAAGGGGGGGCTGCCATACAAATGAAACACAAATTACAGGGGGCACACAAACACAAACTTCTGCACAACTCGAGAACTAATCAAGCACAATTTGGGATGTGAAGGTTTTTTTGGTATGAGAAATGTTTCTATTACGGTATGACACCCCTCCCTCCTCTGGAATGGAGAGGGGGTCCCAAAAAATATTACACATATTTAAACCAAAAATATTCCAACCAAACATGACAATTAAAAATTTTCGGAAAACTCTGAAGGAAAAAGGGAAATTTTGGAAAATGAAATTCCCATATGTTCTATAATTACATAGTGACAAGTGCTGTTAGTCCATTTGATGTTTGAGCTAGCGAAATTAATCTTTGTTCGTAACTGGAAATCGATTTTAATGTGATGAAACGCACTCCGATATCTTCTTCTATCTATACCAATGAAAAGTATGGCCGAATGTGTTGGTAAGAACAGAACTCGAGGAAGTTATCGTCCGATTTAGGGCTGTCTTTATTCTATCATATTTTCTGTATTAAACATTCATTCCATGTAACGAACAAACATGTTATTTGCAAGTGGTTGAAAAATCTTGAACGAGAATTGTGTCTGAAAATAATCTGATACTATAATGATGAGTTTTGTTAGAAATACTACGAATTTTATAGTAAATGTAAATTCAACGGGGTCGATTAGAAGATCAATCAATGAACAATTCTGCGATTGAACCCATGAACTTGCTCATAGTGAGAAAACGTGAATGTTTGAATGTATTGATAAAAAAAAACAAATTTTGGGCGGGACGAAGTTTGCCGGGTGAGCTAGTAATTTATAATATTGATCAATACATGAATTTAGAAAAAATCATAACATCATTAAAAAATATAAAAATAAATTTCAATACAAAATCTTGCGAACAAATCATATAACCGGTCATTTTGACCGGTTGGAAGTTTTTAAAAGCTTTTTCCATAATATGTATTTAAAAAAATCAGACAAAAATTAGCTACGCCATCTATTGCAATATGAACAATAATAACAATAAGAACAATAAGAACAGAAACCGTACCGTTCATTGTACGGTTGGAATTGGATAGTCACATAGTAAGTGGTCAAAGGCCCAATCAGAGGTATTGATGTTGACGTTGAAGTTGCATTTGAAATTGAATTTGAATTTAGATTTATTCTAGAAATGACTGTTCTAAACAAACTGGACTTCAGATTTATTGTAATAAGTCTGGAAATTGGATCTGTTTCAATAAGTAATGTTAAGTAAGTCCTTCATTGTAATTGTGTGAGAAAAAAATCAGTTTTTCAAATGATTACTCCAATATATTTATTTCAAAATTCACTAGAGAGCGAACTTAGCTTGCATTTTATCTTTATCATTTTATCAACGCATTGTTGATAGGAACAAAGTATCTATCGTCTTGGGGACCACATCGAGAAAAGAGTATTTAGCAGAACCTGGTTCATGGATTGTAATTTGGTGTTTCTAGTTAAAATTAATAAT
Source organism: Toxorhynchites rutilus septentrionalis (assembly GCF_029784135.1). Classification (NCBI taxonomy): domain Eukaryota; kingdom Metazoa; phylum Arthropoda; class Insecta; order Diptera; family Culicidae; genus Toxorhynchites; species Toxorhynchites rutilus. Next base: position 227,733,976 of record NC_073745.1, on the reverse strand, counting down.
AAGATAACTTATATAACCACTAACCACAGAATAAATAATAAGATCAATAATTAGAGCGACTTTCCCATTTTCTGCATTTGCTAGTGGCAGTTACATGTTGTCATAAGCCGATTTTCAATCTTCGATCATCATAATTATTTCTGTTGTAATTCACAAAGGAAATGACTTCAATATCCTTATCGAGCCTTCCCGAACAGACAGAGACGTCATTCCGATGCATTCTACCTTTAGCTTCCTGACCGCAACCCAAGTCGGGCATCCCCCATTTCATTGAGCGGCAGAGTAGAAATCTTTTGTTCTCCACTAGTCCTGCCTGCCGCAATGATTCGAAACCAAACCGCTTCATTTCCTCTGCAGAACTAATTGTAATAAAACATTTTCAATCCAATAGGCGCAGAAAGGAAACTATAAATATTGCTCTGCTTTCAACGAGCCTCGCCTTCTTGCCGAAGTTGAACCATTTCATGCATGATTGCCCCCAGCTCAGCTACCCTGCTCACTGCTGCTTCATAAGAATGTTTCCTCCTGTTTTCGCATTGAGTTCTCACATTAGTAAATGGAGCGGTATACACAACTATATGCATTAATTCATTGCACGGATAGCTGAATTGTATCACTATACCATCCAGGACAAGGTGTCGAATGACAGCGTTAAAGGGTCAACCCAAGCAGCAACAAGGCGCGCTCCAACTTCCCATGAAATAAACATAAATTAGAAATTAGCTCGTGAGAGGAAAATATGGTTTTCTACATCCTTTCTTTCATCCGACAAGCCGTTCAACTGATTTGCTCACAATAGATGCCGTGGGGTTGAACTTCCTTTGCGGTAAACATCTTTTCATTATCACATCTTTAGTCATGCACTGATACGGAATTAATTTTAATAACATAAACCCACAACTGTTCACATCGGATCAACACACACACACACACACACACACACACATACATATTGTATTTAATGCTCACTGACTGTACGATAATACGTGCCGTATACAGGATGCGTGTAGACATGGAATGCGTGTGAGCCGACCCAGTTGGGACATACCCCAAACAACTGTGAAGGCTCACACGTATCTCGCACAAGTCATCTAGCACACCACACGGGACGAGATATACTAGTCAGAACCAGAATCAATCGGCAGCACGGTTCGGCTCGGCCGAGGATGTGATGCAGATATGCAGGCTATCAACATAACCATGCCGGCCAGAGTGGGCCAGACTAAGAGGTTACGGCATCCGCATCCAGGCCGGTTAAGCACAATAATCAATTCATGAAAGTCTGAATCTGTTTCTCTTCTACCCCTATATTTTGTGAGAAATCATACACTTGTCTCGGTGCGGTTCACTAGATTTATGCAAATGTTCAATCTACTCGGGGTACCGAATGCGCCCACTGATTCGGTGAAATTATAACTACATTGTTATTACTATTACGTAAGTGGTTGCACCTTCAAAAATGGCCTCAAACACTCATTTGGATAGCAATTGATGCGTATATATCGACCGAAGCCCATCACTCAATGCAAAATGAGAGCATAATGCATATTTAAGTCTTCAGTGTGGACTGAATTAAACAGAGCGAGATTATAATCTGTCCTCATTACTTCTTGCTAATGTTGTGGTCCCTCAAATCGTCACTCGATGAGAATCCTCGAAACCAATCCCCAAAACCAAGGACCGGCCGATGACACCCTGCAAGTATCAACTCGATTTTCATACAGCGTGATCCATCACTGGTCTGACAACGAGACATCGCAAGTGCATCCGCCCAACCAATTGCACTGCGCTGCGCTACGCTGCCTTTCGCCATACAAATTCGCTAATGACTCTCGAAATTACAATGCAACCAAACTGCAGACAGGCATGCACCGATCGCAACAGTAGGGCTCGAAAGAAAGACGCCGAAGCGAGGCAGGGAGGAATGCACCCTGTCTGGGAGGCTACCCCCATTGTATCTTCATTGGACAAAATGTGTGCACTATGAGAAGCGCAGCATCAGTATTCATCAGATTAATTCAAACATTTTGTTTGGTGCTGACTACACTGTTAAAACTGGGACATTCGTACAGTTTTTCAAGGCAATGCTGAGATATGCCATTCAATCGTATAACCATGCATATTCTAAGTGGCCTATGAAGTGGGATCGAATTGCAACCTTATATAATGTAGATCAATGTATCGTATACATATAAAACCGTATAAAGGGCGAAAAAATTCGTTTTTATTTATTACGACATATTAAGGGGGACCCCGGTCTGGAAAATCGAAAAAATCTATTTTTTTGTTTTTTTGCATTTTGGGAAGCTTATCTGCCGTTCTACGCATAGTTGTCCCATGTTTCTTTTTGACAATTTTCACTTTTCTTCATAAAACGATGTTTTAATGCATAATATTCTGGAAAAACACAAAAAACCTTATTGTTTGTTCCCAGTATTTAAAAAAACAACATCAAGTTCAATTGTCCCATGTTGATATTCTAGGCATAACTGTCCCACTATGTATTTTTTGTAGATCTATAATAAATGAATCGATTCAAGTACAGGAATGTTATGTGCATTATTCATATAATAATATAAACTGCTAGGAGTGCTTTTGAAAGAAAAGGGTCATCCATATACCACGTACACTTTCAGGAAAAGAGGAGATTTGGTCAAAGTATACGATTTGTAAAAAAATCCAGAATTGTATGCATCAAGAGAGAAGAAAAGAAGGACTGAATTGACTGAAAATGAACTTACGTGGGGTATGAATAGCCCCAATTGGTATAATCTAATGGAAGTGTAATGTGTAAATTGAATGTGACGGCAGCATAATAAACATTGAAATATTTTGGTATAGTTTTTTTCAAATTTTTATTTTCAGGAGATCTATGAAATGGAGATCTCATGGAGATCTATGAAATGAAGAAGTATATAAGCATTAATTTGTTGGCATGTTCTCGAAAAAAACCTTCTTGGCTTCTGGAACAACTGGAAGTATTGCTGCCAATAACAATTTCTTCCGTTGCTTTTGAATTCCTCTCGGAGCTTTTTGCCACTTCATGCTGCCATCTATCGAAAAGTGACCAGCTGCAAGCATCCTTTGCTGTTTCTTAGATAGAAAAACACAATAATTCAGTTGCTTGCTGTCAACAACATCAGAATAGCCGATATCATACCGACCTTTAGCAATTCTGACCCATCTAATATTCTCAATATATGGCCGCGGATTTAATTTATTGAGAGTGTATTGAGTAACGGCAAATTCAGTTTAAAAAAAACGAATGCTCTGCATGTCCATCACATCGACGCGCTTCTTGGCCCCTCCAACAGCCTTTTTGAAATCTTCGAAATCCACTACTCGGTCGTGTCGCATGGCAGTTTCAAAAACAGCATGAAAACTGTCAGCCGCCATGAACGTATGACCGGATTCGAAGTATTTCAATACAATCTCCTTAACGTCAACTTTATCGTCGTTCAATAGGAGAACAAGATGTAGGAAAAAGCTCCAGTACTGATACTAGGGATACTACATTACTATATACTACACACCGATGCCACTTGCTACGGCACCAATTATGTTTACTTTTTTATGCTATGACACTGTCATTTTACGCATAGTTCTTAAATGTTACTTTTTGACAATTTTCACTTTTGCTTCATAAAAGAATATTTTTATGCATAATTTTTTGGAAAAACACAAAAAACTTATTATTTGTTCCCAGTTCAAAAAAAAACAAAATCAAGTTCAACTGTCCCATGTTGATATTCTACGCATAACTGTCCCACCATGCATTTTAAACCCCTAATCCACCTAGATTGCTTCAATTGAGGGAATCTCTTCACATTTCATTAAACAATAGCTTAGTGCTTATAAAAAACCCGGTGTATTGCTAAACTGAATTGCTTGAAGCTTCTGCTAGACAAATGTGTTAGAAAATTTTGATTGCGTTTTTCTCAGTTGCTGATTTTGGAACATGGGACAACTATGCGTAGAACGGCAATTATTCCCTCAGAAATGTTATCCTAAAAGGATTTTTCGATGATTTATTTCGTTGGAGAGTTACAGCCAAAAGAATGAACTCACCTCCAGGGACATAGTATTGCTGTTTGAATTTTTAAACGCGTTTTTCTTGAAATCATGTTTTTTCAACTGGCGGTATTGATATCTCAGGAAATACCCGACCGATTTGGCTGAATTTTTCCATCAGTATGTAGAAATGGATTATCTAACGAGTAACACAGCCGTTTTATGATATCTCATTTTTTTTATATTTTATGAATTTCTAACCAACGATTTTGTATGAAAAATAACTCATTTTTAACAAAAATGGCCGCAAATTTGACAATTTTTTGAATTTTCAAAAACCTTTATATAACGCTTCAGGTATTGCCCTAAGGTTTGAAAATATTCATTGGAATTTGTTCTACGACACCTCTTTGCTTCAGAACCGATACCACCGGCAAGGTACCTATTTTCAGACAGCATCTACGCATCCAGCTGTCAACAGTGTAATAATCATTATTCGTGCACAGAAAAAATGGAAAATACATCTTCAAATATACCTCAAACAATAACCAGAATACCCAAACACTTCACTTTATTTTTAACATCCGAAAAAAAATCCATTGCCATACAAATGAAACACGAATTTCTGCATAACTCGAGAACTAATCAAGCAAATGGAGCTAAATTTGGGATGGGAGGGTTTCTGGGTACGAAAAATGTTTCTATGATGGCATGACACCACTCTCTCCTCTGGAATGGAGAGGGGTTCCCATGAAAATATTACATATATTTGAAACATATATTACATATATTTACAAACCAAACATGACAACTGAAAAATTTCGGAAAACTCCGAAGGGAAATGGGAAAATTCGGAAATTCCATTCCCATATGTTCTATGATAATATAGTGACAAGCGTTGTTAGTCCGTTTGATGTCTGCGCCAACGAAATTGATTTTTGTTCGAAAGTGGAAATGGGTTTTTTTTGTGATGAAAGGCACTCCCATGTCTTCTTCTACCTATATAAATAAAAATAGATCGCCGAATGTGTTGATAAGAGCAAAACTCGAAGAAGGAATTATCCGATTTAGGACTGTCTTCATTCTATCATATTTTCTGTATCAAACATTTATTCGATTTAACGGAGATACATGTTATTTGCAAGTGTTTGAAAAATCTTGAACGAGAATTGTGTCTGAAAATAATCTGATTTTATAATGGCGAGTTTTGGTAGAAGTCCTAGGAAATTTATATAAAAAGTAAATTGTAAAGGGTCAGTTAGAAAATGAATCAATGAACAGTTCTGCGATTGGACCCATGATCGTAAGTAAGAAAACGTGAATGTTTGAAGGTACGAATAACAAAAAATTTTAACATAAACATAACATAAATGATATAAGATCGTAATTGAGAACGTAAAAAATAGAGGTTTCTTTTGACGTGGTACTACGTCTATCCGGAGTATATGGGGGTGAAATGAAAACCTAAACACAGAACATGCAGGAAAAAATGAAAGATTTCGAATGCTTATAACTCGAACATTTATTAATAGATCGGAAAAATGTTTGCATCAATTGGTAGGAAATATTTCTACGCATATATCACCATGAATAAAATGTTATTTTTCATGAGATAGACAATTAAATAACTGTGAAATGTCAAACGTTATCTCAAAACGCCAGGTTTTGATTGGCCCGATTTACGGTTTCCCCAATACAGACAATCAATGCACCTGGTCGAATCCACTTTGCAAATATCAGGGTTTTCAATAAGAGCGCTACAAAAGTTTTTTGACGTAGGATTACGTTTTTCGGGAGAATATTGGGGTACAAATTGAAAATCGAAAAGCGAGTACATCGTGAAAATTGTCCAAATTCGAACGATTATTGCTCAGTCATTTCATGATGGATTGATGAAATTTTTGCGTCAATCGATTTCGGCACTCCATAACAATTTTTTATATTGAAGAAAATAGTATATGTCATGAAACTAACTATCGAACAATTCAAAAATCTCAACCCCTATCCTAACGGAAATACCCACTTCTGATTGGTCGAAATTGACGACACATGCGGCGGGTCCCTAACAGAGACATCTAAACTAAGCTGCCTGGGGGAAATTGGCATTGCAAATATATGCAAGTCGGTGGCATTTTTATATTGCAAGTAGGGTGAGTGATACGATTAATTCTAGCAAATAAAATTCAAATTTGGAACTTTAATGTTGGTTGATTCGTGAAAATTCATATCAATGACCGATCGTGTATTGTGAAAAATCCAGCACAAGTGTAAGTGTAAAATTGTATATGGTAGCAGTTGTAACGGGTGTTAAATAAAAAATGAGAATTTTTTCAATACCTTTCAGTAACTCAAATAAAGAGCGTAAAATTTTCTTTCTCCAAGAAAATTGCTCTTTGGGCTCCCTAGAAACAGTAGGCGTGTTTGGTTTTGCTAGTTTGAATTTAGTCAAAGCAAAGATGGCGTCGAAACAGCACGTGCTCCGCGAACGCATTGTACGGTTCTACGAAACGCATTTCCAGGAAAAAAGTTCACGGTGGCACATTTTAAGGAAGAAAATGTACCTGTCAGTACGGTATATCGTATCCTGTGTTCCCTGAACGTAGAGCGGAAGGTCGGAAGTGGTCGTCCGGTGACGATAATGACGAAGCAGAGGAAGACATCGTTAAGGAAGTTGTTTGACAACAAGGACGCAACCAGCCTGCGTGACGCCGGTGGGAAATATGGCTGCTCCCACGTATTGATCCATCGGACCCTCAAGATGGAAGGAATCGTCTGCAGGAAGAAGACGAGGTCGCCGGAGTACACGGAGGAGCAGATTGAGACGGTTAAATCACAGTGTCGGTGGATGATCGAAAAATACCGCGGGACGTCTTTCGTTCTGGACGACGAAAACTATTTTCCGCTGTCCAAAACGCATATTCCAGGAAATGATAATTACTACTCCAGCGACAAGTCATCCACACCGCCTGAAGTGAAATACAAGTTCAAGCACAAGTTTGAAAAAAAGGTTATGTTTTACTTCGCCATTTCTGACCGGGGCGTTTCAAAGCCTTGGTTTAAGCCGAGCGGTCTGGCAATCAACCAACAAATCTATCGAGAAGAGTGCCTCGATAAAATCCTGCTGTCGTTCCTGAACGAGCATCACGCGGATGGGAAGTACGTCTTCTGGCCGGACAAGGCATCTTCCCATTACGCCAAGAAGACGCTGGCGTATCTTGAGGAGAAAAAGATACCGATCGTAACCCAACAAACTTACCCCAGTGCCGCCCAATAGAGGATTTCTTTGGCTCTCAGTGCCATAGTGAATAAAAACAATCGGTCCTTTTCAGGGCCACCAAATCATTATCAAAGAGTTTGACGATGTAATTCTTCAAACATCGTTCGAATTGTTCAATTCGCTGTGTGGCTTGTGGCGGCGACCTGTTGAAACCACATATTCTCCAAGTCCATATCATCCAATCCAGGCCAAATTCGGTTATCATTGAGCGGTAGCGACTCCCATTCACAGTAACGTGCCGGTCTTGATCATCACGGAAGAAGTACGGTAAACCGCACCAAATTCGGGATGCAATGGTAACTCATGGAGTTCGTGTGGATTGCTGCCTGACCAATAACATATATTTTGCTTATTGACGAAGCCATTTAGCCTGAAATGAGCCTCATCGCTGAAGATAATTTTTCGATGAAAATCCGGATAATTTTTAAGTTGTTGCTCAGCCCAATTCACGAACATACGACGCTTCTGGTGGTCAGGCGGCTTGCGGAAAGTTTTTGCGTCAATTTGATCTTGTAAGGATGTAGATTTCGCAAAGTCGCCATAACGACATCACACAGATGCCCAAATCTTGAGAACGACGTGTGAGAGACTGATTTGGGTCTTCCTCAATTGATGCGCTAGCGGCAGCAATATTCTCGACACTACGGGCACTTCTTTGTCTCACTGGCATGGAAACATTTTATACTGTGCCTAAGGATTCATTTTTTTCCACTAGACACTCAATTGTTGATCTGGCAGGACGATTAGGACGACCATAAATTGGACGTAGCGCTCTTAAAGTTGAGGTTATTGACTCCGAAATGTCAAGAGAGTTGGAAAAATATGGCGTCGTTTGCTGTCTCCATCGGTCTACTTTTGTAGCGTCCCTATTGAAATACCCGTTACATGCAAGTAGGGGAGGGGAATTTTTGTTCCCATCGAAGTATGTTCCCTAACACAGCCATCAAAACCAAGGTGCCTTACATTACATGACGTTTGTTCAAATTCTTTACTTACACAGCAAATATGTTGAATTCTATTGAATTGTTTCATTCAATCAATAATTTAATCAAAACAAACAAATGATTACTAAGCCAACGGTAGTCCCACGTTAACTTTGCGGTTATATCATAGATATAACCCACCTATTTTTTCATTAAAGCACCAATCTGTGTTAATAGGTTAGAGAAGGAAAGAAAAAAAAATTATGCTTACTGTTTCAAAGCTGGAGCTAGGACTGCGTCGGGTTCGTTTGATTAATCACCACTATACGATGTTCACTCGCGCAGGCGCCAGATACGAAGGTCGTTCAAAAAATAAGTTTCGGTGCCTCAGAAATCGCGGAAAAATAAAGTTAGGACGAAAATCAAGGTGATTTTAGTAATCTACGTTTTATTTTCTATTTTTCTACATAATCGCCGTAACGTTCGAGGCATTTTTCATAGCGTGGCACGAGTTTTTCTATTCCGAGCGCGAAGTGCGTAGCGTCCAACTTTTTGAAGTACGATGTAACTGCGTCACGAATTTCTTCAGTGTTATTGAATCGTTGACCGCCGAACGCCTGTTTCATCACCGGGTGATAGTCGCTAGGGGCGAGGTCTGGGGAGTAAGGAGGATGCTCGAACACAGTCCATTTGAATGTTTTCAATTGCTCTTGAATTACGCGAGCAGAATGGGGTCTCGCATTATCGTCGATGAGGAACACTTCTTTCGTCAATAAACCTGGTCTTTTTTGTTTGTTTATCTTCGACATAAAAAAAATCGTACAAATATAATGAATTATTTAGTTTAAGCCTAAACACATTCTTTGATATACCAAAGTCAAACATATAAGACACTTCGTTGAACTTGCTACAACAGACGTCCAACGGATTGTTCATACCATAGGTGGTGCGGTGATTCGATCTGCGAAATTGTGATCGCCGCGTCACTCGAAGAGGTGCGTTGAAACGTAGTTTCGCTAATATGTCTGAACAATCGATGCGATCTGTCAAGACGTCAAAGACGAGTAATCGCTGAAGAAGCACTCGTCTACTTGCTAATGTCAATCAGCAAACAACGGCTTCCATACACTGGCAGATTCGTCCTATCGCTCCAGTTGAGGTTCCGAAGAGCATACCGAATAAAATGTTTTTGGACTCGCTCTATCCGATTTATGTGGACTACATGGAACGGTGCCCAAACTTGTATTCCGTATTCCAACACACTACGCTCCAATGAACAGTAAAGCGTTTTCAAAGAATAAATATCTTCAAAGCATTTCGTGTTTCGTTTGATGAATCCTAACATGGAGTATGCCTTCGCAGTGACTGACGCAATGTGTTCCGTGAACCTTAGTTTGCTGTCTACGAGAATTCCCAGATCCTTTACGATACTCGTACGCTTCAAACCTGTTGTCGTCATTTTATAGTCGAAGACAATCGGTGTACGTGAGCGGCTGAATGAAATCACGCAACTTTCACTTTCAACTTTCACTGAGGAACAGCGTCCAGTAAGGTATGATAGAATCCATCGTGTTAGCCACTCTGGAATTCCTATCCTCTTGAACTTCTCAACATCTAGTATGTGTGGCACTTTGTCGAATGCTTTGGCGAAGACAACATACACAGCGTCGACTTGTTGCCGTTTCTCCATTTTGTCTACCAGAGTCGATACGAAACTTAGCAAGTTGGTTGTAGTCGAGCGTTTTTTCATAAAACCATGTTGGTCGTCAGAGATCATGCATTTCGTAGACTGGTAGAGCACATCATGTACCATTCCTTCGAAGACCTTCGGTAAACAGCTAAGAATGGAGATCGCACGATAGCTCTCTACATCGTTGATCGACCCCGACTTATGGATTGGTGTGATCGAGGCGGATTTCCATATAGTGGGAAAGAGCATCTCACCAAGAGAACGGTTGAACAGAATGCTTGCTGGAGAAGCAAGATAGCTTGATCTGGTCCAGGTCGCGGTTCTTAATCGGTTCAAAACTTCACAATAGTACGGTGATGAAACAGACGTTCGGCGGTCAACGATTCGATAACACTGAAGAAATTCGTGACGCAGTTACATCGTACTTCAAAAAGATGGACGCTACGCACTTCGCGCTCGGAATAGAAAAACTAGTGGCACTGAAACTTATTTTTGAACGTCCCTTGTAACTTCGCAAAGAACCTCGAAGAATTTCCACTGGGTGTTCGGATAAAGCCAAAAAAGCCAAAATTTAGAAATAAAATAAATTTGGTACATCATGAAGCCTGACTGTTTACCTAAAATCCTTACGTTACACATTGCTTAATGGTCAGGTTCAGAGTCCGAATCGTCGTATTTATGTTCACATTTTGACGTAGAACTACGTCTTTCGTTAAGGGTGCCAAATCAGAAAACAGGTCACGTTTTTATGAAATAAAGTTAACGTTAATAACTATTTTTGCCGCGAACGGATTTTGGTGATTTACATACCAAACGAATCGGAAATTCCCTAAGATTTGTTTGATATGCTACACGTTATAATCCCATAGTCTGTTTATGGTTTAAATTAATGAAAATTGGAAGTATTCCCATTTCCTCATACTTTTGTTCTGTCCATTTGTGTGCTTTCCCGAACAGAGCTGTCAATAACGAGCAATTTATCGTCGAGCAACGAAGGGGTAATCGTAAGATGTAAAGTCTCCGTGAACAAAGGAAAAGAAGAAGAACGAAGGGGAATATTTGCCTAGAGTATAAACAATGGATCTCGCTGAGGCAAACTTTCATTCTTCGTGAAGAAATCGACTTAACAACATCGTTGCTGGGCGAGCTGGGCCGTGAGGGATCGAATGCCTTTCTCAAGGCAATGGTGGTGGAGAAGTAAGAACTAAGGCAATGGTGGTGAAGGTTACAGACGAACTAACTGAAGAAGATTGAAGTATCAAGCAAGGAAGAAAGGCAATTTTCAGTATCGTTCTGTAATCAAAGCAACGAATATCACTTGTTCTTTCTTGTTTTGCGTCATCACATGTCTTCGTTTCGAATTGAGCTGTGGACGCGACCAAACTACTCACACGCTGATGTCTCTGGCATTGCAATCATTGCATCACACTGACGCCATTGCATTAAAGTTCTAAGCTACACGGTAATGCGGTAATGAATCTCTGCTATTGCATTATTCAGCCTTTTCCAAGCATTTAAATTTATTTGTTTTCTGTCATCAATGCACTGACACTATGGTGAAGCAGGTGTTAAGGTTGTGCACCAAAAAATAATTTGGGGAATACCAAGTTATTCAATAAGTTATATTAAGTTATGTATTTATTTGGGCTCGTGTGCCAGTCGCAAAACTGCTTTCAACTAGAATTGCATTTGCGCTAATCTTGATCATAATGAAGCAGTGCTACACTTTTCGTTTCGTTTCGTTGAGATTAACAGATAGAGTTCATTCCGTTTATTTAGTCTCCAAGAAATTAAATGTCGTTCTGAAATGTTGTATGTGATTTGGTTTCGTTTGTCAATAGCAAAACTTTCTCCACTTTCTCTGACAGCTGCGCTTATCTCGAGCATGTATTGTTCTGCGAGCACAAGAATGAATCATCAATTATCGTCAAATGATTCTACAATAAAAAAAACATTTCAGGGCGACCAAACTGGTAGCCTTGAAGCAGGTATTTTTGTAGCATTATAAAATAATATCCGCAGTTATGAACAAGCGACTTGAATTAAACTACAGCGTAGTTCTACGTCAACAATGCGGTCGTGTCTTGAACACCACCTCCTATATTTTTTTTTGTTTCGCTTGCGTCTGCGATTTGATGCTGTCGATGAAATGTTCCACAGTCATAGGGTCTGTTGTTGAAGAGAAAACGATGTTGCTTGCGTTAACTTATATAAAAATCATATATTCATATAATGTATTTATTTCCTTACGGTTCCTATCATACGTTTATTCCCTCACATTTATGCATTCTATGCAAGGTTTAGTACGATATATTTTTTCCTCTCACTAAGCACAGAAGGTTATTGAGACAATACACCCACATACAGCCATTTGATATACACATTTACGTTCGACTGACCCATCCAGCTTCGTAGAACTGAAGAATGCTTTACTGGTGCACTCCGAGCGGAAGAAATCAACCCACAAAAGATTGATGGTCCTAGCACAGCTACCAGATTAAACATTTAATTTTAAAGCACCGAATCCAGTTCCTTCCTCAATCCATTTGTTGCTAGGAACTGACGCAACCCTAACCGAGTTAGTTTGCACAGTTCGTAAAGCCATTGGATCCGGCTAAGATTGTGCATTTAAACTCATTAATAAAAGACGAAGCATTTCAAGGTTTATTTATGCTTCTATAGGATCTACGGATCCGTTTTCCTCTGCTCATCCGGCCACAATGTGCACAGAGCCTGCACGCTATGCTTGCAAGTTTCTGTTGCTAAAGAGCTGATGGATCATTCCTCACTCTCTCTCTCTCTCTCTCTCTCTCTCTCTCTCTCTCTCTTTCTCTCTTCAGCCTTCTGCTTCTTATTTTTGCATCTTAACTCGTTCTCTCGTTGCCATCCCACAGTTGGTTATACACAAAAAGCTTTTGGTCGGCTATTGCTCGATACTGCCGCACTGCTGGGTTCGTTTCCCGGAGATTTGTATTGGGCGGCAACCACAATGTCACCCAACAGGGCTGAGAGGGTGGTGGGAGCAGCAAAGACGTCGTCAATGTGGCACAGACGGAAGATTGATTGAGTAGTAAACCCACAGATGCAGTTCGTGAGCGTAAGCTTCTTCTTCTGTTCCCCCAGAATGGGGAGAAGCGATTGGATCCGTTCCAGTGTGAAGCTGTATCTCCGATGGACTGTTCTGGCTTGAATGGGGGAATATTCAGAATATTGGAGGATTTAAAATAAATTCATTTGGAAATTATGTATTAACGAAGCGTTTATTATAATTTTTTCACTGTAGGCTTCATGATCTTGGTTCGGTGAAAGCTTTTACCGAATTTTTCGAGTTAAACTGCAAATTCTTACTCTGAATTAAGTTCCAATATTAAGATTAGACTAATTTTGAATTTTGAATTCAAAGCCAGATACAAACTTATATTTCCTGATAAATATTTAGAATTTAGTGTTCACATTATTATTCGTCTCGCATGATGCTCTATGATAACTTTCCCATACTTGGTGATTTCCATCTGCCTAGTATAAATTGGTACAGAACATTGGGAGATAAGCGAAACGCTTATGCCAACATCCTCTCTAAAATAAGTAATAATATTTGTGCTTCTTTTCTTTATTTGCACAGCCTCTTACATAAAAGGGTTTAAGCGCTCCATATTTGAAGCATTTCAGGCAATTTTAAAAATAGCGCCGCCAGATTCTTACTAATAAGAGAATATCGATAAATCATACAACGAACATCTTTGACGTTTGGAGCACAGAGATTCGTCCTAGGTTAATACAATTTATAATAAAGGGTGTGTCACATCAAATTACATCACGGAAAAAACGCTGTAGAAATTTAATTTCTAGGAATTATATCTTCAGCTTTCGCTTATAATCAGATAAGAGTGTATAGATCACGTTGGCCATGCTTCACTGTCAATTTTTCGTAAATTTGGAAAAATGTCGTCGAACGAAAAAGAGCGTCGTGAATTAATCCTGTGCACTCATTTCGAGAATCCGGTGTTGTCACATTGGGACATCGGTAAGATGCTGGGAATCGTTCAATCCACGGTCAGCAGAGTACTAAAACGATACATCGAGAACCTAACCATCGACCGGAAGGTGAAGAACGGCAAAAATGGATGCTCCGTCAGTGAAAAAGATCACAAGCGCGTATTTAAGCAGTTTAGACGTGATCCGAGAAGTTCGGTCCGGGATGTCGCCAATAAGCTGAATTTGTCAAGTTCATTCGTCCAGCGGACCAAGCAGCGGGAGGGCCTGCGTATATACAAGGTTCAGAAGGCTCCTAACCGCGACGAAAGGCAAAACATGGTGGGGAAGACGCGAGCCCGGAAGCTATACACCGAAATGCTGATGAAGCCGCATTGCCTGGTAATGGACGACGAAACCTACGTCAAAGCGGACATTCGTCAGCTGCCGGGCCTGTTGTTCTTCTCCGCAGAGGACAAATTCAGCGTTCCGGAGGAGATTCACAAGCAGAAACTATCCAAGTTTGCCAAAAAGTACATGGTGTGGCAAGCGATCTGCTCTTGCGGAAAGCGGAGCGCCCCCTTCGTGATGACCGGCACGGTAAACGGGCAGGTTCACCTTAAGGAGTGCCTACAGAAGCGCTTACTACCACTATTGAAGCAGCACGAGGGCCCGACCATCTTCTGGCCGGATCTCGCTTCGTGCCACTATTCAAAGGACGTGTTGGAGTGGTACGAAGCCAACGGGGTCACCTTCGTGCCAAGGAAATGAACCCGCCCAACGCGCCGGAGCTTCGCCCAATAGAGAAATATTGGGCGATTATGAAGCAGGCCCTGCGGAAGAACAAAAAAGTTGTCAAATCGGAGGCGGACTTCAAGAGAAAATCGATTTCTGCTAAAAAAAACTACAACCTGACGTTGTACAGAACCTTATGGACGGGGTAAAGAGGAAGGTGCGAGCATACGGGCTTGGGCTCGAAGTATGAATAAAAAGAAAATGCCAAAAGTTGTTTAATAGTTTTTATTTTACCTAAAATTTTCAAAAGGATCGGTCTACTGGGTGAATTTCTACAGTGTTTTTTCCGTGATGCAATTTGATGTGACACACCCTTTACAATTAATTTCATCGTATAATTTGTAGTAATTTCCAAATCATCATAGATGAGAAATTCTTTCCAAATTCTACCAAAGTAAATGTATTACACAAATATCATGAACTGTGTACTGACATCTGTAGATTCTTTAGGCAGGACTAAAAATAAAGGGTATTGCTTAATTTCTTCCAGAATGTGCCCCTGAAACGTCTTTGCACATATCTACAATTCAACTCGTGAGGGTGTTGCTTGAAAACCATTTTAACCGGACTTGATTCCTCAAGAAGTAATTGGCGTTGAGGCCTGGTCTATTGCGGTATTCCGTTGTAGGATGCTGTCCGTAGCCTCGAGACTTTGGCGAATGAAAATCTAAACACTAAACATGTCAGAAATAATGAAATATTTCGAATTCTTATAACTCGACCATTTCTTAATAGATCGTGTAAGAAATCGACAGAATTTGGCAATTTATTTTTTTAATATCGTAAACAATCGGAAGAAGGACAAGAGGAAAACATTACACGATAAACGCGAGCCGAGTGCACGATCCTAAAATAAACAACCTATCGGGAGCTGGTGCATTAAAACTCAGTGCAATAAAACAGTGAAAGGAAAGGGACCAAAACGATCGCACATATTTCTTATCGCGCTAGACTCCGTTGGTCTTAGAATGCAGTTACAAATCTTAAATAAACATTAGCCAGGAGTTGTATGGTAATGGCGATAGTTGAAGGATTTATATACAAAGAGGCAAGAATGTTGATAGTTTTCTCTTTCCTTCACACATTAAGTTTGAATTCAGGCTAGAATTAGGATAGAAGAAAATTGTATGAAAACCCAAGGTTCTCTGAATAAAGCAAGTAGTCTTTGGAATCGTGTCGTACGATTTAAGTCCGAAGCTTCCTATTGAATCGGCTGACGAGAGTTCTTCAGATTCAAGTTTTCCAACGTCCGCAGCAATATAATTTGCGCTCGGAGTTCGTGAAGATCTTGTACTCGTTGATCCTCCCGCTTAGTTGATATTTAATAGATTTATTCAGCTCCCGTTCGTTGCTCGCTCCGTACGGAATTAGTGCGAAGGCAGTCATTTCAATTTGTTGAAAGGAATAACACTGGTTAGCTTCCGTTCATGGCCTGTTCCGAGGGAACTAGTGCAAAGGCAGTCAATTCAGTTTGTTCCAGGAACAAAGGTAATTCACTCGACACTTTTTCTTACATCAACCCATTGAAGTGCCAATCAAGATGTTTGCATTAATTGATTGGAAATATTTCTACGCATCTATCACAATGAAGTAAATTATATTTGTTTGAGATAAACAATTAAATAATTGTAAAATGTCAGGCATCATCTAAACGCGCCTAACCTTTTTTTTTCATTCGTGCTCCTTAAATGGTACCGACCAAAAGGAGTGTCCAGAGTAGCAACGAAATACAATTTGAATACATTAATGATAGTGATCTACCGTGAATATCATTCTATTCCAGGGGAAATAAGAAAATAAAGCTACTATATAAAAATTGGCCTCGCTCTAGTCAACTCATTTGGGAGGCGAATGGACAGCAACATTTAAAGCATCATTAACACAAACACATCAGAAAGGCAACCTCAGTCTCGCACCAGCTAGCAAGCAGACAACAGTCTTACCGGATTCTGATATCACGTACAACGGTTTTGCTTGATACAATGGAGGATATCGCCCACTGATCAGGGAATCAGAGGGGAAGTGAAACATTGCGTCGCAAGCCCCACCCCTGTATGATCCTCCTGACAGCCAGTATGCATAAAATCATCTCTGCGGAGCGATCAGCCATTTTGTAATCGGGAAGTCGTTAACACCATCAACCAAAAAGAAGAACCCGAAACGGAACAAGGTAATCAATTCTAACATCAGCAACCGAAGCGGTTGCAAAGCAACAACATCAACAAAAACGACCTCAGCAGCAGCAACAACACCGTCAGAATTTTCCCAAAAGGGTTTTTTTTATGCACAGTGTCTGAGTATGATTGAATAACACGCAAGCAAGATTGATTTTATGTGCTGTCAACAGTGGTGGTGGCAAAAATAAAGAATCGCCTGTATCTGTGACTAGAATAAGAGACGCATTACGTTCATTGGCAGTAAGGACACAAACTTCGACAGATGGCCAGCTTAATTATTGTTCTCGCGAGATCAAGAATGAATCATGAATCAACCATCTTCAACTGCTTCCATAAAACCATGACTCTGTTCATGGCCGTCAAAACTCTCATGATAGCTATTTCAAAAATTTCGACGCATAGTATTATAATTTTTTGGAAGAGTTTGTGTGAAATTAGGGGTACTTTATGCTTATTGGAGACTTTTGACGTAAGGTTACAGGTTACGTCTTTCGGGAATCGAAAATCAAGAACATCGTGAAAATTGTCCAATTTCAAACGATTATTGCTCAGTCATTTCATAATGGATTGATGAAATTGTTGCGTCAATCGATTTTTGCACTCCATAACAATGTTTTATATTGAAGAAAATAATATATGTCATGAAACTAACTAATGAACAATTGAAAAATCTCAACCCCATCCTGACGGAAATACCCAGGAATGTGTCATCGAAATTGACGACACATGCGGCGGGTCCCTAACAGAGACATCAAAACCAAGCTACCTGGAGGAAATCGATATTGTAAACGGAGAATGGAATGGGATGATTTTGTATTATAGAGACTTTAAACTTTTCAGTTCATTCGTCTCTAGCCTTGAAGGTCCTTGGACAACTCTACTCTAACTCCTGCCCTACACCTCCACCATCATTGCCTGAGAAAGGGAATCGATCCCTCGCCGCTCATCTCGTCCAGTAACGATGTTGACCAGTCGGTGTCCACACAAAGAATCCAAACGGAGACGAATGAATCGTAAGATTTAAAATCTCTGTAAACAAAGGAAAAAAGAAGAAGAAGAAGAAGTATTGCAAATGCATGAAAGTAGGGGGAACTTTTGTTTCTACCGAAATGTGATCCTTCACAGAGACATCAAAATCAAGCTGCCTGCCTGGAGGAAGCTTGAGAATTTTCCATTTCAAATATGTATTATTAAAATATGTATATTAAAGAAACATGTTTTTACTGATGAGAAAAAAATGATAATTGTGTTCGTTATTGGTAATTATGTTATATTACATTGGTGAGTTTTCTTTTTCTTTATTTCATCCATATATATATCAGGAGGCATCTCGTCTGGGATCACAAAAAAGCGGTTCCCATCATATCTCGTTCCACTTCGGCATCTTTTATCTGATACACACCATTAAACGACTGTTTACCATACTTCTGTCATTATCACTCGGTAAACACTGGTGAAGTGAACAAACAATACCCAACAACCAAACAAAACGGTCCATTTCAGGGCAACCAAATCATAATCAAAGAGTTTTACGATGTAATTCTTCGAACATATCCAAAATCAACAGACAGCCTAACGGAATCCTACGTCAACTATGCGGTCGTGTCTCGGACACAACCCTTCTGTGAATTTTTTGGTCAATTATCAATTTTTCGTAAATTCGAGCATTGTTGGGCCGGAAGTGTGGCCATAGTGTAGCACGTTTCAAACCGAACGTGAAGAAGATATTTTCCAGTGGTTGAAGAAGATTATTTCTTTGGGAAATGGTATTTGCGTAGTTTTGTAATTTTGCTAAGATACTAAGACGATGAAAAACTACTTGGATATTCAATTAGTTCTGTGTTCCAATGTCGATCTTCAACACGATCTGAGCAAGAGGTCACGTAAATCTACATGAACTTCGATGCAAGAAGTCTAATCCCGTCAATACCGCGAATTCAAAGGAAAACAATTTTCAGAAATCCCACCGAATTACAACATTTGAAGCTCGAAGCAATCAAAACAATTTTAGGAGAAGAGCAGTTCCACCCTAAATAAGCCGAAAAATAGCAAACAGCAACGACCCTCTTTGTTTTTATTGAAACTTGGTACAAATGATGGTAGCTATCCAAAATCACAATTTTCATTAACATATGCCAAATTTAAATTACGACTGATTTTTTGAAAGGGCGTAATCAAAGTCTATTGGAAAATCTTTCTCAAAAATTTCATAATTCATTATTAAAAACATTCATATCTCATTTATATTTTTCGACGTAGAACTAAGTCTTTCAAGAAGGGTGCCTAATCAGAAAACAGGTCACGTTTTTATGAAATAAAATTAACATTAATAACTATTTTCACTGTGAACGAACTCTCATGATTCGCACACCAATCGATTCGGAAATTCTCAAAGATTTGTTTGATATGCTGTACATTATAATTCGCTAATCTCTAAATGGTTTAAATTCATGAAAACCGGAAGAACTTTTTTCCCATACATTTGTTCTGCCGATTTGTATGCTAACTCTACCCGTATTTCGAATGCTTATGATTCGAACATTTCTTAACAGATCGGAAAGATGTTTGCATCAATTGATAGGGAATATTTCGTCTATCGCAATTAATAAAATGTTATTTTTCATGAAATGAACAATTGAATAACTGGAAAATGTGAAGCGTTATCGAAACGCCCTAACTTCCAAGTTTTGATTGGCCCGATTTACGGTTTCCCAACCACAGACTTCAAAATCGATGTACCTGTGGAAATTCGCTTTGCTAATATACATGCAAGTTTGTTTACACCGAACTGTGTTTCCCTAACACGGACTTCAGAATCAATGTGCCTGGGGGAATCCGCTTTGTCAAATACATGCAAGTCGGGGGTATTATTTGATGCTGAGTACTTTTGTACTCGCTTGTCGTTGTACAAACCGGAATATCTTTCCCTGAAACGTACTTTTAAACTGAGAAGCCTGGGAAAATCCTCATTTCAGATACTAGAGGAGAATGAATTTTCGCGGTTCGAGAACTACGTAGACATGAGATGTGCAATAATTTCAGAGGAAATGTAAAATACAATTATCTTTTGACAATTCTTCCGTTCACATATTTTGGTAGTCCTAGGCATCATATCAAACGTAAAAGGAAGTTCACCAAATTTATTTGTAACGAAGAACATAATCTATTACAAAAATTTCTAAAACAATGTCAAGTAGATTGCATAATACAATTGCGTAGTTCTACGTCGAAAATATGCGGTCGTGTCCTAGATACAACCCCTTGCATTTTTTGTATATATTTAATGGAAAGCCTTTCCAAGTTAACAAAATTTGACATACAGTGGTGCTGTGGTAAATTCACCAAAAATGAGATATGAATATTTGAACATTTTTGAAATTTCAATACTTTGTGAAATCGTAACCATTTAAGAAAAGTAACATGAATAATCGAGTCTAAAATTATATATAATCGAGTTACGAGTTTCTGTTACGGACTCTCTCAAAAAGTGCATTTCATTTAAATTAATAAAATTGAATCAAAATTATTATGCCAGCAAAAAGTCAATTCAATTCGTTCAGCGAACAAGTGAGTTCACTTAGCTAAATTGGTCCAAGCATAAAGTAAAGATTAATAAACCTTGAATTAACGTTAGGCATTTAATCAAGTGTTTAAATCCCAAACCACTCCGAGCGTTGGCAACCAGGCGCCACGCATCCAAGGTAAAACACAAAAATACCAAATCCGAAAAGTAGGGGAGAGTGGTACAAAACGCACCATTTAAGCAAATCAGTAATTAACCGCACTTCTTGTAATTGATTCATGCTGTTTAACATCTAGAATACTTCTTCCATCACTGCCAATTATATCCCTGATGTAATTTGATATAACATACTCGAATTTGCAAGGATTTTGTAATATTTCCATCGACAGTTCAGAACATAGGGTTGGGTGAAATGCCATAATCCATGTATAGTGATGCGTTCTTGGTTAGACGTATCAAAACAAACGAACACAGCGCACACAGTGGGCTTGCAGGATGCCCGAAATTTCAATATGTTTTTTTTATCGATAAGTTAATAAAAGTACTTCTATTTGTTATATTTCATATAAAAAAACATATTCTGTGTCATCTTATTCAAAATTCATTACATGAATAAAATTTCAAATAAATAGTGTAAAACCAATAAACTTGTTGCAATTTTATCACATTATGCAATCAATTAGACCCACTATGCAACTAATATCATCAAAGCGAAGAGAGAAAGTCAGAACCAAAGGGCTGACATCCCTATCCCAACCAACACAAATTGAGCGTAGGCTGCATGGAAAAGGCTCAAGCGTACAAGTTTCTTTTGTTCTTCTCGTAATGTGATTGTGGTCAATTCAGTCGTGCTGTCAAATTTCTTTTGTTTGTTCCGTAATGTGAGTGCGGCTTGAAGTAATTACTATGCTTATGATTTTCTGTGCGAACCACAAAAAAATGGTTACATGCCAGGGCATTGGTCAAAACGAACGTTTGTTTTTATAACCTATGTAACGAATATTTTTTCCTGTGCATATTGCCCCAATTATTGCTTTCACAATTTTTGGCAAAATTCTTGTAAAATATGACATGTTGGTGTGATTTTTAAGTGTGATCATAAAGTTCAATGATTCGTTGTGGAGGTAGAGTGTAAATATCCTGATATTTAAACATTGACTAACCGCAAAATCTTACCAAGCAACCATGAATATTTACAGAATAGGCAGATGCATTAGTTTTCTCAATTTGTATCTTATTTTATTATGATGGGCATGTTTGTGTACTGTGAATATGTGGAAGAGATTACTGCGAACTGAAATGAGTAAAGTAATATATCATTTTACATTACTAATCTAAAGATTTTTCACAATTGATGGCTTGGGCCATTTTACCTCACCGGTGCTTTTTGTACAGTTCTCCCCTAATCGTAAGCTTCACTCGGACGAACCAATCTGGAGCCGTCTGATTCGGAAGTGCTTTTGCGACAACGTTAGTCGGAATTTTTGGGAAAAGAGTTTAGTCCATAAAAAAACTAAAATGACAAACTTCTTTAAAACTAACAAAATCCAGGGAATCAGTTTCCCTGGTTTTCACAACCTGTATGTATTTGATAGAATGTATAGTAAATATAAGAATAACCGTATCGTATCGTATATTATTCAATCCTTCAGATTTTTTCATGATTAGAAATACGGACACAAAAGTTAATACCATCCCGAGAAACCCCACCCAATCAAAGCTGTGACTGTCGTATTACACTTCGTAAACCAGCTTTAGGCTAGTGATTCGCTCGACTGGAGATTACGCAAGCTGTACCATTTAATCAGGTTAGAACTGTGTTGCCCCCTGTCAATCCCGAGTCCAGCCTCAATGGTTTGCGTGTTTGGCTGGAAAAGCTTCCGCTTTTCATTTGGCCCGGCTACTGTTGTGCTAAAACTATGAAAACATTCGAGCGCAACTCGGCTCCGAATATATGACTCTGACTAATGTATTCTCCTCGCCACTATCGAGAGCTTAATCCGGTTTTGCATCCGTGAATCTCATTTGGAGTCTGCAAATCCATTGAACCGAGGTTATGCACACTTCTGAGCTGATGTGTGTGTGATGCGGATGAGGAGGGGTGGGGGCCAATGGCTCTGACAGAGAGACCTGCTGCACTGTTGGAGGTATTAAAATAGTTTATCTATAACTCCCCGTTCAATGTGTTCCGGGCGTCGATCGAACCCACCACGACATTCCAATAAAGAGACTCACAGGAAAACTCTCTTCAGCTATTGAATTGACTGTATCGCATTTGCATGGCGGATTCCCGTACTCTCTGCCGTCAGTTCGGGTTCGGGTTTGGTTGCGCTCTTCAGTTCTGTGAAGAGGACTTAGCAGCCGAACCTCACCTTTTCTATGATGAGGCGCCGAGACGATACACGTGCATGTGAGCACATCCATATTCGTTCGTACCGCAAACATTATCAAGCACACAGTTTACGAACTGGAAATTCAATAATGTGCAGACTTAATAAAGCTCATCCTCCTGTTACATTTACATTAAATGGATTTTAATCATTCAGTTAAATAAATAATTCCACCCTCGTTGGTAGACTCTTGATGGACTCCCGTTCCGATAAAATGGACTTCAGTTTTGGTTCGTGTGCTGGGTGAGGAGCATAGTGTTTTGCGACGTGATAAGCTATTTTCCAAGACTCTTTTAGAATCTGATGACTACAAAACACGAATTGTGATGACGGTGTGTCGATGATGGAACAAGAAATCGTCTTTCTGTTGATGATTGTTCAACCATGACTACACTGTGAATTATTCATCTTTACCTGTTGATTTTGTTTTGCACATTTATTTTATTTCATTTTATTAGTTACTGAAATTTATATTGTTATAGTGCGTGTCTGATACTATATTTCATTCTGTTCTTCAATCCATCGATCGAGAATTGAATATACGAGAGAGTGGTTCTGACTCGACGCCTTAAATTACAATGACATCTTAAATCTTCGTGACTTGAGCATTTGGAATGCATAGTATAATTCTCTAATAATGTTTTCTACTGGTCGGTATGGATCATTAATGCAGAAACAGGGGATAACAGAGGTCAAATCAGAAGTACGTTTTGACGTAGAACTACGTCTTTCAAGAAGGGTGCCAAATCAGAAAACAGGTCACGTTTTTATGAAATAAAGTTAACGTCAATAACTATTTTCACTGTGAACGAATTCTCATGATTTGCATACCAATCGGAAATTTTCTAAGATTTGTTTGATATGCTATATATTACAATTCGTTAATCTCTAAACAGTTTACATTCATGAAAACTGGAAGAACTTCCTTTTCTCCCATACATTTGTTCTACCGATTTATGTGCTAACCTTTCCCGTATTTCGAATGCTTATAACTCGAACTTTCGAACAGATCGGAAAGATGTTTGCATCAATTGATAGGAAATATTTCTACGCGTCTATCACAATTAATAAAATGTTATTTCCCATGAGATGAACAATCGAATTACTGTAACATGTCCAGCGTTATCTAAACGCCCTAACTGCCAAGTTTTGATTGGCACGATTTACGGTATCCTCAACACAGACTTCAAAATCGATGTACCTGTGGAAATCTTCTTTACAAATATACATGCAAGTCAGGGGTATTTTTGTTCCCACCGAGCTGTGATTCCCTAACACGGACTTCAAAATTAATGTGCCTGGGTGAATCCGCTTTGCTTTGCAAGTCGGGGGTATTTTTTGGTGTTGAGTACTTTTGTACTCGATTGTCGTTGTGCAGAGAACTACGTAAACATGAGATGTGCATTAATTTCAGAGGGAAATGTAAAATACAATGATCGTTTAACAATTCTTCCGTTCACATATTTTGGTAGTCCTAGGCATCATATCAAACGTAAAAAGACGTTAATCAAATTTATTTGTAATGAAGAACATGATTTATTACAAAAAATTCGATGCATTCTAAATTAATATTCGAAGTGGTAAACAAGTGGAGTATAATGTAATTGCGTAGTTCTATGTCGAAAATATGCGGTCGTGTCCTAGATATAACCCCTTACAATTTTTGTTTACTTGAAATAATTCGGAAAAGAAAATGCAGAAAATTCATAGGAACGATCTCAAGTCTAGAGGATTTTCTATTGAATAATTCAATATTCAGTTTTGTACGAGGCTCACTATTTATATTTCGGGAATAGGAACAAAAACAAATAGTTAAGCTGCGAATATATTTTTATTGTTTTTCAAAGTACTCGCCACGATGATCGATACACTTTTGCATGCGCTTAAACCAATTTTCAAAGCATTTATTCCAATCGACACGAGCCTTTTTTTGAGCGATTGTCAAATTATGTGGGATCCAGCGTGAACATAATTTTCGCACAGCTAAGTGTTCATGTAAAATCGCATATATGCTGGTGGAACTAATGCTTAGGGATGCCTCAATCTCACAATAGGTTACATGACGATCTTGCTTAATCATTTCGTGCACAGCATCGATGTTTTCTGGCACAACAGTGGATTTTGGACGACCTTCACGAAACTCGTCGACAGCGAACTACGACCACGATTGAATTCACTATACCAGCGATACACAGTGGTTTTTGATGGAGCTTCATCGCCAAAAGTCAAATTAAGTTGATGGACGCACTCTTGTTGTGATAATCCACGTCGAAAGTCGTGAAAAATCATCGCACGAAAATGTTCACGATTCAGTTCCATTTTTTTGCCGAGACCAAACTTTCAACTAAATATAAAATAAACAAATAGCGTCCGTATGACAAAATGTTCTGAGTACGTATATCGTCAAAAATGTCAAACTTTACGATGGAACCGTCAGATGGACTCACATGACATCAGTGTTGCCAATTCCAGAAATATAAATAGTGACCCTCGTATAATTGAATGCTATTTGTAAGCCAACTTAGCATCCTTACAAAGTAAAACGTCAAAAATCTTAAAATGTCACATTTATGAGATCTTTTTTTCCAACTCGTTTATTTATAAGACTCGGTTGCATTAGCTATACAGGGTCGAGAAATCAGTTTTGTAGTAAAACATATCCTAATATTAGTCTAGTAGGACTGGACCGATTACTCGCGGTTTACTCATGTTTAGTAAGTTTCAATGCAAAGAAATCGATGAAAATGACAAACAATACCATTCGTCATCAAAGAAAGCATTGCTCGATCGCTTGAATTTGACTAATCTCGTCAACTGTGATACGAAACGATTCATTGTCAAACGAACGCTATTCCTTCTCATTTGAATGTGTTGAATGTATTTGGCCGAACGAAAACAAATATGTGAACTTGGTTTAGGGCTTTAGATAAACGGCTAGGCTTCATGATGTACAAATTGTAGAAATAAAATCAGTTTTATTCGAACACTCAGTGGAAACCGTCTCTTTCCCTTTTTAGAAACTTTTTGACGTTCTTTGTGAAGTTATTCTATATATGGAACAGTTGATAATAATGAGAACATAAACGGAATCAGACACCCTCAACAAAGATCTTGTCCAACTTATAGTTGAAGTAAAAATCAGGTCTGTGAACAACGTCGAAAAGCAACCGAGAATATCCTGTACATCTTCTTCTTTTTAAATGGCACTAACGTTCCTAGAGGAACTTCGTAGTCTCAACGTAGTATTACTTGCGTCATTTTTATTAGTACTTAGTTGAGATTTCTTTGCCAAATAACACGCCTTGAGTGTATTCTGAGTGGCAAGCTCTAGAATACGCGTGACAAGTCGGAGGAAATTTCTTTGACGAAAAATTTCCCCGACCAAAACGGGAATCGAACCCGAACCCCCGGCATGTCAGATGTGACGCTAACCACTCGGGCACGGGAGCACGAAATATTCTGTATATATCCACCCCAAAAACTCAACCTTAATCTGCTTTGTTAACAGTCAATTAAATCTGATCGCCCTGCGCGATATATTGCTTTCGCCGTGCCAATATCCACGCATCATCAAGAGGCAGGTTTATCGTTTTAATATCCGCGTGTGTCAGCGGCAGAAATAAAGCATCCACGACAAATCATAAAAAGGAATCCTCTCTATAAGCGCCCTGCCTCCTAGCAAGTAGTCACCCGCCGATCGGCACAGAGAGCGAGATCATCAAACAATGTCCTCGCGTGCATTAAATGTGCATTTTACTCGTACCCGTTTAGTCCGATCCTTTCGGATGTGGAAACGAGCACCGAAAATCTTTTTTACGGCCACCCGGCGCGGTCGTAAAAAGGCTGAGTGAAGATTCGAAAATTGACAACAACGAGACGATGTTGGCGACGGTGGGTGGCGTTGGAAAGGACGGAAGGAGAAGTGGGGAAAACCATTTGATAAATTCTCCCCTAACAGTCGTCGAAGGGAAAAAGCCCATTTGAAGCATTTTAAAACATTTTAAAACTGCACATAAAGCATTCTCTTAAATTGTGAGCCAATATAAATGTGTACCAAAAAGAAAAAAAGAAGCGAAGGCCACAGACATCCATCGGGGGGCACCGGCGGTGGGTTATGGGCGGTCTCCGTGGGAGTTACTCAGAAGGACGATAAAATGG
This sequence comes from Toxorhynchites rutilus septentrionalis, assembly GCF_029784135.1. Classification (NCBI taxonomy): domain Eukaryota; kingdom Metazoa; phylum Arthropoda; class Insecta; order Diptera; family Culicidae; genus Toxorhynchites; species Toxorhynchites rutilus. Next base: position 227,707,060 of record NC_073745.1, on the reverse strand, counting down.
CTTGCGTACGTTAGCACAAGTAGTCGGTAATGTTGCCTCTGTTGATGGGTATGTCTCCGTGGACTATTGCAGCAGCAAAGAACGTTCCACCGGCCGAGGGCGGGAGGAAAACAGTCTACATTTATATTAAACCAAAAATGCTTATTTTATAGCATGAATTTTTCATCAGGTTATTATCTCTAACGCATGACGGTGAGCTTTTTTTCCACCCGCTATGGTATTTCTCGAAGTGAAACAGGCCGCATTGGCCTCCGTAAGCACTTCGCACAGTTTTTCTCTTGTTTAATGGAAAGTGTAATGAAATAATATAATAATAAATCTGATGTACCCAGCGTTTAAGCACTTCAAAGAAAGGCGAACGAAAAATTTGAGAGCAAATGGCAAAAGTTTATCCCGGGGTATTTTTGAATGAATATAATGGACTTGTTTTCTTCGGGGAAAATAGTGATTGCTTGTAAGAGAGGTGTAATTTTCTTGGAACGCATTTCTCTGGCGAAACGATGCAAATCCTTCCAGTATCAACGTTCTCAGGCCACGTTTACACTGGAATTCAAGAAGATCACACATTCGCCTCGTTAAAAACGTTTTATTCGAAAAATCAAATCTTATGCCGATTTCATGCAGCGCCACTTCATGGTTCTTTGCAAGCCTACCTCGTACAGGATACGGGATAAAGTGATTATGTGAAATATTGGTGGGATGACAGACTGCGAGATACGGCGTTTATTTTATGGCCCATTTTGGTGGTTACTTTTATATTTCCATTTTTATTGTCATAATAATTATTCTGGCGAATATAGAAGCCCACTAGCTCTGTTTCAGTCTGCTTTGCCTTTCATTTTCGGAGCTCTAGTGTTCGTTTTTTGCTGTAAAATTATATAAATGAAATATACAATAGCGGTAAATGGATTCAGAACTGTTATATTTTTATGAAAAAATCAACTACATAAAGATCAAACATCTTTCTAGATTTTTCACCAATGTTTTCTTGGAAACTCTTGCAGATATTGTTGCTCGACATTCATATTTGAATCACAACAAAGAGGTTGCGCAAACTTTCTCGATCACCCTTCCCTGCTCGACAGTAATTAATTGTACTTACAAACCCAGCTTTGGTTTCATTTTTCCCTTGAACTTGTCAACATTGATGCGATTCATGCGCGGACGGACTCAATAAAACTCTACAAAAAGCTTTCAACTTCATCGGCGGCCGCTCGATGGACGCTCGGTCCTCACGAGCTTCATTGTCCCGCGACGGATCGGACAACAAAGTTATTTATTTACAATTTACTTCATCATACGAATAAAATTGCAACTCGCAGCAAACAGCTATCCTTGGCTTGCGTTGTGTACCCTGAGTTTCCGTTGCTTTGCGGGCAGAACTTTGTCGTTGGAATTGTCATCGCGTTTTCAGCAAATACGCGAACCAATGAATGTTTGAAGTGTTTTCCATATTTATGATGTGTGCTGACAGTTGTTTGACGATGTGAGCGATTTCATGGTTGAGCAAACAGAATACGTACCTGGAAATAGAAGGAAAGCAAATGAAACATAGTTATTGTGGGTGAAATAAGTGGAGGGTAGTTAGTGAACACTATTTTATACATAGTAAAAAACAATCGATTCTCGATAATTGGGAAACAACATTCATCGGAGATGCGATAGGTGTGATTTCAAGACGTCTTTTCCGACTAAAAAATATCCTAGCATCCAACATTCATCTTAATCGTAAGAGTAACAAAATGCATAAATGAAAATACGCTTAATAGAATAACATATTGTAAATTGTAGGCATGAGCGAATACATAACAAACAATCAGTTTTATGTTGCTTGAGCTGTACCAATTTACTTGATTATTTACTAATATATTGTTTACTTGTCTACATTTTAACGTTTTTTAACTATGCAATTGATAATTTGAACGACGACTGATTTTTGAAAAGGGCGTGTGCAGAGTCATTAACCTTGTTTTCAAAAAATCATAAATGGAAATTCAAATGTCTGATTAGAATATGATGCTCGGCAAAGTTGCTATAAAAACAATAAACTTTTCAGGATAAATTGCATTTTAAATACACCATTAATAAATCTTACTCAAAAATGGAATATAATGATAAAAAAGACCCCACCTTAGATAGTTGTTTGTTGACAAAAAATCGTTCCGTCGAAATGCGCCTCATCCAAAACAAGACAGAGCTAGTGGGGCATTATTTATGATCAAATCATGATCACGGTCAAAATGAGATATGGAATCCCAACACCGATTCTGAATCCGATTTCGGATTGTTGTCTCCAATACGATATTCTCGTATACATTCGATTTTTCTTTGTAGCTGGAAAGTTTCCCTTGGCTTTGGAAAGGATTATTCACGTTGATAACTATCGAATAATCTCTGCCTTGATTGCGGCTCCACACTCGTCTGAACTCGTGGTTATAGGACCGATATTCTTCCACTGAAAGCATGATATTTTCATCAACCAACAAGGATCCATGCCGACGCATTCTACTACAACGAATTCTCATTCCTACATCACACATCTTCGACAGAATGACCGACCAGTCATATGTTTCAAACGGATGCAATCTTCTTCGACCGAACGTATGCATGAAAAAACATGGACTAATTTCGGTTGGCGATGAAAAAAAAACTACAAAATATAATTCAATGGACCAAATTTTCCTTAAATCCTACGTTTATTGGGCCTTCTACAGAACTGCATCGACGCCCTTATCAGCCAAACTGCCAAACCGGCCAAACTGTGAACAAGTACATGGCTGAAATGGATTTATTTGCGATTTTTATGCGAAAGCGTCAGTCCAGGTCTGCCGTGTCTGAGCAGCAGGTACCCAGAAAGAGCGGTTGAAGATAGACGTTGTAACTAAAGTCCACCAACTCTCCCAAAGTCCCCTAGCCGCAACCGATAGAAAATTTCGAACCATAAACGGAGGATCTACTCAGATAATTTTGTGGTCAAATAGAAAAGCAGTTGATCGCCAAAACCACGGAAGATCTGATGACCATGCTGACCTTTATCTTTTCATCGATCATGGCCAGACAAGTACCGTAAAGCTGCCTGGTAAGGCGTCAAATATATATATTTTTTAATTAATGTAGCATTAAATGAACATTTGGTCCATCGTTGTAGTTTTATGCCATCCAAAATCAGTCCATGACTGGAATGATTAGAAAAAAAATACTGGGACAAAATTGTTTGATCTCATTCAGCCCTCATGGATCCTTGAGTTCCTCGGTCAATGGCCGATACTTTCTTAAATTTTAATTCAGTGAAATAGCAGTATCGATGACGGTATCTCGTCGATCACTCTTGCAATAAACCAGTAGATCTAGATGAATGGGTTGTGGAGGATCGAGAGGTCAACCAGAATAGTGTGATCCCAGTACAATTTGAACGGGCATTTTCTAGGACAGGCCTTGATGCGTGACATACTGCCTGCCGTTTCTTATTCACATTATCTTGTCCTAGCTGTCTTTCCTGTAGGTCATCAGCCTTCCATTTCGGCGGCAAACATGTTTTGAATCAGTTGCTTCATTCACCTCCGCTTTGAAGGCTCAACGGTTTTCGAAAATGAAAGTCACAGGAGGGTGGGTTGTGTCTGAGACACGACCGCATAGTTGATGTAGGATTCCGTTAAGCTATCTGTTGATTTGGATATATCTATATGTATATGTAGAACACATGGGAAATCACTTTTTCGAATATTTCTTCACTTTTCCAATTTTTCTCGCCGTATAAACTTTTCTTGTGTGAAAATGAACACAGCAAAACAGACAGCTTAAACCAAACGACCCGTTCTCGAGCGGTTTTTATTTATGAAAAAAAAATTGGAATAAATCGTTTTATATATCAAGTAATTTTTAACACAGCTGCTACCATATACAATTTTACGCTTACACTTATGTCTCTGTTAGGGAACACATTTCGGTGGGAGCAAAAGTTCCCCCTACCTTCATGTATTTGCAATGTTGATTTCCCCCAGGAAGCTTGGTTTTGATGTATCCGTTAGGGAACACATTTCGGTAGGAGCAAAAGCAAAAGGGACCCTCCGCATGTGTTGTCAATTTCGACCAATTAGAAGTGGATATTACCGTTAGGATAGGGGCTGGGTTTTTCAATTGTTTGATAGTTAGTTTCACGACATATATTATGTTCTTCAGTTGGAGAATATTTTACAGCTCAATTCGCTTGTTGCCAGCCCAATACTTTTGTGACGTGACAACACCTGTGTTTTTGCGGTTTACGACTTTTGAACATCAATGTTGTATTTTCAGTTCCGAAACTTTGTTCTATGATTTGTCAACAAAAGATGAACGGTTGATAAGATGAACAAAAGATGAACGGTTGATATTGAGCAAATCATCACGTTAAACATACATGAACGATCACAAAAGCAGAAGGCAGCGCTTTGGCTGACCATGCGCGCGATTTCTTTCACTTTAAGTTCTTTGGAGCGAAGTTTATTTGTTTTCAAAAAATAATTAAGGGAACTTGTTAAAATCTTTGCAAAGCACTTCGCAAGTTGTTTGAATGTAGGAAAAATTTATTGTACTATAAAATAAGAGATTAGGATAGGAATATGTAAAAGAAAAATGCAAATCCAAAATGGCCGCCACTACAAAATGGCGTAATATTTTTATATTATTAATATTTTTAATATTCAATATTTTAATATTTTTTTATATCAAAAGGAAGTTCTCGACTAGTAGAACATAGCAGATCATGAAAAATCCAATACCAAGATGGCCACAGACCCCAAACAACTAATTACTTTTTCAATGGTTTCATTCAGCTTGACCTGTTTGTATGTATGTTTGAATGTTTGTAGGGTTGTCCCGTTCCTGTTGACTGATTGATCTGAAATTTGGAAAACACCTTTAATTCTACTGTCACTACGTATTCCATGATCTCCGTTTCAATATCTGCTTTGGCCATCGCTAAAAAATGGCTGACGCGGACATGGCATGGAGAACACAAAAAAAAAATAAAAAACATGAATTCAAAAAGGTCGCCGCCACTAAATGGTCGACTAGGTATTTTTTGCAATTCCCTCAATATCGGTATCAAATGAAATGATTTGACTAATAGAATACAGTACATCATGAAAAATATTCCGAAGAAATCTAGGTAAGAAATAAACGATGGATTTCCATTATCCACGATTAGTTGTTTCATCATATACCCCCCATTTTTAGCGGCGGCCAAATTAATTTTTTCAAGAACATGGAGTACGCAGTTTCATATTGACAGTAGAATTAAAAGTATGTTCCAAATTTCAGATGAATCAGTCAACAGGAACGGGGTCATATTTTTATTAATGTGGGACCACCCTACAAACATATATACAAACACGACAAGCTGAATGGAACCATTAAAAAGTAATTGTTTATTTGGGAACTGCGGTCATCTTGGATTTGTATTTTTCATGATCTACTGTGTTCTACCAGTCGAGCCCTTTCATTTGATAGCCATATGGGGCATTGAAAACAAATATGGCATCATTTTATGATGGCGGCCATTTTGGATTTGAATTTTTCAGAATTTTTCATATATTACTGAAAATATGCAATCCGCCATTTTGTAGTGGCCGCCATCTTAGATTTGCATTTTTCATAAATAACTGTATTCTACTAGTCAAGCCCTTTCATTTGATACCAATATTGATGGGGTTGTAAAAAAAATATATATGGCGCCATCTTGTGGTGGCGGCTATTTTGAATTTGCATTTTTCATAAATAACTGTGCTCTACAAGTCAAGCCCTTTCATTTGATACCAATATTGATGGGGTTCTGAAAAAATATGAAATCCGCCATTTTGTAGTGGGCGCCATCTTGGATTTGCATTTTTCATAAATAACTGTATTCTACTAGTCAAGCCCTTTCATTTGACACCCATATTGAAGGGGTTCTGAGAAAATATGAAATCGCAATCATTTTTACTTGAAAAAGCAGTGATATATAACTTGGTGAGATTATGAAAGATAACATTCCCCTTTTTTTCCTAAACTTTTGATAAGTATTTACTAAACAAAGTTTTTATGTTTAGAAAATATTTGCTATAATGCTTCTTCGTGTGATATCTTTTGCATGTATCACAAAAATAATTAGTTTGGCGTCTTTCGCCTTCTGTCTTTCTGTTTGAACATACAGAACAATACTCATTACACTTACACAGTGCCGCAAAGCTTTCCATCAATCCTTTCCTCAAGCATGGATGACAACTTTTGTTTATACTGAGTACTGTTATCTATTATTCATAGTAGCACCGTTTTGATTAATAACTCATTAAAATTCGTTTAGAAAACGTGTGAACTGATATATTGTTGCATAAATTATAATACTAGTATACTTCTTTGTTGTGGTGACTGAGAGCAGACAAAAGACCACAAAGAGGTAAAAAGATGAAACAGATAAAAATATTTTTTGAGACCAAAAATACAGATTTTATTATGGCAACCCTGGTCGGGAGGTGCACATTCACTAGTGATCGAAGTGCTGCAACGCCACCGTTTAACACCTCGGCGTGAACGCACACCCCCTCCGAATGGCCATCTAGGTATAACGCTAATTATTAGTCGTATTCCTGATTTGAATTCGAAATGGTATGATTACTGCTATTAATCCCTAATTACGATCTTGTTCCCCAAAGTCGAAGAAAGGCGAAACCACATAACGCTTTCACGCATTGTGCCCCACACAGGGACACACAACGCTATTCAATTATTCAATCCTTTGTAGTGTGATGAAGTCGACCCTGAGAAGAGAGCGGTGGAGGGAAAAGGACGATTAGAGGCTACAACAAGTATCATTAAGGGAGCTGAAGCGAGTGATTATGTTTGAGCGAACTGCAGCTGTGCTTTATGAACTCAGCCTACGAACGGAGTGTGTGCGAGAGTATGAATTTAGTAATAAAACGATACTTAACGGACACTGGCCCTGCAGGAGAGCATGATGGTCAGCTCCTGTTCCTCTAGCTTCGTATGTGCGGTCAGCTAACCACCGGCGGCCATTCGGTCGAAGTGAAGAAAGTCATAATTCAATTTAATCTACAAGGAACACTCGTCCCCACTCATGGCTGGAGAACCACCTGGGCAGTAGGTAGGATCATTTGACGGCTTTGTTGCACGGGTGGGATATATATTGACATTGAATTTATTCGCGCTCGGCACGATACCTGTGTAACGTTCATCCCGAGTAGTGAAAGTGCTTCTTTCACTTTGTTTTGCTCATATTCACATGCCACGGAATCTGTTATATCGTTAGGAGCAGGAGAGCAAAATGAAAGATATAATATTGGTCTGCTTTCGTTATTGGATCCTTCTAACGGTTATACGTCCCAGTAGACTCACTTGCAGTCGTAAGGTCGACAATTTATATCACTTTTGGCGTTGTTATTTTGCTGTGCTCTTTCGGTGCTGTATCCACCGTACCGTCGATTGGAGGAACGTCAAGCAGATGTTTTATTTTGGATGAGATAAAACTAATCTGGAGGTATAAAAACACGTTCGCATTTATGGTGAATACTGCATACTGCAATCGGAATTCCCTCAAGGAATGTAATGCCAATATGAAGATGCATTTGGTTTAATAGCACGGGTAAATTCGAAATGACAGTGGCTCAGAATTATCTCAAATGAACTAACTTTTCGTTGCAAAATTTCGGCGCCTAATCAGCCGAAACAAATCCAACACTTAAAAATATAAATTACAGTAATAGTACGAAGTCCACCTCAGCGTAGCCGGTCGGCTCATCAGGCGTCCTTTCCTAGATCCATTATCCCTATTGAAATTCGATAAAATCTGCTGCGGAACGAACAAGCAACACAAAAAGCGCACGGACACGAAAGCCCTTCAGGGCTGGGAGACGCAAATAAATGATTACTGCTGTAATTAAGAGAGACATCCCTTTGTCTTTTTCTCCCTTTGTGGAAACTTAAAAAGAACGACAACAAGACAAATAAAACGATTTTTGATCATCATTTAAATAAGGAAAATTTAATCCTTCCACCGATATCGTGTTCCCAATCGCCTCCAGAACACAGAACATCTTCTAACGACGGTTCGATTGTTCGGCAGAGGAATGATGGAGTGCTTTGGTGGGGTCAAGCGTCCTTTTGCATCCAATACCAGACATGTAGAACGGGAACCCGGCATAAGAAAAGACGTCCTTTTTGTTTCGTTATGTTTTTTTCTGCTGTTCTTAAATACTGCTTCATTACCATCCCGTTGTAAAGTGTCTCATTACTTCAGTTTGTCTTTCCTGGACGCTGGATTGCAGGTGGATTGCCCGAGGGCTGTAAAACCAACGTAAGCCGAACACAGATGAATCAAGCCGAAAAGAGCAGAGTAATCGAACGACTGGGCGACACAGCCGTTCGTTGCCTCGCAGCGAATAAATCACCTTTTTAATCCCGGATCGAAGGGTTCGGCTCATCAAACAAAAGAGCCCCGGGTGGGTAACTGTAGTAAAATGAAGGGATTTGCCTTTAGCGAGCGTAACTTTTTTCTGCCAGGTTTTGGGTGATAAACATTGAATTTGAGAACTTCACTAAACCGTGAAACTTGTTTGAAATGGAAATATTTTATGAATAATATTTTAAACCATACAGTGACATAAAGCTGACAAATAACCTTGCGAGAAGGGAATTATTAAAATTGTGAACAATTGTTGTGCTCTAACTGGCCTTATGCCACTTCCAGTAACCATGTGGCAGTGATCCAAAAGAGGTCCTTTACTTCTCTGGACTAGGTACCGTTCCGAATCATATTTCGGACACTTTGTTCTAATATCTTGAAATGCTTAATGCACTGATGATATAACTATCAAATTAATATCACAATTGCTTCTTTAGAGTAATCCTTGGTTTCACTATCATTTCACATGAGAACTACAGGGTTTTCCATTTCGGGCTTCCGAAAGTATACAGCCCTGTGCTGACAACCGTTTGACATAGCTGTTAACCAAAGCGTCATATCGTTAGTTGAATGTCTGCCATTTTACAATATGGATCGTTTTAGCATCGCACAACGTTAATTTTGTTAAATTATACTATAAAAATGACGAAAAACCGGCAAATGTTTTTCGAGCATTACGGACGGATTTTGGTCGTCATGGACGGCCTACAGAGCACACAATTGCTAATGTAGTGCGTAAATTGGAACAAACTGGATCCGTAGCGGATATTGTGAAACCTGTGCATCATCGTAAAGTGCGTTCGGCCGAAAATATTGCTGCTGTTGCTGCCAGTGTGGAGGATGACCCGAATGTTTCGATTCCACGGTGTGCTCAGCAATTGGGCTTGTCAAACACATCATTGTGGCGAATTTTGCATTTGGACTTGCACCTACATCCATATAAAGTCCAACTGGTACAAAAATTAGAGCGTGGTGACCATGAAATGCATCGGGCATACGTCGATTGGGTGAACGAACAACAGCAGCAAAATGCTAAATTTTCGCATCAAATTTTCTTCAGCGATGAGGCACATTTCGAGCTCGGTGGCTATGTGAACACCCAAAGTTTCCGTATATGGGGCTCAGAAAATCCACACGTGATTGTTGAGAGGCCATTGCATCCGCCAAAAGTCAGTGTTTGGTGCGCATTATGGTCTGGTGGAGTCATCGGGCCGTATTTTTTTGAAAATGAGGACGGCGAGACGCTAACTGTGAATGGTGAGCGCTATGGCCGCAAGTTAATCGATTTTTTTTTGCCACAAATTGAAGATATGGATACGGATGACATGTGGTTTCAGCAGGACGGCGCCACGTGCCACACAACACGACCGAACATATCCATATTGCGAACGAAATTTGAGAGACGCATAATTTCGCGTTTTGGTGATGCCAATTGGCCGTCCAGATCATGCGATTTGAAACCGCTAGACTTTTTTTTTGTGGGGTTATGCGAAAGACCGTGTCTATGTCAACTCTCCGCAAACTCATAAACATTTGAAAGACAACATTCGTGAAGTTATGACCGAGATATAAAGTTTAGATCTGTTTTTTGCATCATATGCCTTAAGCGTCCGAAATATGATTCAGAACGGTAATGTTTGCCCAAAAAATTACGAAATAAAGTGTCCGAAATTTGAATTCAATCTGTCCGAAATTTGTTTTTTTTTATAAATAGTGTCCAAAGTTTGATAATTATTTGCTTCATTTGAAAAGCGTTTTATTCGATGTTTTTTAATGTTATCAATCAAACAGGTACCAAAGTAGAAATCTTAAAAGCTTAAAATATTGAACTAATTTGTTAAAAATATCAACCAAATAATGCCTTTGCAAAAAGTTTAGATCTGTTTTCTGTATCATATGCCTTAAGCGTCCGAAATATGATTCAGAACGGTAAGTCTAGCACTTTGATATCGACCGTGATGAAAAGGTCGATGTTTTCACGAACTGTAGGAAAGCAGCGGAGGTCGGAATATTCAAAAAAATTAGTTTAAATTGTCACTAGCATTTTTGAAGAATAAACTAGGTTAGGCAGTGAGTTGAAGTAGGGAAGTATCAAACGATTAATTACTGTGAGGTGAGATGAAACAGGTGCAAAGAATATTGATATGCCTGAATAAGAAGGAGAAGGTCACTTTTTTTCTGTTAGGAAACGTTTGATCAAATGCAAGATATTATCTCTGGAACCTAGTTGGTCCAGATTCCTTATGACAGAGATAGATTGAACGAATAGTGCAGTGAAGACAATAGGCCACCAACACATTTTCTACGATCAGTGCTGGGATTCCTGGGATTCTGAAGGAATTCCCAGAAAGCCGATTCCAATATTGACTCATTTTTGGTGGTTCGGAACAATGAGCTGTTGTGAAGTGGTACACTTATTATGTCCCTATAGAGTTCGCTTATGACAGATTTTCATTCGATAAATTGCTGGAATACTCCGCTGAAAAGAGGGTGCAAATTTCATGTATATCAGAAGCTCCGTATCCATTGTAAAACATAGACTAATTTGAGATTTCTTTTGAATTTTTGTTGAACACCTCGTATTTAGATTGAATAACATCTCTTGGTTGCTCTTAGGTACCGTTTTGTCTCGTGTTCCGAACACTTAAGCTTTGATGGACATTCAACAGTATCTCATTACTCAAAATGGTACTCCTTCGAGAAATTAGTTTGATTTTTGGATACAATAGAGCCTTCTTTTTCATTTAACCACAATAAAATTTACTTACAAAGACATATTCATGGTGAAAAACTAAAAATATGTTTAATCTCTTTTGTCTCAAATTCCGAACAGCAAAAATGCATTTTTTTTAATAATAACTTTTAAACTACTGTTCATATGAACGATACATCAAATTAAAGTCAATTAGCTAGTCTCATTTGGAAAAATGTTATGCTCACAAAAAAAATGGATTTTGCTTTTGAAATTATTGATTGTATTTGTTTCTTATAGTTTACATGGTTTCGGAACCAAGGGCGCTATATCGGTATCGAAACCTGAAGAAGATGTTAAAATTAAGGCTCTAACCCAAAGAATTTTGAACATTAAATTATTCATAACATAAGAATTCAGTAAATTCACATTTAAAAATGAAGTGTTCGCAATTTGAATCATGCGTAGAAACTTGATTCATATTCCAAACACTAATTAAATGAAGATTTCTGCATAAAATATCATTTTATTTCATCCATTTATTGTAAATTCTTACCGTTTCTAGCACTTAACATGAAAACAACAAACAAAATTGTTGAAAAAACTACAAAAACTGAAAAATTAACGATGCTTGTTTTTTACAGAATTTGTTACGCAAATTGGTTTTTGACTGTCACTTTTTTGCAAATGCTTAAAATTATAAATTATAGGCTGTATCGTTACCTGTAAATGATGTCAAAATGAAGCCTATACCTCAAAGAATGTCTGTGTTTTCATTATTCAATTATTTATAACATAAAAGTTTAGTAAATTTACATTTAAAAAAGAAGTGTTCGGAATTTGATACTGTTCGGAATATGAGACAAAACGGTACCGTCGCCTGAATTATTGTTTCAAGGGTGGGAGTCGATGCTTCAAATAAATTCTCTGCAGTTTTGAATCGTTCAAGCTCAGTAGTCTTGAACGATTGGTAGAATTATGAAAGCACAATTTTCTTTGTGTTCGTAAGGATTTGAACAACAGCGTCGACGTCGTCTTTGCCATACAAATTATATCAGTCAATGCTCAAGAGCAAATGTATGTAAATAGTAAAATAGTAAAATTAGCATAGTAAGCTATTTCAAAATTGTAGTAGTCAAGGGTATGATCGATACTGAATAATTGATGAGAAAGGCAACGGATTGCACAAGAAAATGTTTTGAAGATTATTTATGTACTTACGGTAGCTTCAAACCGCAAGTTTTTGTATTTTTCTTCGTGTTTATACAGTTTCGTTTTCTGTGCCGTGATTATGTTGCGAAAATATCGTTATCTTGCTTTCCGCAGCCGCAGTAAATAGTTATTTTGTTTGATTTCAGCGAATAATTCGCATCCGAAATTACTTTGTTGTTTGGAGGTAAAATGAGCCATCACGATTTACAATGTTATGTTCTCTAAAGGTAATATACCTTATCACATGTTGATCTTCAAGGAGTTCCTTTTGTGGCCTTGACCCTGAAGGAATATGCCACTCAGCCTCTATAAGCTCAGCCTCTTGTGTTTCTTACATTGTTTTATTACGTATTAGAAAATTTCAACTACGACTCTAGTTGAATAGCTTACCCAGCTAATTGTACGCATGTAAACAGTACAGTACGTATATTATGGTGTACCATTTTTTAATACCTCAATTTTTGATGAAATTTTTTTTAATAATATTTCTCGATACGCCATAGTAAGATGCACTTTCTTTATTTTTTTTTCAAATTTTTATCACGAAGCTATCGAGAATGGCATGAAAAACTTAAAAATTGAAAAGTACGTTTTTTACCATAGAACCTATGTTGAACCTCATGGAAGTTCAAAAAAATAGTCAAAATTTCTTTTTAGTACTCTATACTATATTTGCCATAGAGCGGATGATTTGGTTTGGGGGCACTTTTTGCTTCCATACCCGGCCAGGCCCTTCAGATAAGAAGCAATGCATAAATATGTCCCGTTTATCATATATAATTGTTCATTTTACCACCACCATGTGATCATTTTAACTGCACACTTAAAAATATGTTGGATTTGACAACTTTTTTTTCTTTTCATGAAAAATGTACTATTTTTGTTGTGTTCAGTATAAATCGTTCAATATTTTGAACAACACTCAGTTGACCCTCAGAGTACGGAGTGGGGGACTTTAGGTCCCCCAAGATTTGTTTCTCTTTAATAACTTCGTAAATAACTTCTTTCTCTCTTTTTCCCTTTGGGTACCGTTTTGTCTCAAATTCCGAACACTCAAGCTTTGATGGCCATTAAACAGTGTCTCATTGCTGAGAATGGTACTTTTTCACGAAATTAATTAGATTTTTTGATACTATAGAGCCTTCTTCTTCATTTGACTACAATAAAAATGATTAACAAATTCATATTCATGGCGAAAAACTAAAAATATATCTAATCACATTTGTCTCGAATTCCGAACACCACTTTGTCACTGACTCATATTCCGAACACTTTTGTCTGAAATTCCGAACAACGAAAATTCATTTTTTTAATCATAGCTTTTGAACTACTGAACCAATGCAGATGATCGATATATCAAATTAAAGCCAAGTAGATAGTTTTTCATGGAAAAATATTATACTCGCAAAAAATAGGATGTAGTTTTCGTACTTATTGATTGTGTTTGGTTTTTATAGTTTACATGGTTTCGGGACCAGGGGCGCTTTATTTTTTATATTTTTTATTGAAAGCTGAGGTTTTTTTACATAAGATATTCAAAAATCAGGTAGTTTAAGATGTTTCAATTTTGTTAGCTCATTGGACAGAAGAAAGGAACATGGAAAATCTATGTGTAATTTTTCAAAGAAGACTAGCTAATTGACCTTAATTTTATATGTTGATCTTCTGAATGAATTTTTGAAAAAAATCATTCCTGGAAAAAAGGGATAAATGATTTTTCCGACTACCCTAAAATGAAAATGGACACCTTCATGAAAAATAAAAAAAAATATGGGTTAAATATTTTGCAATAAGGAACAAAACTACCAATTTTTACGAAAATCTGAGAACCAAAATCTGTCTGGAATAGAATGACTTTATAGCAGTTCTAGTCAGACAAAGACATGACATAATTCTCTAAACGCTTTATGATTCGTTCTTCGACATCTAACTCTTATATTTTCTTATTTCGCTGCATTACCATTTGAATCAATTTTTGTGAGCCTTTAATTAGAACCTTCAAAAATGACGAATTTTACCCCATTGTACTTATAATAGCAACTTTTCTTTCTTTATTTCTAAATTTTACCTTAACGTTGAAATATTTTTTTTCTTCTTAAAATAAGTCATATTTGAACAACATTGTTTATAAAACTATATAAAACAGAGTCGAATATTGCATATAATCGAATCATATATAATCGAGTTAGTACATTATCGAGTCCGACCTGTTACTACAGGAACTTGGTTCTGTTATTGTGGTTTTAGTTGAAAACCTGTCCAAGAAAATCAATTTTACTCTCGTTTGTTTGTGCCTACGACCTACGTTTTACAAGGAAAAAGTTTACAAACATTTGGAAACAAATGATTTTTTTTCTATTGTTGCTCCGGAATTGGATTGTTCTTGTACCCCAATTTGAAAAAATAAGTTTTCCTGAAAAAAAGTGTGTGTTCAAACATCTTCTGTTCGGAGTTTGAATCATGCGTCGAATTTTGAATCAAACTCCGAACACTACTTGAATATTAATTTTAATGAAGATTTCTTCATAAAAGATCTTCTTTTTTTAATCATTTATTGTAGGTTCTTACTTTTTCTAGCACTTAACATGAAAAAAGCACACAAAATGGTTGAAAAAACTACAAGAACTGAAACATTAAATCACAATTCCCCAACGCAAACATTTTATTATTGGTTTTGACTGCCATTTCTTTGCAAATGCTTAATATTATAAATTATAGGCTGTATCGATACCTATAAATGATGTTAAAATCGAGCGTATTACCCAAAGAATGTCAGAGTTTTCATTATTAAATCATTTATAACATTAAAGGTCAGTGAATTTACAATTAAAAATAAAGTGTTCGGAATTTGAATCATGCGTAGAAACTTGATTCAAATTCCGAACACTTTTTCAATACTAATTTTAATGAAGATTTCTGCATAAAATATCATTTTTTTTCATCCATTTATAATAGGTTCTTATCTTTTCTAGCAATTACCATGAAAATGGTAAGCAAAAAAGTGGAAGAAAGTACAAAAACTGAAAATTTGGCGATTGAAGGAAAATGGGAAAATTCGAATAAATCAATTCGCATGTGTTCCACAATTACCGTTCTGAATCATATTTCGGACAACATCATATATCGGACACTTTGTTCTAATATCTTGAAATACTTAATGCACTGATGATATAACTGTAAAATTCATATCACAATTGCTTCTTTAAAGTAATCCCTTGGTTTCACTATCATTTTATATGAGAACCACATTTGAATTATAACATAATCGACAAAAATCTATCAACACTACTCACTATCGTTTGTGTTTGACGTTC
This sequence comes from Toxorhynchites rutilus septentrionalis, assembly GCF_029784135.1. Classification (NCBI taxonomy): domain Eukaryota; kingdom Metazoa; phylum Arthropoda; class Insecta; order Diptera; family Culicidae; genus Toxorhynchites; species Toxorhynchites rutilus. Next base: position 227,691,408 of record NC_073745.1, on the reverse strand, counting down.
GCTTAGCGTGAGCACGTAAAATTAACCCGTTCATCAATATTTAAATTTCTCCCGTGTTTCAACAGGTTTCATCATCGATTGCTTGGTAAGTTATTCGCAGTTGACTATAAAATGAGGGGCTTAGAATGCAAGGGGTGTAGGTGACTTGATCGATTTCTCTTCATCAACTTTTTCTTCAGTTGATAAATCAACTGCAAAAATTTTCCAAATTTAGTTTGCAATATAATCCGATAGTTGAGGTTCTGATCTATCTTCCACATTGTCAAATACAGCTGGGAATGTATTTGCAGCTAAGTTATGGCCAAAAGAGAGAGTCGATGTAGAGAAATCGATCAAATCACTTACCCCTCTTTCATTCTAAGCCCCTCAAATGTAATCAAGTGTAATGTAATTTTCTTTCAAAAAATTACAAAATTAAGTGTCCGAAATTTGAATTCAATCTGTCCGAAATTTGATTCAGTGTCCGAAGTTTGATTTTTATTCGCTTCATTTGAAAAGTATTATTAGTAGTATTTATATGTTTTATTTTATGTTTCCAATCAAATAGGTACCAAAGTAGAAAGCTTAAAAGCATATTGAACTAATTTTTAAAAATTATCAACCAAATAATACCTATGCATGAAGTTTAAACCTGTTTTCAGCATCATATGCCTTAAGCGTCGGAAATATGATTCAGAACGGTACATATTGACAAGCGTTGTTAGTCCATTTGATGTTTGCGGTAGCGAAATTGATCTTCGTTCGAAAGTGGAAAAGGGTTTTAATGTGATAAAACGCACTCCTATATCATCTTCTATCTATGTAAATAAAAATGGATCGTCGAATGTGTTGATAAGAGCAAAACTCGAGAAAGGAATTGTCCGATTTAGGGCTGTCTTCATTCTATCATATTTTCTGTATCAAACATTTAATCCAATTAACGGAGAAACATGTTATTTACAAATGGTTGAAAAATTTGGCACGAGAATTGTGTCTGAAAAAAATCTTATATTATAATGTCGAGTTTTGGTAGAAGTACTCAAATTTTATAGTAAAAAATAATTTTAAAGGGTAGATTAGAGGAACAATCAATGAACAGTCCAGCGATTGGACCCATGTACGTGCGCTTAGTAAGAAAACGTGGATGTGATAACGAAAAATAAAGTTTGGGCGGGACGAAGTTTGCCGGGTCAACTAGTATTACATGTATGTTGAATCGAAGGAATGAATACAACCCTGTTATTTACACCTAATACATAAACGGGATAATTTCAATTCACACACCTAGTGTTTTGTTTTATTTGAAAGATCATGTTTTGCCTTTTCATTTGAATTTGATTTCCCGTGTATGGCTACCTCGGTTGGTTCGGATCATCTAATCGGCATTCGATCACCGCTCACAGCAATGGAGACCTAGAAAAGCATCAACGTGGCCAGTGACGTCAAACATTTGCAAATTATTGGCGTAAACCGGATACTGCACATAACGGGTGTTCAATAAAAAATGAGAATAAGTTCAATAGCTTTCTGTAAAAAAAAGAGAGGAGCCTTTTTTTCTCACCGAGAGAATTTTTCTCTTGGCTCCCTAGGAACGAGTTGCTCACACTCGCGAGCGCGTTGTACGGTTCTTCGAAACGCGTGAAAGTAAAGAAAAAAGTTTATAGTAGACAACCTTGGGGACGAAGTTGTGGCGAGCACTGTTTACCGGATTCTGGCATCCCGGAACGTCGAGCAGAAGACCCGTAGTGGCCGTTCGTCGAAGATCATGACGAATAGGAAGAATCTCTGAAAAAGCTGTTCGACAACAAGGACGGTACGAGTTTGCGTGACGCCAGCCGAAAATTTCGCTGCTCACATTCCTACATCTACAAAACCCTCAAGCAGGAGGGCATTGTCTGTCGGAAGAAGACTAAGGGCCTGATTCTCGGATACACTTCACGGTGGAAACGAAATGAAATGCATCCGCGATGGCAACGGTACGGTGTCGACATCTGGATATGAAATTAGTTTCCCACTAAAACTTATTATAATATCAAATTATCTTCAGATAAAATTTTTGTATGAGATTACAAGCTATACCTTTAGAATAACAATTCATTGTATTCTGACTATGAACTGAGTAATTCGAATGTTTTTTCTCCGCTAATGGGTAAAGTATTGTAAAATATATTACAAAACTGTGGCTGATTATGCGTTGCGACGCCCCTAAAACAATACAGACAATATGAGTCAAGAAGGAATCAATGTATTCACTATTTACGATACATGACAAGGACAGTCACATGAGTTGAACTTTTCTAACAAACTTAAAAATGTTCGAAAAAATATCTTCGAATGATTTTTTTGAATCACCTGGTTGAATGCTTATAACAATTATACGTTATGTCCAGAACGCAAAGCATTCGCTGAAATTCATCACTTGTGCCGATTTGATTTTTGTCGTAGGATTACGTCTTTCGGGAACATATTGGGGTACAAATTGAAAATCGAAAATCGAGCACATCGTGAAAATTGTCTAATTTCAAACGCTTATTACTCAGTCATTTCATGATGGATTGATGAAATTTTCGCGTCAATCGATTTCGGCACTCCATAACAATTTTTTATATTGAAGAAAATAATATATGTCATGAAACTAACTATCGATCAACTGAAAAATCTCAACCCCTATCCTAACGGAAATACCCTCTTTTGATTGGTCGAAATTGACGACACATGCGGCGATTTCCTAACAGAGACATCAAAATCAAGCAGCCTGGGGAAAATCGGCATTGCAAATACAAGAAAGAAGGAGAACTTTCGTTCCTGCCGAAATGTGTTCCCTTACAGAGACATCAAAATCAAGCTGCCTGGGAAAATCGACTTTGCAAATACATGAAAGGCATTGGAAATATTAGGCTGTCAAAAAAGTCCTGCGGTATTTCCGCGAGGTGTCGTTGTAAGCGCGTAGTTATAGTTGTATTCATTGTATCGAGTCATACTATATCTTGTTGGAAAGGTATTTTAGCGCGCTATAATATAGTCCTTGACAGTGTTTTGTTTGGTTAAGTCGTTCGTGAGTAATAGTGTCGCAAATATGGAGCAAAATAAAGAGAAAATCCGACATATTTTACAGTACTACTATGACAAAGGCAAAAATGCATCTCAAGCTGCCAATAAAATTTGTGCAGTTTATGGACCCGATACAGTTTCCATTTCCACCGCACAACGATGGTTTCAACGTTTTCGTTCTGGTGTAGAGGTCGTCGAAGATGCACCACGCTCCGGAAGGCCTGTCGTCGAAAATTGCGACAAAATCGCTGAATTAGCCGAGAAAGACCGGCATAGTAGCAGCCGTAGCATCGGCCAAGAGCTGGGGATAAGTCATCAAACCGTTATTAACCATTTGAAGAAGCTTGGATTCACAAAGAAGCTCGATGTATGGGTGCCACACACGTTGACGCAAAAAAACATCTTTGCGGATGGTGACTGGCGATGAAAAGTGGGTCACTTACGACAACGTGAAGCGCAAACGGTCGTGGTCGAAGCCCGCTGAAGCGGCTCAGCGGCATCCACCGTATAGTCCGGACCTTGCACCAAGTGACTACCACCTGTTTTTGTCCATGGCGAACGAGCTAGGTAGTCAGAAGTTAGCCACAAAAGAGGCCTGTGAAAATTGACTATCCGAGTTTTTTGCCAATAAGGAAGCGAGCTTCTATAACAGGGGTATTATGAAGTTGGCATCTCGTTGGGAACAAGTCATCGAACAAAACGGCGCATATTTGACTTAAAACAGATGATTGTAACAAATGAAAATTCAAAATACCGCAGGGCTTTTTTGGCAGCCTAATATATGCAAGTCGGGCGATTTTTTACATTGAAAGTAAGGTGATTTAATAAAATTTAAATTTGGAACTTTAATGTTGGTTGCTTCGTGAAATTTCATATCAATGACCAATCGTGTATTGTGAAAAAAAGGTGTTAAAATTGTATATGGTAGCAGTTGTGTTAAAAATGAATTGATATATGAAACGATTTATTTCAATTTTCATAATTAAAAACCGAGGTGTGTTCCTGTTCGAGAACGGGTCTTTCGATTTAGGCTGTCTGTTTTGTTGTGTTCATTCTCACCCAAGGAAGGTTTATACGGCGAGAAAAATTGGAAAAGTGAAAAAATATTAGGAAAATATGCTCTACATATAGTCGAGTATAGGTGTTATTAGTCCAATTACAGCTCGCATTGTGTTGAACAAACACTCAGATACAAAGATGTCAACCTTCCTGGTTTTTCAGGATTTCCCAGACTTTTTAGCACGCTCCCTGATATCGTGACGAACACTCAATTTATCCAGATTGTTCTGAAATGATCCTGATTTTTCCTGATTTTTGTACTCTTTACAATATTCGTAATCAATATACTGGTTTCCATGCCAAAGTTTTCTGTCATGATAATTTTCCGGCTCGCACTTGTATATATATATTAAACTAAGTTACATTCTCTAGGCGCAAAGCTGTTCTTAACTTCTTTTTTCTCAATTGTTTCATGGCTTTCCAAAACAGTGCTAGAAAATTTAATGAAACTAGATTGTCTGATTGAATTTATGAAATTACAACGATATTAAGTTTGAGGAACAACCTTGGTTTATTGAGGATAATGTGTATGTAAATGTATCCCCAGAGTTATTAAAGTAGGAATACCTTTCATAGTGTAAATTTACTCAAGAGGAAATTTTTGAATCCACAGTAAATATAAAAAGATTTAATATATAATTTGTTCGTCTGATTCAAAGTAGAATCTTCTTTAATGATGGGACTATGGTAAATATACCTATAACCGTACTAAACATCATAAAAATTAGGAAAAATTCAACAAGTCTTCCACTGCTGATATGCTTCCCTCATTTGTTGAGTAAAGATTCACTCCGAAACATGGATGATGAATTCAGTGAAAATTTGAGCGTTAATTTCTCTGCAATTGACTGTAGTGATGCTGTAGGTTTTTAGAAAAAAATATAAACGATCAAAATGTCAGGTGAAACACTAGCATTTCCGTTTATGCGAGGATTTATACCATGCTTATTAATTATTTTACATATCCGGTCTTCGGAAGAAGATATACTCTGTTTCTAGTGGGATATGGAATGGATTCTGTATTTTGAGCTACTACCAAGCAACCTGTTTCTCACATGTATGGCTTGATTGTGAAACAGAACTATGGATATTAAATTAAGTTATAATGCTTTGATTGAAAATGATGTTTTGTTTTCCCAAAAATCGATATTAACTTTTCAGACAACCCAATATGAGCTATCCTGATTTATCCTGATTTTCATTTTCATTCTCCCTGATTTTTTAAAATTATAGTTGGCAACCCTGCTCAGTGAGTAAAAATTATAAAAGAAAATTACCTTTTCCATTTCAAATATGTTTTCTCTATATTGAAGTAACATGTTTTTACTGATTAAAATTAATAATTGTGTTCGGTATTGGTAATTATCTTATATTACATTGGTGAGTTTTTTTTCTTTATTTCATCAATACATAATACAGGAGGCATCTCGTCTAGGATCACAGAAGGCGGTTTTCATCACATCTCGTTCCACTTCGGCATCTTTTATCTGATACGCACCATCCAACGAATGTTTACCATCCTTCTATCATCATCACTTGGTAAACACTGGTGGAGTGAACAAACAATACCGAACAACCAAACAAAACGGCCCTTTTCAGGGCCACCAAATCATCATCAAAGAGTTTACCGATGTAATTTTTCCAACATATCCAAAATGAACAGATATCCCAACGGAATCCTACATCAACTATGCGGTCGTGTCTCGGACACAACCCTCCTGTGACTTTTTTTTTCCGTAAAGGTGTACTTGGAATTTAACGTGCTTATCACGAAATTAGATTCCAAATTTATGCTCCGTCTCAGCAACAAAGTTCTGCACTCTGTTTTATTTCGCCGTGTGTTATGAAACATTGCAAACCTAATAATTCCCTTCTATCGTTGTCTGTTTCTTATATTTATATCGTCCGAAACGAGCAAGAGCTCCAAGAAACACGAATGTTCGCTCCCTTATCACAGAGTCGAAGAACCAAGAAAAAACACATGAAAAAACAGCAACAAGCGCAATTGCTCAAACAAGAAAGCTGGGAGCCAAAGTAAAATAGAATAAAAGCCAGTAAAATGGGTAGAAGTGTGCTGCAGCAGCATCGGCTCCGCTAAACGAGCAGAGAACAGCAGAGCTTGATATAATAAAGCTTGTTCAGTGGAAAAAGCAAAGTCAACATAAGAGTACCTGAGGCCAAGAAGCCGTATCCTAAAATTATTGTTGTATCATGTTTAAGAACCCCAAAGCTGAGGGCATCTGAATATACACGTCTGATGAGAGGCAAGTCTCTCGTCTACTTGTCCAGGACCGAGTTTCGGATGGCGTGCTTTGCCTCTAAGCAGCATCGTTCGGTGGGTTGCTCTCTCCCCATGAGCAACGACAATCTGCCTGCCTGCCCCTCCGTTCCCCACTCATATACCAAACAAAACAAAAAAAAGAGAATGAAAACAAGAAAGAACGAACCAACCAACCAACCGCTCCGTGCATCATGTTTATTGGAACGGCATTTTCTAAGAAGATTTTAACATCGTTTTATGCTCCTGTGAACGAGACTGCTGAGATGTTTTACATTGGTGGCGGCGGTGGCCCTACAAATGAAATGCGGAGAACTGCAACCAGCAACAAATGGATTTGGGTGGAAACACGGTGGAAAGATGTGTGTTCGTTCCATGGGGTACTTTTTCTCCGGCTGCTGGCTTTTGTTTCGAGATTTACTGAGACATGTTGTTTGGATAGAGCAAAAGCATTCCAAAATGGAATCTGTTCCCACGTGAAAATTTAGCTGCACAATCCGAAAAAGGGGTTTATAATTTATTAAAATTGAATCAGCTGAGATTGCTGGGCTTTGGCTACGTGCATTCGGAGCACGGATATTGATAATAGAGTAATACAAACACACTGGACTTTCATTTTGACAAAGACAATTTCTGAATCGGTGGTATTTGGCGATTGACGCCCTGGTAATAAATTAAGGAACATTATTGATTTTTTTTAAATGAAATCATTCCCCAATGTAGCTCTGTATGAGAAAACCGTCCTCACAAGCGCTACATTTTCACTGGTGCATATCCACGTCTAGAGCTTTCAGATGGCGGATTTCGCTTCGCACGGGACTTACGCTCCGTCGAAAAATCACTATACCCAAACAAAAGACCAAGGTAACGATATTCAGTCATCCAAATCTGTTCCACAGCCACCCAATTTAATGCCTCCCACGCGGCACCTGATATCCTTGTGCCGCCACACGGGATGAAGCAGAAGGTGCCGCACACACAGAGAGAGAGGCGAAAGGATTAAAATTACGAAATAAATTAAAGTAATGAGCATTTAAGCTTGTTTGTACCTGATTCCTAACGACAGAAGAGGCGAGTGACTTGTCGTTCGTCTTCGCTGGCAAACATCAAGCACTAATGGGGTGCACAATCTTCGCTGTGTTGCACACGTGTATCTGCGCTCGTTTGCGTGGGTTGAATGGTTCGGTAACAACAGGTGACTCTCTCCCTCGCAACTCCACACGCACTCGTTTAAGAAAAACACTACCCAGTGCAACACAACAGCGAACGGCAAACAGTTGATTTTTCTTGTGTCTTGTGTCTTCTGCTGGTTTTATCCTTCGAGTGACGGTAACAAATTGCTTCCCGGCGAAGTGCAACTTTCACACATGAAACAGTTCACTGCACATTTTGACACACTAAAAGGTGGAAATTTGTCAGAATTTGTAATGGAACTGTAGTTTGTGTAGTTTATTTGCAGTCTTGCGTTCCACACAGTTGCACTCGTCAAAACGGGGTGGTAATTGACTTGGTTATATTTATAAATACTTCACTTCACACTTTTGTAACGAATCTGAAACCCCATGAGTCGGCATTGCGTAAACCGAGCGTGCAAAGTACAGACATCATATCATTAGGACGTGCTATGAGTACAAGAAAGTTGTCTAATTTTTAATGACGAGAAAGGAAAATGGAATGATCGGTTGCAATTAAATGCAAAAATCAGTAATTGAAAATAATGAGGCAATGTCATCGTTGAAAAATAAGCGAGACTGCTTGAAGTAGTTTCGTCTAATGACGGGCATGTCTACGAAAATTATTTTTGGTTGACCTTTGAAGAATGGACAACATTTTAGTCACTTGATTATAATCAGACCGACGATGAGAATTCTTCATTCGATAAAGCGGATGTGTATTCGAGAAGGTTGAGAGTTGAAGTTTACAGTATTAAGAGACTGGAGAGAAAATTAACATTAATTTTTTGAACGAGTTATTTAATTTTTCGATTTTATATTATTCAAATTAACTTCAACTGTTTTTTCAAAATTTATTTTAAATTTGTCCCTAATTCTTGAGAATAAATAAAAGTCAATGGGCACCAACTTATCGAATACGACGCATGATATAGAGCATAGACGATTCAAATTTCAGGTTAAATCGGTTGTTCTGCCCATCAATTGCTTCAAAACTTAGAGATAATATTTCCTACTAACCGTTTGGACAAGTGAAATAAAATGCTTTTAGATTATAGTTTGATATAGTTTGAGAATCGGAACCTAATGAACACATTGTGTGTCAGCGAATCTGATTTTTATTTTTTTTAAAGTAGAATTACGTCTATCAGGATAATGTGGAGTAAAAATGAAAATCTAAACACTAAACATGTAAGAAATCATAGAGGATTTCGAATGCTTATAAATCGACCATTTCTTGATAGATCGCATCAATTGATTTGGGCTATTCCTATTATTGTAAATAAAATATATATATTTTTTTGAGATAATTTGTTGAATAATTGTAAAATGGCTCTTGAAATTCGCTATATGCATAAGTGTTTTGCCAACCAGCATATAATTCACTGCACCACTGCGAAGTGGAGCATTTTCTAACCGAAGAAGCATTTTCTAACCGGAAAGCAGCTATCATATGTATCTCTTCTTCTAGACACACACACACGCACAGCATCCACAGACGATTCATTATTTGTACCACCGGCACAAACAAAAACAAATTATAAATCACCCATCTTCAGCTGCCTCCATGAAACCATTGCCCTTTTCGGGGCCACCAAAAAATTCCACTAAAGAGTTTTTTCGGAATGTTCGATGCATTCTGAGGCTTGTGAAAAAGCTTGTAGGAGTGTTTTCGGTCTCATTGGTGACTTTAACCGATAGATGATTAAATATTCGTGAGTTCGAGCGTTGTGCACTCGTGACCGAGTGGTTAGCGTCTCACACTATCATGCCGGGTGTTCGGGTTCGATTCCCGTTCTGGCCGGGGAATTTTTCGTCAGAGAAATTTCCTTCGACTTGCACCGTGGTCACGCGTATTCTAAAGCTTGCCCCTCGGATTACATTCAAGGCGTGTTATTTGGCTTAAGAAATCTCAACTAAGTATTAATGAATGACGCTAGTTAATGCATACGTTGAGACGGCAAAAGTTCCACAGGGAACGTTAACGCCATTCAAGAAGAAGAAGAGTTCGAGCGTTGTTTCCGGGTTAAAAGTGGCAACAAAGTGCAGTTTCTTTCAAGCCGGATGTGAGGAAAATATTTTCCAGCGGTGTGAGCCGTGTTCTTGGGTGGAAAGCTGCGACACTAATTAATGAAGTTCGAGTGAGCTAATATTTTGCATAGGGTATATTATCGTGCGAATCAACATTTCGCAGCAGGTTCCGAATGAAAAATCGAGATAACTATTTCTATTGGTACTTAAAACCATACGTTTCGTCTCGTATACTCGTATACCTATTCTACGGGTGTTCATTTGCCACGAAATTACATCAAAAACTGAAAAAAATATCCACCTTGTTCCTCAAATTTATGTTGTTGAGTATTTATTGTTTATTTTTATGAGTTCAAGTACAGTTTTCAATTTATCATAATATTGAAAGGATTCTGTTCCGATCAGATCAGTAGTATACAACCAAACGTAAATGATTTCGGGTTGTATTATTTCCCCCGAACACCATATAAATTAAATAATGGTGCAATTATTACAATAGAAAAAAAGATGAACAATCTTCAGAGATGGAATTATTCCAATTTATATTTTGATAAAATATTTTAAAACCCAAATTAAGACGTACATATACACTTGTTAATGAAAATTATGAAAACTTTCATTAAGAACATATTTTGCCCAGGCCATCTTCATGTAGTACACTTTTTTTACGACGCGTTTACGTGTTGAATTATATCGTTCACACAAAATTGACTATAGAACAATGAATATCCTCTTGTTTCGCCATATTTCTCTCGTTTACCTAGAAACATTACCTATCCATTGCTGCCAAATATGTTGTAATCGTACAACACAGGGCCGATATATCGCTATTTGAATTTCAGTGCAAAATTACCGCACGCACCCTGTACTGATTATTTGAGATATCGAATGGTCTTTTATACATAGAAATTGATAGATAGAATTCGATTGATACTACATATTACAATTGAACTTCTATCATTTTATCTATTTTTATCTTTTATAAACAAATTTAAATTTTAATGACGAATTTTGGTAGAAGTAATGGGAAATTTATAGTAAAAGGAAATTGTGAAGGGAGTTCTGTGATTGAGACCACGAACGTTCGCTTAGTAAGAAAATGCGAATGTTCGAATGATTCATATAAGATAATATAAATGTTTTTATTTCGGCGAGACGAAGATCGTCGGGTCAGCTAGTACAACATAAAAATCTCTAAAATTAGAATAGTACAGGCTGATGAAGTGAGAGGGTTCGAAAAAAAATTCTGTGTCATGGCGTACACGATTTATGCCCATCTAGTTATCCTAAATAAAAAAAATCAAGATCAGTAAAAAATCAAAAACAGTAAAGATGCCGCTATGGTAGGAACCTTGGATAAATAAAAAAAAATCTGCAAAATGGCGGCCGTTCGAAAACAAAATTTGCTTTATATCTCGTTTTTATAACGTATTTTTTTTTTAATAGTGAAATTAGAAAATGATAATTTTCTATTGGTTCATGCGATAGAGAGATGTGTAAAATTAATTCACATAAAATTTGCAATAAATCGGTTCAGTAGAGAAAGACTTGAAATATCATGTATGTCAGCTTGAAAAATACTAGTTTTGAGAAAAAAAATCATTCGAAGTGTCAAGTGTCAAGGTCTCAGTAGATTAGATACCGTCAGTGAAATAGCTTTAACTCGGTACATAATGGGATTTTTGAAACATCCTCTCTAGGGTATATTCTAGACCAGCGGTACCTTTTGTCATAGGAGCCACAAACCCGTGTTATTCATGGTGAGAATGATTCAAGACATGATCGCATTGTTAACATAGAACTACGAAATTGTTGCCGGCGAGGACAAACATTAAAGAAATTTAATAATGAAACTCTTTGATACAAATATTTGATAGCATTTGCAACGGTCGATAAATGAATGATTTCACTGAGTGAGGAGCGCGAGCGTTTCGCGAAGCAATTTGTGTTAGTTGTCAAATTAATTCTAAGCATTGACATGTACTGGTGAAAGCAATATAATCTAAACAAATTTGTATCTTTAGTTTACCACCGGAGAACACAACTGTCAACAATAGAGATGAATCAGCCTACGGCTGAAAGTCTCTATAATAAAGAATAAAAAAAAACAACTATCAACGCTGAAAAATACCTTACGTCTTATTTAATCCGGAAACAATAATTGAAATCACGAAAAATGGATGATCAATTGAAAAAAATCAAAAATAAGTCCAGCATCCAGCTAGCGACCGGATGGCAGCAATGGTATTGTTGAATGGTAAATGGTATTTCTCGAGGTCGAGTTGTTTTGTTTGATTTTTCAAATTGTTCTTTTTCAATGCTTGAGGAGAATAATCTAAGGAAGCTTAAAAGCACTATAAATCAAAAGAACATCATTACACCAATAAATCCAAACACACTCCTAAAACTCACAGAATCGCCCTTCAACCCAAAAATAAACTTAAAATAGATTTTTAAAATGCATCTAAATTTCGAAAATAACTCTTTAGTCGAAAGTTTTAGTGGCCCTTAAAAGGACCGATGGGTTTGCGTTATTTTGTAGACGCAGCTAAAGAACAATATACACGCTCAAAACACGTAGCGCACTTAGTATGCATCGCGACATTCTTCTCGTACTACATACAGTGCGGCTCCAAGTGATTATATATTTGTCCCCCACCGTTATCTATTTGAAAACGCATAAAATGAACAATCCGTACAATCTCCACGATTTTAAAACCAACGACGTACGTCCCATTCAATACTTCGCTTCTGCTTTGATTCTGCTCTACACTATGCTTGCTTCTTGCATATTCTGAAAATGCATTCTGTGGCGAAAAATATTGTTCAACACAGTAGCAAAATAGAATCTGAGGTTGGCCAGGGCGAGTACAAGATTTAGAGAACTTTAACTGATAACCAAGCAGGTACCCATATGTATTTATACATTTTTGTGATTTCAATATTTTTTTTTTCGAGAAGCTTTGAGCTATTGGAATAAGCTTTTGGGTCAATAACTAACCAGCATTACTCATACACCTTTTATCTCTCGAACGAAGAGATTGACCGAAAAAAATGTGAGGGGTTGTATCTAGGACACGACCGCATATTTTCGACGTAGAACTACGCAATTATATTATGCAATCCATTTGTTTACCACTTCGAATATTATTTTAGAAAACATCGAAATTTTTGTAACAGATAATGTTCTTCGTTACAAATTTAAAAAAATGAGTGGGTTATATCTATGATATAACCGCAACGTTCACGTGGAACTACCTTAGCTTAGCAATCATTCGTTTGTATTGATTAAATTCTTGATTGAATGAAACAGTTTCCAAATTCAATTGAGTTCAATATATTTGCTCTGTGAGTGAAAAAATGAACAAATGCCGTGTAAAGTCAATTCATTTATTGTGATTGATTGTTCTTCGTTACAAGTAAATTTAATGACGGACCTTTTACGTTTGGTATGATGACTAGAACAAAATATATGTACGGAAGAATTATCAAACGTTTGATGAACCAGCCTAAGGCTGAAAATCTTTCCAATAAATACAAACAAAAAAATTATCAAACGATTATTTTATTTTACATTTCCCTCTGAAGTTTACATCCCAAAAGTGTACATACTTCTCGAATCTCGAATTTGCTTGAAACTGGGAAGTTCATTCGCTTCTAGTGGCTGCACGATTTTCCCAGGTTCCTAAGTTTAGAAGATCATGTTAGGACAGACATATTCCACTCTGCACAAAGGCCAGCGAGGACAAAAGTACTCGCAGTTTGCATTTATTTGCAGAGCCGATTTCCCCAGAAACCTCGGTTTTGAAGTCTGTGTTAGGGAAACACATTTCAATCGGAACAAAAATACCCCCGACTTGCATGAATTTGAAATACCGATTTCTCCAGGCACCTTGGTTTAGAAATCTCTATTAGGGAACACATTTCGGTGGGAACAAAAGCTCCCCCTACATTCGTGTGTTCTTTTTCTTCTTTTTGGCTTTAAGAGGGTTTAAACCTTTCAGTTCACTCGCCTCTAGGCTCTTTCGTGTGTTTGCAATGCCGATTTCGCTGCTTGGTTTTAAAGTCTGTGTTAGGGAACATTTTTCGATGAGAACAAAAGTCCCCCTACTTTCATGTATTTGCAATGCCGATTTCCCCAAGGCTGCTTGGTTTTGATGGCTGTGTTAGGGAAACCGTAAATCGGGCCAATCAAAACGATGTAGTTAGGGCGTTTGGATAACGCCTAATATTTTACAGTTATTCAATTGTTTATCTAATGAAAAACAACATTTTGTTAGTTGCGATAGATGCGTAGAAATATTCCCTATCAAGTGATGCAAACATCTCTCCTATCCAGTACGAAATGTTCGAGCTATAAGCATTCGAAATCTTTCATTTTTTCCTGCATGTTCTGTGTTTAGGTTTTCATTTTACCCTCCATATATTCCGGTTAGACGTAGTCCCACGTCAAATGTTCATTCACATCTAGTATCTGAAATGACGATTTTCCCAGGCTTCTCAGTTTTAAAGTACGTTTTAGGGAAACATATTCAGATCTGCGCAATGACAAGCGAGTAAAAAAGTACTCAACACCAAAAAAATACCCCCGACTTGCATTTATTTGCAAAGCGGATTCCCTCGAGCACACTAATTTAGAAGTCCGTGTTAGGGAAACACAGCTCGGTGGGAAAAAATACCACGGACTTGCATATTTTGCCAAACGGATTCCCCCATGCACATTGATTTTGCAGTCCATGTTAGGGAAAAACAGCTCAGTGGGAAAAAAACATCCCCCGACTTGCATGTTATGACAAAGCGGATTCCCCCAGGCATATTGATTTTGAAGCCCGTGTTAGAGAAACACAGCTCGCTGGGAAAAAATACCCCCGACTTGCATGTATATTTGCGAAGCGGATTCCCACAGGTACATCGATTTTGAAGTCTGTGTTGGGGAAACCGTAAATCGGGCCAATCAAAACTTGGCAGTTAGGGCGTTTATATAACGCTAACGTTTTACAGTTATTCAATTGTTCATCTAATGAAATAATTGTTCATCTAATGAAATAATATTTTATTAATTGCGATAAACGTGTAGAAGTATTTCCTATCAATTGATGCAAACATCTTTCCGATCTGTTAAGAAATGTTCGAGTTATAAGCATTCGAAATACGGGTAGGCTTAGCACATAAATCGCAGAACAAATGTACGGGAAAAGGGAAGTTCTTCCAGTTTTCATGAATTTAAACCGTTTAGAGATTAGCGAATTGTAATGTGTAGCATATCAATCAAATCATAGAGAATTTCCGATTTGATTGGTATGCAAATCATGAGAATTCGTTCACCTTGAAAATTATTATTAACGTTAATTTTATTTCATAAAAAGTGACCTGTTTTCTGATTTGGCACCCTTCCTGAAAGACATGGTTCTACGTCAAAAAATTGCACCATGCTGTGCGAAATCTATGTTATATTCTTCCTAAGAATCGAGCAAAACCACTGTTTATTTGACATCAGCAATTAAATGATAGCTGGAGCGAGACGACTTGATTGATGGTGATGATGTTCAGCATTATAGAGGCTTCAAAACTCATCCGATCATTCGCCTCTAGCCATAAAAAATACCAATTTGGAAAACTAAACTAAACACTCAGCTTCGAGGAAGGTCATTTCGAAAGCCTAGCTTCCATCCGGTCGCTAGTTAGATGACTGACTGAATTGACTGAATTTGAAATCGCGAATGGCTTGTTTATACTCAAAGAATAGAATACGGCGAAGCTAAGATTGCAATATTTTCTCTGTCCACATTGTCTGTAGAACGACTGCTGCATTTGTATTTCAAGCGACCGATTTAAACTCGTCTGATGAGCAGTGATATTTAAATATTGTCCGACCGAATTTCCGGTTTGATGGAAATGCAAACCATCAAAATCCGTTCAGAGCAAATATAAGTATTAACTTTGAAACTATTTTTTAAAAATTTTACATGTTTTCTGATTTGGTCTCATTACTAAAAAACGTAGTCTTATGCCAAAAAATTGCCATAGAAAAAAAAAGGTAATTCATATGCCATATTTTCATTTTTTTTTACACAAACATCAACAGTCGTAATGATCGGATTAAATATATTCAATAGATATTTAATCTACTAATACTACTTAACTAGACAAAAATGTAATGTTAGTAAATGTGTAATGTGTCAAATTCCACTATTCTCATCTCATGTTTCCTAGATGATTTCTTAAGTTTTCATGATTGTTGCACATAAAGGTAGCTGACCTGGCGGGCCAACCAGAAGAGCTCGGTGGGCCGCAAGTTGAGTATAGCTACTCTAAATTGTCTGAACTTCAGAAATTTGAAGAAAAAGAAATCGATTGTTTTCAAATTTGTAGACTAGAATACCCCCTGAAATGTTTGTTTTCAAATCTGAGGTAGAGACTCGAAAAAAAGTTTGGGTTTCATATCGTCAGTTGGAAAGAAATCAAACCATTGGTCCTTTTCAAGACCCCGTAACATTCTAACAAAGGGTTACTTCTATAATTTTATCTATTCTATGATAATATTCGAAGTAAGCGAATTGAATAAAATAATTCCATAGTCCGACGCTAACAATGTGGTGAAGTCCTGGACACCACAACATAGATTTTTTTTGTCAAAAACTTTTCTACGTTTTTCTGAAAAATTTTATTGTTCTCTCCGTTTTTTTCGGCATAAACATTGAACACTCGACACAAAATTAGAGAGACAGAGTACGAAGTCTAAAATATCGACATGCTGTAACTTCGTGACAAATCAACGCATGAAGATTGGATGGACATCATTTTAAAGTCTGAATTTATTTTTGAATATTTTATGTTTTTCCATATTTTTGAATATTATTCGAACACGTTTTTATTGAATTAGGTTGTTCAGGTGGATAATAATATCGAGAAAGAAATATAATATCGATTTCTTTCTGTTTTTAAAGATTTTGAGGACTAATACAATAACAGTCCTTCAATAGCAAATTCGTTTAATTAATCATATCAACCAGCTTCCACTTGATTCCTATAACGTTCCTGTTGAGCCTTTTAATATAGAGATATTTTTGTTTGAATGAAAGAATTTCCCTTTGGTAATTGATGATGAATAATTCAATAAATAATGATTGCACCTCAAATTGGAAGGCTGTTCTGGGAACTCTAACAAATTCGTTGCGAAACCAAATAAATATTTTTAGTAGATTGTCCAAAACTGGGAGTATACTTCGTTGCAAATTGTACAACAAGTAGAAGGAGGATCCCCTGGTTACTGCAAAGACGTGGCCGTCGTCGTAAGCAGCTATGACAAGTTAAATCACCAAACCTTACGCAGTGAGAATGGTTTCTTCCTTCCACGCATCATTCAGTGTGCTTTTTGTGTAATTTCGCTGATTCAGGTTTATAGCGGAGAGCAACTATGATATGTAGAGTCTACCCAAGCTCAAGCTCAAGCTTTGGTTTCCACTGTTTTTTAACAGAATTATTTTTTTTTAAGATTTATATTAAGTCTTCGACACCCTCTTCAAAAAAAAAAAAAAAAGAATTTGCACAAATCATTCTTAAAAATCTGACATAGTTGTTTATCAGAGCAACGAAAAAACTTTGAAAGTTGTGCGAAAGTGATTTAATGCTCCAGAAATATTTGCTTCATACATTGATTTCATGTTAAAATTTTTCATCGTCTCTCATATCCCAAGGCTACGTTTTATACGTTTTATACTTTTAGAATTGATGCGAAATATCAGGAAGTGAATAATTCGCCGGAATAAACAATCAAAATTCCTGAGGAGGCGATGTGGCGTAGTGATAACATCCATCCCTCTCACGCAGAGATCACGAGTTCAATTCTCACTCCCGACATTCTTCAAAAATTAAAAAAAGTGACGAGCCAGCCGAAATATGTTGAAAGTCACTATAATAGAGACAAAAATATATCGAAATTCCTCGATCAGGCCAATTGAATGTCTCGAATAGTTCGACAACGGAGATATAAAAAATTAGTGGAAAAATTCCTCAACCAACAATTTTACAACGTAATCAGCTGTTCAGTTAGGCATCAGGCGAAGAAAAATCCGAAAGCTTCACCTGAAATTTTCTCTGATTAATTCAGAGAACGTCAAAGTGTCAAAAGTAGTCCTCCTGCTGGTACAAACAACCAATTTTTGTTCACATTTTTCCATGTTGTTCATTTGTGAACATTTTTTTCATCTCCCTATGAATTCTGCTCTTATTGCCCATATTGTTGTCAAAAACTATTCGCTGCTAGAACGACCAACATATTAGTTGAAAATGTAATTTTGGCCAGCTACCAAATCGGAGAGAATTGTAATACCAGCCGGTTAATATGGCGTTGTATTGTTGTCCTATAAATTAATTCAATGATCAAAAGCGAGGGATTCGAAAACAAACAAGAGTACAATTTTGTGTTTCAATGCGACATTGGAGGGGAGAAAAAACTGCACATGCGCAGAACTGAAACAAATGTGTTCATTTCAATCAACCAAACGTTAATCGATGAACACAGATTGTGTTTGCAAGTGTCTTTTTTTTCAAGAAACTTGTATTTCATTACCAAAACATTGTAAAATGTTGAAAAAGAAATACTTAATAAATTGTAATGTTTTGAAATAAATTGATTAATAATTTTCCACGTTTTCAACGAGAAATGAATATACCATACGCACTTATATTGTACACGTTGCTACGGAATGCCGCCCCTCGAACACAGATTAACAAATGATAACAGTCATAATTTGAATTGAATCATCGTACACTGTGCACTAACTCACAATTCTACTTTGCGTTGCACTCTCGAGTATAGATTACACCACTTTCCCGCTTGGGTTTACAACAAGGAATCGCACTTTTCGTACATTAACTGAATTGCAACATTGCGTCATCGGCACAATCCAATAGAAGATATGTTGTCACATCATCCTCGAACACAACTATTGCGATCATTCTCCCACCGGAACGGCAATGACTGAAGCAACAGGCGGCAAATTTCCCCTCAAACGGAAGCATGAATATTTCGTCAGATTCATGATTTTTCGGTATGGAAATGAGGACAGCGATTCGAGCAGTTGCATTTACGATGCAAATGGCATCGAGATGCATGTATGTACGCATTGCGTATTCTTGTTCGAGGTTGCTATACCAGTCACTGTTATTCTGTAATATGCATAATATCATTCGGATTGGAAAAAAAACATAATCATAATTTTAAAGGCTGCCCTTCATAAGCATACGTTCGAAGCCTGGCCTAATTTTTACGGTTGGCCCGCAAAATCGAGTACAGTGGGCGTCAACTTAATTATTTCGTTTCCCCCCTTGGTGATTGATCATGCGCTTTCATTAATAACACGGTATCTGTTGCTAATATGAAAAATTGTTTTCTTTTTGCAGCATGAAATGATGCGCATCAATCAATTCATCTTTGACACCGAGCATCATCGATTCAGTGTGACCGAGAACTGAACGTAACCGGTGAGCACTTCATGGATAGCATCATTATGCAAGTGGAGGATAATGACGATTGGAGGTTAAACAGCATACGCTTTCAAGTTGCTTGCTTATCAACAGCCAAAATGCAGTAAGTCGAATTTTTCGTGTTATTTTATTTTTATTTTATTTACTAGCTGACCCGGAAAACATCGTCCCGCCCAAAAATTTGTTTTTTTTTTGTTATCAATGCCTTCAAACATTCATGTTTTCTTACTATGAGTAAGTTCATGGGTCCAATCGCAGAACTGTTCATTGATTGATCTTCTAATCGACCCCGTTGATTTACCTTTTACTATAAAATTCCTAGTACTTCTACCAAAACTCTTCATTATAATATCAGATTATTTTCAGACACAATTCTCGTTCAAGATTTTTCAACCACTTCCAAATAACATATTTCTTCGTTACATGGAATAAACGTTTAATACAGAAAATACGGTAGAATAAAGACAGCCCTAAATCGGACAATTCCTTCCTCGAATTCTGCTCTTATCAACACATCCAGCGATCTTTTTTTTGGTATAGACAGGAGAAGATATAGGAGTGGGATTCATCGCATTAAAATCCATTTTCAGTTTCGAACAAAGATCAATTTCGCCAGCGCAAACATCAAATGGAATAACAGCACTTGTCACTATGTAATTGTAGAACATATAGGAAATAAATTTTCTGAATTTTCTATTTTTTCTTCAGAGTTTTCCGAAAATTTTCAATTATCTTGTTTGGTTGGAATATTTTTTTGGTTGAAATGTGATATTTTTGGTTGAAATATTTTTATGGGATTTTTATTCCAGAGGAGGGAGGGGTGTCATACCATCATAGAAACATTTATCATACTCAAAAATCCTCACATCCCAAATTGTGCTTGATTGATTCTCGAGTTATGCAGAAGTTTGTGTTTCATTTGTACGGCAGCCCTACAGTGGTCTCTCAGAAATTCTAGGTGGCATTAAATAGAAAAATGAATGGAAATACCTTGAAATTTGGTGTTTTCGAAGGTGCTGAATCTATTTTTGAGTCGTTCTGGTTATGAACTTCAAAACAAGGGTTGGGGAAGTGGGAAAAATTTGAAATTTTCTGAAAAAAACACGTGTGGGGTGTTCAAATATATGTTTTCAAACTTCCTGAAAACGTTTTCAAAATTCTTTTTACACAAAACCTAATAGGGAGTGCAGGGGGAGGGGATAAAATTTAAAAAAAAATCGAAAAACACGTGTGGGGTATCAAAATATTTATGGCATTTTTTCGCAAAGCGGTCGGTTGCGGGCGGAAGTCATGAAGGGAAAGTCTAGAGGGAACCATAGGAAGACATTTTGCTATAAAAAACTTTGGAGGTTTTTGGAGGATTGTTTGAAGGTCTACTTTTGTATAAATTCAATGTAGAAAATATACAGGGTTTTCCAACTTTAAATTCCGAAAGTATATTGAAATAAAACACACTTAGAATTCGAATTTCGATGAAACTTTTATTTCAAATTAAAGTTTGGTTTATCCCATTATGTGTGAAATACAACATCATTCAAATGTCCACCTAGGGCTTCCTCGCACACCTTGATCCGGAACAGGTAATTTTCGATGACTTTTCGGCACATATGGGGCGGTATCTCGGTCATAACTTCACGAATGTTGTCTTTCAAATGTTCAAGGGTTTGCGGAGAGTTGGCATAGACACGGTCTTTCGCATAACCCCACAAAAAAAAGTCTAGCGGGTTCAAATCGCATGATCTGGACGGCCAATTGGTATCACCAAAACGCGAAATTATGCGTCTCTCAAATTTTATGCGTCTCTCAAAAAAACTGGAAGAAAACTGGATCCTGAAGAAAAAAAATTCAGATTAGCATATGATACGAGATAAAATACCAAAGAAAAATACAATAAACAACTTCCCATAATTTTATTTCAATACTCAAATGAGCACATTCAATGCCAAAACAACAGTGCTCAAGTATTACTTTGATATTGAAATTATCAAGAAATTATCAAATTGAGTAATACCCTGTTTTTAAAGTAGTTTCCAGCATTCGGACTGCTCTTCGTTTTAGCATTTTCGACAAAACACCGACGAATTGAACGAAATAGGAAGAACCAAATAACAACTTCGCCTGACGCAGAAGTCCATGAGGTACATGAAACATGACTGAAAAACAGTATATTTTACTACACGCACTGCGCGCTAACCGTATTGAATTCGGAAATGTAAGCAATACTGAGTTGACTATGTAAGGAAAGAGAGATCGATCCAAGGTCGAACGATAAATGTCAAGAAAAAATTGTTCAAGGAATAGGTAGGTGGAGGGAGAGATAATATTTATCATTGTGAATTTATTTTACATAAAATGGATAAAACTAGAGCACACATATAAAAAACTGGATAAAACTGGACGATATTCCAAAAAACTAGAACATTTTAGGGGTTCAACTGGGTGACTGGATCGAGAAAAAAAATGGAAGAATCCAGTTTTAACTGGAACATTAGGTCGTATGAATAAAAAAAAGTATTTACTTATTCTGCCCGTTTCCAAGTGAAGTAAACTTTGCTAGTATTTACTTGAATCCGTATGAATAAAAGTTTACTTTACTAATTTGATTTTCGAATTCGAACACAATTTTTACTTTGTCAAACATCTATCAACTGATTGTTTAGGTTTCGTTTCAAAACGTTTTTTTTTTTGGACAAAGCGTGAATTCGCGATGAAAAAGGAATAGTGTCGACGTCTGGTGGCGACTTTCAATTAGGGACCATAGTTTGGGTCCCTATCTCGTTAGTGTAATACCTATCATATTAGAAGACACGAAGCCAGTTTTCAAATGTTAAAATTTTAATGAAAATGTTCACATCATGTTATTTAATCACTTAAAACATTTTTTTCCGACTTTCATTTAACCCTTTGTCTATATTTTTCCAACATCATTACTGAAACTTTTCATTATAATATAAAGTTGTCTTCAAAAACAATATCGTACAAGATTTTTTCACCTTGCAGGTGGTTTAAAGTGTTTTTCATTTAAACAGAATGCAAAATTGGTACGGGAAGGTTATTTTTCATTCATAATTTAAATTTTAAAAACGTGTTCATTCCGCCTGAAAATCAATCAATTTTTTTACGCTCCCCTAAACTAGTAAACGAAGCTCAATGCCATCAATGCGGATCGTTAACTTGTTTAACTTCAAGCGCAAGATAGCAGCATTAAACATAAATCGGATTTGACATCAAAACGAATGATAGTGTTTTCAGATCCAAAGTATGCTCATGAGCATACTTGATAAATGCTGTTTTATTCATACGAAATCAGCTAAACATCCATTTTCGAAAAGTAAATAATTTTTTTTGTTTTTTTTAATTCATACCAAACGTAGTAAAAACTAAATCTCACTGCTCGACTGCTCGAATGAAGTAAAGTAAAGGTGAATTTTGTTTTTATTCATACGGCCTATTGGCAACGCTGATGATGAGAACTGATGAAACACGGGAGAAATTTAAATATTTATGAACGGGTAAATTCTACGTGCTCACGCTAAGCAAACGTCAAACACAAACGATAGTGAGTAGTGTTAATAGATTTTTGCCGATTATGTTATGATTCAAATGTTGTTCTCATATGAAATGATAGTGAAACCAAGGGATTACTCAGAGCAGCAATTGTGATATTAATTTTATAGTTATATCATCAGTGCATTAAGCATTTCAAGATATTAGAACAAAGTGTCCGAAATATGATTCAGAACGGTACATGGTTACAATATACATTTTAAGTTCTCCCGGTCAAATATGACTTCATGAGTCCAACAGCAGATGATGAGAAATAGAAGCGTTCATGTAGCTTATGCAAGAGTCGACGATGAGATATTTCATCGAATGCTTTGCTGAAATCAATCAGCAGTAAAGCTAGGTAGCTAGGTATCCTTTCTGTCAACCAGTCCAGCAATATAATAAATATAAACACGAAACAACGAAGCTTTTACACCATGACTACGCCGGAAACCTGCTTGGTCATCACTTAGCGAATTCATCGATGTAAAGTAGGTACTGATTGTTTGCCTCAGTACCTTCTCCAAAACCTTAGACAAAACACTCAAAGAGCTGACATGGCGGAGGTTTTCGACAGAGTTTAGGAGTACACGACCTTAGAGATGGACAGTTTCACGATTCATGTATTGATAAAACATAGTTTCCATACTCAAATATCATTTGTTGTGTTTGTAACTCATTTTTAGTCTTTTATTATTTATGTCAAATTTGAAAAACCGACCATGTACATTTTGTTTATTGGCCCAAAAAAAAATTCCTGTGCAAAGTTTCAGCTCCATCAGATATGATTTGAGGATACCTCAAAGCGCTCAAAGTTTTGATTTTTTGATCCTCGAAAATCTTCCAAGTAGGGAGTAATGGAATTTTGGAAAATCAAATTTTTTTTAGTGTTATCTCGAAAAAACAATTTTGGCCGAAAATCAACTTTTTGGGACTTGTACCAAATGTACATGGTCGGTTCTTTAAATTCGATAGTTTTTTCCATACCTTCATTGCCTCTCAAGCTTTGCCTGAGAGATAGGCAAAATGTGTAGAATCAAATTGTAGAATATTTTGTTTTAATTAAAATATTTACTTCGAATAAAATCTCCTAAATTTTTTTTTCTTGTTCATCGAAAAACCCGGACAATTTCAACTTGCACATCTGGTATAACGGATCCGATCAGTCAAAAACATCACGGAACTCACGGAGATAATATTTTGTTGTACTAACGTCGTGTCATGTCTGATAATATTAACCCTTTCATTGCGGCAGTGTGCGCTGGTGTGATCGAAGAGCAGTATGAATTTCATGTCGTCTAAAGACGACGCTCGTACACACAGCTCGTCGCGCGAATGTTGTCTATAGACGACACTCGTACACACAGGACGTCGCGCGGATGTCGTCTATAGACGACGCTCGTAACGAAAGGGTTAAACGCGTATAAATGTGATTCAAAAAACAGATGGCCCAATGATACAAAAATAAAGTGTGAGCCTTTGATTTTCATCATAAACAGAACATGAAATCTCTTGAATCTCTCTGATGAAAGTGTTGTGAAACTAGGACACGTTCCGCCAAAGGGCCTGGCTGGGTAAGGAAGAAAAAGTACTCCCAAACCAAATCACCTTTATGAAAAATATTGTATAGGGTATCAAATAAGAAATATTGACTATTTTTTTGAACCCCTATGTGGTACACCATAGTACTTTCAAATTTTCAACACTCCATTCTTCATAGTTTCGAGATAAAAATTCGGAAAAAAAAACTTTCTATGATGTATCAAGAAATAATATTTTTTCACCAAAATTGAAGAATGTACTGATTTTTTTTGGGAAATATATGGGGGGTAAAATGCAAAACCTAAAGAACATGCAGGAAAAACTGAAAGATTTCAAATGCTCATAACTCAACCATTTCTTAATTAATCGGAAGAATGTTTGCATCAATCTTTAGGAAATATTTCTACGAATCTAACAATCAATAGAATGTTATTTTTCCTGAGATAAACAATTGAATAATTGTGAAATGTCATGCGTTATCTAAACACCCTACCTGATACGTTTTGATTTGACCCAAATTACAGTTTACCCAAAACAGACGTCAAAACTCAGAAGCCTGAGGAAATCGGATTTGCAAATATATGCAAGCTGCGAGTACGTTTGACGTAGGACTACGTCTCCGATTTCTATATACAGCCATTCCATGCTAAACCGATATAGTGTTTCTCAGATTTTCATGCACAATGGTAGGTTTGATATTTGTTGTAAAATATTAGACCCGTATTTTTTTGACGTAGGATTACGTCTTTCGGGAATCATAATTTACAATTGAAACAAATTGAAAATCTAAAATCGAGCACATCGTGAAAATTGTCCAATTTCAAACTCTTATCGCTCAGTCATTTCATAACGAATTGATGAATTTTTCGCGTCAATCGATTTCAGCACTCCATAACAATTTTTTATATTGAATAAAATAATATATGTCATGAAACTAACTATCGAACAATTGAAAAATCTCAACCTCTATCCTGACGGAAATATCCACTTCTGATTGGTCGAAATTGACGACACATGCAGCGGGTCCCAAACAGAGACATCAAAACCAAGGTGCCCGGGGTAAATCGGCATTACAAATATATGCAAGTCGGGGGCATTTTTATTTTGCAAGTAAGGTGAGTGATACGATTAATTCAAGCGAATAAAATTCAAATTTGGAATTTTAATGTTGGTTGCTTCGTGAAATTTCACCCAATGACCGATCGTGTATTGTGGAAAATTTAGCACAAGTGTAAGTGTAAAAATGTATATGGTAGCATTTGTGTTAAAAATGACTTGATATATGAAACGATTTACTTAAATTGCCATAAACAAAAACCAAGATGTATTCCCAACCGAGAGCTCGTCGTTCGGTTTAAGCTGTCTGTTTCTTTGTGTTTATTTTCACCCAAGAAAAGTTCATACGACGAGTAAAGTTGGAAGAAATGTTCGAAAAAGTGATTTCCCATATGCTCTACATATAGTATTAGGTATTGGTAGTCCAATTAAAATTCGCATTGGGTTGAATAAACACTCAGAAAGTAAAAATTATAAAAGACAATTAGCTTTTCCAATTCTAATATGTTTCCTCTATATTAAGGTAACATGTTTTTATTGATAATTGTGTTCGGAATTGGTAATTATCTTATATTACATTGATGAGTTTTTTTCTTTATTTCATCCATACATAACACAGGAGGCTTCTCGTCTAGGATCACAAAGGGTGATTTTCATCATATATCGTTCCACTTCGGTATCTTTTATCTGATACGCACCATCCAACGACTGTTTACCATCCTTCTGTCATCATCACTCGGTAAACACTGGTGGAATGAACAAACAATACCCAACAACAAAACAAAACGTCCCTTTTCAGGGCTATCAAATCATTATCAAAGAGCTTAAGGATGTAATTCTTCAAACATATCCAAAATCAACAGGTAGCCTAATGGAATCCTACGTCAACTATGAGGTCGTGTCTCGGACACAACCCTTCAGTGACTTTTTTTTTCAAATTTTTATCTCGAAGGTATTAAGAACGGCGCGCAAAAAAATAAAAAGTACGTTTTTCGCCGTTGATCCTATGGTGAACCACATAGGGGTTCGAAAAAAAAGTAAAAATTTCTTATTTGATATCCTATACAATAATTTCCATAGAGCTGGTGATTTGGTTGAGGGGCACTTTTGACTTTCTTACCCAGTCCCCTTAATTGCATATCGACTAGATCACATACCTTTGGGAAGAACCTCGTATTGAGCCAACCAATCTACGTCACTCTGCAGCTCAATGTGACCTTTTATCGCAAGTAATTTAGAATACCGCTGGCAACCAGGATGCTGTATTCGGAATCTACCGGTCAGCGATGTCACTTCCAATGAACTGTCGATTGGAAGAGGGCGCAAATTGGAGCCGGTACAAAAAAAATAATGAAAAGCCACGAGGATACCTTTTGATGTTAATAAATATACCGGCAGCTATCGGGGAGTTCTATCTATGCAATAATACCGAAGCTCGGTGTGTGTTCCCGGAGAAATACATTATTTTGATTGAAGTGTGAACTAACATATGCCTCCCCCGACACGATAGCGCCCGACAGGAGCCCCGTTGCCAAACGAGAGCATCGAGAGGCAAGAATTGATGATGGTTTCACTCGTACACCACGAGTGTGGTTCCCTCGCAAAAAGACATCATCCCCGTGGGAGTGTCATCAATTTTCCAACTTCAATTAATCTCATGGTGTTCTGATTTATTCCACTTCCCGCTTTGCTTACCTTCCCGTTCGGATGCGTTTCCCGGCAACTCGGCTCGGTGATGAAAGTTTTTGCTTCCCATTTACGTGACACGATCCGGGGATTGAACCTATGTTGAGTGTATAGAATTACTTTTAAACACATTCTTTTCCGGCTGACTTACTTGATGTATTGATGAGCTCGTATTCGACGAGATCCATATGGTTTTGCAAACCGTAGCCAACATACCAAATTCAGAAGGCAAGTGATTTATTCGGAAAATTAAACTGAAAACCACCAGAGATTAAAATCTGG
Source organism: Toxorhynchites rutilus septentrionalis (assembly GCF_029784135.1). NCBI lineage: Eukaryota > Metazoa > Arthropoda > Insecta > Diptera > Culicidae > Toxorhynchites > Toxorhynchites rutilus. The sequence continues at coordinate 227,664,237 of NC_073745.1, read as the reverse complement.
AACATGCTACAAATCACTCACATATGGAAAGCACTGTTTCATACGTGGGAGAGAATTATCGCTGGTTGTGGGAGTCTTGTCGAAAAATGAACCCAGCGCCGGAAAGAGTTTCTCGATCTGCGATATCATACCCCGCGTGCCAATCAAAGTGAAAGACTATTTTCCACCGTTTTGAACAAGGATATTTTTGCAGAAATTGGTTCTTTGTTTCTTGGTTCGTGTGTTGTAGCTGGTACCGCTGATAGGTTTCTGCGTTTATATTGACATTGAGAATGGCTCACTCGTTTGATTCGCTGTGACCGTGCAGAAAGACCATTTTTTCGGATGAATATTTCCCCCAGGCAGCAATGTCACAGGTAGGACATGAAAATGAGAGGATAAATGTATGTGCAAAATGTGCTATTATAATAATAAATACACGCCAACATTTTTTTATTATTATTTAAATTCCTTATTCAACGCATAGATAGGTTGATTGGGATCCCGGGGAAGAGTAGCCAGGAACTATGTCAACGATTCGAGGAAGATGTTCTTGCTCCAATAATACTCGTTGGGGTGGTGTGACCTCATTCCTCTTGGGTTTTTTTTCTACTGCTTCCTATATCTCAGAAAAGTGTGTGTGTGTGTGGTGAGTATACGGGAAAATACCCTTTATATAGAAGAACAGGATTGTATCGTAAACACTACATCGGAGAAGCTTCCCGGCAGCTCGAAAAAAGAACATATTTTGCGGAAAAGACGTGGACGGAGGCAAAAAAATGTGCCAAGATATTGCTAATAAATTTGAGACATTGTTATGTAAGCATTAGAATTTTGTAAGCAGAATATAAATAACTATCAACAGGCGAGCTAGTGCCTATGAGCGATTCTGGAGTGTTAGCGTCGAAGAGGATCCGTTTGTGGGGTGATATTTATTTTCTTCGGTAAGAAGGGGTCGTGCGTCATGTGCAAACAACGCTAATATGAGAACTGATTCTGATATGCGTTAAAACGGAATTAGTGAAATTTGCTCAAGGAAAAATTGAGGGGCCAGACCATATGCCACGATGGGATTCGAGTAAGTTACTGATATACCAGCAAAATAATCGTATTAGCGAGACCGTAAATTTCAACCGGTTTTATGAACCGAAGGAGTGGCGAGCGGGCAAAAGTATGACACTTTATGTCATGGGATATGGCGACTAAATCAGAAAATATGTTATTGAACGTAACCCAGTCAGCAGATAAAAATGTTCGTAAATAATGTGGTATGATATATTTAACAGTTACCAAGGCACTGATGAGTATGTAAGGCATAAACGGATTAGAAACAGAGCAAAGGCAATTGTTTTTTTTTAATTTACATTAGTTTACACTAAACAATAAATAGGTAAATTTTGAGGGACTTTTAAGACAATTGTAACTTTGTTAAGTATTAATGCGCGAGGATAAAATATACAGCACTTTTCAAGTGACGAAAATATACCTACGATTTCCCAAAACTGAAAATTAGGTTTTTGAATATCGTAGGTATTTATTCATCTTCAGTTGTGTATGCGGATAAAAATAGTGCGAGAAAAATTTGGTATTATTTTGGTTTTTTTTCATAGTTTCACTAGACTTAAAAAATGTTTTGATACCAAGTCAATTATCTTTCATTTGATTTCTAGAGTGTTCATTTTTCTAATTGTTTGAAATATTTTCGATTGAATGAAAAATTATCGTTTCGTTTTTTTATTATGATAGTTCATAAAATAATTCTTACGCCATTGTAAAAAAAAAAGAAAAAGTCGATTTTCACAATTTTCCCGATCGTTAACCTAATACAGGTCGGACTCGATTATTCGGATAATCGAATCCTCCCCCTTCTCAATATCGATATCAAATGAAATGATTTGACTTATAGGATGCAGTATATTATGAAAATATTCCGAAGAAATTTAGGTAAGAAATAAACGTTAGATTTCCATTATCCACAGTTAGTTGCTTCATCATATACCACACGATTTTATTTTAGTCTCGTCATTGCCCTAGAACAATGATGGAACGGATGTGATAACTAGTAACTGCTACTTGTTTAATTATTTTCTAGCTTTTAGTACATAAAACCGTATAACTTAAAAAGTATTTTTACAAAAAAAAGTCATTAGTATACTTCTCTACAATAAAGCCATTCAACTTTTTTTTAAATTTTTATTTCTTATCTAACTTTCTTCGGAATTTTTGATGATGTACTGTATTCTAGTAGTCAAATAATTTCATTTGATACCAATATTGATGGGGTTGTGAAAAAATATATATGGCGCTATATTGTGGTGGCGGCCATCTTGGATTCGCATTTTTCATGAATAACTGTGTTCTACTAGACAAGCCCTTTCATTTGATACCCATATTGTCTATTCAATATGGAACTAGAATACAAATTTTTCAAAATTTCCGAAAATCGACAATAAAATACTCCGGATAATCGAGCCTAAAATTCCGGCTAATCGAGTCCTGTACTAAGAAATTATTACTCTCGAGAACCAACTACAGGTCGGACTCGGTTATATACAGGCTTGATTATATACAGTTTAAAAAAAAATATTTCAAATATGGTCTATTGCAAGAAGAAATGTAACCTTTCAACGTTAAGGTGATTATTACATGTACAGTGGTTTTCGTGATTTTTGAAGATTTTGCCTGAATTTTCACCAGGAATTGTTTATATCGATATTGCAGCCAAATTAAGAAAGATAGAAGTTGTGCGCAAAGGACAAATTGTAAAACGGATAAAGAACTTTGTTTAAGCCTTAGCCCAAAGTTTTATAGCAACTTAGGAAATGAATTTCTGATATTCGCATGGCATGAGCCCACCGTGCAATTACTACAATCGTTAGCAGCTAGGATACGAAAGATCAGCCCATAAACGATCGATCGCTTTCACGATCGTCGATAGGGCCGAAGATAAGCAATAGAGAACTATAGATTAAATATCTATTGCGATAGATAGACTTAAGTCAGTTGAAAATAAAATCTCGAACGAAGTAGTCACCTCTTGGAATAAAATCAACTGTTTAAAATAAACCGTTAGTGACAAATTCACAAGTCACGTTTTCTGATTGAAACCGAAAAATAGAAGTGCATGTTCAAACATTTTGGTCCGATAGAACCGGATCGTCGGGAAACGCGGAAGTGACATCGTGTTAGAAGAAATATTGTGGCACTGGCTGAAGGCCACATCGCCATCGCTGATAGCTTATCCACACGTAGTTTGCTGAATTTTATCTACGAGGAAGACCTATAGGACACATTGATCAGGAATTTAGAGCGCTGTCGCTGTTGGAACAAACTGCTGTTGCTGCTGTTGCTGGAATAGGACTGGAGATTGCATGATTAAGATAAGTACTGGGTATAAATCAGGTGAGTCTGTGGCGCGGATCTTTGATGCATGTGAGACCGACGCGTTGCATGTGATTGAGCGAATTGAAAAAATAAAATAAACGATATTTGCTTGCATGAGAAACTTATTGTGTTCCAATATTTAAAAGCTGAGTTGAGCCTTGACTAAATATTAAGAATTTCGGTTGATATTGTCAATTTTGCTGGTCGGTTAGCGTGGTTGCTTTGTTCTATTGAAAATCATTATAAATTGATCTCATTGTCCTGTCAATTTGCGCGCGGTCAGTCAATAACGCCATTGTAGAAGATAAAGATATATTGTGTCTACAACAATACAAGTATTGTTCAAGTGAAACAAAGTGTCTTCAACAATGCCTTCGGAAAATCTAAGGCTATTGTCCAAGCAAGAGCGTGTGTTACGTATCTCGCTGGAAAATGTGGCTGATTTCGTACAGTCCTATGAGGAAGGAACGGACAAACAATCCTTGGAACTGAGGTTAGCCAAACTGGACGAATTATTGGAGAAATTCATCAGTGTTCGAATGCAAATGGAGATCTTAGCCGACGATGCGGATGACATGGAACTTACAGAAACCAAAGCGACTCAAGAGGAATGAATTCGACAAAGGGATACGATCAACGCCACCATCATCAAGGATTTTGAAAATTCTGTGTACGATTTGAAGCAAACTATTCTGGGCTATCTCACAACAGCAAACAGGAATCACCCAATGCCAAATGGTTCGAGACAATCCACGGTTGATTCACAGTCCCGAGTGAAACTTCCAGACCTCAGAGTGCCTTCGTTTAGTGGACGGATGTCGGACTGGGTTACTTTCCGTGATACATATAAGAACTTAATCCATAATGATGTTAGATTATCAGATATGGATAAGTTCACATACCTGCGAACATCGCTCACCGGAGACGCTCTGCAGGAAATCGCATCGATTGAGATCTGTTCCAACAATTATATTATCGCGTGGAATGCTTTGGAGAGTGTATATGAGAACAAGAAATTATTGGTTATGACGCATTTAGATTCCTTATTCGCATTGGAGCCGTTACGTCAGGAGAATTTCGAATCACTAAACAAATTAGTTAGTAGTTTTGAAACAAATTTGCAAATGTTAAACAAAATTGATGAGGAGACGGAAGGATGGAGTACCTTACTACAGTACATGCTATGTAAACGTTTACACCCAACCACGTTGAGACACTGGGAGTCTCATTATAGTTGTAAAGAAGTTCCGAAATATAAAGAGATAATAAAATTTCTGAAATCACACTGTTCAATGTTGCAATCTATCACGCCAACAAAGGCAATACAGTCCGACAATCGAAAGTTATATCGTCCTACTATCAGTCACGCTAGTGTTCAATCAAATAAATGCTCTTTTTGTTCAGAGCCTGTTCATTCTGTATTCAAATGTTCCAAATTTTCTAAAATGAATGTTCCAGACCGACTAGATGCAGTAAAAAGAAATTCGCTATGTTTTAATTGTTTGTCACCTGCACATATAGCCAGATTCTGCACGCGGGGATCATGTCACCATTGTGGTCAACGCCATCACACGCTACTTCATTCGAGTTCATCACCCACTGTGGGTTCACAAGCTAAGCCACAGTCAGGACAATTGTCTTTTAAGAAATACCAAGGACAAAACCCGCAACCACCGCGAAATCAAACATGTTCATCGCCAATTGATCGCTCAACACACATTCAGCAAATAACGAGACACAACACAGAATCACACGATAATCCAACAACAAATGCAAGCAAAGCTCAATCACACAAATTCGCCACAGACACCCCCAGTACAAGTTACCACACTGCACCCGCAATGAATACAGAATACACTTCACGTACAGTGTTGCTCTCCACTGCCGTTGTAGGCATCACGGATCAGTACGGAAATTCGATGCTCGCTCGTGCGTTGCTGGACTCTGGCTCGCAGCGATGCTACATGTCGGAAAGCTTTTCCCAGAAGCTCAAGTTTAAGAGATCTCGTGAACATTTACCTGTTGTCGGAATTGGAGGTTCATGCACAGCCTCAACTCAAGCAGTACTAGCTGAAATGAATTCTTGTGTCACAGAGTACACAACGCGATTGAAATTCCAAGTGCTACCACGTGTCACTGTTAACCTTCCCGTACAAAGTATTAACATAAACAGCTGGAAAATTCCTAATGAAGTCGTCTTAGCTGATACAACTTTCCACGAGTCTCGTGCGGTGGATCTTATAATAGGAGCAGAAATTTATTTAGACATTATCCTAGAAAGTCAGCAAATCAAATTGACCGAATCTGGTCCAACGTTACAGAACACACAGTTGGGCTGGATTGTCTCGGGAACAATTCCAGACGAAGCATGCTGTTATTCATCGATCGTCTCACATTCTTCCGAATCAGTCGAAGATCAATTAATGCGATTCTTCGAGTTAGAATTATGTCGAACCACTAGTACTTTTTCGTTGGAAGAAACCGCATGCGAAAAACATTTCGAACGAACCACAAAGAAAGATTGTTCGGGAAAATTTATAGTGCATTTACCCAAGAAACCATACTTAATCGATCGTCTCGGCGAATCGAGATCGATAGCTTTGCGTAGATTTTCAGCGTTGGAGAGAAGACTCAACGCAAATGTAAATGTCAAACAAATGTACTCTAATTTCATTAATGAGTATCGAAACCTGAATCACATGCGCGAGGTACTACCTATTGACGAGGAGAAATCCATGCAAACACCTTACTATATGCCTCATCATGCGGTACTTAAGCCCGATAGTACATCAACCAAGTTGCGTGTCGTGTTTGATGCGTCATGTCCATCGTCCAGTGGTATTTCGCTTAATGCTGCATTAATGGTAGGCCCTGTGGTACAGGACGACCTGTACTCGATAATTTTACGATTCCGTCTCCACAAATATGCAATCATAGCTGACATAGAGAAAATGTACAGGATGATAAATGTGGACCCAGCCGATTATCATCTTCAACGCATTTTGTGGAGAGATGATCCTTCTGAACCCATCCGCACCTTCGAACAAACGACGGTTACGTATGGAACCTCGCCTGCACCGTATCTCGCTACTCGTTGTCTGAAGAAACTCGCAGAAGACAATAAACCAACATATCCAATCGCAGCAGAAACAATCCTCAACGGATTCTATGTCGACGACTTGCTAAAAAGTGTTGGAAGCATCGATGAAGCATCGAAATTATGCAGAGAACTTATTCTGCTACTCAGCGCTGCCGGTTTCACTCTGCGTAAGTGGAGTACTAATTCCTGTGAGATCCTGGAACAGATACCCTTTCACCTTAGAAGTAATCAATCGACTTTAGAGCTACAGCCATCAGGCGACATCAAAACGCTCGGATTAATCTGGTCACCCAACACTGACATGTTTAAATTCACTGTGCCCCAGTGGCACTCATCATCTGAAATCACCAAGAGAATCATTCTGTCCGATTTCGCAAAGCTCTTCGATCCATTAGGATTAGTTGGACCTATCACAGTTCAGGCCAAAGTTTTTCTCCAGGAACTTTGGAAAACAAAGTGTTCCTGGGATGTATCGCTGGCCGAAGAGCATCAAAATTGGTGGTTGAAGTTTAGAAGCAATCTGGCTGATTCTATGATAGTCAAATGTTGGCTATCATCTGTGCCATCACGCTGGAATATATTTGTGGCGAACAGGGTCTCAGAAATCCAGCACATAACCAGGAAGGGGATCTGGAATCATGTGGCTGGAGCCGAAAACCCTGCAGACGCATTGTCACGTGGAATGACACCTGATCAATTATTGAACCATCAAACATGGTGGCATGGGCCACCGTGGCTTCATTTAGAGAAAGATGAATGGCCGAAATCGGTCAAATACACAATCGAAGAATTAAATCAAGCGACAGTGGAGCAACGAGCCACTGTTTCAGCTCCTGCCCAAGAAATAAAAACCAGTTTCATTTTCACTTTGAAATCTAAATTATCGGATCTAGTGCGGATCGTAGCTCTTGTAAGGAGATTTATCTACAACTGCAGAAACTGTCAGAACCGTAAATTAGGATTTCTGACATACGAAGAGCGAGAAAGTGCTCTATTACGATTGGTTGCATTGGCACAAGAGGAAAGCTTTCATCCAGAGTTGACTGAGTTAAAAACTAAAAATTCAATAACGTTTCCATCTCGAATAAGCTCATTGAATCCTCGTCTCGTGAACGGACTACTTCTCGTCGGCGGCCGGCTGAATTATGCTCAGATTTCCGTTGGACGCAAACACCCATTAATTTTGGACAACCGTCATCCACTCACTACGCTGATTGCAACTCATTATCACGAAACCCTTCTTCATGCTGGTCAACAACTGATGATCTCCAGTATGCGCGAGAGATTCTGGCCTATTGGAGCAAGAAATGTAACACGCAAAGTGATACACAGATGTCTCAAATGCTTCAGAACACGTCCAAATAGTCACGAACAAATAATGGGTGACTTACCAGTTGAACGCGTTACACCAGCACCACCCTTCACGAGAGTGGGAGTGGATTATTGCGGACCGTTCAACGTCCAGTATCCGCATCGAAAAGGTAAACCAATCAAATGTTTCATCGCAGTGTTCATTTGTCTAGTGGTCAAGGCTATCCACCTGGAAATAGTCGCAGACCTCACCACTCAGTCATTCATCGCAGCGGTAAAACGATTTGTCGCACGCCGTGGTCGTCCAGAAATTATCATGTTTGACAATGGCCGAAATTTCGTCGGAGCTCGGCGTGAGTTGGACGAATTGAGACGGTTATTCAATAACCAAAGAGAATCGATATCGAAGGAAGCAGCTACTGAAAATATAAATTTCAAATTTATTCCGGCAAGGTCTCCCAATTTTGGCGGTCTCTGGGAGGCAGCGGTCAAATCGATGAAGAGTCACATGAAGAGAACATTGGGAAACAATTAGGTCATACTTCATTCAGATGAATTGGCCACCTTAGTAGCTCAAATCGAAGCTTGCCTTAACTCGAGGCCAATTACACCTCTCAGCAACGATCCGAACGATTTAACCGTCCTTACACCAGGACACTTCCTTATAAATCGACCTCTAATGGCGATTCCTGAACCATCTTTACAAGAAATACAGGAATCGAGACTCTCCAAGTGGCAACGTGTCCAGAACTATCTCCAACAATTGTGGAGACGATGGTCGACACAATATCTATCAAATTTACAAAATCGTACGAAATGGACGAAACAGCGGAAAAATCTATTCGTTGGCACGATGGTTCTGCTGCGAGATGAGAATTTACCCCCTCTCAAATGGAGTTTAGGACGAGTTATCGATATACACACCGGCGAAGATGGTAACATCAGAGTGGTTAAGGTACGCACAAAGGACGGAGTTTACGTGCGAGCCATCTCCAAAGTCTGCATTTTGCCGATAACAGACAATGAGTCACCATCAACTGAGGATTAATTTTTCCTTCATCAAGCGCTTATTGCGCTGCGGAGACCTACGTTCCAGTGGGTCTCCGCATTCCAGTTAAGTCTTTCGTTAATAAATTATTCCATAAAAATTCAAAAAAATGTATGTCCTCCATAGCAAATCTCCAGCCAGGCATGGCTGCCGGTCATCTCAGCGAATCACGCGCATATTTTTCTGGAAAATCAACCCCAGCTCATCTCAGTTCCTGTTCATTAAATTCAGAGGGCGTCAAGTAAACAGTGGGGGTAAAGTTACCTCCACGCGAAGTTATGTATCCTGACATCGTTTCTGTTCTCGCAATCAATCACTCCTCTACTCAATTGGCAGGACACAAAAATTGAACTCGCGCAGCATAATCCAGAATCAGATCTACAAGAGCGGACATGAGGATTCTACGTCGGGATCTCCAGAGAAGAGATCACATCAATTTCCACAACATATTCATCATCAGTCGATCGGTCATCGGAAGCGCGAAACGCGCTTGCGGAGGCGGACCGCCTCCGCAGATCAGGGAAGTCGTTTACCAATTGTCAATTCTTAGTAAAAAATCGCCTCTCATTTTACTTATAGCATCAATGGAGCCACCATGCTGTGGCTCTCACGTCGTGAATGGCAGAACCTCCATCTACAGTCCATGAGTCCATACATCGAGAGGACATCACCAGTCAGGCGAAGATATTTACTACATTGATCCATATGGGAACCCATCATAATGGAGACGCTGAATACTGCACGAAGCAATGTTTACTATGCTTCATGAAGAAGCATTTCATGATTTTTCATATTAATTTATATTGTATCATCCGGATAGGAAATTACAGTTATAGCTCATATGTGTGTAAGGTTGAAAACAAATTGCATTTCAAGGCGGCCGGTATGTTTAAGCCTTCGCCCAAAGTTTTATAGCAACTTAGGAAATGAATTTCTGATATTCGCATGGCATGAGCCCACCGTGACGATCGCTTTCACGATCGTCGATAGGGCCGAAGATAAGCAATAGAGAACTATAGATTAAATATCTATTGCGATAGATAGACTTAAGTCAGTTGAAAATAAAATCTCGAACGAAGTAGTCACCTCTTGGAATAAAATCAACTGTTTAAAATAAACCGTTAGTGACAAATTCACAAGTCGCGTTTTCTGATTGAAACCGAAAAATAGAAGTGCATGTTCAAACAAACTTCAATTTAATTAACAGAAACAATCTAGTTTAATATATTTTTTTTGAAAAACATTAATAATAACACATTAAAAATTATTAACTGTTAAGTTTTTAACTTCCTAAATGTTAAAATCCACTAATTTAGTTGTTCCACTACTAGTTCCTGTACTAAATTTTCTCATCTTCCGTCTTCCGTAGCATGCTTTCTAATGTAGAGCCAATTTGAGGCAACAGAGTCCGAAACAAAAAAAAAGTTCTATAACCCTGTCATTGTTGAAATTAGAACATTTGCATAGAAGGTGTTTTCTGACTTTAAGGGGATGAATCAAAAATTAAATTTTTCTTTCATGTTCAATAAACGAAAAATATATGCATAAAAAACGAAGGAAATTTTTTATTTTACACTATTATATACAGGATTCGATTATATACAGTGAAAAGAAATCAAAAACTGTATTTAGGGTTGGGGAAAACGAAATGTCGTATTTCTGATCGAAAGCTGACGCTTTATTTAACATACTTAAAATTACCCAATTTAAGTCAAATATGTACCGTTTTGATCGCAAACTTGTTGCCATTTAGAAGGCAACTTCATTATCCCCCCTTATAAAAACCCCCTCCTTATTTGCAAAAAAACTCAGACAGCCAGTTTTCGCAAGCCTCTTTTGAGGCCAACTGAGTATCACCAAAAGCGTTTTGCATGGACCGGAAGAGATGATAATCACTTGGAGCCAGGTCCGGACTATACGGTGGGTGCAATAGAACATCCCATCCGAGCTTCCATAGCTTATGGTGGGTCATCAAAGATGTGTGAGGCCGAGCGTTGTCTTGGTGGAAAACAACACCATTCCTATTGATTATTTCTGGCCGCTTCTGGTCAATCGCCTGCTTCAAACGGTCAGGCTGCTCACAGTAGAGAACCGAGTTGAAGGTCTGACCATAGTTGAGCAGCTCATAGTGGATGATTCCCTTCCAATCCCACCAAACACACAGCAAAACCTTCCTGGCCGTCAATCCGGGCTTGGCGATGGTTTGGGCCGGCTCACCGCGCTCCGACCACGACTTTTTTCGCTTTAGGCTGTCATACGTAATCCACTTTTCATCACCAGTCACCATCTTCTTCAAAAATGGGTCGAGTTCTTTCCGTTTCAGCAGTGCATCGCAGGCGTTGATTCGGTCTAAAAGATTTTTTTTGCGTCAACTCGTGTGGCACCCATACATCCAGCTTTTTTTCGAATCCAATCTTCTGCAAATGGTTCCAAACGGTTTTGTGGTCTATACCCAGTTCCTGGCCAATCGAGCGAGTGCTCACATGCCGGTCTATTTGGATGATTCCAACGATTTTATCGGTTTCCACGACGATTGACCTACCAGTATGGGGTGTATCTTCGAAAGCCACTATACCAGAACGAAATCGATCAAACCAACGCTGTGCTGTGCGAATCGTTACAGTATCGGGTCCATAAACTACAAGATTTTTTTTCGGCCGCCTTCGTTGAAGTTTTACCTCGCAGGTAGTAAAAACGTAAAATATGGCGAATTTCTTGCTTGGTGGACTCCATCTTTGACGCGCTATAACTTGAGACTGAAAAGGACAATCACAACACTGTCAAAACGACACTTGTACCACAGATTGTCGTCTTTTAATAGCCGTATATTATGACCCGATGCGATAAGTACAACACAAGATATGTTCAAGTTTTGCCATATATTGACAATATACGACATTTCTTTTTCCCAAACCCAATATAATCGCTGCGCTGTATATAGAAATTTGAATATGAACTCTTGAAATCCACAAATCATGCTATAGAGCATCTTTCACAGAACAGTAACAGGAAATCGGAACTGAATCGATTATGCGGTGGTAGCGGCGGTGACAGTGACAGCGAAACAAATTGTCACCTTCAGTTTTCTATCGAAAAACACTGTTCTCACCGCTGAAAAATGAATTCTTCACATACAGAAGCGATGCTCGAATTTAAGAAAATTGAATGATCGATCGGAAAAAAGGCACCAATATGTAAGTTTATCGAGATTCATCAGTCATCCAGCTAGCGATCAGAAAGCAACGACAGCAAGGTTTTTCTAATAGCCTTTCTCATGGCCGGGAATGCCGAATTGGCCATTTCCAAAACGAATGACTACATTCACAAGCTCTCTTCCGACAACAGAAATTTTGAAATTCAGATCGCTTTTTAGTATTAGGATAATATTTTAGAATGCATCAAAGTTTTTGAAATAAATATATTAGAAGGTTTTGGTAGCCCTAAAACACGAAGTGTTCGAGGTTTTGTGGAAGCAACTGAAGACAGTTGTGCCTTGATTAATTTTTGTTCTAGCGAGAACAATACACAAGCTAGCCCTTGGGTCGATTTCAGTTTGGGTGTAGATAAAAAGAATGAGAACTCCTAATTCGTTGAATTAATTAGCCCAACCGTTTCATCACGTATGTTTTTTTTTTAAATATTCAGTGATAATAGAAAATCCCTCTCAGCGTTAGGATTTTCACACGAAACACAGAAGACCATTTTCTCTATGGCAAATAGTTCTGTAAACTTGTCCTTTTCAAAAATGCTCCTGTTATTCTTTTTCCAAATAATAGTGAGAAAACTTGTTGCATTTGTTGTTAGCAACTCAATGCTAAGTCTACTGAAACTCCACTAATACCTCCAAAATTCATCAATACAGTCAAAAGCTTCTCAAAAGACTTTCCAGACAATTTTGACGCGGAGGCGATCTGGCGTAGTGGTAACATCCATGCCTCTCACGCTAAAGGTCACGAGTTCAATTCTCACTCCCGACATTCTTCCTAAAATGGAAGTAAAAGTGACGAACCAGCCAAATGAGTTGAAAATCACTATAATACAGATAAAAAAAAACTCAAAAAAACTGGTTCTCAAATGGGGATCAACACTAGGGTAGGAGCCTGCCCGTTGGTCTCAAATGTTCCTATCTCACGCCTCCACGAAGATCATATGACGACATTTTTAGATCGGGCGTGAACTGGAAACACACACCTGGTCTTGGCTCCGAGAACGGGTGTCGAAAGTGGCTAAGTGAGGGGGTGCGAGCGAGTCAGAGCGCTATATCTCTCCCGGGGAAGGCCTCCCGGGTCATGGAGGCCTTGCCAACCCGCTGTCTCCCGGGCAAAGGAGATACACCCAGAAAATGGAGCTACGTTCACGAAGAATACTTAGAATGCGATCGCCCGAGGAGGGTCCCCGAACTGGAGCTGGTCCTGGAACGGGAGTAAGAGCGAGCGGCCAGCGGCTGGAGGGCGAGGTGCAAGAGCGGGCCACCAGCCGGGTTCAACCCGAAGAGCTACCGCCACACGGAAACAGCAGCCATCGACATCACCAACGAAACGCTGCGCCTACGAGGCGTGTTGCGACAGTCGTCCACACTTGTGGGTACTACTAGGCGACGGATCATGTGGACACACGAAATGAACGAATTCGTGATCCGCGCCTGTTACATCTGCACTGCTTTGGAGACGGACATGAGCGGTCGCCCTCGAATACTCGCAATGTTCGAGGAAGCGTATCCAGAGTTCGTCGGGAGGCTTGACCAAAACGCGATGAACGCGAGGCGTAGAGCGATTGTACGCAACAATATGCTCTCCCAAACGCAAGTCGACGAGATCAAGCAGCAGGTGCAGAGAGAACTAAGCTCCAGAACAAGCAGAGCAAGCGATGTGTCGAGACGAAGTTCAGTACGGCTGAGCAATTCATTCGCGAGTGGGGCACGCGAATCAGCACCAGTGGAGGCCACAGTACAACAACCCCCTGAGCCGGAAGACCCACAGCCAGATCAACAACTACTACGCGATCTGGTCTTCCATTACGACGAGGCGATCTCACAGTTCCGCGACACGGACCCCGAAGTTGCAGCATTCCCGCAGGCTGACAAGTGCAGTAAAGCTCATGAACGAGCACGTTCTTCTGACTGAAAACTGAAAGTTTACTGTGCTGCTGTGGCGACCGCCAAAAGTTTAGGATACCGTATTAGGCCAAGAGGCAGACTGCTCCAACATCTCCGTGAAAGGCGTGAGCCTCCATGGCGAAGGAGATTGGAGCAACGGATCCTAAACAAGCGCGCCGCAATTGGAAGACTGATGGCGTACAAAAGAGGCAGCAGATCGGCGAAATTATGTCGCCAAGTTGCTGTGATCGTGCGGCCTACTGAACTTCGCCAGCTGGGAGCTCACCAGCTGACGGAAAAACTCGACACACTGGTACAGCAATTGAGCGTCCTTACAAAACGGCTGAAACGTTACTCTGACTCTGCAAAGCGCCAGGAACAAAATCGGATGTTCAGAGATAACGAGAAAGCGTTCTACGACCACATTAGCGACGAGAAGCCCGACTACCGCGAAGGTTTGCCAGATATTAGCGATGTGACGAACTTCTGGGCTGGTATTTGGGAGACCCCAGTAGAACATCGCGACGGGCAAATGTGGTTAAGACGGGAGGAGGAGAGTTGTGGTGAAATTGGAGAGATGCCAGCTATCATCGTCGGAGAGAACGATGTCCGCGAAGCCTCGCGGTACCTGAGGAACTGGGCAGCACCGGGCCCCGATGGTGTCCAGAACTTTTGGCACAAGAAGCTGACCGTCGCACATCCAAAGATAGCTGAGTGCTTCAACAAGGTGCTACGTGACCCACACAACCTTGCTGAATTCGCCACCCGTGGCGTCACCTTCCTCCTCCCGAAAGACAGCAACACATTGAACCCATCAAAGTACAGACCGATAACGTGCCTATCGAGTCTGTACAAAATACTGAGCAGCATAATTACCGCCAAAGTTTCTGCTCACTGCGAACAGCATCACATCATCGCAGAAGAGCAGAAAGGATGCAGGACAAATACGCATGGCTGCAAAGACCAGGCCATCATCGACGCAGCCATAGTCGGCCAGGCGGTATATAACCAGCGGAACCTAAGTATGGCCTACATCGATTACAGGAAGGCTTATGACTCCATACCTCACTCGTTTCTCGTCCGGGTATTGGAGCTCTATAAAATTGATCCCGTCGTCGTTAGGTTCCTGCAGCATGCGATGAGGCAGTGGAGTACGTCTCTGCACCTCAGTGATGGGGAAAATGTGTTGCAGTCTAGAACGCTGCAGATAAAGAGGGGGATATTCCAAGGCGACTCTTTCAGCCCGCTTTGGTTTTGTCTGGCACTGAACCCCCTCAGTAGGACGCTCAATAGAAACGGTCATGGCTATAAAATAAGGTATGGCGACGGCGCCCACGAAGAAGTGACCCATACCTTTTACATAGACGATCTCAAGGTCTACGCTGATTCACGTCAGCGTCTAGGTGTAGCTATCCGGGTTGTCGAAGACATAAGCAGGGACATCTGCATGGAGTTCGGCCTTGACAAGTGCCGCTGTGTCCATCTGCTGAAAGGGCAGCTTACCGAATCCGGAGGTTACGAGGTCTATGACGGCGAGTTCATAAGAGACATGGTTCGTGGCGAATCCTATAAATATCTTGGATTCCGACAGCTCACCGGGATTCGCCACTCCGACATCAAGACGGAGCTGCGAGACAAGTTCTTGAGTCGAGTGAACTGTGTCCTGAGGACTTTCCTCAACGCGGGGAACAAGGTACGCGCGATCAACACATTCGCGGTTCCCCTGCTGACCTTCAGTTTTGGTGTAGGAGGATGGATGAGGATGAGGAAAGCATTTAAAGAGGCCGGAATGCACCATCCTCAATTGGCACTGGAGAGAGTTTCACTGCCACGCAAAGAAGGGGGACTTGGAATAGTCGACATATCTGCACTGTGTGTTGCCCAGGTACGACAACTGCGCGAGTACTTCGCAGAACGCGCCAACCAAAACGCGCTATACCGGGCTGTCTGCGCCGCCGACAGAGGATACAGCGCTCTGCACTTGGCGCAAGCGGAGTACCAACTCAACTGCAATCTGCAGACAGTGGAGGAGAAGATTGCAGCTTGGAAGCAGAAGGCAGTGCATGGTGCCCACCCCCATCAACTGGACCGGCCACACGTCGACAAGGCCGCATCTAATCTGTGGCTAACGCGTGGTGAACTCTCTTCAGTAGTAGAAGCCGACATGATAGCCATCCAGGACAGGATAATGCCGACAAGAAACTGCAGGCGGTACGTCTGGCATCAAGACGTTGATGACATTTGCCGGATGTGCCATCAACCAGGTGAAAACATAGAGCACATTATGGGAGGCTGTCCCGTTTTGGCCAACGCAGCCTACACCGAGCGCCACAACAACGTGGCCCGTATTGTTCATCGACAACTGGCGCTCCAATGTGCTCTACTGGAAGACAACGTACCAAACTACCGGTACCTGCCTGCACCTGTCCTGGAAAATGACCGTTTCAAGCTGTACTGGGATCGCACTGTTCTGACCGACCTCTCGATCCACCACAACCGCCCAGATATAATGGTTTACGACAAGAGCGACCGCAAAGTCACCATCATCGATGTCGCTATTCCACTGAACCAGAATCTGGAGGAGACCCACGGTCGCAAAATCTGCAAGTACCGACCATTGGCCGTGGAGCTCAAGGAACTGTGGGGGCTAAGGGAGGTCCCAAGAATTGTTCCAGTCGTTCTCTCTGGAACTGGAATTGTCCCGAAGACACTTCTGGAAGCGCTAAAGGTGTTGAATATGGAGAAGGAATTGGCCGGCATCCAAAAGTCGGTCATCCTTAGCACCTGCGCGATTGTCCGACAATTTCTCGGTCAGGACTGAAACAGCACGAGCATGCAGATACGTGCATTCCGCAGAGCCTAGTCCCCCTTTGGCATTCAGAAGCCCGGGGGCAGGTGAAAATTCTGGCTAGGTTCGCCTAGTTAAGAAGTGAGATAAGTCTGCTAAAAAAAAATTGACGGTTTTTTGGTTCTCAAATGGGGATCAACACTAGGGTAGGAGCCTACCTGTTGGTCTCAAATGTTCCTATCTCACGCCTCCACGAAGATCATATGACGACATTTTTAGATCGGGCGTGAACTGGAAACACACACCTGGTCTTGGCTCCGAGAACGGGTTTCGAAAGTGGCTAAGTGAGGGGGTGCGAGCGAGTCAGAGCGCTATATCTCTCCCGGGGAAGGCCTCCCGGGTCATGGAGGCCTTGCCAACCCGCTGTCTCCCGGGCAAAGGAGATACACCCAGAAAATGGAGCTACGTTCACGAAGAATACTTAGAATGCGATCGCCCGAGGAGGGTCCCCGAACTGGAGCTGGTCCTGGAACGGGCGTAAGAGCGAGCGGCCAGCGGCTGGAGGGCGATGTGCAAGAGCGGGCCACCAGCCGGGTTCAACCCGAAGAGCTACCGCCACACGGAAACAGCAGCCATCGACATCACCCAAGAAACGCTGCGCCTACGAGACGTGTTGCGACTGCCAGACGACAGTCGTCCACACTTGTGGGTACCACTAGGCGCCGGATCATGTGGACACACGAAATGAATGAATTCGTGATCCGCGCCTATTACATCTGCACTGCTTTGGAGACGGACATGAGCGGTCGCCCTCGAATACTAACAATGTTCGAGGAAGCGTATCCAGCGTTCGTCGGGAGGCTTGATCAGAACGCGATGAACGCGAGGCGTAGAGCGATAGTACGCAACAACATGCTCTCCCAAACGCAAATCGACGAGATCAAGCAGCAGGTGCAGAGAGAACTAAGCTCCAGAACAAGCAGAGCAAGCGATGTGACGCTGGACTACGTCTTGATCGGATCGAGCAGGTGTCGAGTGTGGTTGTGTTGTTCGTTGCTCCGTGTTCACTTTCGTTATTTTCTATCCTTCAATTTTTCATTACCAAGCGTTGGTTTTCATGTGTGGAAAACGATCTGAAATTGTGCAAATCAGTGTTCCCCGCATCCATATTGAATCCAGTGGAAGCAGATTAATTTAACTGAATCAATCTTGGAAAAAAGCGAAGGCATGCATTTTGTTTTTGCCTGTGAATTTAATTACGGCGTTTGTCTGGCGCTCTCATGATTTGACGTGTTTTTGAATCGCGAGTGTATGGTTAATGGCGGACGATGACATGGAAAAGAGTTGGTTCGCTCATTCCGAAAGGTGTTTTAGGTCTTGATCCATATTCAATAGGAGTTTTTTTGCTGCAGTGAAAATATCGCATTTGAGTGTTGAGCAGGGGGCATGATCAGCGCACAGAGGCTTGTTTGTGCTTTGTTGCAAATTATATTCAGAATGAGCGAGGGATGAATTGGATTTAAGTACTGGATTCAACGGAAGGCGTTTTATTCATTCTGTGGATTCGGGAAGTTTGAAGATCGATTTCCTCCGGTTGTTCATTTGTGCTATAAGTATATGTAGTGGTGACAACGCAGCTCGTTCTGTCTACTGTGTGTAAAATAAATCATTTTCTTTTCCAAAAGTGTGTTGTGTTTGTGCGTAAACACGTAAACACGTAAATTATAGTGGTAGTGATTCTATATGACACTATTGACATCATGATCACCACACATTTTTCTGCTTGGATATGCATACAGTCATGTGCTTGTGTGCAAGTAATCTTGTGCTACAGCTATAAATTTAACAGATTCACATAGAATCGATAAAAATCTACACTCGGAAATTAACTTGGTGAGATCGTTCTTTATTATCCAATAGAATAATACTAGGTGGTGCGGACGGTATATGCTTTGTATGTGTTTGTATGTATAAATGTAGTTGTATTAAATGTGTTCAATATTGATTCGACGCAACAGTTTGTGAGTCTTGTAGTCAATTTATGTGTTCTAAGGCGGTTAAATGTAGTTCGATGAAATTTTGTCAAAGTTTTTATTATGGCTTCTTCTTAAATGACGTTAACGTACCCTGTGGAACCTTTGCCGTCTCAACGTATGCATTAACTAGCGTGATTTATTAATACTTAATTGAGATTTCTTAAGCCAAATAACGCCTTGAATGTATTCCGAGGGGCAAGCTCTTGAATACGCGTGACCACAGTGCAAGTCGAAGGAAATTTCTTTGACGGAAAATCCCCCGGCCAGAAGGGGAATTGAACCCGAACACCCGGCATAATAATGTGAGACGCTAACCACTCGACCACTGGTGCACTTTTATTATGGCGTAATAGTGTTAATTTTGTGACGCTTGGATTCAGCGGACAGCCTCAGACTTCTTCGCGTATTTTTTTCCCTCCTTCGTGTTTAGCACGAAGTATATGTGTGTTTATACGTCGCAGTGAATGTATCACCGCGGGAGAATCTGCAGGCTTAAAAATTCTGGCCATAAGCTGGCCACATCGTGATCCAAGTTTTTCTTTTCATTCTGTTAAACAGTTTTTTTGTAAATTTGTTGGGTGTATGGAAGTTTTTTTTCTGGAGAGCTGGTGTTTCTTGTGTTCTCTGAAAATAAGAAGAGCGGAATGGAGTATCGCTGTGTCCTGTATGTATTTGATAGCTTTTTATTTTGGTTCAGGTCGGAAGATTTGGTTTCTCCTCCATAGGTGTTTAGGTGTTCGTGCATTTGATGGTCAGAGATGCCAGATGATTTTGTTTTAAAATATTAATCGTTTTGCACACAGAAAATCTTTAAATGTCTTCACTTATTCTGAAATGTATTTACAGTAAGTTTTTGGAGTGAGATGCGCCAAAGTAGAAACATTCCCATTTTCCTATACATTTGTTCTGTCCATTTGTGTGCTTACCTAACCGTGCTGTCAATAATGGGCAACTTATGCAGCCGCGAGAATAGAAACAACGAAGGGGATAACGAAAAGAGAATATTTGCGACGTAAAATCCACCCTTGTAAACTCGCTTGCGCATGAATATTGCATATCCTCTGAGGAAAAAAATACACTTCCCGTATTTTGGTCATCGAAGCAACACCGTTGCCGGCGAGCGTCGAGTTGAAATGAATTGTCTTACTCATTCTGCTCATTTCGAGTCATCTTAGCTTCCCCTCGAGCTGTGGACGCGAGCGAATATTTTACTCGCTGTGGATCTGGTATTGCAATCAACGCATCGAGCCGAACCATGGCAAAACAGGCGTAATTTTAGTGTTTTTCGCCACGTTATATAGGAAAATTCAAGCTGGGCCATCATCACCAGCTCACAAATGCTATGTGTGATTTAGTTTCGCGTTCCAGTCGAAAAAATTGACTCCGCAATACAAGTACACCTGCAACTCATCAAGCAATCGTCTCTTCGAGGTCAATAATACTAACAAAAGAGTTTATATTGAGAAGATTTCAAAATGATTATTTATGTTCGTGTTTATATCAAGTCGTTTCAAGCCACCAGTGTTTGGCTGCTTGTTTGTTGTTTGTTTTCGTTGCGTGAAACTTTTGATTGGTTCATATCCTGTACGTATGAATAGCTTACCTTCGCTACTTTAAGTTGTCATTTGTATTAGTTCTCGTCCGTATCAGCCCATTTCCGATGCAACAATCTCCTAGCTTTGTTAACGGGTTCGACCGAGAATTCGAGAAACGGTCATTCTCACGATGTTTCATTTTGATCGATGCATCTGTGTGTTCTCTGTGGAACGCTTGTTTAGTGCTGGTTGAATGGCGATGCACGGAAGATGCGATACCACTGAGCAACACTAAACAACATAAAGCACAACACTTGATTCTTGCAAATATTGTTGTTTTTATGGGTTTATTGCAGATGAAGTTTTGGCGATTTTTTTGAATCCATCCATCCATGGATGCATCGTGTAAAATATACAATCCGAAGCTACCCAAATTCAAGAGATTTTCTTCTCCATGTTGAAAGTTTAGTTGCAGCTCGCGTAAAATGACCAATTCACGTTGATTCCGTTCATCGATACCAGAAGAAGTTTGTTGAAAGCTTTATTTCACAGGCTTTTTTAAAAAGCTGTAAGTAGGTTTGATGCTTGAGAACATCTCAGAAATTTTGACGTCATGTAACGATTTACCACCTTCTCTTCTTCATCACAAATTCAGATCCATCTGTAGCCTCTCTGTAGTCTTGTTCAAAACTTGCCGAAACTAACGATATCTTGCATAGTTTCATCGAGCTCAGATTTAGAATACGTGACATAGCCAAATATCATCACAAAGCTCATTTTATTAAGATCTCAGGTTTGATAGTATAGTTTTCAGGCATTAATTTATCAATTGTTTTCATAGAAGAAAAAAATTAATAGAATTGGGTCAAGTTGAACTGTAGGTACTGATTGCATGAGTAAGTGATCAGTTGCAACGCAAACTTTCATTAGCTCTGTTATTTTTGGTGCAATAAAAATATAACGTAACTGGTTGCACATTGATTCCTGAAAATATGCGTTCTTGGTCCAAGATAATCAAAATAACGTAGGATTCTAATATGGGGTTCCTGGTGATACAATCCAATATTATTGAAAAACTTTTTTGAATTTTCGAGGTCAAAAACAAATTATTTATAGAACTTATCTATTGGACATTTTTAGGAAATTCTACAATATGATCATGTTTTCGTGTAGTATCTTTCTTCCGCTAATTTGGCTGCTTTTATAGCATTTTTAGTAAATTACATTGAGGTGCTTTTTGCATTATTTATTTTGGCTTAACGTCTTTACAACAACATGACGGTACTTTCATAATTTTTGAATTATGAATTATTTATGTTTATTTCATTCAACAACACATTATGTGCGGTTTTAGAATGATTGTCTTCTTTTTTTTAATGTAATTTCCCATTAGAGGCATGATATCTAAAAACTCTGGCAAGGCTCCAAAGGCTTCTTGACCAAGGATGACTTATACTATCGTTGTTATCGAAGACCTTTTTCAGCAAAGCATAATGTCTTGTAATACTCAATTTTACTAATGAAAACTATTTGTGATCTGATATAAATCTTTCAGTGCCTTCATGAAGTTTAAATTATATTGAATGTATCGGTGATAAAATGATCAAAAATTAGAGTGATTATAGCATAGGAAGGGTATATCTTGTTCAAAATTAGGTGACTTAGATTTGATTTCTTAGTGACTGGATTTTATTTATAATCTAGCACAACATCACATGTTTCATCTAGAAAATTAATGTTAAAAACAAATGTGTCTACATGACTTTTTTCACATTATATAACACGAAGTAAAGAGTTATAATATATTGACGGTAATTATCTCATATAGCTCACTCGAATCGCTTTAGAATTTCCAAACTTCAATAAAACGTTGAAAAATTCCCTGTTAGACTACTGGATACTTTATAAGGTGATTTGCATGATTACGGAAATTAGACAATTTTCACAGTTTAAGAAACTATTTTTACGGTGGAGGTGACAACCATTACCCTGCCCGTAATCATTTTCAATCTTAAATGTGTGAACTGAAGCGTTTATTACCATAATGATTTGCTGTGGGAAATCATCTTTCACAGCTTTGGCGCTATGGGCCTCCCAGCGGAGCTTCCGTTTCCGGCAATCGACAGTAGCAATAATGGCATGAAAATGAAACAAATAGATTTTTCTTCCCACTCCCGGGGTCTAGTCAGCATTTACATTTATCCATTGCTTCCCTTTCTTAGCCAATTAGCAGTTCATAGAATTATGATATTACTATTCATACACGTTGCGCCTTAATTACAGCAAGTGTGTTTAATATTTTATCCGGGCAAACGTTAATACATCCCAAAAGCAGCATAAAAATTAAGTTGGTTTGTGTGCTTGCTTGCTCTCCGTCGTCGTTTGCCACTAGCGACTCATTGGGATTATGCATGGGAGTGAGGAGTGAGTGAGTGAGTGAGGTAGTGAAGAAAGAGTGGAAATTAGGGGCGGATTGTTGCTTGAAAGTTCAAACGAAGCGCGAGAGTGTATCAACACACAAGACCAAGTTCAAAAATTGCACGGAAAGGATGAATAATGTTGGCGTTGCTAGAGAGACGCGGTGATGCCGCAGGAGGACAGACTTCGTGGATTTTGCGGTGGGATCAGGACATAGCGGATAACTAATAAACTATGTTGCAGCCGTTTTCGCTTTTATATAACGCAGAGTACATTTTCTGCTGGGGCTAGCCCCGAAGGAAACTACGAAGTGTGAATTATCTTCTGCTCAAAAACAGGGCTCATGGGCTCACTTGCTAAGTCAGCCTCGGCAGGATCAATGGTTCCAGCGACTTCTCCAATGAATTACAGGGCTGCATTGCGAACTAAAACTATCCACCGCTTGTGAATATGAGCTGTTGATGCACACAACACAAAAGCCGTATGACATGGACACAAGCCTGACTCAAAATCCTGAGTCGGAGCCTGCACTCCGCTGAGTGTACACACGGATATATGTACGACGTGATAAAGGACTACAAAATTTAATTAGTATTCCTAAAGCATAATCAGTGCCCAAGAGACAGCGGACGATATGAGAAACGATGAAACTTTAGCCGGATGGTGCGCGATGGAGGCACGGGAGACGGTAACATTTCCTGTTTCCGGAATGGGCATGAAAAAATGTGAAAGAAAATTTCAAAATGAGTTACAATTACGGTCTGGCTCATCGCCCTAGCCGGTCCGGAGAGAGATACTATCCCGTTGGCTCAGCACGATACGGAATCGGTTGAACTTAGCTCTGAAAATGACATCAAGAGTGGGTCCTCACACAGAGCACTGAGACCAGCAGTCCGGGCCAGATATTCAAATGACCTCTGCTTGTGGCGGATGAGCGTAAGCTAGACGGAGTCGGGGGGCAATATGTGTGCGGTTTTCAGAAAAGTGCGGTTTGACGGTGTCCTGAATATATCCGGCGATTGTATCTGCGCGTCATGGAGAGCCCCAGCTCGGGAAGATGGACATCAAGTCACATATTCTCCCTCCCTGTCGCTGTTGGGCTGGCCCCTCTCCAGGCAAACTATAGTTCAAAATTAATACTTCCTCGATTTTTTGTGGTTGTTCTTTTGGTGGATGAATTTTATTCAAAACAAAGTACGGCAAGTCCAAAAAAAAAGGGAGGGGGTAGACTAAATTAAGTGCCAATTTTTACGCTCGTTTTCTCCATTTTATCTTTTTTGTCGCAATTTGTTGAGCTTTTTAGTGTATGTACATTTTCACTCACCTCCCGCAACTATTGGGCAATGTTGGAGCTCGGAGATTAAATTAGTTCTGATGGTAATCATTTTGACTTCTTTCAAAGCAAGTGCACAGATTCCGTTATTTAAACTCTAGATGCTGAGAATAGTGTTTGCATATTCTAAGTATGTTTGAAGGCTGTATAAAATGAAGAAGAAGTATGCACCATAGTTGTTTGTACTTTTTTTTTGTTTCAAACATACTCAATGATACTTCAATTTACTATACGTTCTAATTCACGTAGCACTGTTTGAGACATCCGATCTTTGCAATAATCATTTCAAGTTGGCATTAGAAGAAAATATATTGACATTCTCGATAACTAACTCAGAAGTTCTTAAAGTGAGTCTAACTAACTCAGAAGTTCTAGCAGTGCTAGAACTTCTGAGTTAGTTATCGAGAATGTCAATATATTTTCTTCTAATGCCAACTTGAAATGATTATTGCAAAGATAGGATGTCTTAAGCAGTGCTAATGGATGCATGATCTGAATATATTATTTTAATTCATTTGCCCAGTCTCAAATGTTCGGTTGAATAAACCCACAGACCGTAGCTTATTCAAAAACCTTAATCTTATTCTTCGTGTGCAATCAATTCGCCACCATTCGAAAAGGTGGATCACGGGATCGCCCATGTCGTGGTCATATTATTTTGCCTCCGAATACAAATTACAGATTGAGAACACGGACACATTCAGACAGGTTTCTGATTCTCGTTATCGGATTGCATAACTTAATGCTTCAAATAATAGTTTTCAACTTCGTTGTCTTATAATTATTTGGAATAATCAATTTGTCATTCCTGATTTAAGGAATCTGCTTCCGTATCCTGTTCCTATCCGTATTCCGTAACACGGAATTAAGACTTAAGATTCAATTTTTAATCATGTTCAGATTCTTATTTTGGATATGGAACTGAATTTCGAATACTGGAGGCGGGTTTTAAATTTGGAGTCTAGATACAAACAATATACAGGTCGGACTCGATTATATACAGACTCGCTTATATGTGATTCGATTATATACAATTTTGAACTCGACTATATACAGTTTGAAAATTTTTTTTTGCATTATATGACTATATGACTTATATGATATATGACTTATTTCAAAGAAAAATGTAACCTTTCAACGTTAAAGTGAAATTTAAGTGGTTATCATATGTACAGTGTGGTAAAAATCGTGATTTTTGAAGATTTTGCTCGGGTTTTCACCAGAAATTGTTTATAGCGATATTACAGCGAAATTAGGATAGATAGAAGTTGGGTGTCGAAGAACAAATTGTAGAGCGGTTAGAGAGCTTTCATTTAATTGATAGAAACAATCATTTAATATGAATTTTCAGGATAAAATTAATAATAACACATTAAAGTTACTAACTCTGAAGTATTACACTTCCAAAATGTTTCTTATATCCAATTTCACAACTATATCCTGTACTAAATTTTCTCTTTTTTCTAATGGAAGCAACAGAATTGTCTTCTGTAGCGTGATTTCCAATGTAGTGCCAGCTTAAGGCAACAGAGTACGAAAAAAAACAAAAAGTTTTATAACTCTGTCAAAACGATTAAAAGAAATATTTTTTTGATTATATACAGGATTCGATTATATACAGGGAAAATAAATCCGAGACTATCCGCCCTGTATTAGGTTGAGGAAAAAGTAATCCATTATTTTTGGGTGAAGTTCAAAACTATTTTTAATATGCTTCGGATTGTCCGATTTGGGTCATATATGCAACGTTTTTTTGTAAAATTTGTTGCCATTCTAGAAGTAGCTTCATAATGTCTTTATCATAGAGGTCTTGGTACTTATTGGAGAAAGACTCTAGCAATAGATTTTTACAATCTTCTATTGATCCCAATTTATTATCACTCTGCAAATTTTTCAATGCGAGGAAAAGGTGGTAATCGTTTGGTGCCAGGTCTGGACTAAATGGTGGATGCAAAAATGAAAATTCTACATACAAACTGTCTTCGAAAGACTTTTAGAACATACTGATACAAACATTTTGCGATGCAGAACTTCAAAATCTCAACTTCACTCAAAGTTATTGATAATTCATCCCAAAAAATACGTTCTCTGCAATTGTTTGTCATTCTTTCTTTGGAAAACATTAACAAAATTTATTGGCGGCATTTGAAAAGAACAGTGTTTACCCTGCATAATGTGTGATTTCCAAAACTATGTTATATTTCGTGTTTGAGTAAATTAAAATCGAAATCATGAGTATGAAAAACCATCAATATCTTTGAGTAGGATTAAGAAATTGACAAGTTCTGCACCGCAGAATATTGGTCTTGGTAAGCTATAAAAGTCGTACGAAGACAATTTTGATGTAGAATTTGAAGTATGAAAGTTAGAGCCAAATAAAACCGCTTTTTCATGGTCAAAAAAAGCGCTAAATCGATTATATTAAAACATAGAAAAAAGCTTTGTTCTACAAAGTTAATTAAAATAATTGGGGCTACAATATTGTCGCACTATGTTCATCTCTACAGGTAAACTTCGATATAACGTACATTTCACTTTCAAAATTGTACGTTGTATCGAATTGTACGTTATATCGAAGCATAATAAAGTACTCACAAACGTAGTCTATAATATTTTTAGTTTATTAGTTTTTTTTTAGTATTTCGGGTTTGATTGAAGGTACAAAACTTGTTTTAGCATTACAATACAGATATTTCATTGTTCTATCAGAAAAAAAATATTGAAAAAAAATTTCCTTTACACTTTGGAAATGTGTACGTTATATCGAGTTATCGAGTGACGTTATATCGAGGGTACGTTATAACTAGGGTACGTTATAACTAGGGTACGTTATATCGAAGTTTCCCTGTATCTATGAAGATAAGCAAGTAAATTTTTTTATTTCATCGACAATTTTGGTCACCCTATTTTCGATAACATAAAAATGAGCGCTCTATCATATGTAATAACATTGTCGAAGACAGTTTTAGTCTAAAGAATAAATATCACTCACAAAGTTGTTTTTTAACTAAGTTGCATTAGGGTAACCATGGAAAACCCGGTTATTTTACTCTAACTTTTATATTTTAAATTCTACATCAAAATTGTCTTCGTACGAATTTTTAAGCTTGTCAATGCCAACATTTTGCGATGCAGAATTTGTCAAGATCTTAATCCTGCTCAAAAACAGTGATGGGTTTTCACCCAAAAACTCATGATTTCAATTTTAAATTACTCAAATACAAAAAATAACATATCTTTCAAAATCACATATTATATAGAGTGAAATTTGTTCTTTCAAATTCCGTTAACAAACATTTTTATGTTTGTCCCAGAAAGAATGGCAAGCAATTGAAGAGAGCGTATTTTTTGGGAAGAAATATCAATAACTTTGAGTGAAGTTGAGATATTGACAAGTTCTGCATCGCGAAATGTTTGTATCAGTATGTTCTAAAAGTCTTTCGAAGACAGTTTGTATGAACAATTTGAAATATAAAAGTTAGAACAAAAAACTTTTTTTTTAAAGGTGACCTCAACGCAATTTAGGGAAAAAGCGCTATATCGATTATTTCAAGAAAGAAAAAAAAAAGCTTTTTTCTACAAAGATGTTTTAAATAACTAGAACTACAACAGTATCGAACTATGTTTACCTCTATCTATAGAGATAAGAAGGTTAGATTTTTTATTTCGTCGAAAATGTTGGTCACCCTACTTTTGGCAACAAATGAGCGCTCTATCATATGTATAAACTTTGTCCATGACAGTTTTTGTCTAGAGAATAACTGTCGAGCTCTAAATGCTAATTTCCACTTGAATGCTTCTCCTGGACCATTGTGCATTGTTCATACTCTGTAACTCACAACTGAATGGAACAAACTAAAACCAGCAAAAGATTTTTTTTTAGTGTAAAATGTCACCTTTACAACGAGCCTAAACTTGGAATTGTACGATCGATATTACACGAGATATTGACAAATACAGCTCACGAGTAAATAATGGCTAACTTTTTCCCAACCTAATATTAGGTACAATTTGAGGTGCTTGGGACTGTTCCTTAATTTCAGATGTCATACGTCAGATTCTAATCGCAATTTATTTGCGAATATAACCTTAAAATAGACTTTTTTCACGCCAGAACATCAATGATTACCGGAACACAAACTTTATTTTATCAATTATTTATAAGAAGTTTGTATCACTTGGTCAAATGGTTGCTGGAGAATATTATATCAGAGCCACGGTCCATCGAATTTAACCCGTATATCGCGATCCAGGAAGTTGGGCTCTTCCACACGTTGAAGCATCGAGTCACAAGTCACTGATCAAGCTTCAATTCTGGGCTTGAAATTGCGTTTGCCTTAACCCTTTAACCCTTTACAAGGCCGTGGAAACTAAGCAACGAATCGACATCAACTTCAGAGAGTAGAATTCTTACATGAGGAACATGAGGAATTTACCTTTGAAAAAATCTTAACTATTGAAACAGTTGAAAAAATAGGTGGCGAAATAATTGTCACGGCCTGTTAACCCCAAAAACACTGCCTTGTAAATTAAATTTATTGCGCCTTTGGTTATGCAAAAATCAAAACAATATCTCTAGTGCAGCGATACCGATTATTCTAGCGATTTACACTATTTCTAAAGGGCGGAACAACTGAAAGTGCTTAACTTCAACGTAGCATTAACACTAGGTTTACGGACAGTTCTTAAGCGGACCTTAGACGGTCAATATAATTGACAATATGATGACATTAGAGAGCATAGTGACAGCTGAACACAGCCGACGGCGCAGAAATCCGGATTTTCTGATTTTCTGATTTCTAATTCGTGTAAGTTTGCGGACATTAAATTTTTGTTAGTTTTTTTTTGCGATTGCGATTAAATTTAATAAAATTCTGAAATTCCAGGAAACATAAAAGAAAACATTTTGTTTGGAAGACGGATACTTTTAATAGCAAAATACGGTACTTTTCGCAATACAAATCAAAACCTCGAAGTAAACTGACAATGTGATGTGGATGAATCGTAACAACGTTTTAATGTTCTGAACTCGGTCATTTTTTTGTGCTAGCAAGTGGGATAGCTACTTTAGTCTAAGTTGTGTGTTTCTTCACATTCCGCTAAGAAATTTGGAAAATGAGAAGATCTGGGAAAATCACAGGCGGAAGAAAACATCATTTGTTAACAGGGCGCTTGCAGCGCGCATATGTTAGTGATCTGTTGGGCAGGCTAACGACATCACTGCATAGGATTTATATGGATCGACAAGATCGAGATTTGTTTAAATAATTATTTTAGCGAAATAGTTATAAAAATTACGCGTTACCTTATATTGATAACATGTGAATATATGTTTCTTTATATAAAACTATTTACTTTTAGCGTCAAAGCCATATATACGGAGAAAAATTTAAATTTCTGTTACGGATTTGATCCATATCAATGGAAGCAGATTGATTATTCGAAAATTTTCACAGAAACAGTGCAATCTGCACATTGCGATTGTATAGCCGGATCAGGTGAAGTGTGTTCCCGTTTAGGCTTTGTGCTTTTTCCCCTGGAATGCTGGTATCGAGACCTATAATGAGCTATAATTAACATACGTGTGCGGATATCCTTAATCGTTGGATAGTTTTGCCGAAAAAGCAGTTGATTACATGAAAATGAGGGACATATTCAGCCAGAAAGGTCAGCCAGCTTTCAGATATGATTTTCGAATACCGGAATGCTCTGCGGAGAAGTTAAATATGTTTATAAGAAAATTGATCGGAAACGAAGCAAATCCATTGATTAGCCAATTTGTGGAAAATATAAGGGAGCATTCGAACGTGAGCTCGAGCCTCTGTCACTTTGATTTAGGTTCGTAAATGGTAATAATCCTTTTTTGTCAATTTTTCGATTCAAATCTAGTGGTAAATTCGCTCAATGAACATCGCGAAATAGGTGTTAGTAAATTGAATAATATGCATCACGTTAGTTCTATGAAAAATTTCGCGCTAGTAGAAAGACTGCAACTATATTCAAATCATCTATAAGAACGCAGATTGATAATAAATCCGCTTCTGCTGCCTAGAAACTACGAATGTAAACAAGCGTGTGTGCCCAACACATGCTCTGCATGTATGTGTAGCAAGTGCCCCATTCAAGGTACAGTAGTACCCCGATTATCCGCGGAATAATCGGGAGAACTCTCCGCGAATGACAAAAATCGCAGATGACGCAACAACAACAAAATTCAACGTGGAAACTATATTTTATCAATACAGAAATCATTTAACTATCCATCTATAGGGTCGTGTACACCAGTAGACAAATAATGCAAAAGCTATGATCAAAACAAAAGAGCATGGGCCTACGCTGAAATCGGGGTAAAAATGACTCCCAAAATTATATCGTACATTTTAGCAGCCCAAAAAATTGGAGTATTTCCAGATACCTTTAGAAGGTTTTGGCTAAGTAAAATATTGAAATAATATTCCAAATGCAGCGAAAAGAATATTTTTTCGTTGGTGGCAATATAGTTGCCACTGCCCGTAAAAAAGGTTTAATTATTATCCGTCGGATTAGGATACGGATTGGGATTTTGGAAAAGTTTTGTCTACAGCAAAAAATGCAGATACGTGCCACAGTTTGGATGAAGAATAGTATGTGCATGCCGTCTCGAATGCACATTATAAAAATGGTTCGCGGGTTTCAAAAATGACCATTCTGAAATCAGAGACAGAAATAAAATAAAAAACATTACAAAATACGAAATGGCATCATTATGCGACTACACCCAAAATTAATTTTAGCACAGACTGAGAAAGATATAGATTCTCGTTTATGCTCGTCTTTTTACTCCTAGAAAACACTTTCCAAGTTCATTTTATAATGAGGTGTGATATTATCACGCATTTATACAACAGCACCAGCAGCCACGTGGATGAAGTGATCATGTTAAACAGCCTTGCATTCCATTTGTCCTTCGTTCGATCCCCGTTAACATCGTATGGACTTTTTTTTTGGTACAACCCGAAAGAGATGAAAAAAGAAAAAAAGAAATAGATGTCTGCTTTCATACATACAAACATTCAAAAGCTTTTAAAACAGCTCATTATTTGCTCACTTGACCCTTCAACACGAAAAGCATAATTTCTGCCAAAGATATAATACTTTCTGCCAATGCTAGTTTGGCTGTAGAAATGCAATCTAAAAAGAGTCACAGGAGGGTTGTGTCCGAGACACGACCGCATAGTTGACGTAGGATTCCGTTAGGCTATCTGTTGATTTTGGATATGTTTTATGAATTACATCGTTGAACTTTTCGATAATGATTTGTGGCCCTGAAAAGAGCCGTTTTGTTTGGTTGTTGGGTATTGTTTGTTCACTCCACCAGTGTTTACCGAGTGATGATGAAAGAAAGATGGTAAACAGTCGTTAAGTGGTGCGTATCAGATAAAAGATACCGCACTCTGTGATCCTAGACGAGATGCCTCCTGTGCTATGTATGGATGAAATAAAGAAAAAAAAACTCACTAATGTAATATAAGATATGTACCAAATTTTCCAACCAACCAACAATTATCAAATTTTTTTTAATAAAAATATGTTACTTTAACATAGAGAAAACATATTTGAAATGGCAAAGGTAATTTTCTTTTATAATTTTTACTTTCTAAGTGTTTATTCAACCCAATGCGAATTTTAACTGGATTAACAACACCTAATACTATATGTAGAGCATATGGGAAATCACTTTTTCTATTATTTCTTCACTTTTCCAATTTTTCTCGCCGTATATACTTTCCTTGGGTGAAAATGAACACAACAAAACAGACAGCTTGAATCAAACGACCCGCTCTCGACCGGGAACACTTGGAACCTTGGTTTTTATTTATGAAAATTTAAATGAATCGTTTCATATTTCAAGTCATTTTTAACACTACTGCTACCATATACAATTTTACACTTACATTTGTGCTAAATTTTTCACAATACGCGATCGGTCATTGATAGGAGATTTCACGAAGCAACCAATATTAAAGTTTCAAACTTAAATTTTATTTACTAGAATCACTCACCATACTTGCAATATTAAAATGCCTCCGACTTGCATATATTTGCAATGCCAATTTCCCCCGGGCATCTTGGTTTTCATGTCTCTGTTAGGGAACAAATTTTGGTAGGAACGAACGTTCCCCCTATTTCATGTATTTGCAATGAAGATTTACCCCAGGCAGCTTGATTTTGATGTCTCTGTTAGAGAACACATTTAGGTGCATACAAAATCTCCCCCTACTTTTATGTATTTGCAATGACGATTTCCTCCAGGCAGCTCGGTCTCTGTTAGGGACCCGCCGCATGTGTCGTCAATTTCGACCAATCAAAAGTGGGTATTTCCTTCAGGATAGGGGTTGAGATTTTTCAATTGTTCAATAGTTAGTTTCATGACATAAATTATTTTCTTCAATATAACAAATTGTTATGGAGTGCCGAAATCGATTGACGCAAAATTTTCATCAATCCATCATGAAATGACTTAGCAATAAGCGTTTGAAATTGGACAATTTTAACGATGTGCTCGATTTTCGATTTTCAATTTGTACCCCAATATGTTCCCGAAAGACGTAATCCTACGTCAAAACTAAAAAAAAATACTTAAGAACTTTAATCAATCATTAATGATCATGTAGTGCTGTATTCAGGATCGAAATCGATTTAAGGGGAACAAGCCTATGTTACACTAACTTAAGTCATTGGATGGAATATTTAGTGAGAAATTAGATTCTAATAAACTGACAGGAACGACAAAACTTTTGGATGTTTTGGATGCATCTTCTTAATGTGTGTGTAAATGTAAATCCGCCACTATCATCGTGACACATCACAGAACGATCATTTACATATTCAATCAAGTATCTCTACGCCTCAAATTTTTGTTTCAATTCAATCAGTGTCCTAGATTGTTGGGGACAATCGTATGATAATGAGATTCTGGTGCCTGCCTAGTCATTTTTAGCTTTTAGTACATTATTTCCATCATTCTGATATTTCTTTACAATAACACCATTAACCTATTTTTTCTATTAATCTTATTCTGCGTGACGAATTTCATGCCAACTCGACACCATCTCAGATAGTAGTGAAACGTTGTTGGTGTAAACACATGGGACTTTTAAGCAACTTTTCATACTTGAAATATTTAAAAATGAATAAGATTGCTTTTTGAAAAGGGCCAACAAAATTTTCTCGATTTTTTACAAAAAAAAATATAACTCAAATTAATCGAAATAAAAACAAATTATATATAAATTATTTTATTTTAAAACTACAAAATGTTGGATACAGATTGAAATGTAGGAAATCACTTAGGTTTTTTTAAATATCAAACAAATTTTTAAAAAATATATTTCGAAAATTAAAATCATTTTTTCTCGAAAACGACACTTGTACAGGGAAAAAGTTTTTCTGACGTTGTTGTCAGTTTGCATTTTTTCTTTGAAAAATTAATATTTATATTTAACGTGACATTTTTATATATATAAATTGTCGCAATTTACATGTTTTGAAAACTTTTTCTCTATTTAGAAACATGTCAAAAACATGTCAAAAGCGATAATTTACACACAAAAATGTTACGAGTAAAACATTTTTTCCAGAAGTCTTCATACAAAAATGCCTTACATTCTAGAAACTAAAAGAGATAGAAAATTGAAATCTTGGACAAAAGTTCACATTTTAGTAAGATCTAAAACTTTGTCAAACGCACTATGTCGCTATCTTGACTTTGAACAAAATTAGGATTGATTGTTATTTTTTCAAAGAAAACATGGAAAAGTTGATATTAGGAAAACATTTTCCTTGTAAAAGTTTCCATCTTCCGATGTTTGGACGCTTATTGAACATTGAAATGCTATTCACCTAATTTTTTTCAAGTTTAAAAAAAATCGTTTTTGAGAAAAATGAGTTTCAATTTTTTAAATTTTTTTTAACGAAGCTTGAAAAAAATCGTATTTTCTCATGAAAACATAAATAATTTCCTACATTTCATCCTTTGTCCAGAATTTTGTAGGTATCATAGTTTTCGAGTTGTAAATTTTTGTAAAAAAAATAGAAAAATTATTTGGCCCTTTTAAAAAAGTAGTCTAGTTCTTTTTGAAGATTTCGTATGCAAAGGAACTTAAATGACTCATATTTTTACACCCACAACGTTTCACTACTACCTGAGATGCTGCTGGCATTTCCTAAGACGATTTGGCATGAAATTCGCCGTGTGCAGAACAGCTTGGTTCTCAGTTCTTGAAATTCAACGTGTAAATTTGCAAACATGTGTCTACTTACTCATTAAATATCGGTAAATAAAAAGAACTGTACATTTTTTGCAGAACTTCCTCCAACAAATTCATCGTAGATACTGCAAAAAAGATCAACATCTTACCTGAAACGAAACAAAAAGAAAAACCATCAGCAAAAAGCCATCCACTATCGTCGAGCACGATTCACATTTGTATTACTATATGGGATCGGTTGTCAACAAAACACTAAATCAAAAGTAAGTCCCCACGCGAAAGAAGTAAGCAGAAATACATTAAAAACGAATAAAATATCAATTTGCCCAGAATCACGCGTCGCTGCTGGTAAAAAATATATGGCATTATTCAAATTTGCAGATCCTTTTTCGCAACTCCCGTACACAATCGTGCCTCATTCATCTTATTGCCACCTTTTACCCGAGATGCATGCCATTGTTAGGTGTATGGATGTACATACTTTCGGAATTGTGTAACCGATTTATTTCCTCCCCAGGCCAGAGCGACTTGCCACAACACGCCACCTTCCATCAAATTCCACTTCCCGCAAAAGGTAGCACCAGTCTGTGACAATGCAAAGTTTGGGAAGCCTTTTTCTGGTAGGTTTCTAGACGTAGTTCGTGCGAGGTAAGCTATCCTTTTGAGAATTTGAATTTGTCGCACGGGACTGGGGTATAAAACACAGGGCTTCTCCTCCGTTTTCTAGGAAAAAGCGAACTGTAGCGCATCCAGATGTAACATTCTGCCGGAGTCAATTCCTGGGTGCTCCGTGGTCCCAACGCCACTCGAAAACTGCATGCTACAAATTGGAAATTAAATAGAATTCACTTATACTTCCCCGCTGCTTTTCACATTAAGCTCGAGTGGTTGGAGTGAAGCGATGCCGAGCCATCAAAACTACTCCTTAGTCTTTGTATTCGGATTTTTTTCTTTCTGCTACTCCTCCGACTTCCCATTTCAAAAGAAAACTTATGCATTTAATGCTTCTCTCGAAAATACTTCAGCCATGAATCTTCTTCTTCTCTATCTTTCTTCCAGTCGTTTTTTTTTCTTTTCTTTTTGGAGCCATGAGAGTTGGAAGTGCATTCGGTATTGTGACGGAGATTTTTTTTTTATGCCACGTAAAATTCTGATCCTGGAACCGAGAGTGATGATCTTTACTGTGTGATGGAGACGAATCCCCGATGCTTTCAGAACTTGAATTGAATAAGTTCCCATCTTTATTGCTCTCAACTCCATCGGTGAGTTGTTTTTGCTTTTAGGGGGTGAGGACAGCCCAACCAAAGAGGAGACTCTGTCTCGGTGGTTTGATCTTAGAAAAATTCCTGCCGTTCACATCCCGTTCTGGCTTCTGGTGGTGGAATCAAAAACACACACCAAATCACGAACCTGTCTCATCTATTAAAAAGAGAAAAAGTTCTTCTAAATTAATTTTAATTCCTACCACCTTTTTGACTGTTTTTAATTGATATTCACGGTAATCGCCTCGCAGCAGTTCAAATGGATTATTAGTTGGTGAAGTTTGTGTGATGAGGATTAGAAAGAAAGAAAAATGTGTCCCTACGGTCCGAGCTAGGTTAACGAGATGGGTCAATTAATTTGCCTCTGCGACAATGACTTCATTAATTAGCAACCCCAAAGCGCATGGAATGACGATGTATTGTGACAAGCGAAGTATTGCGAGTGAAAGTTCTAGTTGCACTAATTAAAACTGGAAACGTTGATTAGTCGCCAACAAACTGACAACTGCGCCCCGACAGACCTAATTGAACGGAAAGTTGGATTGAACAGAATAATCAGATTCGAATTCTACGACGCACAACCATTGCGACCAGCTGTGGAGTTATTGTACCAATATAGAATATAAATTCGTTTGAGTGATGAAATTACATACCATCCTGATCGAGGGTGTGTTCTGAAGCATTCATCTTATATATTAGGCTGTCAAAAAAGTCCTGCGGTATTTCCGCGAAGTGTTGTTGTAAGCGCGTAGTTCTAGTTATATTCATTGTATCGAGTCATACTATAGCTTGTTAGAAAGGTATTTTTGCGCGCTATAATATAGTCCTTGACAGTGTTTTGTTTGGTTAAGTCGTTCGTGAGTTATAGTGTCGCAAATATGGAGCAAAATAAAGAGAAAATCCGACATATTTTACAGTACTACTATGACAAAGGCAAAAATGCATTTCAAGCTGCCAATAAAATTTGTGCAGTTTATGGACCCGATACAGTTTCCATTTCCACCGCACAACGATGGTTTCAACGTTTTCGTTCTGGTGTAGAGGTCGTCGAAGATGCGCCACGCTCCGGAAGGCCTGTCGTCGAAAATTGCGACAAAATCGCTGAATTAGCCGAGAAAGACCGGCATAGTAGCAGCCGTAGCATCGGCCAAGAGCTGGGGATAAGTCATCAAACCGTTATTAACCATTTGAAGAAGCTTGGATTCACAAAGAAGCTCGATGTATGGGTGCCACACACGTTGACGCAAAAAAACATCTTTGACCGTATCGACGCATGTGAATCGCTGCTGAATCGCAACAAAATCGATCCGTTTCTGAAGCGGATGGTGACTGGCGATGAAAAGTGGGTCACTTACGACAACGTGAAGCGCAAACGGTCGTGGTCGAAGCCCGCTGAAGCGGCTCAGACGGTGGCCAAGCCCTCATTAACGGCCAGGAAGGTTCTGCTGTGTGTTTGGTGGGATTGTCAAGGAATAATCTATTATGAGCTGCTTCCCTATGGCCAAACGCTCAATTCGGACCTGTACTGCCAACAACTGGACCGCTTGAAGGTAGCACTCATGAAGAAGAGACCATCTTTGATAAACAGAGGCCGCATTGTCTTCCATCAGGACAACGCCAGGCCACACACTTCTTTGGTGACGCGCCAGAAGCTCCGGGAGCTCGGATAAGAGGTTCTTTTGCATCCGCCGTATTGTCCGGACCTTGCACCAAGTGACTACCACCTGGTTTTGTCCATGGCGAACGAGCTAGGTAGTCAGAAGTTAGCCACAAAAGAGGCCTGTGAAAATTGGCTATCCAAGTTTTTGCCAATAAGGAAGCGAGCTTCTATAACAGGGGTATTATTAAGTTGGCATCTCGTTGGGAACAAGTCATCGAACAAAACGGCGCATATTTGACTTAAAACAGATGATTGTAACTAATTTTATGAACAAATGAAAATTCAAAAAAAATACCGCAGGACTTTTTTGACAGCCTAATATAAAACAAAGAATTTACCTCGTATAACTTATCATCCCAAGTGAAAGGCTGATGAGATTTGAGTCGTTTATATATCGTGTTTGTCTCCACTCAAATTAGAATGATAGAATACTTTGTAAAATATTAAAGAAAAATAGAAAAAATCGGATTATGTCACATTTACCCGAAAGACAGTTACCCGAAGAACAGCGAAGTTACCCCAAAATACATCAATCCGACTTCCAATCACCTGAAAGTAACATTTACCCGAATGCGAAATTTACTCGAATGCAACATATAGCAGAATGTAACATTTACCCGTATGCAACATTTACTCAAATGCACTATTTACAGCTGTATTTAATTGGAAGATCATCAACCGTTTGGAAAGAAATTTTAAGCGCGATCCGTCATCTTTCTGGACCTTCATCAAGAGTAGGAAGGAAAACCATGGATCCCCTTCGGATTTGTTCTACGGCGAGCGCCAAGCCAACAATCACCGTGAGTCTGCGAACCTTTTCGCTGACTTTTTCAGCAGCGTTTACACTAATGAGCCATCCGTCGTTGAAAGCGAACTAAACTCTTCTCACACCCTTCATCTCCCTCGCCTTGCATTGTCACCTAGTGACGTTCAGACGGCGCTTTCATCTGTAGATATATCGAAAGGCGCAGGGCCTGATCGCCTACCACCATTGCTGTTAAAACAATGCGCCACATCGTTGTCGCTCCCCGTGTCGATTCTCTTCAATAAGTCGTTATCTGATGGAGTGTTCCCGAAGGCATGGAAGATCGCATCGATTTCACCAATCCACAAAAGCGGCAATATCCACAATGTTGCCAACTATCGCCCGATCTCAATATTGAATTGTCTAGGTAAGGTTCTAGAGAAAATGGTACATGACGTCATTTATCGCTCCGTTCGACATGTTATATCAGATAGACAGCACGGGTTTATGAAAAGTCGCTCAACTACTACAAACCTGATGACGTTTGTGCATGGACTGATTGGGAAGCTCGAGAAACGGAAACAGGTCGACACAGTCTATATAGATTTTGCCAAAGCCTTCGACAAAGTTCCGCACGCGACAGCTGTTGATAAAATGAGAGGCATAGGCCTGCCGGATTGGATCACTAAATGGACGCACTCTTACTTAACGAGTCGCGAGGAGTTCGTTAAGTTCAATGGTGCCATGTTTGGCACATTCAACATCCCCTCTGGAGTGCCACAGGGCAGCCACTTAGGACCACTCATTTTCAACATTTTTGTCAACGACATCTGCAGTCTTCTTCGCTGCGATTGCCTGATGTATGCAGACGACCTTAAGATCTATCGTACCGTGTCCTCGTCGCTGGACTGCTGTGTGCTTCAGGAGGATCTAAACTCACTATTAGATTGGTGCTCTTCAAATGGCATGCAAGTGAACACTTCGAAGTGTAAAGTCATGTCCTTCACTCGTCAACGCTCTCTAATCGATTTCGCTCACACAATGGGCACAAGCAACCTGGAACGCGTTGAGAAAATTCGAGATCTAGGCATACTGATAGACTCCAAAGCGAAATTCAACGAGCACATCTCCGCGATTACTGCTAAAGCGTACGCTTTGCTGGGCTTCATCCGACGCAACACGGTAGCCTTTAACGATGTATACGCTTTGAAGACCCTATTTTGTTCTCTAGTTAGACGCACATTAGAATATGCAGTACAGGTTTGGGCACCATACCACAGAGAGCAAATTACTCGAATCGAAAACGTCCAGAAAACTTTCATAAAATATGCATTGCGCCGCTTACCCTGGACCAATCCCGTAATATTACCGGCATATGAGGATCGATGTAAATTGATCGATTTAGAGACGTTAGCCAAGCGGCGGATAAATTCGCGCAGGCTGTTTATATTCGATCTGATCACCGGCCGTCTGGATTTTTTTTTTTTTTTTTATCCAAAATATATATTTTTATTAAGGCTCATATGGCGTCAACCTGACGGGGCCGGGAGTTCAATATTTCGACAATGTTTGCCTTATAACTATGTTAGTAATATGTAACCGATTACTCGCGGTTGGCTCGAGGTTAGTATTACAAGTGTTTTCGTAATTGTGATGTTGCTGTCTTCAATGATCTGTGCCTGTGCCCGACACGGGATACTTCCTATTGGGATGCAGCTGACCATTAATCAGCAACGCCCCCCTAGTCTGTACCCCATATCTAGCCGTCTGGATTGTTGCTACTTGCTAGAGAATTTGAACTTCCATGCACCTGTGCGAAATCTCCGGAATCGAGTCCTCTTGTGGGTTCCTGCTCATCGTACTCAGTACGCCTATTTCGAGCCTCTGATCACCAGCAGTAGGCTATTCAACGAAGTGACAGACGTCTTTGACTTCAACATTGCAAAAAATACATTTAGAAATAGAATAAGACAAATAAGATAGATAAGTCTGTACTACTTTTAAAGTCGAAGACGATACGAAATAAATTAAATAAAAAGATAATTTTATATTTAATTCTGATAAGCGTTACTAAAATGATAACTGGTATCCAAAAACTCGTATATCGCGTGGTTAGAGCAAAACCGAGACAGAGTAGCGTTGCGTAGGGTAAATGATCTTGGTTTGTCCGATTTGGGGTGTTTTTACGCAACTAGTAAATGCAAATCGATTTTTCTTCATGAAAATCGCACATAATCGATATGAGTTTGGATTTGTTGAGCCCCGAGTCTCTAGTTGCTAATACGACCATAAGGTGTTGAAATTATTCAAATTTCTATGTTTTTTAACGATTTTCCTTAAAGAGGAATTATGATCATGGTTTGACCGCTTCTGACCATGGTTTGTCCAAAAAATGATCATGCTTTGTCTGGTTTTAGAAATCACCATTTTTGAATTAGAGATGAACCAGCCTTCGGCTGAAAATCTTTTCAATAAAGAAAGAAAAAAAAAGTTTTTTGAATGAAAAAACATTCGAATTCTCAAGTAAGGTAAATGATTTTGGTTTGTCCAGTCGAAAATATGATCATTGTTTGTCCACTGAATGCTGAATGCTTGAATGCTCTAATTCAGCACACTTTTGTCAAATCAGGTATTCGAATGTTTCAGAACATATACATAAAATTGTCTTTTTCATGATTTACTGTAGTTTTATAGTATATTTTTACGGAATCCCATGTTTAAATGGTTATAAAATACACCATCTATTTGTGTCAATGCGTCCCTCATTCGAAGTAACTTTTAATCAATATACAAATGATTATTTCGCACGTATTCAGACCTTTTCTGGATTATAACACTTACAAATATTGTAAACATCATTCTTGCATACCATTTGTATCAGATTTACATAGCTAAACCATTAAATTAAAAGGCATTTTGATGAACTCAATTCTGATCATGAGTTGTCCGATTTAATAATGTTGTTTTGTTCACATGATTTCTATGACAACCGCTTAGCGCACTGCAATTTGTTGATTGTGTCTTTCGCGCATAGCAGCAATAAAGTTACTTTGTGTTGGGTGTGTTTAGGTGAACACTTTTTAAATGCCCAAGAAAATGCAATATTCTGAAGAAAGACTAAATTATGAATGGATATATGGATATAGGTTGACAGTAAACTCAAGCAATGATAAATGCATCATCTACTTGAGAATTCGAATGTTTTCATTCAAAAATGGTGATTTCTAAAGCTGAACAAACCATGATCATTTTTTGAAAAAACCATGATCAGAGGTGGTCAAACCATGATCATAATTCCTCTTTGAGGAAAATCTTTAAAAAACATAAAAATTTGAATAATTTCAACGCCTTATGGTAGTATTAGCAACTAGAGACTTTTCAACAAACCCAAACTCGTATCGATTATATGTGATTTTCATGGAGAAAAATCGATTTGCATTTACTAGTTGCTTAAAAACATCCCAAATTGAACAAACCAAGATCATTTACCCTAGATGTCGCATTTATCATTGCTTGAGTTTACTGTCATCATATTGATCTATTCATAATTATGGCTTTCTTCAGAATATTGCTTTTTTTTGGGCATTTTCAAAGTGTTACCCTCAACACATTCGACACAGAGAAATTTTATTGCTGCTATGCGCGATGGACACAATGAACAAACTGCAGCGCGCCAAGCGGTTGCCATAGAAATCATGTGATTTGTAAGTGTTATCATCCAGCAAAAGGTCTTAACACGTGTCAAATAATCATCTGGTGATCGAAGAAAAGTTAGCTCGAATGAGGGGCGCATTGACACAAATAGATGGTGTATTTTATAATCCTTTAAAACATATGATTCCGTAAAAATATAGTATACAACTACTGTAAATCATGAAAAAGACAATTTTATTCGTATGTTTTGAAACATTCGAATACCTTATTTGACACAGGAGCGCTGAATTAGAACATTCAAAAAAACGGGCAAACCATGAACATATTTTCGACTGGACAAACCAAAATCATTTTCCTTACTATGTTTTTCAAAGTTTTGGATGGTGTATAAGTCAAAGAAGGATGTATTCAATTTCCCAAAACATCTACACCGATGACCACCGAAGAATTCATCAACACAATTAATAACATGCAAACATAGGCGCATTCCGATAACACCACGGGTGGCAACGAGACCGACAGAGAACAACGCAACCGGACATTGGAATTGCCGACGACGCATCATCGACCGATCACAACGTGCACTTCGCACCTGACGACTCAGCAGCAGCGCAGCGTGTCCTGGTTCTGGAATTGCAGAGTTAGGCTTTAAGGCATATTTTGGTAGGCTCGAAATGATTGTAATTGAAATTAATAGATCAGTCTTAGTTTCAATCGTTGAGAGAACAGTCGCGTTTCAATTTTTAAATAGTCCGAAATCCAACGCGACAACTTAATTTATATATTTACTACGTAGAACTACGTCTTTCAATAAGAATGCCAAATCAGAAAACATGTCACGTTTTTATGAAATGAAGTTAACGTTAATAGCTATTTTTGCCACGAATGAATTTTGTCGCTTTATACACCAAACGAATCAGAAATTCCCTAAGATTTGTTTTTATCTTCTTCTTCTTCTTCTTTCTTGAATGGCGTTAACGTTCCCTGTGGAACTTTTGCCGTCTCAACGTATGCATTAACTAGCGTCATTTATTAATACTTAGTTGAGATTTCTTAAGCCAAATAACACGCCTTGAATGTATTCCGAGGGGCAAGCTCTTGAATACGCGTGACCACAGTGCAAGTCGAAGGAAAATATTTGACGAAAAATCCCCCGGCCAGAACGGGAATCGAACCTAAACACCCGGCATGATAATGTGAGACGCTAACCACTCGACCACGGGTGCACATTTGTTTTTATCCTATATATTACTATCACCCGGGGCTTAAACCGTTTAAATTGATGAAAATTAGAAGCATTTCCATTTTTTCATACATTTGTTCCGCTCATTTGTGAGCTTCCCTACCCATGCCGTCTATAATGAGCAACTTATCGACGATCAACGAAGGGGAATGAATTAAAGTCCACGTGAACAAATAAAAGAAGAGGAAGTAAAATGAAGGGAGAGATTTGCCTAGAGCATAAATATTGAATCTCGCTAAGGCAAACTTTCATTATCGTTCTAGATACGAAGTAATGAATATCGCTTGTTCTTCCTTGTTTTACGTCATCCCATGTCTTCGTTTCGGACGCTGTGGACGCTACCAAATTACTTACTCGCTGATGCCTCTAGCATTGCAATATTTACATCAAATTGACGCCATTCCATCAAGGTGAAGGTGGAAGCTAGCCACAAATGGCGCTCATTTCTTTCATCTCCCTCCCTTACCCCTCGCCCGAAAATCAATAATTTTGCGAAACAACGTGAAGAAAATTATCGTTTTCGCACACTTCCCATCAAGTAATATGAACCAAACTGTATCCGATTACTCACAAGATATTAAATTTTCATCTGCTGTCGCTCTGTATAGTGAAAAACGTCGGAAAACTCGAGCTAGTGCTCTGAAAGTTAATTTTCATTTTTCAATCTTCGGCAATGGTTTTTTTTTTGTATTGGTGGATGCATCGTTATTTTTTCGACACTGATGCCAGACAATATCATCGAACCAGCTATAGAAACCACTCAATGAAATGTTATTCCTCAGTCATAGCGTTTCATGTCATGAACATCAATAGAATAAAATTGTGTTGATATCAATACAATTATTATTTTTACGTTTAATAGGTCTATAATGTAAGTTATAGCAACTTGAACATTGGGTAAGAAAATTGTATTGCAGAGCTCGGAACACTGCCACGGCTGCCTATGCTGTCAAGAACAGTAAACGGAAAAGTATTACAGTCAATCAAAATGCCTCGAGAAGGGTTAGGGCTCTCCAACGTGAATATGTGAAAACAATACGATCAACGAAGGAAAATATTAAGCAATTATCAACATCGAGTTACTATGCGGAAGAACTTGTTAATACCAAGAGTTTCAATTCGCATGTGTTATAAATTTGCTCATGTTACGCTCGTGTATAATCAGAATTTTACTTCATATGCAAATGCACCTTCTATATATATATTTATATTTGCAATTATTCATCGGAACATATCATTCATAAATTTTACTTTAGTTTTGAATTGTTATTTTTTGCAAATGTATTCAAAGACTCTTGTCAATGAAGCGCCACACAGTCTGATAAGTGAATTGTTCTATTTACGTGTGCTTTGCTCTTCTCTCACAAACACTATTACCCCGTTTTTACACGTGGGTTTACCTACTACAATGGCTAGCTTCCACCTTCACTTTAAGGTTCTGAACTACACATTTGTGTGGGGAGTCATCAAACTAGGCTGTCATCGGCTCACCAAGAAAATAATTGATCAGGAATTTTGTGTGTGATTTGGTTTCGCATGACTGTAGCAAAACTATCTCCACCAAGGATGACAGGTAAGCTAATCGAGACCGGAAATATTAAAAGAAAGGGCTTCTGTGGAGAAAAGCGCAAAGCGGAAATAAGTGTGTGTATAATTAGTTGCTTCAAGCCATTGATATATGGCTTTGTGTGCGTACGTGCTTGCTTCATAACCCATACGTAAAAA
This sequence comes from Toxorhynchites rutilus septentrionalis, assembly GCF_029784135.1. Taxonomy (NCBI): domain Eukaryota; kingdom Metazoa; phylum Arthropoda; class Insecta; order Diptera; family Culicidae; genus Toxorhynchites; species Toxorhynchites rutilus. The sequence continues at coordinate 227,619,671 of NC_073745.1, read as the reverse complement.
TATAACATCCTCGCTACGCCGGAACCCCATTTTGAACTGCTCCCGTGTACATTGGCCCTAACGCGATGTAACAATCACCTATTTTTTGATACTATGATTGACTATTGTTTGGTGGTGCAAATTATGCAGCCGTGATGATAAATATGAACAAGGAGGGGGGATAGCGGAAGGGAAATATTTGTGCTAGGGTAGTAATGAACCTCTGCTGAGGCAAATATTCTGTCTTTTCCATTACTCCAAGCAGTTAACATCGTTTGTTTTCCTTCGTCATAAGGGCTTCATTGGTGCCTTTGACGTTGCATCAATGCATTGAACTGACACTATGGTGAAGCAGCCGTTAGGGCTGTGCGCCAAGTAAGAGGCCACCAAAAGGTCGAGGTAAATTTTCAATGCATTGACATGAAACAAATTGCGACATACGATCAGCTAGTGTATTGTTCTGCGAGTGATGAAATGAACCACCAAATCATTATTGTTAACTGATCCCACAAGATAACCATTTCAGGTCGACCAAACCATTCTACTGAACAGTTATTTTTAAAATTTCACAGTATTAAAACATAATATCCGAAGTTATAAACAAGCAACTTGAAAAAAATAACAGCGTAGTTCTACGTCTACAATGCGGTCGTGTATTGGACGTAACTAAAATTTTTTTCCTGTATTATAGAGACTTTCAACACTTTTGGCTAGTTCATCACTTTACTTCCATTTCTGAAGAATATCGGGAATGAGAATTGAACTCGTGACCCGTGTTGCCACACGTACAGATTAATCTGGAATGGTACAGATTTTTTCATTCTTTTTGGTACAGATTCTGTACGGTACAGAGTACCGATTTTCGTCAAAAAGTGCAGATTGGTACAGATTTTTTCCATTTGTGAAATTTCTTACATTTCAACAAAACAACATTGAGGTACATGACGACTTTTACGCCGCAGTATCGCTTGGTGCTGCTGATCTTAAAAGCATTCACATTGTAATGATTGATAAGTTTCATAAGGACGAAATTCCTTGCAAGGATCGTCTGAAAGGATTCGCGTCGGACAGTGCGACGTATATTTTGCCCAAGATCAACATATTGAATCGTTTGTTCCAGGCTGAAAAACTTTAATATGTCATCCTACTCGAAGAGCTGAAAGATTTTTATTCGATCATTCTCACTAATATCTTCGAGGAATCTTACGTTGTATCAATGTCCAATGCTATTAAATATGAAGATCATTTAAAAAGCGACAAGGATTTTAGGTTGGAATAGCAGCAGAAGAAATTATCAGAACAATGGACAGCGAACGGCAAATCATTTCAAAGGATATTTGATACGATACGATGAACGCTATTTTGAGATCAAAGGATTTGGTCAAACATCGTGGTAGCAGCTCGAAAATTCTAAAAAATGATAGTATGCTATCTAGATATGTAAATGTAGTATTTGTAGTAAATAAATGAGTATTTTTTTTAATTGTAATAATTTTTTTTTCTCTACAACAAATATTTTCGATGGTACAGATCATCTGTACTTTTTCTACCAAAAATCTGTACCATCGAAAATACTTGTTGCATTTAAATCATTTAAATCTAACGTTTTTGAACGAAAAAAAAACTGCTACAAATATCCTTAAAAAATATTTGCCTTTGTCCATTGTCAATTTTTTATAGATTTTTCAATTGTTTTTATAGATTTTTCTTAAATGATCTTCAGACTCAGTAACATTGTACATTGAAAAAATTCGAGGGGTTGTATCCGAGACACGACCGCTTAGGACGTAGGACTACGCATTCTTTTTTTAGAAATTTGTTGGTTGATCATTTAGGATATTATTTGCGAATACGTCAAAAGTTCATAAATAACTCTTTAGTAAAAAGTTCCGGGACCTTGAAAAGGTTTAATGGCTTGCGTGGTTTTGTAGAATCATTTCGAGAAGCAACGATTCTTTCTTGCCGTTGCGAGAACAATACACTAATATGTCGCAATTTGTTTCTTTATATCAATGCACGCATTGCACTGAGTATTTAACAAGAGGCATCTTCCGTACATCGCCATTCAACAAACATCAAACACACGTCTAACAGATGCACACAGTTGCAGCGATAAACTTCAAGTGAAATATTCGCTAACGTACACAGCTCGAGGGGAAACATAAAACACAAAACGAGCAGAATAAGCGATCTTTGTTGTTTCAGGGACAGAAAGATTCTAAGAATTTTCCTCAGAGGAGATGCAATACTTACACGCTAGCGACTGCTTACTTACTTCGCAAATATTCTCTTTTCACTATATCCCCCTTCGTTGTTTCTATTCTTCTTCTTCTTCTTCTTCTTTTTCTTTATTTACGGAGACTTCAAATCCAACGATTTGTTCGTCAGAACAAATGTATGGGGAAATGGAAATGATTCCAATTTTCATCAATGTAAACCATATACAGACTATGGGATTGTAATGTATAGCATATCAAACAAATCTTAGAAAGTTTCCGATTCGATTGGTACGCAAAACGTTAAAATCCGTTCGCAGCAAAAATAGTTATCAACCTTAACTTTATTTCATAGAAACGTGACCTGATTTCTGATTTGGCACCCTTAATAATTAAATCCTCGCAGATCTGAGGAGAAATATACTCCAAAAAAACGAACAGAGGTCATGTCATTGAATCTTTGAGGGCAGTCAGTTCTGCAAGCAATCTGATATTTGTTAAAATCATACTGATATATTTTTCATCTGTACTATTTCTTTTTTCAAAAATCTGTATCGCAATCTGTACCATCAAACATATTTGTTCATGACAAAATTTATTAAAAAAGTAGTACTCAAGCCTTAAACTACTTATTTGTTTGATGATTGCTATACACACTCTTGCTAAACTTTGACTGCATCAGTTATTCAAAGTTTCGAGCTGTCCTATGCTGTTTGTTCAAATGTTTAGAGTTCAACATTGTGATCATCGTATCATTGTTTTGTCGATTTAAATAACTATATAGTACCCCCAGAGGAAGTAATCGACGACGAGAAACGTTGAAATTCTTACCATAAGAGGACAAAGTTTCATTAAGGCTTCGGTTGGTCGAATAACTCGATTTCACTAAAAATGTAAATTGTATATCTTGACACATCAAACCATCCGATCAGTCTGAACGAGTAGCCGAATATTATCGTCCTGAAGTGGGGAATGCAGTTTTACCATTGACAGAGCGAAAAAAAAAATTATAAGGAGCCATTATTTTTTTTTTGCGTGATCCTTCAATTTGAAAGACCCTGTATAAAGCATACAATGGATCGACATGTGACTCGCTCACACATACATTTGCATGGCAAACAAAAATTCAACACTTTTTTAATCGAAATCGAAAAGTGTTCTAGAAAAACACTAGTGCTATTGAGATGGCGTTGTTTATTATCGATTGCGGATGTACGTTCAGAAGAACAATATCGGGAGGACACGTGAATGATCTAAATTATTTAAAACAAAACAAATTTTTATTTGATACAGCAAAGATCTCAAATTAAATGATAAATCAGATCTGAATCAAAGTATGGTCTTACATCTATTATAATACCTGGATGTTTTGCTTTCATGCACACAAACTCGAAATGGCTTCAAACAAGTAGAATTTTCTATTCTAAAAAATTGAAAGTTGTATGACTGCCTGCACCAATTATGGAAAAAGTAATAAAGATTACATCGTGCATATCACCGTCCGACTATATTTCTCGACATCCTGGAAGTTTACCGAAACTTCTGGCGTGGGAGGACACTTCCTTGTGTCCCTTCTTAGTCAAACAAACTTTGCTCGACTTCTCTATTTTTGAACCACCATGCAATAAATTCATATTTCTTCTTGACATACACCCGCATACACACACATACTTTTTTGGAATCGTTTCAAACTATGAGAACAAATTGGCTCCACTTCACTGGATATTTATGGGAACGGCATTGTAACTTCCGACCGGGCGGAGGGAGGCAATCAAAGAAAGTATTATGCTTAATAGGTATTAACCCTCTATTGAATCCCGGGAGGGAAAGAGTTTGGTCAAGGATAAAACTTGCACCGAAAATGTCATGGTGACTACCTACGGGGCCAATGGGAATGATTGTGTTTCTAACATCCAGACCCGTTTGCTCGAGACTCTGAACTCGGGCAGTCAGTTGTATTTCCTTTGAGGAAAAGAGGCTTTGAACTTATCCATTTTCATGGTAGCAAAGGAGGATCCTAGTTTGAGAAACGGCAGGGAATTACATCATCTGTTGCGGTCGCTGCTGTGTATCTGTTTTCGTTTGTGCCATCTTCTTCGCAGATAAAAGTGGACCGAAGTTGATGCTGAGCGGATGCAGGTCGACTGACTGTATCTCTTCGGTGCCGTTCATGTATGGGCACCATTCAATTTTAATGCTCTTACGATGCTGTGAAAAGAGGGAGTACAAAGGACCTGCTGCAAAGGAAAATGGATTTTTTTTTGCCAGGGCAAGTTACACAACGGAAAGCCAACCATTTCAGCTATGTTTGTTCTCAAGTGCTTCAAAAGTTACACACAGTAAAATTTACCATCGAATCGAACGTTGTGCTTCTAGGCCATTGCAAAATGATAGAACAATGACAATGGGAAATAATACTTAGGGCAATGAATTAATGATCATTTAATGTGGAAGTTTGTTTGGATGACTAAGTTGGTTGACTTTCGGATGATTTTCACAATTTGTATGCTCTTGAGCACAAGGGTCGTTCGAAGAATGCAACTGTACCCATATAACGCATAGGTGAAGATGACATTCTATACAGAGACTACAGACAGACGTTCCCATTAGCACGTGTGTGGGTGAATCTTTCACCAAATAACACATGATGCTTGTTTTTTTTTCTGTCATCTATTCCAGTTGAACCGTATATCAATTTCGGAATGGGTGAAATGATACCAACCATCTTCTATGCTCCAGCACAACAATACCGTCTCGAGAACAATACAAAATCATATCTGCCAACCATCAAATAGCGTAAACTACCACCATCACTGGCTGCGAGCACGAGGAAAAAAGGATCATAATGACAGAATGAGTCAGAACGGGGGATGATAAATGATATTTTGTAATATAATTTATTATGCTTGCGCACAATTTTTGTTCCAGTTATATGTTTTGCTAACAAGACACCATTGAGACAGGTTTATGTGTTATTTAATCCGGCACCACTCAACGTGTAAAAAGCTTCGAGATACTGTCTCGCAAAATGGAAAAAGTTTTGCGTTGGTACATCAACGCAGAACGGTTTTGATATTTGACTGGAGATGTGTTACTACACAGTAGTGGAGGGAATAGCTCAATCTGAATTAAAAATTGGAGTCCCCAACCTATCGCCCGGGAGGCTTATATATGAATAATGATTGAGTGCATGCGTTGGGTGAAAAATGTTTTTGAGCTAGTTGTTTCAGTAATTTTCACCGTATCAAAGTCACATCTTCAATGTAAACATTTCAGTTCTCGTATTTCTCATTATTTTTGAATCAGACAGTTGGATTTTAATTACAAATTAAAAAAAAAGTAATTGATTTTGGATACGCCCGTACGGGTTAACTGTTAACGGCTGTTAACGTAATTATAATAGATCATACCATAATGAAAAATGAAACCTTATATCTTCTTAAATGACACAAACTTTCACAGGGAAACTTTTACCGTTTCAACGTAAATATTTACTTGCGTCATTATACTCAGTAGAAATTTCTGATGGCAAACTCAAGAATACGTACAAATGAAGCACAAATTTTAGCATTACTCGAGAATTAATCAAGCAAACGAAATCAAATTTGGCATGTGGAGATTTTAGGATGCAGTAAATGTTTCTATGGTGGTTAGATACTCCTCCCCCTCTTTTAGGGGGGGCTGCCATACAAATGAAACACAAATTTCTGCATTACTCGTGGAGTGGTCAAGCAAATGAAACCAAGTTGGACATGTGGAGGTTTTAGGGTGCAGTAAATGATTCTATGGAAGTTAGATACTCCTCCACCCTCTCTTAGGGGGAGCTGCCATACAAATGAAACACGAATTTCTGCATTACTCGAGAATTGATCAAGCAAATGCATATGAAGGTTTTAGGGTACAATAAATGTTTCTATGGTGGTTAGACACTCCACCCCCATTCCATTCTCGAAATATTTAAAAAAATATTTCTAATTTATTGTCTTTTTTATAGTAAATAATCCCTTTTAATATGTTTGTCGTGTTATACCGTCATGTTCATGAAATTTTATGAATTTTCTTATAATTTCCAACAACTTTTCCAAATACAATATCATGGTTCATTTTTTGACCCAAGCGTAACTTTGAAATGGGCGTATCGATTTGAGTAAGAGAAATCTTTTTTTTTTTCAATATCGAAAAATATATATTTTTTTAAATTTTTTCATATAAAATAGATGGTAAAACAATTTTTGACGAACTTTGTGGAACATCAAATTCTTAGGAATTTTCGAAACTTCGAGTTTTTGTATGGTAGCAGTCATTTTTAATCACAAATTATGAATCCTGATGTTATTTAAAACAAAAAAGGTTATTATCAATCTCCTTCTAAATGTAGCCATTCTCGAGATATTTGAAAAAATATTTGTAATTTATTGTCTTTTTAATAGTAAATAGGACCTTTAAATATGTTTGTCGTGTTATAACATCATATTCATGAGATTTTATGAATTCGCTTATTCCAACAACTTTTCCAAATACATCGTTATGGTAAAGACATATGTTTAGGAGTTACGATACGAAACATTCGAAGACATGTGGGTTAATACAAAACGTAGCAAAACTGAAAAAATCATTTGTATCTTAATACAAATCTTAATGTAAACTTAATACAAACTTAAAAAAAATTGTTGGAAATTATAAGAAAATTCATAAAATTTCATGAACATGACGGTATCACACGACAAACAGATTAAAAGAGATTATTTACTATAAAAAAGATTATAAATTAGAAATATTTTTTTAAATATCTCGAGAATGATTGCATTAAGAAGGAGATTGATAATAACCTTTTTTGTTTTAAATCACATCAGAATTCATAATTTGTGGCTAAGAATGATTGCTAACACACAAAAATGCGAAGTTTTAAAAATTCCTAAAAATTCGATGTTCCACAAATTTCTTCAAAAATAGTTTTACCATCTTGGACCCATTTTTTTAATTTTCCACATGACTTCTATTTTATATGAAAAAATTGAAAAAAATATTAAAAAACACATATTTTTTGATATGGCAAATTAAAATTTTATTTTGTAAATAAAAAAAAGAGTACTAATTTTTCTTCTCAGTGTATATTTTTTCAAATTAAGCTAACAATACTCTATAACGCTTTCTAACACACTATTTCGGTACGACTCATAGTTTTTGAGACATAAATTATCAAAGATTTCTCTTACTCAAATCGATACGCCTTTTTTAAAAGTTACGCTTGAGTCAAAAAATTCCCTATTGCTGTGGAAAACTCATATTTCCTCTAACCCAAACGGAATACACACTTCCATTCGAATCAAAAATACTCATGTTTTGTCATTTGTCGATTTCATTTGGAATTACTCTTTACCAAATTCATAGGAGTCAGCAGTACGTGGAGCTCTGTGAGAAAAAATAAAGTCGTTTTAGAAAGATCATTCGGATTAATGAGAAGAACACTTAAAAAATCCGAGTAATTTTTAATTTTTTATTTCAATATTATAATTGAAAACCACGAATACAATAAAATGATCGATTTCAAGAAAATAAAAATAATAATGCAGATGATGAAGAACATTATTTTTGTGTCTCGCAATGCTCTTAAAATTCAGGAAAAATTACACCACATGTAGCAAACAAAGACACATACGATAGCATTTAAATAAAAATTAGAGCTGAAGTGGGTCTCAATGTTATATTTTTTTCAAAATTTCGAAATGTCAGAAAATATATAAAAAATTGTTGTACTGCGCATTAAATTTTTTTTTATTATTAGATTTTTTGATGAAAAAAATGTTTGAAGATATTTATCGATACACCCTAGGAAGTGTACTTTCAGTATTTTTTCATATTTTTGTCTCAAAGCTATTGATAATGGCTGGAAAAAACCAAAAAGTGCATTTTTCACCATAGATTCTATGGTGTACCATATAAGGACTCAAATATATGGTACTACTGCCAAAATGTTTTAATAATTTTCCTTGATACACCATAGTAAAATGCACATTCTGTATTTTTTTTTAAATTTTTATCTCGAAGCTTTTGAGGATGGCGTGAAATAAACGAAAAAGTACGTTTTTCACTATAGATCCCATGTTGAACCACATAGGGGTTCAAATAAACCGCCAAAATTTCTTATTGAATATCCTATACAATATTTTCCATACCGCTGGTGATTTGGTTTGGGGGCACTTTTCATTCCCTTACGCGGACATTCGGTGGAAATCGCCGAACAAAGGGTTCAAAGGAGGATTAGTTGTTCTATCATTTCCTGATTTGCTATTGTATAGTAATTAGATAAACTGGAACTTCAAGCTCAAAACGTTTGGGGCGCGTGAGACCTATGTAAAATGTTCCTACTTCTTTATATAAATATTGATATGAATGCATAATGTTAGATTTTATAATTCAGATGAATATTAAGCTGCATGATATCACTTTTGAAAATGATCAAATGTCCGAAAAATAAATTAGAAGTTTTCGCACACAACGCTAATGAACTCCCGCTTCACTTCGGTTTCGCACTATCAATAGAAAAAAACCCTTTGACCCTTCTTCTTCCGAACAATAGGAAGCAAAATTCAATTTAAAAATGTTTTAATGATCTTTCTACCCAGCCAGACTCTTTGGAAATATAAAAAAAAAATATTTTTTGCACCGCGCAACACTGAAAAAATCACACATATCTAGAAAAGCCTTAGAAACATATTAAAATATGAATTTGAGTAGTACTGAAGATCTGAATCCCAAAAAAAAAAATTCAAAGATTTACATTCAGTATTTTTTTCAAATTTTTATCTCTAAGCTATTGAGGATAGCTTGAAATAAACGAAAAAGTACGTTTTTCACTATAGATTCTATGTTTAACCACATACGGGTTCAAATAAACCGTCAAAATTTCTTATTTAATATCCTATACAATATTTGCCATACAGCTGGTGATTTGGTTTGGGGTACTTTTTACTCCCTTACCTGGTCAGGCCCTTTTAATTTTTTTTTCGTCAGAATTTTTATCAGTGAATATTTATTTTACGAAGCCTCATCAGTTCCATCAGTTCCAGTGAAAAATACTCATTTTTGAAGCTAATTTGTGTGTAATTAATCATTCAAATAAAATACAGTCCACCAAAATTTTACTTATTTTCAGATTAAAAAATGGAAATGCTCTATAATGACAGCGAATACAAAACCGCTAGGCTTGGCTCTACCATTATCCGCGTTACCGCAGTAAATTTGTAGACTACGCAATTAGAGGGTGGGCCATTTAAAGTGGAAGCATCTGGCAACCCCATAACTTTTGACAGAGATGTCAGATTAACAAATGTCATACCGCGTTGGAAGCGTCATTTCAGTACAATTTTAACCATGGAACAATACACACCTAAACAACGCGCTGAAATTGTTCAGCTGTACATTCAAAATAACTTCTCAATTGTGTTAACTAAACGTGCGTGGAAAAATAAAAATAAAGCTAAAACATCGCCTGGAGACAACACTATACGTCGATTATATGCCAAATTTATATCGTCTGGTAGTGTTGGTAATGCCAGTCATCTGTCCAGACAACGACCAAGACGTTTCGACGAGAATATTGATGCCGTTCGAGCCAGTGTTGCAGAGACTCCATCGACATCAGGTCGCCATCGTTCGCAAGAGTTAGGCATCTTTTTATTGCCATTTGTTCGTGAAAATGAATTGGACAATTACTGGTTCCAACAGGACGGCGCTACATGTCATACAGCGGCTGCCACGACCAAATTATTGCGCGAAATGTTCCCCGGAAGATTAATATCGAAAAACGGCGATTATGACTGGCCACCGAGATCACCTGATTTGACGCCTCCTGACTTTTTTTTTTATGGGGATATTTAAAATTCAAGGTATACACTGGTAAACCAAGGACCCTGGCTGCGCTGAAAGACAATATCCGACAAGAAATTGCTGCCATATCGGCCGAAACATTGGGCAAAGTGATGGAAAATGCAGAAAAAAGGGCACATTTTGCGGTCAAGGCCAGAGGCGGTCATTTACGAGATATCATAATCAAAAAGTAGTTAGAACAAATCTCCTTGGATCAAAATAAATGAATTTAAAAAAAAAGACGGGTGGGTAATGTCGGGGACATAACCGGAGTGACGTAGGACTATACAAAGGGGACAGCTTTTGTTAAATATATATTTTAAATATATTGTTTTATTTTCTTCTCCTACGTGAATACCTACCTATCTACCTGAAAAATGGATTAGCTTACTGTTTACTCTTTATGAATATGTTGATGGTTCTGAAAAGAACCTTTGGTGTTGTGTTTTTGTCATTACTCGATATTCCCATCTTGTTCGGTTAAACCTTCCTGTTTAGCTATTGCGTTTGCCACTCGCCACAGCTTTCACAGTTGGAAAATTTCTTCCCATCCAGCTTGTGGCATGTTGTTCAGTAAATTACATTTAATGCAACGTGCCGGAGAAACACTTTGCCACTCACTGAAACTAATTGTTGCCTTGATGAGCGCCGAACCGAAGCTGCTCTGTTCTTGATGCGGGTTTTCTGATTGTCGTGAGCAGCTTTACAAGCCAACTCGAGCACTCCGACGGCCGAAGCTGTATAATCGCTGTTAGGTATACTGGTGCTCCGGGACCAATCCGTTCGGCCTAGTTACCCTTGCGGAGAAATTAGTGAATCTGACCAACAGGGAACTGGAGATCTGCACGGTTCGAGTGAGACTTTGCCTTTCCCTTAACTTGTCCTCCTTTGTTACGTCCACGATGCCGATGCCGTACAACCACACGGGTTTACGGTTCGAAAGAAAATAAGATATTTTTTTGGGGTCCGCGTGTTTTATACTCTAGCGGTACACACTCGCAGGATAGAGACAAATCAGCAGACTCAGCCAGAGGGTCGAGTCCAACGAGACGAACGAATGAGCGTTAAAAGGGAGCGATGGCAAAAAAATACATTCATTACGATTTGTTCGCTCGTTGGATTCACATGCAGGCTAAAAAGGGTCCTTTTCAGGATCACAAAATTATCTTCAATCTAAAGAGTTTATTGTTTTGTTGTCACTCGATATCCCCATCTTGTTCGGCTAAACCTTTCTGTTGACGCGATTGCATTTGCCACTCGCCACAGCTTTCACAGTTGGAAAATTTCTTCCCATCCAGCTTGTGACATATTTTACAGTAAATTACATTCAATGCAACGTACCGAAGCGCCAATCAGTGTAGCATTGGAGGCGATTTGAACCTGTAATTGAACATTTGCGATGACAGTGGTAGAGTGTCGACTTTCAATGTGCGGTCATAATTTGGATCTCTATGTTTACAAAAATGTCCAACTAAATAAGTCGCATTACATGTCCGTCCAATTAGCTAAATGTCGAACTCATTGTAAATTACTGTACTTTCAATCTGGAAACAATTTAAGAGTTGGTGAAAATTGAATAATCTTGAAAGTCCCCAACTATCAATAAGCTCAGAACTACTGCCAAATTCACATACTCATCAGATCCTGGCAAACAAATTATGAAAACATCAATTTGTGTTTTATTATTATTTTGGATAATGTTTTAGAACGCATTGAACTTTATTTCCTAAACTCTTTTTTGGAAGGTTTAATGGCCCTGAAAAGCGCCTTGTTTTATGGAATGGTTCCAATTTAGAAAACTTAGTACTCGTGGTTTTGAAAAAAAAACACCATTCCGAACGCCATCGATGCCGCCTTGTTCTGGATTTGCCACCGAAGCAGATTGTAAAAAGAACAAACTTTTTTCTTCTGCTACCTGCTGCCGTTTTGCGATTGCGTTTGCCACTCGCCACTCGCTGCAACTGCATGTTGTTGTCTTGATGTGTTCTGTTCTGAATGCGGTTTTTCTTATCGTCGCGAGCAGCTTTACCAGCCAACTCGATCACTTCGGCGGCCGAAACTATATAACGGCGGCTAGGTGGACTGGTGCACTGGTACTAACGCGCTCGGCCTAGCTACCCTTGCGGGGAACTCCAGATCAACACGGTTCGAGCGGGATTTTGCCTTTCCCTTCATTTTTCCTCCTTTACCATGTCCAGACATGGCTGCTTGGGTTGGTTTGTTGATGTGTTGTGATGCGAACCGATGTGGTGTACGGTTTGAATGAGAATGATCGTTACGGCAGCGGAGCGGGGATTTTTAAGCTGACTGGCTGGCTCGAGAATTACGCATGTGTGAGACTGCGACCAATGTTTCGTTCATTTTTTTCTTTTTCCTTTCCAATCGTGCTTCATTCTATTTCGCTGCTGCTCTGGTTGCCCGTTTTGGTCGGTACGATTTGAGGAGCACAAAATGGACCAATCAAAAATGGGCACATAGTGAATTTTGAGAATGCTTGATATTTCACAATTATTCAATTATTTATCTCAAGAAAAATGAAATGTTATTCGTTATGATAGATGCGTAGATATATTTCCTATCAATTGATGCAAAAACCTTTGCGATCTATTGAGAAATGCTCGAGTTATAAGCGTTCCAAATCTTGCATTTTTTCCTACTTGTTCAGTGCCTAGATTTCCATTTCACACCCTATATCTTCCGGTTAGACGTAGTCCTACGTCAAAAAATTTAAAATTCCACTTCTTTACTTTGCTATTGCAAAAACAAATCCTTCCACTTTAAATGGCCCACCCTGTAGATTCAATTTACATTATTTTATTACTTTACGCAGAAAAAAATCCGTGAGTTTGCAATTCATAAAATCACTCACCGTTTATACAGCTCTCATAACAATTGGCAACCGGCTTCGATTTATAGCCACTCCCCCTTCAGTGAGCGAGAAGCATTCAAGTACAGACTAAGTAGATCTTAAGCACCCTGCTCTTGATGCGATAATAGCATTATTTCGATTGCAAATCCCATTCGCTAATTGCCTTATCAACTCGACAAATTCATCATTGTCGTATTTGTTTGTGCAGAAGCTTCCATTGTTGAACATACACTTGACCCGAGAACATCCGTGTCGTCATCTCGATTGATTGTCATGCTATTAGAGATATATACTATTTGCTGCCTTGGCGGTAGCCTCCGACATCGGTGGAGAGGGCGGCGCGGTCATGGTGCACGGAGTCCCCTAAACCGGCTCGAACGAAAGAAATGAAGTGAAATCCTCGTATGCTCTCCCAGCGAAAATACTTGTTGCATACTGTCGAGATTGAAGCATGCTGAAAGCGATGCTCGATTTAATGAATAACGTCGGCTCGTTAACATCGAGGATTACGCCCACGAGGGGCAAGGGTATTGGCGTCGGCATTGTTAATTAGTATTGATTGCGATAAGCACTTACTCTGAAAAGCTGTCAAACTTATCCTGCTTAAGCAACGTCCCGAAGAGATTAACGACGCAATCCGGGTGGATCAACTTCAACACTGTTGCAAAGTGTCTGATCGAAACATAAAAACTCAATTGACGACTACGCAACTTCCCTTTACTTCGCACCTAAGCCGTTTGCAGTTATAAATCGTTTATAATTCACAGCAACTTTGACCGGGTGAAATAAAACATCTTAAAAAAGTTTATTTTCAGTACGGAACCCAAAGCCGAAGTATTCGGAGTCGGAGCGATGAAAGAGGAATCACTCTTGGCAAGTGAAATGCATTTTCAATTAGTTTTTCTCAAAGTGAAGAAAACACGGCCCCTTCCGTCTCGGTAACTCGTTATGCCCCCCCACCCCTTCTTCCCCCAGCAGCGGAACCTGCCGAAAATCTCTAAATGGAAAATATTTGTTCTTTCGGTAAAACTTTTTCCTTTCGGTTTGCAAATCAAAACTCTTACACATTTTGTTGCTGCTGCCGTTGGTGCTAAGTAAAATTTCAAAGAAAAAGAAATGATTTATGGCGCTTGTGGTGATGCGGTGCCAACGTGAAGTAACACCATCTAATTCTGCAAGCAGCGCAAAATGTGAGAAATTTTATTTATAGAAAACTTTCTCTGGTGCCAGCTTGAAAAGTAATTGAGCCGAAACTATGAATGCTGAGAGGTTTAATTATGATTGGTTTCTCGGTTTCGTTCCCATTAATTATCATTCACTTATATTGCAGAAGAGTTTTTTTCTGAGATATATTTTTATTCTCAACATGTTATCTTCCATAATTGCCGTAGAACTACATGCAAAAGGTGTTTCGTTGTTCAAATTGAACGCTCAACCGCATTTCATCATATTAATTCGCCACGGTTGCATCCTTATTACAAAAAAAAAATCTTGTGGAGCTGAAGAGCACTTGTTGGAATATTCATTAAATTCAATCGAAACAGTAGCGACGGTGCGTTGGAGGGCGGAAATACGATGTGAATGCGTGAATTGAAATGGAATGATTGCAGAAGCCACAAAATATTAATAAAACATGCTATTGGAAAATCAAAATAAATATCAGAATTGCGGAATGCATTTCAATCGAATGTGATACATCATACCCAGAACTCTCCCATAAAAATCGCAACACCCCACGGGTAAATGAATATTGGCGAAAGTGTACACAATTGGACATGAAGGATGAATGTGTTCCATCGCATTCAAATATCGCAGACCACACTCATTCTGTTTGCTTTTTGCGCATTAATAACATCGCTCTGTGTGTTTGCGAATTTCATTATTATCATCATTGTTATTAAATTTCATTCGATGGTGCATTATAATTATTTGCTAAAATTACTGTGAGATTTTAATTAGTTTCCATTAATTATAATTTTAAAGTGGTTTGAAGAGTGCCGGCCCCGAGGAGGAATACTGTTTGCTATCCTGAAGTGGCGATGGCTGAGCGTGAAACTTTGAATATGAGTAATTATCGAAAGCCTTCCGGAGCCTGTGCGGGGCCCAACCAATGAGCGCATTCGATAAATCCTGGGAGATCAGTGCTCCGATGTGGGTTGGTATTCCATCCCGAATGACACCCCATCACCGTGGAAATTGTTTCTAGCGAGCAGCTCCGCTTGATTCCAGCTGAAGCCACAACATTTCATTTGCCTAGCTCTCATTTCCGGTTTGTGTTGGATGGTTTACTGGAAAGCTGCTTTGACCGCGTGTCAGAGGTGTCAAAATCTGACGTTTGTGAAATGTCACCTGAATGGTTGAATGGGAGGTTAACAATGTTGCGAAATGAGAAAACTACTGAAATGGTAATCCAGTGTAAGTGAGTAATTTAGCTTCCATTATTAATGGTGTTCTCTTACTCGGTCGAGTTTTGAATCACAATTCACACTTTCGGCAGCTCGGGGAATTGAAAAAAAACAGTGGGAACAGAAGTTGTATTAATGGATTTTTACCAAGACAGGTTTCGTTTAACTTTGGCGACATATCAGAATAAGGATTCTTCACGTAGCGTAAAAACACATAAACTAGTAATTGCGAAACTTCTATTACACTATCAGACCGATTTCTCCGATTTGATAATATTCTTGCCCTGAGGCATGTCAAGTCATAAGTGATTCCGGGGCATATCAATGATTGATAGAGATACTATGAACTGAGCTCAAATGGCCATTCTTCACTGGATGTGGTACCATCGATGGGGGTGAAAATGTGTCAAAATAGGTAGTTTTCGAACTTTTTGTTGAATAACTATCTTAAATTACAGTAAAACGCAAATCTGATTATGTAGAAATGTTCTCTAATGATGAACACTCGTAAGTGTTCAAAGAATTGTTGAATAATAATATTTTTTCACTGAACTACGATTAAATGAAAGTTGACCCAATCTCTCAGTTCTCAGATTTTCGTGAAAAGTGGTAGTTTTGCCCTTTATCGCAAAACTCGCAAAACATTAGACATTTTTTATCATTAGGGTGATCATTTCCATTTTAGGGTTGCCCAAAAAATCAATTCTTTCCCATTTTTTCAAAAAATTACCTTTTTTAATTCATAACTTTTGAACTACTGTACCGATTCGGATGACACAGAGATGAACCAGCCTTCGGCTAAAAATCTTTTTAATAAAGAAAAAAAAAGTTCCGGATGATCTACGTATCAAATTAAATAGGTGACCATTTCCATTTTAGGATGGTCATTTTTTTCTCATTTTTTCCAAAAAAATACTTTTTTTAAAAACTCACAACATGATACTCTCTATTGCACATAATATGTTTGTTTCCGGCGATTCAATCATGATTTTTTTTCAGCTAATTTTTTTTATTGAAAAAGTCGCTTGGGGGCAAGTTGGCGAACTGCAACATTATGTTAATTGTTGGTTTTTTATTGCAGATGGTTAGACCTTATAATCGAGAAGGAGACCAATACTGGTCGGACACTAGTTTGGAGAATGTTATGGAAGCTATAGAAGAAGGTTTGTCTGTTCTTGGTGCTTCAAAACAGTTCGGTGTGCCAGAACCAACTTTGAGACGCTATCGACGAAAATATCCAGACATGGAGGTTAGATTTTCAATTCAGCATTTGCGTTTCCATGTTCTTTATGTAAGGAGTATTAAATCTGTATCAATTTCAGGATACGTCGTCCAATTGGCTTTAAATTGATGTATCGATCATCTATATCGGTCCAGTAGTTCAAAAGTTATGAATTATTGAAAAAGGTCATTTTTGGAAAAAAAGGGAAACGTTGATTTTTCGGACCACCATAAAATGGAAATGGCCACTCTGATGAAAAAAAAAATTACAGGAGGTTGTGTCCAAGATACGACCGCATTGTTGACGTAGAACTACGCTGTTATTTTATATAAGTCGCTTGTTTATATCTTCGGATATCATTCTATAACGCTTTGGCGCACAATATTAACGTCTGCTTCGCCATAACGTCAGTTTAATGCATTGATGCATCCTCAAAGGCACCAACGAAGCCCTTATGATGACGGAAAACAAACAATGTTAACTGTTTGGAAAAAGACTGAATTATGCCACACAGCTTGTACCCTGCTGTAACAACCTTCGATGCGAATTCGCTGATGAGTTTGTCAAGAGCGACCGCCTTCACCACCAGCGGGGAGAGCTTGATTCGGTTGCTGCCTGGGTAACGGCGTTTACATGTTCGACCGACGCGCCGAAATCGCCTACTTCGCTGTTGTTCGATGCAGTGTTACACTCGCGAAGGCTCGTTCAGTGCGAGCGCTTCTCACTGCACCAACATCGCGTGCATCATTAGATGACGCTTACCTCGAAATTTTATTGCCCCTGGTAATGCGTTCGTTTTTTGCAGGGCTCGAGCCTGCCTTCCTCTTCTTCTTGCTCATCACACACTACGCGAAGTGTCCAAAAAATAAAATATATGGGTCTAATATTTTACGATCAGAAATAAAACAACCAATTTTTATGAAATTCTGAAAATCACTACACCCAGTTTTCCTCACGAATAAGGTCATCTGCTGTTGCTAGAAGATTCCCTTGTGATTTGTACACTCCGCTGCCGATGCACGTGCAGTTCCACTGTTGGACCGTTCAGAGCAAAGTAGACAGGGAAATCCATTCACGGATCGCTGCCCGTAAAAACCCCGTCCCGTTGTACAGCCCGGTGAGCTACCCGTTACCCAACACCTAAAATCCACGTAAGAATCGTGATAAGGTGCGGCACTAATTTCCTTCATAAGCGTTAAACGCCGTTACAAGCACTAGTTACCGTAATATGCTCTGAGGGAACATGAGAGACAAAACGGAGCTGAGGCGGAGATGTGCACCGCGTTAATTCGAAAATCCGCGTAAAAAAACCGCTTTAATTGGAAAATCCGCGTAAAAAAAAGCGTTAATTGGAAAATCCGCGTAAAAAAAACCTCGTAAAAACCGCGCAAATAAAAACCGTGTAAAAAAAACCTGGGTGTATATCGGTTCGGCATGGAATTCAATTTTGTGCTTGACCCATTCTCACCCTCACTCAGTGTAAATAAGAGATTATTTCGAAAATATTGAAATTGGAATGGAAAAATGTTTTTTTGATGTTCAAAATCACTAATAACTCATCTGGCAAGACTTTGAAGAATAATTCTATCCAATAATGCTGGGCATAAGATTTTTTCTGAGGTGTTATTCGATGGTTATTTACACATCAACCTTTGATGAATTATTAAATAATAACTATTTGTACGACAGATAAGTATTATACATTGGAAGTTGTGGAAATATCTCTCTTTTATTATTCGGCTCACAGATTTAAATAATATTCGCAATATTTGTCAATATATATCACTAATAGTAACTTTCTTCATTTTTGACACAATTTCACCCTCATAACCCCTTTTCATCGACCTCATCGACGGTATCTGGAATCTGAATCGAAACTCGAGAAACCCGATCTACAGGATGGTATCCAGAATTTTGAAATGGAATCCTAATCTAATCTGGAATACAATATACAATTATTGGTATATGGACTCCAGAATGTAATCTAAAATTTACCATATGGGATCCATGTTTCGTGATTTCAATATTATTTGAACAATAAGTTTCAAGACTTTGTAATTTATAATCTGAGATCTGGATTTAAATCAAGAACCTGAATTTAGGATTAGGGTCGAGGATATGAGTACACCCAGGGTTTTTTACGCGGTTTTATTGCACGATTTTTTACACGAGGTTTTTTTACACTGATTTTACAATAATAGCGGTTTGTTTACGCGGATTTTTCAATTAACGCGGTTTGTTTTTACGCGTAAAAAAAAACCAGTGCAATATGACCTCTCCCTCAGTTCACATTTCTCTCTTATACTCTCTCAGAGCATATTGCGGAAATTAGTGCTTGCAACAGAGCTTAGCGTTTATGAATTCAGTTCAACGCAGCTTATCACGATTCTTGTGTGGATTTCAGGTGTTGGGTAACGGGGAGCTCACCGGGCGGTACAACGGGACGGGGTTTTTACGGGCAGCATTTCGTGAATGTCTTTCCCTGTCTACTTAGCTCTGGACGGTTCAACAATGGTACTGCACGTGCATCGGCAGTAGAGTGTACAAATCAAAAAGGAATCTTCTAGCAACAGCAGATGACCTTCGTGAGGAAAACCGAACTATAAACTACCAGTAACCAACGAAGTTGCAGGAAAAAAACTACGGACTTTCGGAAGCGAGCAACACTCAACTTTTTACTTCCGTTTTACGTGAGGATAGTCCCATTTGATATCTATCATGACATGGTGACATGGTTTTTTTACGCAGATTTTCGAATTAACGCGGATTTTCCAATTAACGCAGTTTTTTTCACACGGTTTTTACGAGGTTCGTACTGCCGTTCTACACATAGTTGTCCCATGTTACTTTTTGACGATTTTCACTTTTCTTTATAAAACGTTGTTTTTATGCATAATCTTACGTAAAAAACACAAAAAAACATATAGTTTATTCCCAACTTTAAAAAAAAACAACATCAAGTTCAATTGTCTCATGTTGATATTCTATTCATAACTGTCCCACCATATATTTTTTGTATATCCATATCGAATAAGTCGGTTCAAATACAAGAATTTCATGTCACATTTCAGCAGGCCTAATTTACTCTTTTCTGGTTTGGAAGAACGAACTAATTCTCAAACAAATAAGAAAAAGTTTAACAGAACACGTACACGTACACCTTGTTAGCGAATGCATAATAACAATGAGATTTATATTCTGCGAAGGTGTTGCAGAACACAACACAGAAAAAACACAGAAAAAATTATTGTTTGTTCCCAGTATATCAAAAAACAACATCAAGTTCAATTGTCCCATGTTGATATTCTAGGTATAACAGTCCCACCATGAATTTTTAACTCGTAATCAAGCTTAATTGATTCAGTGAGGGGATCTCATCACATTTCATTAAACAATAGTATAATGCTTATAAAAAATTGAACTGCTTAAAGCTTTTGGTAGACAAATATGCGAGAAAACCTTGATTGCGTTTTTCTCAGTTGCTGATTTTGGAACATGGGACAACTCTGCGTAGAACAGCAACGTATACCCCGCGTAAAAAAACCTGGGTGTATATTAATTATTGCATATGAATTCTGGTATATGAAGAATTTCGCGCCAGTTCGTTTATGCAGCACCCTCTCAATATCCATTCAAACTTTGGGGATTTGAAGATATTAGTTAATTCAACATCTTTGCATATTCAATTTTACAAAAATTAATCTAGAATGCTTTCCGGAAAGGGCGAACATTTTCTGTGCTTTTTTTATAAATCGACGACAACTACTACAAACAGTGTGTTTTATGGGTTACAGAGTTTTCATAACAAGGTTTTTTAACATATACTATAAGTATTGCACTGAAAAATGTATTTTGAAAACTTAAATGCGATTTCAAAAAAATATCATTTCAGAAATGGATCTGATGGTTGAATGCATTCTAACTTAGCTACAAGTCGACCATACATCACAAAATGGGCATATGCAAGGAAAAAAGTTTTTTTTCAACAACAACGTTGAACATTCTTCCACATTTTCTTATAGATCGATATAACTCGAAAGTAGTAACTTCTATGAAAATATGTTTTGTAAGTGATATTTAGAAAATTGTCTGATTTTTTCTTTAAAAATAATTCAATTAACCATCTACAGCCCAAGCCCGCCTTTAGACGGGCTTCGCGGATTCTCTTTTCAAATTATTCAGACATTATTTTCAATGTTCACCCCCACTAGAACGTCTTTAGAATATTTTCATCTATCACACATACACATTGGTTTTATGCTGACAGCTTTCTGCTAGGAGTATTTTATGTTGAAAGTCGGAAATTCGAGATAAAAGTGGAGTAGTTTTTTTAGATAAATAAAAAACTTGGTCGATAGAGGGTTAAGTGTTACACTAAATAAAATTTGTAAAAAAACTTTTTAAGATAAACAGTTTCACTGTGATTGAACATAATAATGTACTAAAAGCTAGAAAATAATTAGGCAAGTAACAGTTAGAAGTTATCACACCACTTCTTAATTAGTCTAGGGCATTGATAAGACTAAAATAAAATCGTGGGACACATGATGAAGTCGCTAATTGTGGATAATGAAAATCCAACGTGTCCCACGAGTTTATTTTAGTTATATCAATGCCCTAGACTAATTAAGAAGAGGTGTGATAACTGCTTACTGCTACTTGCCTGATTATTTTCTAGCTTTTAGTACATTATTATGTTCAATCACAATGAAACCGTTTAACTTGAAAAGTTTTTTTACTCATTTTATTTTCTAGTTTTTAGTACATTATCTGTTTCTTTAGAATATTTCTCTACAATACAACCATTGTATTCTGTTAGTCAAATCATTTCATTTGATACCGATATTGAGTGGATTACAAATATACATAGTGTGTTCTCCAAGTCAAGTTCGTTCCTTTGATACACATATCTAAATGAACATTTTTTTTAGATAATATGGAATCAACTATTTTGTAGCGGCGGCCAAATCGGGTTCATCAAGATTATAGGATAAGCAGTTTAGAATGACAGCAGAGATAAAGGTGTCTTATAAATTCGGTTAGTTCCTATTGGTTAAATTTTTATAAATGTGGGACAACCCTACAGACATAAAAACAGTTCAAGCTGAAATAAACCGTTTAATAAATTAATTTGCTATATTGTGATTGCGGCCATCCTAGATTTGGATTTTTCATGATCTACTGTGATCTACTATTCAAGCTCTTTCATTTGATACCCATATTAATGGGGTTTTGAGAAAATATGTAGTCAGCCATTTTGTAGTTGAAGCCATCTTGAATTTGTATGTTTCATAAATAACTTTAATGCTGCTAGTCAAGCACTAATATTCATATTAATAGAGTTTTGAGAAAATATGTAGTCTGCTATTTTGTAGTGGCAGCCATCTTGGATTTGATTTTTTCATAAATAACTGTGTTCTACTAGTCAAGCCCTTTCATTTGATATCCAATTGATAGGGTTTTGACAAACCCATATCGATGAGGTTTTGAGAAAATTTGTGATCCCCCATTTTGTAGCGGCCGCCATCTTGGATTTTTTCGCGATCATGAAATACGCAGTTTTATACAAACTCCAGAGATAAAGGCGTGTTCCAAATTTCAGATCAATCGGTCAACAGAAAGGTGGTTAACTTTCTATGAATGTGGGTTAGCGCTACAGACAAACATGTTACAAACATACAAACACACATACATATTACAGGGCAAGCTAAATAAAACCGTTTAAAAATTTTGCAAAGGAAATTATTACTTTTGGAATTTTTATTATATTTTTATATTTCAATTATAATTGCCAAATTCAATTGGTTTTCGTCGATGGTGTATTGGATCAGAATGTTTACTTGAACATCCTAAAGGAGAATATGAAGCAAAGTGCCAACTAAATGTGATGGAATCGACGATTCAAGTTTTGCCAAGACAATGGCCCAGAGCTCAAGACATATGAAGTTCGCACATGGTTACATTACAATTACTCGAAAGTTATAGATATTCTTCCACAATCTTCCGACATCAATCCCAGTAAAAAACTTAGGAAGTTATCTGTGTAGGAAATTTAAAAACCATAAAATTTCTAAAAATAACGGTTTTAAAAACCACGCAATGAAAAACATTATAAATATACCTTCCGAATACACAAAAAAACTCTTTGATAAGGCTAAAGACAGCTGAAGATAGTTGCAATGAACAAGGGTTATCATACTAATGATGGAATTAGAAAATTGGCCAACGCATTCGAAATCGAGTAGAGATTTCAACCAGTGTACGATTTCGAGTTTGAGTCAATTTTCATACATTAGCACATACATTCGCCATTTTTAGAGAAATATAAACCATTATTCTGAAAACAGATAGCAACCTTTTAACTCTCATATGACACTATAATTGTATCTTAATAGAATGTTCCGAAAGCTTGTTTCCGGCTTTCAAAAGAAGGGAGAAGAGATCTGCATGGTGGAGTACGATTACGGATTTGAGTCAATGTATACTTTCTATTTCGAGGAATGGGGAATGGGTGACGGGGGAAGACGGGGTAATACGCATCACTTGTAGTTTTATAAGAAATCCTCAGTATTTTGGCAAATATGCTACGCAAGAAGCATTAATAGCATATTTTTGTCATTTCGAAACACCTTGCAACCCATGAGCGCATGAAATATCAAAATTGTAAACAAAACAAAGTTTTCGTCCATTGCGGTTGCAAGCGATCTCATTTTGAAGGTAACCAAAATAAGGATCCAGCAAACACTGTATATTCCGTTAGTTGCCAGTATCCCAGTCCTTCAGTAGGTTGTTCCGGTCCTGCCTGCGTAAAAAAAGGAATGTCAAATCCATGTAAAATCCATATATATATATATATATATATATATATATATATATATATATATATATATATATATATATATATATATATATATATATATATATATATATATATATATATATATATATATATATATATATATATATATATATATATATATATATATATATATATATATATATATATATATATATATATATATATATTCTGAATTATATTTCGGACACTTTGTTCTAATATCTTCAATTACTTGATGCACTGATGATATAACTATAAAAAGGATATCACAATTGCTTCTTTAGAGTAATTCCTTGGTTTCACTATCACTTCATTTAAGAATTACATTTGAATTATTACATAGTAGGAAAAAATCCATCCAAAATCCACTCATTATCGTTTGTGTTTGACGTTTGCTTAGCGCGAACACGTTGAATTTACCCCTTCACCAATATTTAAATTTTTCTCGTGTTTCATCAGTTCTCAGCATCGTTATCAGGTTACTGTGATTGCTTGGTAAGGGTTTCGCAGTTGACTATAAAATATAATGAAGTGTAATGTAATTGTTCTCTAAGGGGGGTTGGGGAGGGGGGGGGTAGGTTGTTTGCTATACAAATGAAACACAAATTTCTAAATTTCTCGAAATTTGCCGTGTTCAGGTTTTAGGGTGTAATAAATGATTCTATAAATGATCACAATGCGAGACAGATTTTGAGAGGTTTTATACCCACGTAGATAATCTCCCTTATAGATTCCTTATAAATTATGTAGAGGTTAAAATATAAAAGCTAGAGCAAAAAACCCTTTTTTTTCATGGTGACCCTAAATAACATAAAAACAACATTATGGAAAATCTTTATTCTCTAGACAAAAACTGTCTTCGAAAAAGATGTTAAATAAGATATGGCGCTCATTTTCATGTGAAATATAGGATGACCAAAATTTTCGATGAAATAAAGAATCGAACTGTCTCATATTCATAAATAGAGGCAAATATAGTTCGACAAAGTTGTAGCCTCAATTATTCTAAGCAGCTCTGTAGAACAAAGATTTATTCCATCTCTTGAAATATCCGAAATAGGGCTTTTTATTCTAAGTTTCATTAGAGTGACCATGAAAGAACGGGGTTTTATGCTCTAACTTTTATATTTGAAATCCTACATCAAAATTATCTTAGGACTTTTAGAGCTTATTAAGACAAATATTTTGCGATACAGAACTTGTCAGTATCCTAATCATACTTAAAATTATTGATGCTTTTCACCCAAAAACTTATGATTTAAATTTTAGTTTACTCAAATACAAAAAATAACATAATTTTAGAAGTCCCACATTATGTAGAGTCAAGTATGCTCTTTCAAATGCCGTCAACGAACATTTTTTATGTTTACCCTAGAATAAATGACAAACGAATGAAGACACGGTATTTTATTGGGAAGAAATATCAATAACTTTGAGTAGAGATGCGATATTGACAAGTTCTATATCGCAAAATGTTTGTCTTAGTATGCTTCAAAAGTCTTCTGAAGACAGTTTGCATGTTAAATTTGGAATATAAAAGTTAGAGCAAAAAAAATGGTTTTTTTCATGGTGACCCTAACGCAACTTAGAAAAAAGCGCTATATCGGTTATTTCAAGAGATGGAAAAAAACTGTGTTCTAAAAATTTGCTTAAAATAACTGTGGCTAAAATATTGTCCAACCATATCTACCTCTATATATAACGATAAAAAAGATAGATTTTTATATTTCATCGAATATTTTGGTAATCCTATTTTTGACAACATCAAAATGAGCACAGATACACGGGCCAAAGGTTGTGCAGTCCACTGATGATTCAACAAAAGCCAAAGGTTGTACCGCTCATGACAACTCACACGAGCTGATGATTGCGCCGGCTAGTGACCATTCTATCCTGGATTCCTCGAGAAGACGCACCACGCTAGATATGGGGTACAGACTAGGGGGGCGTTGCTGATTAATGGTCAGCTGCATCCCAATAGGAAGTATCCCGTGTCGGGCACAGGTACAGATCATTGAAGACAGCAACATCACAATTACGAAAACACTTGTAATACTAACCGCGAGTAATCGGTTACATATTACTAACATAGTTATAAGGCAAACATTGTCGAAATATTGAACTCCCGGCCCCGTCAGGTTGACGCCATATGAGCCTTAATAAAAATATATATTTTGGATAAAAAAAAAAAAAAAAAAATGAGCACGTTTGTCTAAAGAAAGTTTTTGTCTAAAGAGTAACTGTCGAGCTCTAAATGCCAATTTCCACTTGCCATTGTGCATTGTCAAGGGTAGATGATGGTTGTACGCCCATAATGTGCCTGAGTCCTGATCATCACCCCATATAATTGCTCTTGATTTGGGATCTGATCGATCTCCCACAGTTATGTTGAAAGTTGAAAGATTTTTTTCGAAATGATGCCTTCCAGAACATAACTGTTGATGATGACCGCTACCGGGCAGTGATAAAAGACTTTCTCGTACCGCTATTGAGTGTCCATAATGTAGAAAAAGTCAAACCAGAGAATTCAACAGGAGGTGCCACATACCATACTGCAGGTATCATAAATTATTCATTGAAAGAAATGGTCAGAAATGGTCTCCAAGATAAAGCAATTAATTACCCTTGAATAATTTTTGTGGGATTATGTGAAGTCTCTGGTTTATACCGATAATCCACAAACGATTAACATGCATACAAATAAATTCTTCTGAATGTTATAACTCCTCTCTTGCTAGGAAGAAGGTTCTTGCACCAATACTCATTCAAAAACTGCCTTCATGTGAGCTAGGTAGAATAGCTAGATGTAGCTGGAAAATTTGTCGCTATTTTCGTTTTATCAATATCGTTTTCAAAATTTTCAAAATATATTATCGTTCGATACGCTCATGACACGAGATGAAAGTATTGCATACAAGTCCAAGTCAATAAACGACAAATGCTTGACAATCAATTGGTACCATTTCGGCCGCGAGGGAAACGGTGATCCTGCGCTGAGAGCTAAACAATCTCACAGCGGGGGAGGAAGGGAAAAGGTTCTTTGTCGAAACTAAATTTTATGTGTTTGCTATCGCACTGCAAATCGCCATTGTTCGCCAAAGCGGGAAGAGGAAATGCCAGATAAAACGAGGACTGCTTCGGTACCCCGAAAAACTAGGAACGATTTGCTAGCTGAAATATTTGCTTTCGATACTCTCCGGGGCGAAAGTATGCCATCAAAGCAAATCTTTGCTTTCATCGACTTTCAATTTCCGCTATCGGTAACTACCTCCAATTCAGGAAGTGAAGGGAACTGCCACGGTAAGTGAGTTGAAGAAAAATAGATTTTATTATAAAGTATGGAACTATCATTTCCGAAACGACATGTTCGTGCGGAGGAGAGCATTTCACTGACAGTTTATCATCCTCGAGATATAAGTTTTTCCGCGTTAACGGTTATATAACGCGATCCAGATTTTCTTCTTCGACTGTTCAAAGAACATCACAAACATTGAGTGTCATCCATAGATTTTTGCTGAAAACATTTTGGATTGGGAATGTTTCCATCAAGTTTACCGAGTTGCAATTTTGTTTCAATATTTTCTCGAATATGGACTTTATAATCTTATAATAGCCTATTGCCCTAACACTTTCAGGATTTTAGAACATTCCGTGACAAATACGATTTTATCCGCTCCGTATATTACAATATTAGGAGATTTAGTGTGACGCTCATCGACAATATTTTTATACCGAATGGATTGTCGGTCAAATAGTAAAATACAAATACGAACAGAACCCGAATTTCGCTCAAAAAACTATTTCAACCAAAATTTACCGACAGCCCAGTGATGCGATCTCGTAATCGGGGCTGATGCGGTGGAGTTATCAAAACCTTTTCAGCATTCGATAATGCATAAATTCCTTTATGAAGCTCTTAAAACTAATTAATCTATGACGTACGATAGTTGCTTTGCCCGGCTAAACACAGCGGAGACGAAATACCACCTGAAACTGAAAACAAGTAACGGGGAAGTATAGTAGAGTTTGGTGTTTCAGGCGAGAGTAATTCTCGCCATGATAATGCACAAACCAGAAATTCGAGTGAAAGCAGCTGACCGTTGCGTATAATCTGATTAAAATAATTACTAGAGCTAGCCCGCGAAGGTTCCATGGATTATTTGTGTTTTGGATTGGCTCGAACTGAAGCTTACGAAGCGCATCACACAAAACAATATTTTGAGGTTCGCTGCACATTGGGATGTAATTTTATTTCGAAATGAAACTTTCCATTGTTGTTACAGAGTAAATTTTCACATTCATCCTCGTCACATCTAGATGTTATAGCAAGTGTTTTTACTTCGATATTTTTTTTTGTTTCTGGCCACCCGTTCATGCAAAGGACACATTTTTGGAGTGAATCAAAGAGTTGTGTTATATTATTAGCGAATAAATTTCGTTCTTGGAAATTCTAAAAGTTAATTTTTCTCAAATGGTTTCGTAATTTTGAAAATGTGTTATTTTTCCGAGCGTAATTGAACGATCATATTTGGAAACACACATCATGATATTGATTTAGATGAGTGTTATAACTGGAGCTAACTCAATGTATCTTATTGTTTTGTTGATCTTTGGTTAACATCGACTGCAATTCGAATACTTGAGTAGTATGTACTATGTAGTATGTAGTATGTAGTCTACACTCTGTCCAACTTCTATAAGACTAGGTGATGATCTTGTTGCTTTGTACATTGTAAACAAACAATACTTCATTTTATATTCTAGTGTGTAAGTATTGATGACTACCATACATTGCATGATTTTCATATATGTGTGTGCAAGCGCTGAGCGTAAACGAATGTTTTCGTATATTTCATGTGTCAAGTTTCTATAAGACCATTTACATTTTCCGTTGTTTTAGTTGTTTTGATCAATAAATCTGGGAAATGCCGAAAGGAAAACTACTCATGAAGAGAGAAGAAAGACAAATCGATGCATTTCACCAAGAAAAGATTGGTGTCAGAGAAATTGCTCGTCGGATTGGACGATCCCATCAAGTAGTGTTCAATTATTTGAGGAATCCTCAAGGATACAGTAAGAAGGAGAGAGCTTCATGTAAATTGATGCTCTCTGACCAGGTTAAAGGTTAGAAGGTTAAAGCCATCACCATCACCACACCATCTCACATCGGAAGACGTCTGAGTTTTGCCATAGCTCAAGTGGACCGACAGTGGAGCATGGTATGTTATGACAAAAAATGTTTCAAAAAATACATTTTGCAATACACCATAATGAAAAGTTCTTCAATGTATAGGTTATCTTCACTGACGAAAAAAAGTTTAATTTGGTTGGTCCTGATGGTTTCAAGGGGTACTGGCGTGATTTATGGAAGAAGGAACAGTATTTTTCAACCAGGAATTTTGGCTTGTGCATGGTTTGGGCGGGATTCTGTGCAACCGGAAAACTCAAGATAGCTTTCACAAGGATTACATACATGTTCTGGAATATCTCTGTCCCACCGTTTTTGCGTGGATATCGTCATAAAAAATTCACATTACAGCAAAACAATGCTACTATTCATACCAGCAAGGAAACTAAGCAATGGATTGAGGACTAAAAACTTTTTTTTGGACTGGCCGACTCGCTTTCCAGACTTGAATCCTGTTGAAAATCTTAGGGGATCCTTGTACGCAGAAACCACACTGAGGGAAAACGGTACACGACGATTGAAGAACTCAAGATCGAAATTTCGGAAACATGGAAAAATATCGAGAAATCCGTTCAGCAGAATTTGGTTTATAGTATTCCAACACGAATTGCCAGGTTGTTAGCCTAAATGACAACATATACTTTATCCTAAGCATTCAACAATGTATGAATGTATCTTGTTGAAATTCTAATTGTTTGTATTGCAGCAAACTAGAATCTAGGTGGTCTTATAGAAGTTGGACAGAGTACATCTAGGACACGACCGCATATTTAGATGTAAAACTACGCAATTATATTATGCAATCCACTTGTTTACCACTTCGAATATTATTTTAGAATGCATCAAAGTTTTTGTAATAGATTAAGTATATATATATAAATTCTTCGTTACAGATAAATTTGATGAACGTCCTTTTACGTTTGATATGATGCCTAGGACTACCAAAATATGTGAACGGAAGAATTGTTAAACGATCATTGTATTTTACATTTTCCTCTCAAATTACTGCACATCTCATGTTTACGTAGTTCTTGAACCACGAATGTTCATTCACCTGTAGTATCTGAAATGACGATTTTCCCAGGCTTCTTAGTTTAAAAGTACGTTTTGGGGAAATATATTCCGGTCTGCACAACAACAAGCGAGTACAAAAGTACTCAACACCAAAAATACCCCCGACTTTCATCTATTTGCAAAGCGGATTCGCCAGGCACATTGATTTTGATGTCCGTGTTAGGGAAACACAGCTCGGTGAGAACAAAAATACCCTCGACTTGCATCTATATTTGCAAAGCGGATTCCCACAGGTGCATCGATTTTGAAGTCTGTGTTATTGAAACCGTAAATTGGGCCAATCAAAACTTGACAGTCAGGGCATTTAAATAACGCTTCACATTTTACAGTTATTCAATTCTTCATCTCATGAAAAGTAACATTTTATGAATTGTGATAGACGCGTAGAAATATTCCCTATCAATTGATGTAAACATCTTTCCGATCTGTTAAGAAATGTTCGAGTTATAAGCATTCGAAATAGGGTAGGGTTAGCACACAAATCGGCAGAACAAATGTGTGGGAAAAAAGGAAGTTATTCCAGTTTTCATGAATGTAAACCGTTTAGAGATAAGCGAATTGTAATGTATAGCATATCAAACAAATCCTAGAGCATTTCCGATTCGATTAGTATGCAAATCATGAGAATTCGTTTACAGTGAACATAGTTATTAACGTTAACTTTATTTCATAAAAACGTGACCTGTTTTCTACGTAGTTCTACGTCAAAAAAACAGCTTAATATAAACATTCAGATTTCGGTTCGTGTGGTTCGTGTCGCCTGTAATTGACGAACTTCCCTATCAAGTAGTGAAGATTCATCCAGTATTAATGAGGAAGATGCTTATATGAACGATCCCAGTCAGGAAACAATAGAAGCGACATCAGCACCTTCAATAGAGTCAACGAATTCCAACGTGAATGTTTCTAGTCATGAGACATTATTATAAGCCAAGGCGCCTAGAAGTATATCCTAAGGTGAGGTCGTTTCGTCACTAAGGTGTTCAGGAGAGCGGTATATGAATACAGTACGGAGGAAAGCAGAAGGGGAATTATTTGCTTGATGCGTGGAAGAGACGGACTGATCACGAGCGAGCTTGGGCACAAGCGTATTGTGTTTTGTTTACAAACAAAACACAGTAGACTTCCAAGATGACTAAAGAGTGGTTTTAGCAAGTTGGCCCACCTTAGGATATACTTCTAGGCGCCTTGATTATAAGCATCGTCAGCAACATCAATTGAGACAACGGACTCTAGCTTTCCTGAATTCATCCAAATGTTCTGCTAATTATGTCATGAATGAATATCACGAGATAGTCAATAGCATTAGAAAACACATCTTTTCTCTTAACATGGGAGTTAAATTTAATGAAAATAGAACCAGCAAATCGTTTGAAATAATTGAGCAGCTCAAAGAAAAGTTTACAAGAGAAGGGACTAAAAGTCATGGACAGCCGAAAAAAAAAACTATGGATGGGTTATACCTGATATAACCGCAAGGTTGACGTAGGACTGCCGTAGGCTTAGTAATCAATTGTATTTCTTCAATTAGCAATAATCCCACCTCGGATGTTGCTCATTGGGTACGATATTGCCGCTGGGCAGAGCTATCTTTTGTGTGTATTGATTATTAAATTATTGATTTAGCTAGTGAATGAATGAACAAATCTCCCAATTAAAGTCAAACCATGCATTATAGTAGTAGTTTTCGCAGCAAATAGTTTGCCATTTTGCCTAATCATCAAGCGGTATGCGTAGAAGTTCAGTGAGCTGGCGACATGAAGAGATATCTTCCAATGCAGTCTTGAATAATCGAGCCAAAGCGTTGCATTTGTGCCCGCTTTTGTAGACCGTGTTAGCAAAGCGATTTCCGAGGTGTAAAAATGCAAGCGAGTACAAAAGTACTTGCAGTTTGCATCTATTTTCCAATGTCGATTTCCCCAGGCTTCATGGTTTTTGAGTCTGTGTTAGGGAAACATTTCAATTTGCAGAAACGCAAACGAGTACACAAGTACCCGCAGCTTGCATCTATTTTGCAATGTCGATTTTCCCAGGCTCCATGGTTATGAAGTCTGTGTTAGGGAAACATCCATTCATTCCAGCGATCGTACCTCAAACGTTGTGCAATCATAACTTAATGGATTTCCGAGCGGCACTCGCTTTTATACCGATTGGTGTGATTTCAATAGCCTGTTTTGAAAGCAATTTTAGGGCTATTGAAACAGGTTTTCGGGTCAAAACGTAACAAGCATATAACTCGTAGACATTTTATCTTTCGAATGAAGTGTTTATCGTACCATTTCGTTCAGTTGTTTAGGAGCTATTAACGCTCAAAATCTCGTTCTCCGGCGTAACGCTTTCGTTTTCGAAACATTGAACTTACACCCCGGTATAGAAATGAAAGACGTAGTACTACTTCAAACTAAAGAAAACGACTTAATACACGGTAACGGAAGCGAAAAAATTAGTGGAATGAAAGAGGTGTGCATTCTACTATTGGTTCGAGGGTAGCCAGTGAACAGGAAAACAATATCAAGCACACCACTATGCAGTTTTACGAGGACGATCAAACTAGTCGAGCAATGTCTGATCAGCGTGATTATGTAACAATTAGAAAGGAAGGAAACCCCCAAACTGTTAAAAAAAAAAGCTCATGACTATCACATCGCGAGAGTCCTACAACCGATTCAAATAATTGAACACTAAATTACAAATCGGATTTTCATGCTTTGTTCATTAAAACGAGTGCACAGTCTAGAAGAAAAACGTGAACATCCATCAAAAATTCAATGGAATAATAGATTGGGCTCAAAAGCGATAGGAGTAGCAACTAATCCAAAATTTCTTTCACTGTGGAACTACAACAGCGTATGAATATACCAAGTAACAACTTAACGAACAATGGTCGAAAGCGATTACTATTCAAGGAACACAAAAATAACACTCATTTATTCCAGTTTCCTTAGATAAAATAGAAATTAGGCAGCTTTCAAACTGTAATGATACTTAAAAAATTGTAGGCATTGTGAAACAATCAAATACTTTCCGAAAAATAATTTTCTCATTTTAATAAACTCGGTCCGAAAACGACCGAAAGTTGGTGATTTTCAGTAAATTTCATTTTAAAATCACTGTATCTCGGAAACGGTAGCAATTAGCAAAACTTTGCCATAATATTTTTTTGAAAATCATGCGTACTTTCATAAAATCGGGTCAAAAAACAATTAGAGGAATCATTAAAAAAAAAATTCAAAGATCCTGTTTTTTTTAGTATAACGTTTTTGTATATTATTTTTCCATCTTGGCGCAAAGAACAACTGTTTTTGAATTTGAAGTATTATTTTTGAAACAAAATAAAAATAAAACATTTTCTTTAACAGTGCATACTTTCTCTGAAACCCCAATAATAAGCTGAAACATTGCGGAAAACACCAAAACAATCGGACTAACCGTTTCTGAGTTATATTGACGTAGGACTACGTCTTTGATTTTTATATAGGGGGTCACTCTACGAAAAATGTAACGTTTATTAAGAGTATGTTACATATGTTATAATACATACCGGCAAATTTAGCATTTTTTTAACTGAAACATCAACAAATATAAAAAACAAGTAAGGAGTTTAACAAATAAAAGAGATATGTTTTGCGAGCTGGTGCGAAGGTAAATCATGTATTATGCATTTTTTCTCTCAACTTCGTTCCCATGAATGTTGAATGTAACACAACATTGTGTGCATTCTATCAAACATATTAGCAAGATCTTTTTCGAATGTAAACATGTTGAAGATACAGATGTAAGATTTCATGCATCACTCAAATGTCATGCGAGATTTCATCAAAGCAACGAGGAAAGTGTCACCCATACAGTGATCGTTCGTTAATTGGGTCGGAAAATCAATGCAATTATCGAATTAGACTCGCTAACTGGACTGCAAAACAGCAAAAGTTGAAGATTGATACATAACTGCTTTGCAGCCCAGTTAACATACGCCCTGTTATAGATAAGTCCAGTTGAAGATAGTCCAGTTGGCGAATGACTTCTGTATATGATGGGATGATGAACATCTCAAGCGAGTGTCTTCCGAGCTGCGGCAACATGGGCAATTGTACAGCGAAAAATGATATCAAAACTAGGAGGATGGCAACGATTATCATGCAAGGACTTATTGAGATTGGCATTACATCGTATCACGAAAATGAAACGAAATGAAATATTAATAATCTTCATGGCTCGTATTAATATTTCTCAATGATTCAGTTCCTTTTATGATAGACTGAGCAATAGAACCAATAGGACTTGATTGTGATAGTCAGCAAACGAACATTATTTCACCGAAAAACAAGAAGTGGGTTATATCTGTAATATAACCGCAAGGTAGACGTAGGACTACTGTTGGCTCGGCAATCATTTATTCGAAATTGCATCTGAATCAATTCTAAATGAATGAATGAATGAATATTTTTAAAGATTGCTGAAAGTTTTTCTTGTTAGTGTGTGGTTGGATGAGTATATATGGAATTGTTATTAACGTAAAATTCAACTCATTCGAACTTGTTGGTGGTTCCGAAAAGAACCGATGGTATTTGAGTGGCCTTGTAAAAGCAACTGAAGATGTTTGATACATGATTCATTTTTGTTTCCGTAAGAACAACACGAGATTTTTCATGATCACTCCATGCGCAGAATAGAAACTGAGGGCACCACTTCACGGTGAAAACGAAATAAAGTCTATATAACCTTGCATAAAATTCATTTCTTTTATATCGTGATGTGGTATTTTTTCATGATTGTTCCATGCAAAAGCAAAACAGAAACTGATGCTATTGACGAATTTACGTTAGATTTACAACCAGATGGCGCAGCGAGTAGAATGATGATGTTTTGTTTTTTTGGTCGTTCAATTTTTAAAAAAAATCAGAATTTATCTTCGAATTTCTCGGTTTCACGTATTCTTTCTACGCCAAAAAGGTTAGAGAATCGCCATTTTACAATGTGGTATGAATATTTTGAAGAATGGCTTGGTATAAATGTTGTAACTTTAATTTTTTTTTTCAACTAGATAATCGATGAGTAGCATGTGTTGCGCTAAACATACAGCAAATATTTCTTGTATTGGTCCTTACATTATCAATGATATAATCTAACTTAATATGATATCGATTTCATCACCATTATCCACAGTATTCATAACCTGTATGCACCATCAAACTCAAAATTTTCGTAGATTATCAATGACTTTGGTCCAATCGAGTGTTGAAATCATCGTAAATATATAAAGCCCTAACTATCTTACCATATACTGAAGACATTTAATGGTTGAAATGAATCTTAATAGAAATAAAATGAATAATCACGACCGAATCGTGCTGTTCAGTACGTAGAATAAACAAACATCATCACTTTTGTGGTTCTGAACTCTAATGTAGGAGTCGCATGAGCTGATTCAGCTTTGCGTAAATTCGTCAATTGGATTGCATCACGGGAACACCAAGTCGAATGCGTAAATGCGAATATTCGTTCGCTTGAACGCATTCACACGCAAACAATTTTTCATCACTGTTCCATGCGAAAGCAGAACAGAAACTGATGCGAGTAAAAGTACTCACGCCTTGCATGTGTCCGCTGTGGTTTCCCAAACACTAATGCAAGCGAGCATAAGAAGCCGCAGCTTGCATGTATTCGCTATGACGGTTTCTCCAGGTGCCTATATTTTGCGTCCGTGTTCGGGAACACATTGCGATCACCAATCATCATTCATGAGCAATGATAATTTCAATAGCTTGCGTTCAAAGCAATTTTCAAGTTTCAATTTTCAAGCTTCAAGTTTAAATTTTCAAGCAATTGAAACGATTCTTTGGACCAATAAGTGTCAATCATATAACTCGTTGACATTTTATCTTTCGAATGAAGTGATTATTATACCGCTCCATTCAGCCGGTAAAGAGGTATTAACGTGCAAAACCTTGCACTCCAGCGTCTCTCTCTCGTTTTCGAAACTTTGAACTTACACCCCGGTACAGAAATGAAAGACGTAGTCCTACGTCAAAAGCTGATGCTCCCGATGCCTTAGAATAAGACTAATAATAAGAATGAGACAATGGAATGAAACCACAATAATATAGCTATCCATTAAAAATAAAGCAGACATGATTTCATGTGTATTTTACCTCAAAATATCACGAAATCGTAAGTATCTTTTTTTTCCCATAAACTTCATATTCAATGTAATCAATGATGATATTTTTTTTTCGTTTACCGATCCACATATACTTCATCTACCATTCCACCCAGTTATGTGTTACACTGATATTCATTAATCATTTTCAGTTAGACAGTTGAACTTACTGCCAAAAGCTAATTTTCTTTTTTTGTTCGTTACAAACCGTTTGACTGTTTTGAGTACATACAGGGTCTTTCAGATTAAACGCTCACTCTAAAAAAACGAATAGCTCCTTATAATTTCAAGATGTACAATTTACAAGATGTACAATTTACAAAAACGTGTATTTTTAGTGAAATCGTATTACTCGAGCAACCGAAGCCTTAATGAAACTCTGTCCTCTTATTGGTAAGAATTTCTATATTTCTCGTCGTCGATTACTTCCTCTGGGGGTACGTAAAGGACCGTTGCTATGTTAATAAGCAACAAAATTCAGAGGAACTTGAAGAAGAATTAACTCGGATTTTCAACAGCATCGAAGTCGTAATATTAGAGTTGTACATAAAGAATTTTTTACCTTTTAAAACGCGTTATCGAAAAAGGGGTGGTCACATCGAAAATGTCCTAAAATAAGCTTTATTTTCGTTTTTTAAAAGTAAAAATCGGTTCACTTTGGTAGAAGTTATTAAAATTTGTTGCGTGGGAGTTTAATCTGAAAGACCCTGTATAACAAGCCGGCTACTATTTGGAGTTTCAAAAGAGTCAAACTAACAGATTTCTGAACAATGACAATAATTACATTTAAAAAACAACTGCAACTGCAACAACAACAATCATAGTCCTACGTCAAACTTCCGTCCGTGCCCCTAGGCTCAGACTATTCTACTTGTTTTTTAAATTTCCAAGCAATTTTTGCTTAGACGCTTCTCAAAAGCAAGGCTACCGAAGATACAAATTGTTCTTTCTGGTCATAAAGAATGCGTTTAGCCAAATAAAAAAAAATACAAAAAATCGACTTTCGTATTGAAATGGAATCGCTCAGAGTTATCTTATTTTATTTGCAACTAATTTTGGTTCTTGAAAATTCTAAAAGGCAATTGTTTTATTGTTTTGTTCATCTCTGGTTAACATCGACTGCAATTTTTTGAGTGTTACGAAGTTTAAATTTAAATGAAATTCTGTACGGTGAGTATGATGTACCCTACCTCTGCCGTATTTTACCGCGTAATGTCGTCGCTCGCTCAATTTGAGTTCAATTTTTTGTTACTCTCGAAATTTTTAAGAGATACGCCGTTTTTTCGTAATGATCATAACAGCAATATTCTATTGTTTTCATACCTAATTTCATCTTTTAAAACACATTCCGAGTTCCGTTTTT
Organism: Toxorhynchites rutilus septentrionalis; assembly: GCF_029784135.1. NCBI lineage: Eukaryota > Metazoa > Arthropoda > Insecta > Diptera > Culicidae > Toxorhynchites > Toxorhynchites rutilus. The sequence continues at coordinate 227,582,491 of NC_073745.1, read as the reverse complement.
TGACTCGAATGAGCAGACAGAATTCGTAAAACTACATGTTCGATCACCACAACCGTTGCCGTTTTCAAAATTAATGATTTCGAATGTTTACTTGAAAATCACATAATCCTCTGGAAGATGTACCAACACATGTAAATATCTATGGAACTGTTTCCATTCGCAACTTCCATTCGTTCCAATCATCTGCTCATTGGCGATTAAATCAACCGAATAACTTAGGTTTGTAAAATACACCCGCCTCAGTCAGTTGCTATAGGTTTCAGTCGCTGGATGCGGACTTTTATCCTACTGTCAATAATCTCTTCCCCTCGCTTTCGATCAGATGCAAAACAAGCACAGGAGATTATAGCATTCGCTGCAACACTAGTGAACGCGTGTGCAGCATCCTACTCGTCAGTCACCACCCGCATCCCACCCCAGCAGCAGCTTCCTCTAGAACACCCACCCAGCAACACCCACGATACACCCCTCTCCCCGACGCGTTGGCAGTCGTCAGTCGAATGAAATAAACAGGAAAGCGAATAAATATAATGATTACCATTGACGATGAGCAAAACAAATTTGCTACTTGCCATCATCGTCGTCGTCGCTCCCGTTGTCCGCAGCTTGCGCTATCGGATGAAAAAGAAATTAAAATCACTGAAAACATTAAAATAGGAAATTATTTATTCGGAATTTTATGTACACTTGAAATTTCTCCTCCACCGCGCGCGAGGCTACGGAATGAGCTCGGATTTATTTCTTTCGGGTGGCAAATCGTGGCGTACAACTTCTCCGGGAAACAGTTATTTGTGGAATAAAAAGGGAAAACCTCCCGCCGTCAGTAATCGGAGATGGGTTCGAAGTGGAAGCAATTCGCCGGAAGATATTAAATTCGCCATACCATACCACACGAATCAAAGAGTGAGCGTGGAAGCAGCAGTCTTCCCCACGAATGATATAATTCGTACACCGCCGCGTCCTGCTACCCTGGAGGACATTTGTGCTCAACTATATTAAAAGTATAATGATAAAATGAGGATTCCTTTGAAACGACCGCGAGCGCCAGGGGAAAAAAATAAGCATTGATGGAGCACTTGTTTATTGCCATGTTGCGCGATGATTTGGTCCATTCAGAGCGTTGCTGAGGGGTGGCAGGAGCGGCGAGGGCGGCCGTGTGAGAGCGTGACAGAGGGAAAAAACTAATTTATATTGGATACTGTTTTTCATCATCTCCATCCAATCAATGATGTGATTCGTTCGTTCCGATTGTGGAGAGTGGAAAATTGGTATCCTTGGTGGCCACCGGCGTGGAACGGCGAGAAATCTAGCCGTAAATAGGAATAAAATTCGCATTTTTAGATGTTTCGTTCCCAGAGCTGAAAGAGACGCATTTTTATGTGCGTCCTCTACGGTTGATTAGATTAGATAGAATCACTTTATGGTTGAGGGAATTTGAATTATGAATAAATGTGTAACGGATAATCATAATGCTTCGTTTTATCACCCTTTTAACCAAATATCTTCAGTAATAAGTTTTTGTACAAAAACATAATGAGTGACTTTTTGAACAAAGCTCATTGATTTTGAAATTGATTAACACGTTGACTGCCACGTCAGTCACTGGTGTCAAACACCGAGATTTCGCGCTCAGGCTTCGCCAGTCTCCGGTGATTGACTGTATAACGTATAATAATAATACAGGTACAGGTCGGACTCGATTATATACAACTTTGGACTCGATTATATACAGTTGGAAAAATTTTTTTGTATGTTTCAAATATGACTTATTTCAAGAAGAAATGTAACCTTTCAACGTTGAGGTGTAATTTAAGTGACTAATTCATGTACAGTGGGGTGATTTTTGAAGATTTTGCTTGAATTTTCACCAGGAATTAATTATATCGATATTGCAGCCAAATTAAGATAGATAGAAGTTGGGTGTCAAAGAACAAATTGTAGAGCGGTTAGAGAGCTTCAATTTGATTGATAGAAACAATCCACTTTAATAAAAAAAAATCAGGATGACATTAATAATAACACATTAAAAATTACTTTTAAGTTTTTCACCTCCAAATTGTTATTAAAATCCATTAATTTAGATGTTCCACTACTATATCCTGTATCAAATTTTCTCATCTTTCAAATGAAAGCAACAGAATCGTCTTCCGTAGCGTACTTTGTAATGTAGAGCCAGTTCGAGGCAACAGAGTCCGAAACAAAAAAAAAAGTTCTATGACTTTGTCATTGTTGAAATTCGAACATATGCGTAGAAGGATTTTTTCCATCAAATATGATCACCCTCTGAGAGAATCTGGATAAATTATTTTTTTTCATGTGAGAGAAGTATTTTCTGACTTTAAGGGGATGAATCAAAAATCAAATTCCTCTTTTATATTCAAAAAAAAAAAAAGAAAAATACATGCAAAAAAACGAATAAAAAATTTTTTTTTGATTCGATTATATACAGGATTCGATTATATATAGTGAATAGAAATCAGAAACTGTAAATAATCGAGTCCGCGCTGTAACTAATATAAGCATATAAGCTTATAAGCATTCCCTTTCGAACAAAAATTTCTTCCACCACGATAAGAAACGATGGCCCTAATACGTTTAAAAATTCCCTTAGAATCGCTATAAAACCGTGGCACTCAACGTGTTAATCTCATTTACTAAATATTTTTTTATAAACAGTTCAATACCTGATAGTTCGCCAATACGTCCCAGTTCTAAGGTTTCGATTAAAAATCATTAAAACTATAACTGGAAAATCTTTGAGTAGACTTACTACGCCTCTCCACAAATTGTAAAATAGCTTAATAACCTTCTTTGGCGCTTGGAGCCATCCAGTTATAATTATATTTCAATAAAAAAATATAGAACCTTCAAGGATCACGTCTTTCGGGAACATATGAGGCTACTAATAGAAAAACGAAAATCGATCGAAAAATGTCCAATTTCAAACGTTTATTGCTCGGTCATTTCATGATGGATTGATCAGATTTTTGCATCAAACGATTTCGGCACTCTATAACAATTTTTCACCTTGAATAAAACAATATATCATGTAACTAACTATAATAATTGAAAAATCTCAACCCCTATCATAACGGAAATACCCACTTCTGATTGGTCGAAATTGACGACACATGCGGCGGGTCCCTAACAAAGACATCCAAACCAAGCTGCCTGGGGGAAATCGGTATTGCAAATATATGCAAGTCGGGGGCATTTTTGTATTGCAAGTAAGGTGAGTGATACGATTAATTCTAGCAAATGAAATTTAAATTTGGAACTTTAAAGTTGGTTGCTTCGTGGAATTTCATATCAATGACCGATCGTATGTTGTGAAAAATTTAGCACAAGTGTATGTGTAAAATTCTATATGGTAGCAGTTGTGTTAAAAATGACTTGAAATATGAAACGATTTATTTCAATTTTCATAAAGGTGTGTTCCCGCTTGAGAACGGGTCGTTTGGTTTAAGCGGTCTGTTTTGTTGTGTTCATTTTAACTCAAGGAAAGTTTATACGGTGAGAAAAAATGGAAAGTTGAAGAAATATTAGAAAAAGTGATTTCCCATATGCTCTACATATAGTAACGGGTGTTAAATAAAAAATGAGAATTTTTTCAATACCTTTCAGTAACTCCAATAAAGAGCGTAAAATTTTCTTTCTCCAAGAAAATTGCTCTTTGGGCTCCCTAGAAACAGTAGGCGTGTTTGGTTTTGCTAGTTTGAATTTAGTCAAAGCAAAGATGGCGTCGAAACAGCACGTGCTCCGCGAACGCATTGTACGGTTCTACGAAACGCATTTCCAGCAAGGAAAAAAGTTCACGGTGGCACATTTTAAGGAAGAAAATGTACCTGTCAGTACGGTATATCGTATCCTGGGTTCCCTGAACGTAGAGCGGAAGGTCGGAAGTGGTCGTCGGGTGACGATAATGACGGTTAAATTGAGACGGTTAAATCATTGAGACGGTTAAATCATTGAGACGGTTAAATCACAGTGTCGGTGGATGACCAAAAAATACCGCGGGACGACTTTCGTTCTGGACGACGAAAGCTATTTTCCGTTGTCCAAAACGCATATTCCAGGAAATAATAATTACTACTCCAGCGACAAGTCATCCACACCGCCTGAAGTGAAATACAAGTTCAAGCACAAGTTTGAAAAAAAGGTTATGTTGTACATCGCCATTTCCAACCGGGGCGTTTCAAAGCCTTGGTTTAAGCCGAGCGGTCTGGCAATCAACCAACAAATCTATCGAGAAGAGTGCCTCGATAAAATCCTGCTGCCGTTCCTGAACGAGCATCACGCGGATGGGAAGTACGTCTTCTGGCCGGACAAGGCGTCTTCCCATTACGCCTAGAAGACGCTGGCGTATCTTGAGGAGAAAAAGATACCGTTCGTGCCGAAATATCGTAACCCAACAAACTTGCCCTAGTGCCGCCTAATAGAGGATTTCTTTGGCTGTTCTTCTTCTTCTTCTTCTTGAATGGCGTTAAGGTGAAGGTGGAAGCTAGCCACAAATGGCTGCCACAATGGCGCTCATTTCTTTCATCTCCCTCCCTCACCTCTCGCCCGAAAATCAATAATTTTGCGAAACAGTGTGAAGAAAATGATCGTTTTCGCACACTTCCCATCAAGTAATATCAACCAAACTCTAATCAATTACTCACTAGATATTAAATTTTCATCTGCTTTCGCACCGTATAGTGAAGAACGTCGGAAAACTCGAGCAAGTGCTCTGAAAGTTAAATTTTCGTTTTTCAATCTTCTGCAATGGTTTTGTTTGTATTGGTGGAAGCATCGTTATTTTTTCGACACTGATGCCAAACAACATCATCGAAACAGCTATAAAAACCACTCAATAAAATGTTATTCCGGAGTCATAGCGTCCCATGTCATTAAAATCAATAGAATAAAATTGTGTTGATATCAATACAATTATTATTTTTACGTTTAATGGGTATATAATGTAAGTTTTAGCAACTTTAACATTGGGTAAGAAAATTGTATTGCAGAGCTCGGAACACTGCCACGGCTGCCTATGCTTTCAAAAACAGTAAACGGAAAAGTATTAAATTCAATCTAAATGACTCGGCCAACGAAGAGAAGGGTTAAGGCTTTCCAACGTGAATATGTGAAAACAATACGATCAACGAAGGAAAATATTAAGGAATTATCAACATCGAGTTACTATGCGGAAGAACTTGTTAATACCAAAAGTGCCCCAATTCGCATGTGTTATAAATTTGCTCATGTTACGCTCGCGTATAATCAGAATCATATGCAAGGCACCTTCTATATATATTTATATTTGCAATTGTTCATCGGAACATATCGTTCATACATTTTACTTTAGTATTGAATTGTTATTTGTTTTTTTTTCAAATGTATTCAAAGACTCGTGTCAATGAAGCGCCACACAGTCTGATAAGTGAATTGATCTATTTACGTGTGCTTTGCTCTTCTCTCACAAACACTATTACCCCATTTTTACACGAGGGTTTACCTATACTACTACAATGGCTAGCTTCCACCTTCACCTTAACGTTCCCTGTGGAACTTTTGCCGTCTCAACGTATGCATTAACTAGCGTCATTTATTAATACTTATTTGAGATTTCTTAAGCCAAATAACACGCCTTGAATGTATTCCGAAGGGCAAGCTCTAGAATACGCGTGACTACAGTGCAAGTCGAAGGAATTTCTCTGACAAAAAATCTCCCGGCTAGAACGGGAATCGAACGCGAACACCCGGCATGATAATGTGAGACGCTAACCGCTCAGCCACGGGTACACTTTTAGGTGTTGTTAATTCAATTAAAATTCTCATTGGGTTGAATAAACGTTCAGAAAGTAAAAATTATAAAAGAAAATTATCTTTCCATCTCAAATATACTTTCCCTATATTAATGAAATATGTTTTTACTGATGAGAAAAATTGATAATTGTGTTCGGTATTGGTAATTATCTTATATTACATTGGTGAGTTCTTTTTCTCTTTATTTCATCCATACATATCACAGGAGGCATCTCATCTAGGATCACAGAAAGCGGTTTTCATCATATCTCGTTCCACTACGGCATCTTTTATCTAATACGCACTATCCAACGTCTGTTTACCATCCTTCTGTTATCATCACTCGGTAAACACTGGTGGAGTGAGCCAAAAATACCCAACAACCAAACAAAATGGCCTTTTTCAGGGCCACCGAATCATTATCAAAGAGTTTAACGATGTAATTCTTCAAGCATATCCAAAATCAACAGATAGCCTAACGGAATCCTACATCAACTATGCGGTCTCGGACACAACCCTCCTGTGACTTTTTTGACGTAGAACTACGTCTTTCAGGAAGGGTGCCAAATCAGAAAACAGGTCATGTTTTTATGAAATAAAGTTAACAGTAATAACTATCTTCACTGTGAACGAATTCTCATGATTTGCACACCAATCGAATCGGGAATTCTTTAAGATTTGTTTGATATGCTATACATTACAATTCGCTAGTCTCTAAACGGTTTATATTCATGAAAACTGGAATACCTTCCTTTTTTTCCATACATTTGTTTTGCTGATTTGTGTGTAACCCTACCCATATTTCAAATGCTTATAACTCGAACTTTTCTTAACCGATCGGAAAGATGTTTGCATCAATTGATAGGACATATTTCTACGCGTCTATCACAATTAATAAAATCTTATTTTTTATGCGATGAACAATTGAATAACTGTGAAATGTCAAGCGTTATCTAAACGCCTTAACTGTCAAGTTTTGATTGGCCCGATTTACGGTTTCCCTAACACTGACTTCAAAATCGATGTAACAGTGAAAATCCGCTTTGCAAATATATATGCAAGTTGGAGATATTTTTGTTCCCACCGAGCTGTGTTTCCCTAACACGGACTTTTAAATCAATGTGCCTGGGAGATCCGCTTTGTCAAAACATCCAAGTCGAGGGTATTGTCTCCCACTGAGCTGTGTTTCCCTAACAAGGACTTCAAAATTATTGTATCTGGGGGAATCCGCTTTGCAAATACATGCAAATCGGGGGTGTTTTTGGTGTTGAGTACTTTTGTACTCGCTTGTCGTTGTGCAGACCGGAATATGTTTCCCTAAAACGTACTTTTAAACTGAGAAGCCTGAGAAAATCGTCATTTCAGATACTAGAGGTGAATGAACTTTGGCGATTCGAGAAATACGTAAACATGAGATGTGCAATAATTTCAGAGGGAAATGTAAAATACAATGAACGTTTGACAATTATTCCGTTCACATATTTTACTAGTCCTAGGCATCACATCACACGTAAAAGGACGTTCATCAAATTTATTTGAAACGAAGAACATAATCTATTACAAAAATTTCGAGCCATTCTAAAATAATATTCGAAGTGGTGAACAAGTGGATTGCATAATATAATATAATAGTTCTACGTCGAAAATGTGCGGTCGTGTCCTAGATACAACCCCTTACAATTTTTTTTCTTTCCGTTGAGTATATCTGGAACCAACATAACCAGTTCCTTATTGATTTCGAATGGGTGAATGTCTAGCTGTTTTGAAGTGATCCAGTTATCATGCTAATTTTTGTTTCATCATAAGATCGGAACCGCCCTTCAGAAACGGCCGGCGCTCTAAACCGGAACAAATTGTAACCCGAGAGAGAAATGTCCGGGAAATATGTCGGGTGAGATAGAACCTCCCAGTTCACTCTTTCTAGATTATTCTTGATGGATCCATGAACTTATAGTCAGGCGTTGTCATGCTGTAAAATTATCTTGTCGAGTCTATGCTTCTATTCCGGTCGTTTTTTCTTCAGAGCTCTGTTCAAACGTAATTATTATAATTGGCACCATCCACCAGTGATATTGTTTGACTTGAAATTTTATATACGGCTTTTTTTTTTATCCAAATAAAATTCATTGCTTCTGAATCGTTTAAACCACCTTCTACACAAGCTTACCGATGGAGCATATTCTTTGTAAGCTTCGCCAGACAAACGACAGTCATCGTAACAGAGAATTTCAATCAATTTTTGCTATTTTTTTTTAAAATGTTTTTTTAATTGCCATTTCTATTTAAAAAATTACAAAAGTTTTTAAATGCTTCAAAATACTTCACATTCCATGAAATGTTTTCAAAATATCATCGTAAATAAATTGTCTTCGTAGTACCGTTCTGAATCATATTTCGGACACTTAGGGCATATGATGGAGAAAACAGATCTCAACTTTATGCACAGGTATTATATGGTTGATATTTTTTATAAATTAGTTCAATATGCTTTTAAGCTTTCTACTTTGGTACCTATTTGATTGAAAACATAAAAAAAAATCATCGAATAAAATGCTTTTCAAATCAAGCAAAAAGAATCAAACTTCGGACACTATTTATAAAAAAAATTAATTTCGGCTTTGTGATTTTTTGAACGAAAATTACATTACACTTGATTATATCTTATAGTCAACTGGGAAACACTTACCAAGCCATCACAGTAACCTGATAACGATGATGAGAACTGATGAAACACGAGAGAAATTTGAATATTGATGAAGGGGTAAATTTTACGTGCTCGCGCTAAGGAAACGTCGAATACAAACGATAATGAGTATTGTTGTAATATTTCTGCCGATTTTGTTATAATTTAAATGTAGTTCTCATGTGAAATGATAGAGAAACCAAGGGATTACTCTAAAGAAGCAATTGTGATAATAATTTGATAGTTATATCATCAGTGCATTAAGCATTTCAAGATATTAGAACAAAGTGTCCGAAATATGATTCATATGATTCATATGATGTTGTCCGAAATATGATACAAACGTCTTCAAAATGAAGTCACGTTTTAACATCTGTCATCGCTGATTTTGAATCACTTTTACTTTACGAAAATTTACTAGGTGTAGTTTTGGCAACTCGAATTGTCATTATAACAGATATGATTTCAGTTGGGATATAACTTACATTTTATTAAACACTAGCTGACCCGGAAAACTTCGTCCCGCCCAAAATTTGTTTTTGTTATCAATACCTTCAAACATCCACGTTTTCTAACCATGAGCATGTTCATAACAGAACTCCTCATTGATTGATCTTCTAATCGACCCCGTTGAATTTACCTTTTACTATAAAATGCCTAAATGCCTAAAACTTCCACTTGCAAATAACATGTTTCTCCGTTACATGAAATAAAAATTTAAAACAGAAAATTTGATAGAATAAAGACATCACTAAATAGATAAATTCCTTCCTCGAGTTCTGCTCTTATCAACACATCTGGCGATCCTTTTTTTCGGTATAGATAGAAGAAGATATAGGAGTACGTTTCATCACATTAAAATCCATTTCCAGTTTCGAACAAAGATCAATTTCGCTAGCGCAAACATCAAATGGACTAACAGCACTGGTCACTATGTAATTGTAGAACATATAGGAATTTAATTTTCCGAATTTCCCTTTTACCTTCAGAGTTTTCTGAAAATTTTCAATTGTCATGTTTGGAGGGGTATCATACCATCATAGAAACATTTCTCAACCCAAAAAACCCTCAAATCCCAAATTGTGCTAGATTAGTTCTCGAGTTATGCAGAAATTTGTGTGTCATTTCTATGGCAGCACCCCACCCCCTCAGAATGGTGGGAGGAGTGTTGAACCACCTTAGAAATGTTTCTTGCCCCCCTAAAACCTCCACATGCCAAATTTGATTCAGTTTACAGGATTAGTTCTTGAATTATGCAGAGGTTTGCATGGGAAGTTTGTACAGAGAGGGGGTGAAGAGAATAACCACCATAGAAATACTTGTTGCACCCTTATGCCAAATTTCGTTTCATTTGCTTGATTTTTATTTTTAGTAAAATAGTATTACTCGAGCAACCGAAGCCTTAATGAAACTTTGTCTTCTTATGGTTAGAATTTTAACATTTCTCGTCGTCGAATTACTTCCTCTGGGGGTACGTGAAGGACCGTTGTTATGTTAATAAACCAGAAAATCTGGAGGAACCTCAAGAAGAAATAATTTGGATTTTCAACAGCATCAAAGTCTCAATCAGCCATTCCATGCCAAACCGATATAGTAGTTCTCAAATTTTCGTGAAAAGTGGTAGTATTTTATCACAAAACATTAGACCCGTATTTTTTATTTTTTTCTGCAGGGTGACCATTCCCATTTAAGGGTTGTCCGAAAAATCAACTTTTTCCTCTTTTTTCCAAAAATGACTGTTTTCAAAAATTCATAACTTTTGAACTACTCGAGCGATTCAGAAGATCGACATATCAAATTAAAGCCAATCAGCTCTTTTTTTGAAAAAATACCTGCAGAAAATTCGAATTCCGCTCCCGTTATTATTCATTGTATTAGTTTTTTTTTATTGTTTTCATGTTCTCGGGACCAAGGGCGCTATATTTTTTCAGAAAAGCTGAGTATTCTTCGCATAACATATGTCGAAACCAGAGAGGCTTTTTCTTCATTTTTGAGTTATGATTTTTCAAAGTTAACCGTTGGTCCAAAAAATCATTTTTCATTTTTTTCCAAAAATGACTTGAATTTTTTTTTTTTTTTTAACTATGATCGATATATCAAATTTAAGCCAATTAGCTGACACACTTGCCAATTATTTGAATTCTCGTCGCATACATCCAGTCTAGTCGCATAGATATATTGAACGAAGACTGAAAACATGTTAAATTTGAAAAATCATAACTTAAAAACGAAATATAACCAATATCTGCTATTTGGATATGTTATGTAAAAAGATCTTTGTGTTCCCTTGGCCGAGTGGTTAGCGTCATAACTAACATGCCGGGTGTTCGGGTTCGATTCCCGTTCTGGTCGGGGGAATTTTTCGTCAAAGAACTTTCCTCCGACTTGCACTGTGATCACGCGTATTCTAGAGCTTGCCACTCAGAATACATTCAAGGCGTGTTATTTGGCATAGAAATCTCAACTAAGTACTAATAAAAATGACGCAAGTAATACTATGTTGAGACGGCCAAGTTCTCTAGGAACGTTAGTGCCATTGAAGAAGAAGAAGAAGAAGATGTAAAAAAATCTCAGCTTTCAAGAAAAAATATAAAAAATATATAGCATCCTTGGTTCCGAAACCATGTAAACTATAAAAAACTAATACAACAAATAATTACGAAATCAAAACCCATTTTTTTCGAAAGTGTAATATTTTTCAAAAAAGACTATCTAATTGGCTTTAATTTTATGTATCGATCATCTGAATCGGTCCAGTAGATTAAAAGTTATGAATTTTTGTGTTGGAAAAAAGAGGAAAAGATTTATTTTTCGAACCATCGGTTAAATTTGAAAAATCATAACTCAAAAACGAATAAAAACGTTTCTCTGGTTTCGACATACGTTATGTGAAAAATCCTCGGCTTTCCAGAAAAAAATATGAAAATATATAGCGCCTTGGGTCCCAAGACTATGAAAACAATAAAAAAACGAATACAATCAATAATAACGAGAGCAGAATTCCAATTTTCTGCAGATATAGTATTTTTTCAAAAAAGACCAGGTGATTGGCTTTAATTTGTTATGTCGATCATCTGAATCAGTTTAGTAGTTCAATAGTTATAAATTTTGGAAAAAAGTCGTTTTTGAAAAAAAAACAAAGAAAAAAGTTGATTTTTCGGACATCCCTAAAATGGGAATGGTAACCCTAATGAAAAAATAAAAAAATATCGGTAAATTTTTTTGCGATGAAAAACAAAACTACCAATTTTCACGTAAATCTGAAAACCACTGTATCAGTTTGGCATGTAATGGCTGAATGTTAGAGTTGTGCATGAAGAATTTTGTTCACCGTTTAAAACGCGTAATCGAAAAAAGGGGTGGTCACATCGAAAATGTCCCAAAATAAGCTTATTGCCATTGAGAGACTTTTGCAGGGATCTTCTGATCGTTTATATATTTTTTTTGCCAAAAACCTACAGCATCACTACATTGATTCGCTGAGAAATCAAGATTCAGATTTTCTTTGAATTTATCGACCATACTTTGAAATAAATGGCTATTAATCAATTTGGAAAAGAATATCAGCAGTGGATGTGGATGTTTTTGAAAGTTTTATAAATTTTATGTTAGTTGATTCAATTATAGATGTATTTACTATAGTTTCACAATTAAAGTAGATTCGACTTTGAATCTGACGATCAAATGTTATAAAAAATCATATTATTTTGACTTTTAATTTCAAAAGTTCCTCTTGAGTAATATTACATTCTGAAACGTATTCTTCCATCAATAACTTTGCGGCCACTCGTATACATTAGGGTGGCAGCGAAAATGGTGAAGACAAATTTCAAAAACCGACCATATACATTTTGTTTATTGGCACAAAAAAAAAATACCTGTGCGAAGTTTCAGCTCAATCGGACATGATTTAGGGGTGCTTCAAAGCGCTCAAAGTTTTGATTTTTTATCCTCGAAAATCTCCCAAGGGGGGAGTGAAGAAAATTTGGAAAAACGAAATTTTTTTTTCGATGCCAAACGACTTAAAATGCTGCAGAAAGATCCATAGTGCGTTGCTATTAGTTTCCAATGCACTTCGCAACAGACGGCAAAAGCGATGCGGAAAATTGGGTGAAAAGCTTTCGCCTGCTTACTCCCTCGCATACTACCTGATAATGAATTGAACACGAAACGAAAGAGACGGAGAAAGTTTTCCTCTCTTCGTAAAATTGAGTTCATGGTACTTCATTCCGTTTTCCCAAAAACACACATACATACAGATTCCGGAGGAAAATAAACCTAAACGTTGTTCGAAAATATGGTGTCCGAAGGATGGAGTTTTACGTTGCTCTCCCTCTCTCTCTCACAACCATTCTGGCATGTTCAGGCAATGGCTGGCAACAGGTTGCCTTGACAAATGAGGGGAAGTTATGCTACGCATAGCAACTGGTGCAACGCAACGCTGCGCCATTTTTGTGGCTGGAGATTTTGGTGAGCCGTGCAGGTTGTGATGATTTTTTGTTGTTAATGGCATCATTCGCATCCACAAATAGGTTGGAACCAACTGTACAGATAAATGCAGTGAATTTCCAGTTTGTCGTGGCATATATCATAGCATTCCTGTTCATGTTTATCAAATGAAAGTTATCAAAGGGTAATCATGTTTTCATCGATACTATTTTCACAAACCCACCTTGATAAAAAAAAAACTTTTTTGCTATAAAAGCTTTTATTACTGAGAAATATTTTCAAGTGGCTTGAAAAGCTTTCTTGGAAACCTATTTTTATATTATCCAAGTGAAGGCAGTACCCACCGAAAGATGGTTCGTTGAGAAGCAATTTTCCGCCAGACAGGACACATGCGCGTGAAATGTATCGAGGAGTGTATAACACGTTGCTGAGTTTTCCCAGCAGATGTCCTCACCAAGCTGAAAAGCTTCGATGTATCCTTGCAGGGAAAGCAGGAGTATAAAGCTTTATCAGTGGAAACAATATTCCCGACGTTCCGGAGTTCTCAACCTCAGCAATTTTCAGTTCCAAGGATATTCGAATAATTATAAGTCACTCTAACGATTTCAATCCATCTAGTGGCAAATTATATAATCTCGACCAGAATTGCGTTACACGATACAATAATTTTCCCTTGTTAATAAGAGAAGCAAATATCTCATTTTTCAATCAAGATCTTCTGATTATCTGAACTATTTGATGCTCTTTAGAGAATCGTTTATTTTTATTTGATTCAAGACACTTTATCACAATGACATTCGTGTTGAGAATCGTTTATGCCTCACAGTTAATGAGTACAGAATCACATTTAAAAAACAGTTTCTCACTAAAAGCTTTGAAGTCTTGTGATAAATCTACTAGGATGACGATTGTAACCATTCCCATGTGTTTCTTCTTGAAAGTAATGGTTCATATTTAGGTGATCATTTCGGGAATCAGTTAACCAATATCCATGAGTGCCGACACATTTGATAGCGTTGATGGCGCCCTATTGGATACACTTCGTACGTCTGTAGGGTTGTCCAGCATTAATAGAAATTTTACCCCCTTTCCCGATTGATCTGAAATTTGGAACACATCTTGATCTCTGCTGTCATTATAAAACTGCGTTTTTCATTATCTTGAAAATCCAGGATGGCGGCCACTATAAGGGATATGTAGTTTCCCATTTTGTTTTCCCAAAACCCCATTGATATGAGTATAAAATGATTTTTTTTCACCTTTTTTTTTTCAAATCAAACCCCATTATTTCCTGACAACTTGACATTATTGCTATTCAGAGTAAATTTGAGGGAAAGTATTGCTTCTCTTCCTTCAGCAAGCAACATCAACGTTCATCGAGAAGCATTATATGGTCGGTGTTAAGTCAGACCGGAATATGCGACATTTTTATGATTTCGACAAAAACGAACATAAAGTATAATACTCTGCAATTTTCAAAGCATTTAGCTTTTTCGTTCAATATTGTTCTCAAAAATGTTAGCTACCCTCTGGCAATACTTTGACGCATGATAGCTATAAAAAAAACATCAAGTATCATACCAAAAAAGGCAGTTATACGTACATGGTCCACTCTGACTGAACCAAATGAAGCATTTTTTAAGAGTTGGTTCACTATGACTGAACAATTTCGAAATATTTCTCAATCTATTTACAGTTCTGAGTCAAAATGTGCCATTCTGCTATGAAAATTAGAGCGAGAAGGATTATAAGTTTGGAACTGCATACACATTTGTTTGCGTTCGGTATAATAGTCTATGCCATCTACTGCTGGCATGAATATGATTGCACGGCAGAAATGTTAAGCATAAACATTCCATTTTCAATCATCTTAGACAGTGTGCGCCAATAGAATCATCAAATTTGAATTCATTGTCATCGCTACAGCCTAAATCGCTCCCTGAAATAGTACACTTTGCGATCATTCACACTGAGGACCAGCATTTTTCAATGTGCATTTTTTAAACTAACGGGTTCAAGCATAGTATCAAATAAAATGAATTCAAAATAATGTATACTAGAACGGTGACTAAAATATTATGTACTTCTCAGATGTAGAATCATTATTGGCTTCAAAATTAAATAGTAATATAATTTTCAATAAATAACTAACAATCGTCAATCGATATTCTGAAATCCGATTCTAATTTTTAAAATTTTTCGTTCCGTTCCGTTGGAGGTAAAAATCCTCTATCAATAGCAACTATAGAGCCATTCCAAATGAAATCGACAAATGACAAAACGTGAGTATTTTTGATTCGAATGAAAGTTTGTATAGTAAGTGGGAGTTTTTTGACTCGTTTTTGACTTCTGAAAAGGACGTATCGACTTCAGTACGAGACATCTTTGATAATTCATATCGCAAAAACTATGAGTCGTATCGAAATAGTATCTCAGAAAGAGAAATAGAGTATTGATGTTTAAACGTGAAAAAAATATACACTGAGAAAGAAATCAATACTCTTTTTTTTCTTAACAACAAAAACTTTAAATTGCAATATCTTAAATACATATTATAAATTTTTTTTTTATTTTTTTTTCATATAAAATAGAAGTGATGTAAAAAAAATTAAAAATAAGTCCAAGATGGTAAAACTATTTTTGACGTACTTTGTGGAACATCGAATTTTTATGCATTTTCGAAACTTCGAATTTTTGTATGTTAAAAATACGTTTTTGCCACAAATTATGAATCCTGATGTGATTTAAAACAAAAAAGCTCATCATCAATCTCCTTCTAAATGCAACCATTCTCGAGATATTTGAAACAATATTTCTAATTTATTGTACATGTTTTTAATATCTGCATTTTTAGGACGATTTAATTTGGCGTTGCACTATAGACCTATTTGAATTATTTCGTTGTTTAGCAAAGAGTAGGAAGGACTTTTCACAGTAAGAATTCAATACCCAATTTGTGTTTAGGGTTGGGGGAGTTCAAGCACAGAGACGGTGTACATTGTATTAATAGATAACGTGCATAGTGCCCTAGATCATACATACTCGAAGAATACTATTGATGAAAAGAAAAGTCTGGCAGCTTTGAAAAAATAAGATTGAGTCGGGAAAGACGGACACTAAATGAAAATTCTTTTTGTTTAATAACTATCGTAAATTAGAGTAAAACACAATTCTGATTACGTAGAAATATTCTATAACGATGAACACTCGTGATTGTTCCAGGAATTTTTGAATAATATTATTTTTTCACTGAACTACGATTAAATGAAAGTTGACCCAATTTCACCCTTTAGAAGGGGTGACAATGGGTCAAAGTAGTGAATATTACTTTCTATTAAGAATTATGTTTAGAAATCAATTTCTCAATAATTTCAAGATAATTTGACAATATGTAAGTGTTTTCAATGATTATTTGAGTTACGAAAATAGTGTCAATCCACCTAGAAGTGCGATGGAAATATTTATATACAGCCATTACATATCAAACCGTGGTTCTCAGATTTTCGTGAAAAGTGGTAGTTTTGTTCTTTATCGCAAAACATTAGACCCTCATTAGGGTGATCATTTCCATATTAGGGTTGCCCAGAAAATCAATTTTTCCCATTTTTTCCAAAAATGATTTTTTTTTAAATTCATAACTTTTGATCTACTGTACCGATTCGGATGATCAACATATCAAATTAAATAGGTGACCATTTCCATTTTAGAGTGGTTCGAAGGATATTTTTTTTCTCTAATTTCCAAAAATTATTTTTTTTTAATTCATAACTTTTAAATTATCGGGCCGATTCAGATGATCGGTATAGGGTTAGTGGGGGTAATGTGGTCACGTGGGGTAAAGTGGTAACCTGGTTGTTGGGTAGTATGACTATTGACTGTTGACACCGTATTGATAGTCATCTTATGTTGAAGATTTTCATGACTTTTGAGTCACCCTGTACTACAGTGGAGCTGTTGCATGTTAAGATATAAATAAAAACAAAAATACCTTATCACCTTACGGGAATTTTAGTGGTTTGTGGACACAGGAAATGGGCATGTTCCGTAGGGTGACCACATTCCTCCCAGTTCCCCTACTAATTTGAACCCACATGAAATACAACATATGCATAAAAATTGGATTCTAGTCGCATAGATGTATTCCAGTCGCATATGAATATTGAACGAAAACAAAAACATGCTAACTTTGAAAAATCACTCGAAAACGAAAAATAAACACCTCTCTGATATTCGGATGTGTTATGTAAAAAAAAACCTCAACTTTCAAAAAAAACTAGCTCATTGGATTTAGTTTGATATATCGATCATCTACATCGGTCCAGTTGTTCAAAAGTTATGAATTTTTGAAAAAGGTCATTTTTGGAAAAAAGGGGGGAAAAGTTGATTTTTCGGACCACCATAAAATGGAAATGGCCACCCTGATGAAAAAAATAAAAAATACGGGTCTAATATTTTACGATGAGCAATAAGACTATCAATTTTCATGAAAATCTGACAATCACTATATCGGTTTGGCATGGAATTCTCACCCCACTCTGTGTAAATAAGAGATTATTTCGAAAATATTGAAATTCGAATGGAAACGGCTCTTCTGGCAAGATTAGTAGTTTTGTATGATGCTGGGCATGAGATTTTTTCTGAGGTGCTATTTGATGGCTATTCGCACATCAAACTTTGATGAATTGTTAAATAATAACTTTTTGTACTACAGTTAAGTATTATGCATTGGAAGTTGTGGAAATATGACTCTTATTAAACGGCTCACAGATTCCGCAATATTTGTCAAGATATTACTAATTGGAACTTTCTCCATTTTTGACCCAATTTCACCCCCATAACTCATACTCACTCCTATCGACGGAACTCGATAAGTTATGGAGGTCTTCAGATATGCTTTGAAAATGATCTAACAAAAGGCTAACTAAATCACCTAGAAGGGATTGTAATTTTTCTCTTTTTTTCATGTTTGCAATAGCTTTCGGCATTCGGAATGATAAATTCGGATTACGTTTTAAAAACCGCTCTGCTGATTCGTCCATGATATGTAGTTGCACTTACAAACGTAGTTAGTGGACATCTGTGGATCCTCTGAAAAGGAGGAGGTAATCAAATTTTTTTCAAAACAAAATGTTTGTCTTTTGTCGGTGGAGTGTCCGTCTTACCCGACTAGATTAGTATTTTATTTTCGTCAATATTTCTGGAACAAAAATGGGAAAACTCCACCGCTGATTCGATAAAATGGAAGAGGAGAGATGGTAAAACATTCACGTAACGAAGAATACCGCTAAAAATTACTCGATATCAATGAGAAACTTATTTTCGGCAGACGAAAATTTACATCGAGCTGCTCTTTGTCGATTACTTTTTTGTTTTTATCTACAATTTTAACAGAAAGCCAGCTAGGTGTACACAGCAAGCGTTAATAGCATTAGTACACTGTATTGCAAGTGTGTACATTATTGAAATTTAAAATTAAAATGTAATTTATCAATTATACAGGGGTGTCCGTATTGCATACCCTTCAACTCGCCTGTTTATCCCTCCGGATATTATCTTACAAAAAAAATAAAATCAACTCTAAGCCACAACATTATCATTTACTGTTGATTGCTCGCTATCTAAAACATCACTTAACTTTTTGAATATCCAAGTAGTGTTTCAGTATCTCTTAGCAAAATAACACCAACAACGCGCCCAAACCCATAATTTCTCAAATAAATAACCCACCAAATTATACTATGCAAACTTTCGCTGAAGGACAACAGAAAATTAGACCACCGTTGTGTGGAGACGACAACGGCTCTAGCAACCGCAGCAGAACAAAACTCAACCAATAAAAACAGCTCTCACCTGCCGGCTTAAAATGCATAGTATTTATTTATTTATTTTGGCTTAATGTCTTTACAACATGGCCTGATTCACAATTTTTCTCCAATTAACTCGGTTCGTGACTATCACTCTCCAATTCCGCGGGCACCCCGTGCTCACCATGTCATGCTCAACTGGGTCTAACCACCTTGCTCGTTGGGCATAGTACTTTGACGCCACTTCTAACCCGGAAACAATACTCGAATTTGCGAAAGTTGAATGATCGATCGAAAAAAAGGCACCAATTATCCAGAAAACACTCCTAAACTCACACACGCATTTATTGCCGGACATCATATTCTATTCAGACATCTTGATTTTGAATTACGATTCTTTGACAAAAAATTCAATGTTCCTGCATGTGGCCTTATAAAAAATTCATCGTTATTAAAATTGTTCATTTGACAATCAAAATTGTGATTTTGGGTTGTTGCCAGCATATGTACGAGCAGCGTTGCCAATTTTCCAGTTTAAACTGGATTCTTCCAGTTTTCTTTCTCCGATCCAGTCAAACAGTTAAATTTTTAAAACTTCCAGTTTTTTTGGAATATTATCCAGTTTTATTCAATTTTTTAAATGTACCTACTTTATTTAATCAGTAAATTTAAATAAATTCTGAATGTATAAATATTATCCCTCCCTCACCCTTCCTATCCCAATACCAGTTTTTTAACACTTATCGTTCAATCGATTCAAGGTGCATTTACAAATTAAACTCAGGAGAAAAATAACTCTCCTGTTTACACTTACTAATTCAATAGGGTTTGCGCTCAGTGCGTGTATAGTCTTTAAATTTATATAAATATCAGATATTCTAGGTCCTCAAAAATATTCTGAAGTTCAGACCAATTGATCTACTATTTCCACTACGACTGGTGTAATGTTCATAGCGAGAAATCTTATTTAAAATTGTTCGTACAAACCGCGTACTTATCTGACTTTAGACTTATATAAACATCAGATGTTATAGGCCCTCAAAATCATTCTAAAGTTCAGAATATCATAGAGTCAATTTGCTCCGTTGACTTCATTTGATATGAATATAAAACCAAAGTGATTTGACGCATAACTCATAATGAAAAGAGATAAAGCGAAATTTTTATTTTGTTTTAATATGTAGGTAATTCACTTTTATTTCAACAATAATTACGTTTTCAGTCTTTTAATCTACTGTCCAACGAAAATTGTAATAATTTGAATTTTAACTGTACTGTTACCAATTCTACGTTCAATGTGTTCCTTCGTGATTTGTAGTTTTTTTTCTGAATATTTACATGTTATTTTCAGATATTCTTCTATTTGTATGTGTCAGCGAGTGATTGACAATTCTGAGTTACTGGTTCTTGTAACGCATGATGACCCACTGCTAGGTTTTGTTCGGTGCTGTTCTGAACAACTATTGTATTCATTTTGCAAATATGTATAATAAGTATATTTTTTCCAAAAATATTTTTCCGAGCTGGAGGAAATACTCATTTCCATTTTGACAGCAAATTTGGTTTGGACAAGCCTGTAAAGTAAAATGAAGAATTAAAATGTGTTTTGTATAGAATTATTAAAAAAAAATTCCAGAATTCTAATACATATTTCACTGCATAAATCAGTGCATGGGAGCTGAAACAAACCACTCAAAAACGTCAAACCGAAGGTATGGTTAGGCACCGTACATTGATTTTTTGAATTGTTCTATTTTACATTCTTCGTGAGTGCGAAAAACATAGCACGAAGATGGTCACACCTACCGAAAAAAAATCGCGTTAGAAGAAAAAAACAGGGGATTAAGGTTGGGTTCGATGCAGTGATCTATAACCAGGAAACGTGTCCTCATGCACCTCAATTAATCACATTGTCGAACAGTTTTACAACGATTTTTTATTAGCGTTTTTATGGTAATGCAGCATTTTTACATTTTTATCCAAATAAAACCGTATTCTCTAGAAGTTTTAGAAGAAAAGATCCTCAAATATTGTTTCAGAATAATGTTCGAGAGGTGAAAAACGTCATTTTTATCTGCTCGAATTATATAATTAATTAATGGTTTATTTTTGAACTACATATAAATACTACACGACACATCGTAGGAAATTCTGCTCCTAAAGCATTGGAATGGGCAAAGAAAATCGTTTTAGATAAACTAAAGCTGATTTTCTTAAAATAAAACTGTTTTACAGGATCCAGTTTTCTTACAGCTTTTTTTAAGAAAAATCTTCCAATTTTTTGAAAAATATTATTGGCAACCCTGTGTACGAGGTTTCAAAAAAAATTGGAGAGCGCTGAGTCAGCGGTTGGAATTGCTCTCTATGATATAAAAATTAAAACATCCATTTTTCCCAAGGTTCTTAGAAAGATAGTGTGCAATAAACCCTTGCTTTGATATCAGATATACATCCCCTTGTCGCAACTCGATTCCTGTTTGAGGTTGAAATTCCCCACTGAACACTGACACACATTTCTTGTCATCATCATTTTACAGTGGTATCGCCTCTAAATGGCACAATCGGCGATCGATCGACCGCGTGCAACATTTCGTGCTATCTTCATCATAAGCAACAGAAGCTGGCTGCTGCTGTTCATTCATCCGGTGGTCATCGGCATCTGCGCCTATGCTCGAAATAAGTTGCAATTGAATTGTTTCAATTATGCAGCTTCTTTAGCGGCATTAGCATTCGTCGATAATTGCCATTTCGTGCGTGCGTACACGTACGTGTGTGTGTGTGTGTGTGTGTGTGTGCTCTCCCGGAGAACATTCTTCGCCGACAAGCGTCCACTTGGGAGGCATCATCGCTCCTAATTACGGCGAATCATCGCTTCAATCCTCGCGGGGGTGCCAAGCCGGGAGACATTCACAAACCCATTAGTGGAGCTGTAGCGAAATGGCCGAGAATTTTCGGTAGGGGGCCACGAGGTGCAATCCGCACCCTTTGGGGCAGAAGCCGTTCCGCTCTCTTGAGATTAATAAGGATAACCCGTTGCTCTGGTCTTGATTAGGCATTTCGTGCTTTTGTGCGTATCGAAATCCAATCGACGTGGAAACAGATAGGACCGCTGTTTGTTCTTCTCACTCCGACGCCTTCTCCGTGCTCGGAATGACCAGGGAACGCTTCCGGTGATAGTGCTCACATTTCATACCCATCTCGAGTTCTCATCGATGGCCATATGATGGTGCGGCCGAGATAAGCCGCATCCATCAAGTGCTTGCTAATGGGTTAAACGAGCAGAGACGATTGATACGACTCTTTTCCGGCCGATATCTAAATTGGGCCGTGGGTCTCTACGCGTTCGGGGAAAATCCTGCATAGAGTGTCATTGTACACTATTCAGCCGGAATGAGGACGAGATTATTCATTAGGTTTTTGATCGAGTGCAACGTTGAAATTGAAGCAAATAAAGCTATCTTCGTTGATATTTCGTTGTAAGTTGAGATGCCCGCTCATAGCATTGCATATTGGCATCGATTGCAGTACATATGCACATTTCTCATCCAGATTCTAATTATTTAGAAAACACACACGAGTATATACTACGCAGCTTCAAAGCACTTCTGCAGCATGCAAGCTCATTTGTCGGAAAATAGGAATTCCAATCCAGGTAAACCACAGATTTAATTCCTCCGTTGCCTGTCAATATCATTCAAAATTGAATTTAATTCCTAATAATTTAATCACTCTGTATTCAATTAATTTATGCCACTCGTTGAGCCGGAACGATGAAATGAATTGTCCCGGGACTTTTCCCCACCCACAGCAGTGGTTTCCGAATAGGGTTTCAGGCATCTAAGCAGCGAGCGAATGGCACCTCCCCTCCCCCCAAAACGTGTTTATCCATGCCTTCCCACAGCGGCTGCGGTTTCTATTCGATGTGCAACTTGGCGCTGTGTGGATTATATATGGTGAATAACGGCCGGAAAATGGTTCCACCGGTAGTCGTGGGCGGCCGAGTGTTGATTTCAATTTCATTCGAATCAACATCAAAAATGTATTACACGCGGTGAGAGTCGTTTGCTCGTGCGTGTCATCGGCTTAGCGGTTGCGAAGGGGCGACTATTTGACACTGCAAACGGGTGGTTGACAGCAAACGAAGGGACACGAGGGCAAACGAAGGGTGGGTGTCAGCACACAAAATCGAAACTGAAACTGAAGTGGGGGGTTGAACAAAAATAAAAATTTATAATGAACATGATGATTTGGAGCAAAATCTCATTATGACATGGTTCGGTTGTGTTTCAGCAGTTGATGTTTTTCCGCTCTCCCTCACCCCCTCCCGCTTCGCCCGCTTTGGTTTGGCCTTTAGTCTCATCCTACATATAAAAGGTCTCTGTTTGCTGGCGAATTCGAAAATGATGGACATGTTGTCGTAAAAACATCGACATTCCATCAGATAGGCCGAAATTGATTGGGCCTGGGAGGGACTGATGCGAAGCAGTTGACAAGTTGGATTTCTCCCTGGGGAAAAGCAACGCTGACCCGTGCTGCAGAGTGCCAAGTTATGTGTTTGGGCTCTATTCTTAATGCATTGCTTGTTCACAGTTGACGGTATGATCAATGGTCATAAAAATGGTGTCGAAAGAAAAACGTGAAACATAAAATGACTAGGTACTAATTCCCAATATCCAGAGCTAATCTATTTTATCGTCGTATCATTGAACTGAAGTTAGAAACCATGCAATATGTTATTATCAGTGTCATCAGAATAAATGCACAACAATTTAAAGTTTTGGTGAGTGTATTGTTTCATGACAATTACGGATTTCAAATGGAGAATCCAAGAAAACAAGGACTGGGATATATCTGTGATATAACCGCAAGGTTAACGTAGGACTACCATTGGCTTAGTAATCATTTGTTTGAAGTTGCATCTAAATCAATTCTCAATAATCCATTTATTGAGAATTGATTCAGATGAATGAATATTTTGTTTTCCCTTGGATTTGTCTTGCGATCTTAACACCTAGTTCACTGTCCAAATGTGTGCGAAATCATATTTTACCCCTGGGGTGCATTCACAAGCGAACCATTTTGCATGTCCGTTCATCACGGACGAAAAAGAGAAACTGACAAAGGCTGACCAGCCGACTCATCTTGCATCATGCATTAACCGCAGACCAATCGAGACTGAAATGATATTTCAAGAAGCAATCGCCATTTAAATGATTTAAGTAGTTTGCTTTCGAAGTATTTTTGAGCTATTGAAACAGTTTTTATTGCCAATGAGTAAAAAAAAATCTCGTAGAACTTTTTGATCTTTCGAATAATGTTATTTTCATAAAACTTCGTTCATCCGGTAGAGAGATATGACCGCTTAAAACCTTGTATTTCGAACGTAACCCCCTCATTTTCGAGAATTTAAACTACACTCCAGGACAGAAATCGAAGATATAGTATAACGAAATAATGAACATAAAAAAAACAAGAAAGATTCTATAACATGTACTTTTCCATAGTAACTTTTATTGTTAGATAATACTTTAAATAATAACCGGTTACCTTCATGTTTCAATCATGTTGTTTTTTCAAAATAATATACTTGCCATGGTCATGGGTGTCACCCCTCTGAGGGGACACCAGGGGCGGACCGACCCCTCCGCCCCCCCCCTACACTACGCCACTGATTGTTCGATAGTTATTTTCAAGACATATAATTTACTTCGATATAAAAAATTGTTATCGAGTTAGGATAGACATATTCCAGTCTGCACAAAGGCAAGCGAGGACAAAAGTACTCGCAGTTTGCATTTATTTGCAGAGAGACTTGTATGAATTTGAAATGCCGATTTCCTCCAGGCACCCTGGTTTTGAAGTCTGCGTTAGGGAACATTTTTCGGTGAGAACAAAAGTCCCCCTACTTTCATGTATTTGCAATGCCGATTTCCCCAAGGCTGCTTGATTTTGATGGCTGTGTTAGGGAAACCGTAAATCGGGCCAATCAAAACGAGGCAGTTAGGACGTTTAGATAGCTCTTGACATTTTACAGTTATTCAATTGTTTATCTAATGAAAAATAACATTTTGTTAATTGCGATAGATGCGTAGAAATATTCCCTATCAATTGATGCAAACATCTTTCCGA
This sequence comes from Toxorhynchites rutilus septentrionalis, assembly GCF_029784135.1. Taxonomy (NCBI): domain Eukaryota; kingdom Metazoa; phylum Arthropoda; class Insecta; order Diptera; family Culicidae; genus Toxorhynchites; species Toxorhynchites rutilus. Next base: position 227,557,639 of record NC_073745.1, on the reverse strand, counting down.
TCCGGTAACAAATGTTCGAGTTATAAGCATTCGAAATCTTTCATTTTTTCCTGCATGTTCTGTGTTCGGGTTTTCATTTTACCCCCCATATATTCCGGTTAGACGTAGTCCCACGTCAAAAACGGCTCGAATGTAGCTTTCATCTTCCCAGAAGTCACACGGGAAGGACAGCTGTGATTGTTCGGTTGTTGACATGAAAACGTTTTTTTCTACTATAGGCACCGAAGACCGTATCTTTCTTCGAATCTCTCATAGAACGAATATAGTAAATGATTGTCGCTGACCTAATCCGAGCTTTAGAAACGATCTTCGAATAGCGGCTAAAGTAGAATTGCAGGAACTAATACGGATCTCAAAGCGGCCAATTTATTCGCCAAATTCTTTCAAAATATTCTATGAACGACAACTCTTGTTGGTACATACCATGGATGTTCTCAGCACGGACCTCCAGGAGAAGCCAGGAGAAGTCGAAGGATTAAATTCTTCTATTTTCAAGTGCTGTGCTTGCTCGCTGTCCTCAGCCGTATTTTCAATGGCTCTTTCTTTGAGAATATTTCTTTTGTATCCGGCCACCTTCGATAACTCAAACAATAATTTCAGGAACCCAACATCGCACGGGAAATCCTTTCCCAACAAACACAAATGCCGTCGGTAGAACAAAACTAAAATCCGTTTGCCCAACGGCAAGTGAAAAACTCCAAACAAATCGATCAGCGGACAGTTCTTCCAGTTGTTGATAACAACCACTCGATGCGGGTACAAACTACATATATTCAACAATTATAACATGTATTTAAAAGGTATTTCACAACTATACAACATAATCAAACGTGAACGTGGACTAATCACTCATATTTAACTTCTGTCCTAATTTATCCGGTGGTGGTCGATCGTGGACTGGCTGAGCTCCACAAAATTACAACTTCTGCTGTGCTGCTGCTATTGTTTCTATAGTTCCTGCGTTGTACGATATTTTTAACAGCTGTATGACACTCGCCATGTTTTTGGGGCCAACATCTCAAACGTCAAAAGTATTTGTTTTCTTCTAAACAGCGATCCGCGTTGACGCCATTGAGCTTCGTTTACTAGTTTAGGGGAGCGTCAAAGGAATGAACGTTTTCAAAATTAAAATTATGAATGAAAATTAGCTTTTCTATATCAAATTAGTATTATATTTAAATTTAAAAAAAATTGTTTGCAGGTGGGGAAAAAGTCTCATACGAAAATTGTTTATGAAGACGACTTTATATTATAGTGAAAAAATTCAGTAACAATGTTGGAATTTGTATAGCCATATGGTTGAATGAAAGTCAGAAATACGTGCCTCAAGTAATTAAATAACATGACGTGAACATTTTCACTCAAATTTAAAAATTTAAAAACAGGAAGTGGGTTATATCTATGGTATAACCGCAAGGGTGACGTAGGACTATCGTTGATTTAGAGATCATTTGTTTGAAGTTGAATCTGGATTCATTCTGAATGAATGAATATTTGGGGGACTTCGAAAACGAGAGTGTTACGTTGGATGCACAAGGTTTTATGCATCCAATATTGGATACGGAAATATTCTACTGATGGGGAAGAATAATCTTCAGAAGCTATTCTGTTAATTGCGATTGATCGAAAAATCACAAAACCAAATGTATTTGGTCACAGTGTTACATGGATAGAAAACATTCAAATAAACTCTTTCGCATGAATGTATTTTTAAATTCCCAGAGGAATTGGCAGATTATTTTCAGTAACGATTAGATATTTCCACATTTTCCTCGATACTGGAAGCCCACCAGTGGTTAATGCTATCTCGATAACCATCTCTAATAGCACTTGATTGAAACATATTTGGTCAGAGTGTTACATGAATAGAAAACATTCAAATAAACTCTTTCACATGAATATATTTTGAAAATTCCCAGAGGAACTGGCAGATTATTTTCAGTAACGATTAGTTATTGCCACATTTTCCTCGATACTGGAAGCCCACCAGTGGTTAATACCAACTCGATAACCACCTGTTAATAGCACTTGATTGAAACATATTTGGTCACAGTGTTACATGGATAGAAAACATTCAAATAAACTCTTTCACATGAATATATTTTGAAAATTCCCAGAGGAATTGGCAGATTATTTTCAGTAACGATTAGATATTTCCACATTTTCCTCGATACTGGAAGCCCACCAGTGGTTAATGCTATCTCGATAACCATCTCTAATAGCACTTGATTGAAACATATTTGGTCACAGTGTTACATGGATAGAAAACATTCAAATAAACTCTTTCACATGAATGTATTTTTAAATTCCCAGAGGAACTGGCGGATTATTTTCCGGATCTTTCTCGATGCTGAAAGGCATCCAAACGGAAAGAATTCCGCGCGTGTATATGTGTGTATGTAGCGGCTGCTTCGAGATCTTCCCGGGGAACAGTTTGTGGCATCACTCTCCTCCTGATGGATTCCCTTCTGGCCTAAGGTGCACAAACAGGCTCTTGGTGACACCGTTCATTCGCGCTTTCATGATAAACGAAAAGCTTCACCACAACAGCGACAACATGCTCCAATCGCTGTTCAATTAGAACTGAGTGGATTTCCGAGCGGCGCTCGCTTATATACCGATTGGTGATTTCAATAGCCTGTTTTGAAAGTAATTTTAAGACTATTGAAACAAGTTTTTGGATCAGAAAGTAACAAGTATAGAACGCGTAGACATTTTATCTATCGAATGAAATGTGTATCATACCATTTCGTTCAGTTGTTTAGTTTAGTTTAATCTCGGTCTCCGTCGTAACGCTTTCGTTTTCGAAACTCTGATTTTACACCCCGGTATAGAAATGAAAGACGTAGTCCTACGTCAAAACCGGCTTCGTGTCTTCTAATCTGATAGAGATTACACTAACGAGTTTGGGACCCAAATTTGAAGTCGCCACCAGACGTCGACACTATTTTTCTGTCATCGCGAATTACCAATTTACCACCATCTGACATATCGTGAAGTCGATGATGAACTTTTACAGCAGAGGGATAGTGAGATAGGCGGTGATGGTAGGTAGAGTGAGAGAGCGATAATCGTGCCATACACCTGGTTTTTAACTTCGGCTCCGAACAGAGTGGTGAATTTATCTCCAGTTTCATTACTCATACAGGAGAAAAGAGTGTGGACGGCGTTCACGCAATAGTGATTGCGTTCTCGCTTACGCTGGTGGCACAGGGGTTAGACATCAATTGAATATAGGCTACCCAAAATCAAAATTAATATGGCGTCATTTGTTTACCAACATATCATTTGCGAGGATTGAAATCTTTGAAATCACGGAGATAGTAAAAATAAAGAAAAATGTGCTGCTTTATTTCTAACTGCATGAGCAATTTTCATATTTCGGATTCACATTTAACACGGAGTTTAAAGTTAGCCAATACTAGACTATATAACCGGACCGAGTTGTAAACAACAGTAATTGACAGAACCAAAATGTCAGTGAACCGCAGCAATATTGGGTACACTGGCAACATGAGGGATTTGACGTTTTAGTCATACCCCTGTGGTGGAAGTCCTTTACCGAGAACAGTTACCTGTACCGTTAGTACTGCCGGTTTATTTACATGTCCGCAATCAGCTGATAACATTCAGCGTGGAGCAATAACCGCAAGTTGCAGACGTAAGCACTCTCTTTTTCAGGGCTGCAGTAAGGGGGTCCTGTTGGTCGCCAACAATATTTTTTCGAGTATTTTGGAAGCTAATCGTAATAATAAACAAATCTTTGGAAATAATCTTCTGAGTATTCGCGATTTTTCATTCAATTAAAATTTCCTTTTTTTTATCAAACATGTTGATTTTATCAGGCTCATTCAGCAATTCAGCCGTAATAGAGTCGAATTCATTCGTGTACATTTTTATCTCATGTGGTATATTACACAGTAGCCATTTTTAGCGTAAGAGTATTCCTATCTTATAGATACACATTTTTTCTATTACACAGTAGCCAGTTAGGCGTAAGAGTATTCCCATTCTATCGATACACAACACATGTCGCCTTTTTTCGGCGTAAGAATATTCCTATTTTTCGAATGCTCACAGTTGAACTTTACACAGCGGGACTGCTGATATGAGACTTTTTCATTGTTGTGTTATAAGTAGCACCAATTACCGATGCAGCAGACCGTAATGTGAGCGGTAAGATACTGAGATTACCGTCACATGATGATTGTTGCATGGCATAACACTCCTGAGTTATGAGCTCATGATCGTTCGCTTAGTAGCGGACAGGAAACCAATTAGGCTACGAAGACCTCTCAAAATTTTCCTCCATTAAAAACAAATTTTAGTGAGTTCAAAACTCAGGATCCTTATTGACCATCTTTGTGTTGTTACAGAATAGCTACGTCCACGCAACAATCATCAGCGATGAAGATCGATCCACGGTCGAAATAAGATCGATTCATCCATACAACTGCTCTGCTCTGCAAGACACATCGGGCTGCTGTTCTATAAATAACTCAACAATGATCAATCAACTGTCTCCGCTATCCGGTAGTCTAACTGGATAATGGAATAACAGAAAGAATACTCTTACACCTAAATGGCTACTGTGTAAATGTACCATATGTAATGGTATAGAAGAAATACTGGCGAATGGCAATTGTGTAATGTACTAATTATAGATATAATAACCATGTGACCTGTACACGATTAAAATTCGGCTCTGTTATAGCTAAAATGCTGATGAGCCTTAAATAAATAAATGGGATAAAAAAAATCAATTTTAATCAAGGCCATTATTACTGAGACGAGGAGGCCAGGAGGCCGAAAGTCTCAAAAATAAAGAATAAAAAAGGCCATTATTATTTGTACCCTCTTGTCGATTTTCGGATAATTCCATGAATACATCCGTGTAGAACTTCTGTATTTTTCGGCAAAAATCTTCTTCAATCGATTTTCGGCAGCCAATGTTTTTCGTTGATGGAGCTTCGGTCAATCAAGTTTCTTTGCGATAATTCATATAGCACCCAAACAACGAGTTTTATTGCGTAGCTTAGCGTTTTTCCGCTATTTTATACCTTTGCAAGACAGAAGTAGTGATGTTGGGTCTCATCATCAACTATGAAAAAACAAACAAAGTACACGGTAGAGAGAGCGGAAGTCCCTGTGGTGTTGGTGCTGAGGAGAAGTTGGATGAGGAACGATCCGAAGTGGTTGATGAATTCGTATATCTCGGTATACCGTGACATGGGACAACGATGTGAACCGTCAAGACGAACGACGAATTGCAGCTGCTAGCAAGACTTTCTACGGACTACGTAGCCAGCTGAAGTTCCGTGGTCTGAAAGCTCGCACGTAACTATTACTGTGAAGAACGTTGACCCTCTCGGTTACCCTTTATGTACATGAAGTATGGACCCTGAAGGAAAATGATCGACGAGCGCTAGGTGTTTTTCATTGTAAAGTGCTAAGTTCTACACCCGGCGGTTAACTGGAAAATGTAATGTAGCCGCAGACACATGAATAACGATATAGTGAAGGTAATACAACATGGCAGGTTCGGTGGGCTGGACATGTGGTCAGAATGTCGGATGGAAGAGCCGACAAAACAGGAAAAAGCGTAGACTCCGGGGTAGACCCCACACCCGGTGATTATAAATTGTGGAGAAAGATGCACGGACCGTCGGTGTAGGTAACTGGAGAACGGCTACTCAAGACTGATGATACTGAACATCCTTAATTCAGTCGGCGCTAGTCCGATAGACGGACTGTTGTCACAAGAGCAAATTGAGAAAGCATTTTTGAAATGATTCTAATCTGTCACATGATTGATTCTTAGGGTATTGGCTATCTCCTGACAGCTTGCTCGACCAGTTGCACAATTTTATCAAATCTTCAACGAAGAAACCACTTTTTCTGCGTCCTGTGTTCACTTATAGCATCCGTGTTGTAAGTTTCTCTTATTTTGTCTACTTGTTTTTGCTGCACATTTACCTTTTCTGTTGTAAACGAACACCAAATACAGCATATTTAAATAAAATCGTCCTGAAAATGCAGATTTACATACATTTTATCCTTTTTTTTTATCCCTTTTGATTATTGTACGCTCATTAGCATTTTGGCTGTAAACTGAGCCGAATTTTTAAATCGTGTACATGTCACATGTTCATCATATATATAATTAGAACATTACACAGTTGCCATTTTTCGGCGTTAGAGTATTCCCTTCTAATACCATTGCACATGGTATACATTTACACAGAGGCGTAAGAGATTCCCTTCTGTTCTTCCATTATCCAGTTAGACCGGACAGCGGAGACAGTTGATTGATCATTGTTGAGTTATTTATAGAACAGTTGCCCGATGTGTCTTGCAGAACAGAGCAGTTGTATGGATGAATTTTTGACTTTGACAGAATTGTTTTAAAGTTACGCGATATTCAACCATTAACTCCATCTAGTGACAAATAATCGCGGATATTTTTAGAATGACCCAATATATTGATGTGAAAAATTATCGAGGATAATCTATTTTCTACACCCCAGAAAATATCACCACTAACCTGGTGTGAGAGACCCGCGCGTTTCCAGCAAGAGTAAGGTTGATTCGGTTTATGTAGTTTTTTCAGTAGCGTTCGACGTAGTGCCACATGACTACACAAATGATAGGTTAAATGAATTGGTTTTCCCTATAATACTAACGGGTGTTAAATAAAAAATGAGATTTTTTTCAATACCTTTCAGTAATTCAAATAAAGAGCGTAAAATTTTCATTCTCCAAGAAAATTGCTCTTTGGGCTCCCTAGAAACAGTAGGCGTGTTTGATTTTGCTAGTTTGAATTTAGTCAAAGCAAAGATGGCGTCGAAACAGCACGTGCTCCGCGAACGCATTGTACGGTTCTACGAAACGCATTTCCAGCAAGAAAACAAGTTCACGGTGGCACATTTTAAGGAAGAAAATGTACCTGTCAGTACGGTATATCGTATGCTGGGTTCCCTGAGCGTAGAGCGGAAGGTCGGAAGTGGTCGTCCGGTGACGATAATGACGAAGCAGAGGAAGACATCGTTAAAGAAGCTGTTTGACAACAAGGACGCAACCAGCCTGCGTGACGCCGGTCGGAAATATGGCTGCTCCCACGTATTGATCCATCGGACCCTCAAGATGGAAGGAATCGTCTGCAGGAAGAAGACGAGGTCGCCGGAGTACACGGAGGAGCAGATTGAGACGGTTAAATCACAGTGTCGGTGGATGACCAAAAAATACCACGGGACGTCTTTCGTTCTGGACGACGGAAGCTATTTTCCGCTGTCCAAAACGCATATTCCAGGAAATAATAACTACTACTCCAGCGACAAATCATCCACACCGCCTGAAGTGAAATACAAGTTCAAGCACAAGTTTGAAAAAAAAAGGTTATGTTGTACATCGCCATTTCCGACCGGGGCATTTCAAAGCCTTGGTTTAAGCCGACCTGTCTGGCAATCAACCAACAAATCTATCGAGAAGAGTGCCTCGATAAAATCCTGCTGCCGTTCCTGAACGAGCATCACGCGGATGGGAAGTACGTCTTCTGGCCGGACAAGGCGTCTTCCCATTACGCCAAGAAGACGCTGGCATATCTTGAGGAGAAAAGATACCGTTCGTGTCGAAAGATCATAACCCAACAAACTTGCCCCAGTGCCGCCCAATAGAGGATTTCTTTGGCTTTTTTTGGTGTATAAAAACAATTGGAGGGCCAAGGACACGAAGCAACTGACTACAAGAATCCGGAATTGTATCCGAAAAATGGACGTAAGTGCCGTACGTACGTACGTTCTTGTGAGAGCATCGCGACAAAGTTGCGTCGAACAGCAGACCACGGCCCTTACTCAAACATTCACTGACATTTTTTTGAAGAAAATACATTATGTTATTAATAAAAAAATACTGAAATCGATGAAAAAAAAAATTTTTTTTTATGTGATTGAAAAAATTCTCATATTTTATTTAACACCCGTTATCTGTTAGATACAATTGTAACCGACTGACAGCAGGACATCTGTTCGTGTCAACTTTGCTACATCGGTAGAAATTCACATCACATATTGGACTATGTTAAGCCCTCTTTTTTGTACTGTAAGACTTTTCACTACTTCATAATTAAGAAACCTGCCATACCTAAGATTGAATGGTTTTCACTTATTATGATGATACTTCAAAAGCGTAGATTTTTATTTTGAATATCAATAATGTAGTGAAAGAGAAATTTTCGAAGATGCTGAATTGCAAGTATTATAGGATACTGGCTTGGGTGAAAAACGTAGAAAATTTTTCCACGAACATTGAAAGTAAATCAACATTACAAAACGCTTCAAAGATATAGGAATAATTTAGAAGAAATTGGTCCATATGAATAGAGGTAAAGATATGTTGAATGGAATTCGCTCGTTTGTAAATAGCAGTTTGAAAGGGAAAGATGGAAAGCGATCTTCACGATGCCCTAGAACGAATATAATAATTCGGAGTTAAAGATTATCGTTAATAGTTGACGGTTTCAATGCGTAATTCTCCTTATTAGGTGGGGTCAGCTCATCATAGTCAATGATGACTGAAGATACGTCCCACGCAAACTACAAACTACAATATGCTAGTGAAGTGCCTCTCAGGAGGCTTCTAAGAATACGACGATCCAAAAAAACCATTTTATTTAGAAGCGAGTTTTTATAAGGCATGCCGTTTTGTCTCAAATTCCGAACACTTAAGCTTTGATGGCCATTACTCATTACTCAGAATGGTACTTTTTCGCGAAATTAAAAAAAAAACAAATACATATTCACGGTGAAAAACTAAAAATATGTTCAATCACATTTGTCTCAAATTCCGAACACCATTTTTGTTACTGATATTCCGAACACTTTTATCTCAAATTCCGAACATCGAAAGTACAATTCATAATGATAATGTTGATCGATATATTAAATTGAAGCCAATTAGACGGTATTTTATGGAAAAATATTATAAGGTGAAATGATTTTGGTTTGTCCAATCAAAAATAGGATCATAGTTTGCCCACTTTTTTTGAATGCTCTAGTTCAGCGCACCTGTGTCAAATCAGGTTTATAGGATATTTTTACATATTCACATGTGTTGAAGGTTTATAAAATCCACCTTCTATTGGTGTTAATCGCCTCTCATTTGAGCTAACTTTCAATCAACCACCAGAGGTTTATTTGGTACGTATTCTGAATTATAACACTTACAAATATTGTAAACATCGAGCTTTCACACCATTTGTATCAGATTTATACATCTAAATCATGTAATTATTGTATCTCGATGAACTTAATTCAGATTATCGTTTGTTCAATGCGCTGATGTAGGTTTGTCCACATTGTTACTATAGCAGCCGCTTGGCGCGCTGCAGTTTGTTTACGTTGTCCTTCGTGTGTAGCAAGAACAAAATTTTCTGTGTTGAGTGCTGTTCAACTTAAAAATGCCCAAGAAAAGGCAATATTCCGAAGAAAATCTAATTTATGAATGGATCAATGTGATGACAGTAAACTCGAGCAATGAGAAATACAACATCTACTTGAAAATTCGAATTTCTTCATTAAAAACCAGTGATTTCCAAACCGGGCAAGCCATGATAATATTTTTGGACAAACCATGATCATAATTCCGCTTTGAAGAAAATCGTTAAAAAAAATCAAAAATTGGATAATTTGAACGCCTTATGTTGTTATTAGCAATTAGAGACTTGGGGCTTTACAACAAACCCAAACTCGTCTTGATTATATGTGATTTTCATGAACAAAAATCGATTTGCATTTACTAGCTGCGCGAAAATACCCTAAATCGGACAAACCAAAATCATTTACCCTATATATCTAAATCGTGTAATCAATACATCTCAATGACTTCGTTTCTGATCAGGGTTTGTCCGATTCAATGATGTTTGTTTGTCCACATGATCACTATGGCAACCGCTTGGCGATTTGTTTGTTTTGTTTTGTTGTCCTTCGCGCGAAGCAGGAATAAAGTTTATCCACGTTGAGTGCTGTTCACCTTTAAAATGCCCAAGAAAAGGCAATATTCTGAAGAAAGCCTAAATTGTGAATGGATCAGTATGATGACAGTAAATTAAAGCAATTATAAATGCAACATCTACTTGAAAATTCAAATTTTTTTATTCAAAAATGGTGATTTTGAAGACCGGACAAAACATGATCATTTTTCGGAAAAACCATGAGCAGAAGTGGACACACCATGATCATAATTCCTGTTTGAAAAATATATTTTAAAAAAACATAAAAAATTTAACAATTTGAACGCCTTATTGCATTTTAGCAACCAAAGATCTGCGGTTTTTCAACAAACCCAAACGTCGTCTTGATTACATGTGATTTTCATGAATAAAAATTTGCATTTACTAATTGCATTGAAACAACCAAAATCGGACAAACCAATGATAATGTGGGACGCTAACGAGTGCACTGTGATCGCGCGTAATCTAGAGCTTGCCACTCCAGAATACATTCAAGGCGTTATATCCGGCATAGAAATCTCAAATACTAATAAAAATGACACTAGTAATAACTACTTTAAGAAGGCAAAAGTTCCACTGAGAACGTGAGTGCCATCCAAGAAGAAGAAGAAGAACGAGACTAGCTAGTCAAGGTATTTAGGACCATATGGTTTGTCACTCTGATTGCTTTCGTGAGATTCAGAAGGCTATTATCAATTGTGTTTATTGAGTGATTATATTCCAGTCATATAGAGCTTTGACATGATCGAAAAATCAATCTTAGATTCAAAGAGCTTCCATCTCAGCCAGCCCTTATGTTTTCCGTTTTGAAAAGATGTTTCACGTTGTTTTTTTCTAGCCAATCCAAACACCAGACGGTTCTCAAGGTCATGCAGGTTATGGACAAATTCCTGCTCCGGACAAGGAGCAAGGAACATGATCGAACTACATTTTTTCATTAATTTCTAGTGTAATAAGCACAAAAATGTGTAGAAATTTACGAACTTTTCTACCTATGGTTATATAAATGTTAATTCAAGAATTTGAGGACACAAAACTAATTTAATGTCTTTCTCAGTTTGAGCTGCAGGTTATCCGTAGATCATCCGGGTTATCCTAACGCGGCCATAAACGCTTATAATGGTCAATAATGAGGTATTGATAAACCATGAAATCCGACATGTCGCACGATGGGATGTGGTTCTGGTCATAAGTGGTCACTTCTCTTGAATACTTGATTCGGAACATATCCGGGTTTCGTTAATCGTCAATCAGTCCATATCGGCTTTAATTCATCACAAATTACCTAATTTTGAAAAACATATAGTATGATACTCCAAATGGCAGGTTTTGTGTTGTTTTGGATTCCAGAATTTCTGGCCACTTAACATGTTCCCGCCATTTGCCTAGAACCCTTGGACCAATTCCGATAAAACTTTAAAGGGTTCTCAAATGTAATGAAATGAGATTTCAGATAAAACTCATAGCATCCAGTTCGGTTTAGCCGTTCCCGAGAAAACTGAGCCGTGACTTTGGTTATCTGATCGAGAAAAAAAGTTGTTTTCCGTTGTACTTTTTGAAAAATAGTTTTTTTTTTCATTTGTTTCAATTGTAATTGTAACTATCTGATTACTATTTCAACTCGTAAATAATCAACTGAGTATGAATAAATATGTTTAGCGTCTATTAATATCGTTTTAATGTGTTGAAAATATGTTTCTTCACCATGCTTAAAAATCGAAACGAAAATGCAGTTCAGAAAAAAACTGTTTTTTATGCATTTTTATAAGTGATCGAATGAGAACTACTGACTAGGATTGGGCGATCTTTATAAAAAGATCGATCTTGACGAATCGATTTTCCAAACGGCGTAGGGATCGATCCACTGATTAAATCGGTACCAAAGAATCGATCTTTGCCGAATCGATCTTTGAGAAATCGAAATCCTTTTTTATCAAATTTATCTCCTTATTCTATAGGAGTGTCGTTTTTTTCAAATGGGGAATGCAAATTTCATATTTATATTCAAACATCAAAAACATTCTGTTTTGTTCAGCAGCATGCAAGCTAAAGTTCAGAAAAATACACATGTTCCAGGGCATTCGTCTTGTGCCGTCAAGGAGTCGTTTTAATACATTAATACATTAATTGAAAAAGTATTATTAGAAACTCAACAACTGGTATCCGTCCAGAACTCAGCTGACAACGATCCCATAAGCCAATCGCGCCATATGCCATGTCTGCCTGTCGAAGCCGGTTCAAACAAACAAGACTACGCCTGGAATTGATGTTAACATCTAGTTCGATGATCCTATGAGCCACTGTTTACAGTACATCCCCTCAGTTCTGTCTCTGTCAGCATTTGCACGGAAGTAAATCGTAGAAGATGCGACCCACATTTTTGAAAAAACAACATATTTTGAAAAAAAATTATAGGTGGTCTTTGGTGAGATTGAAATCGATGTATACTGAACACCAAATCTACGAAAAGAACGAAATCTAACATTTAATATTGGACTCCCGGCCCCGTCAGGCTAACGCCACATGTGCCTTAATAAAATATATATTTTGGAGAAAAAAAAATAAGATCGAAAAAATCGAAAGCAAAAGATCGATTCTCTCGATTTTCTCGAGTGAAAAAGATCGATCCAAAAAATCGGAAATAGGAATGGAAAAGATCGATCTTCTGAAAATCGATCCAAGATCGCCCAATCCTACTACTGACGCAAAGAACCTACAGATGATTATTGAACGTGTCATATAAAAAATGTTTTAGATTCAATTTTACAATACCAATAAATTCAGTTTGTTTTAATTAGTACTTTTGATCAATTTCCCAATCACTTTGCCCCCGGTTGACGGTACAAATCTGCGGCACACCAAATGACAAAGGAAGGAGGATCTTCTGATATGGAGGCCTCAAACACTGAAACTAGTGACTCTCCCTATTGTTTAGTTAAAAAAAGATTGGTAGTTTCCTGAAATGGGTTCATACTTCTAGTGGTATTTGTGCCATTATTGAATGATATATTGTTTGCTCCTAAACTCATTCTGATCATGGAAGATTTGGCGAGACTTTTTTACTTTTTTATCCGAAAGATCTAAGGTGAGACCGAACAAACTGCGTGTTCCGTCCGAGAAACGCACGGAAGGGGAAAACGAATGATGTCGTAAGTACCACCCCTCCATTATTCGATACGAAGCGATTCTGCATAAAAATGCGCCCCGACCGTGTGGAGCGATCAGTATTCATTCAACCATCACCAAGTGCAAATCGAGAACACCAGCAAGAGGAGCAAACGCAAGCAGCCAACACATCATCGCAAGAGTGCGATAAGACGAAGAAGTATCAGTATCGCACGAGCCGCGATAACTGTGTACCGGCAACGGCAAGAGTAGCCCCAACATCCTTAGCCTAGTGAAGAAGAAAACACCAAACGTTGCAAGAGAAGCAACAGCAGTAGCATAACCTCAACATCAGTAGCAGTATGAAAACAATTCAACCACATGAGCGGGGTTACAGTACTCCAGTAGCAGAATAGTGGCACATTCGCATGTGCAGCAATGAAACTAATGCAACCAAGTGTATATATTGAAATGAGTGAATTTAAGAAGAATAAAATGTATATAGCGTAAAGTTCTCAAACATCATGCGCCCACCTTGCATTACTCTGACCCAGATCCAACAGAAAGATTTCCTAAAACACATCCTCAAAGAGTAAAGAGTTTACTTGCTCTTTTCAGAGCATGGAGCGGAGCCACAGGGGCTCCCACCCAGAAGAGTAAGGCGTGAGGAACACAAGGGTTCCTTTCACGCACCGGTTGTTTCCATGAGTGGATCAACCAGACATATACAGTCCACCCCACAGTTCCCAGCAGACGGAACACTGCGAGTTCTCCCAAATAACTGGAAATACGTAAGAGCATTTTTTGTGAAGAGTATTTTACTTCAGAATATCATGTCTATATTCCGAAGCAGGTCTGACTTGCGAAACTATAAAAACTGTTAAAGTCGGCCTGTTTGTGAAGCTCCTCTCTAACTGGCGCTGTTTTATCGTAAATCCCAATTCCTAATCGAAGTTTCTAAGGTTGTTTGGGATCATGGTTGGAATTTCCACGCTTCATACTATGATTTCCTCTCCCTGTTGCAAATAGAGATTACGTCAATTAATAGTAATCATTTTTGTAGAACATGCTATTGAAGCCATTGATCCGTTCCAGTTTATTTACGATTGACATGAATTCTAATCAACGAGGGTCAGTTTGTTTTTATGAAAAGACGCGAATTCTGAGCCTTTCTATGACGTTTTGAAGATTTTTCTCATATTTGAAATGCTCATAATTGTTTTTGCTTTCCAAAGTAATAATATCTATCGTTCATGAGATCATCGTTATTGGTATCTGGCACTCTGGAAAAACTTCTTCGGCTTCCTCAGTGTTCAGATTATGAGAATTGGTCTCAGATTTTTAATTTCCCAAACCCTTGTTGCCCTAATTTCTAGATATCGTTAATATATTTTTGCCATATAGTTTCAAACGAACAAATCTTAATGGGTTCTAACATTATACTAAGAATAACAGAATAACAGAAACAAATCCTCCTAATCGGGCTCCAAACAAACAGCGCGGAAAATTAATAAAAATACAACTTCGTTTCACACAGTATCGCATACACATGGATCAATGATTTTAATCCACACAATTTTCCATCAGTTTCAGGAATTATTTAGTTTCGAACTGCACTGCCGCACGGTATCGCGGTGCTACACCAAACACACAGCAGCAATAGAATGTACATCTGCACATATGCATATTATCATTTGCATTTTAGACAGATTGTAATTAATAAAACGAATTAGATTTGCCAGATGCGTGTAAATGCGTGATTGATAGGGTTTGTGACACAGCGCCCGAACACGATGCCTTTCCGTGACAGTCAAGTTGATTATCCGGTACGGAGCATTCCGATCGCTCTCATCAGCAGCGTCAACATTGAGCAGCAAGAGCAGCAGCAGCATCCTATCGGAACAATAAGCGAGGCGCGCACAAATTTGGAATAATATTGTTATCCAAACGAAACGGAGCATTTCAAATTTCATTAAACATTTCCATTGATTTATGTTGATTTCATTTCGATCTCATTGCCTCTCCCGCATTCTCGCACGAGCTGGGACATACGCGGGAGGGGAGAGGAGAGAGTGGGATAAAGTTTTAGTGGGAACGATTCTACGCTGAACGAGGGTGTTAAACGGATTTTATGAATTATTTATAGAGAACTTTCCCCAATTTTCAATCGAATTGGATGCATAATTTCTGCAGTGTCCCGATCTCCCCTTGGGGAAGAACTCCGGGGAGACACCCACTGCCGTCCGCCCCCACCCAGCCTACCGTGCACACCTCGGCTCGTACGTGTGTCAGAAAGAGGCACAAAACGAGCACACACCAACAAAGCTGCTGAAATTTAAACTGAATAAATAACGCAAAGTCCGGAACTGAGGCCTCAGCAGCAATTGAGGCGCCTCAGCACAGGCAGCACTGGGGAAAAAATGTATATCTCAGCAGAGTGTATAATTTTAATCGCCTGTAATTGGAAATAATTGCCGCTGGGGAAGGAAAAATACCGCGCTGTAACTCGGAATTGTATCGATTTTGCGTTCACATTTCGTTCTGATATTCGATGCTCGCGAACAGTAATTAGAAGGTATAGAGACAGATGGGATGGGGAGTAATGGGGCTGGGGCTGGGGATCTGGGTGAACTTTCTGTTCCATAACTCACATATTCATTGATGGGCTTCACTGAAAATTGCTGGTCCGCGGTTGATTCGATGTTGCAACTTACCTGGAATGAGAAAAAGAGAGAGGGAGAAAAAAAAGTTTTTTTAACAGTATTAACAAATTCCAATTTCATTTCGCTACACATCAACAATCACAGATGCTCACGTATGTATGCATAACAAAGCAAAATTACACACATCAAATGGCGGCGAACTGCAGTCGGAAATTGACGCGGAAGTATGTACAAAATGTGCAATTCGGTAGGACCACGAATTGCAAATTGTGACGAAGGTTTACTGCCGCAGTGGGCTCAAGCCTTTGATTTTGTTTGTTCGTGTTTGTTTCTAAAAATTAACCATATAACTAACAAATCACAAAAAAAAAAATAACAGAATTCTACGAAATGATTTTATTCAAAGCACTCGTTCGGGTATTATTTTATAATGAAGTTTTTGTTTTTAGTAGAGACTTTAAATGATTCGAAAAAGGGCCGAAATTTTGCGTGGTTCTGTAAAAGCAGCTGGAGATGGTTCATTCAATCTTATTGCAATGCACAAACCCTACCATACTACAGGGTCTTTCAGATTAAACGCTCACCTCTTTTTTCGATAACTCGTTTTGAACGGTGAACAAAATTCTTCATGCACAACACTAACATTACGACTTCGATGCTGCTTAAAAACCGAGTTATTTCTTCTTTAAGTTCCTCCAAACTTTGTGGCTTATTAACAGAGCAACGGTCCTTCATGTACCCCCAGAGGAAGTCATCGACGACGAGAAATGTTAAAAGTCTTACCATAAGAGGACAAAGTTTCATTAAGGCTTCGGTTACTCGAGTAATACGATTTCACTAAAAATACACGTTCTTGTAAATTGTACATCTTGACACTAAAAACCATCCGATTAGACCGAACGAGTAGCCGAATATTATCGTCCCGAAGTGGGGAATGCAGTGTTACCATCGACGGAACGAAAAAAAATATATAAGGAGCTATTCGATTTTTTTGCGTGGGCATTGAATCTGAAAGACCCTGTACACAGCAAACGGGCTGAATAGTCCCGGGATTTTTAATGAAAACATTCGTTGTTTGGGGCGAAGCTGTATTTATTCATCAACATAGTTTCCTTCGAGGGCAAATCACTTGGTATAGCGAATTTCCAACATTTCGATTGTCGATTGTCTGAAACACCCATTGTTGAAGTAGAATCATTTGATCAGTATAAAGGGTGTGTCACATCAAATTGCATCACGGAAAAAACGCTGTAGAAATTCGCCCAGTAGACCGATCCTTTTGAAAATTTTAGACAGTAAAATAAAAACTATTAAACAACTTTTGGCATTTTCTTTTTATTCATACTTCGAGCCCAAGCCCGTATGCTTCTTTACCCCGTCCATAAGGTTCTGTACAACGTCAGGTTGTAGTTTTTTTTTGAACAGAAATCCATTTTCTCTTGAAGTCCGCCTCCGATTTGACAACTTTTGGGTTCTTCCGGAGAGCCTGCTTCGTAATCGCCCAATATTTCTCTATTGGGAGAAGCTCCGGCGCGTTGGGCGGGTTCATTTCCTTTGGCACGACGGTGACCCCGTTGGCTTCGTACCACTCCAACACGTCCTTTGAATAGTGGCACGAAGCGAGATCCGGCCAGAAGATGGTCGGGCCCTCATGCTGCTTCAATAGTGGTAGTAAGCGCTTCTGTAGGCACTCCTTAAGGTAAACCTGCCCGTTTACCGTGCCGGTCATCACGAAGGGGGCGCTCCGCTTTCCGCAAGAGCAGATCGCTTGCCACACCATGTACTTTTTGGCAAACTTGGATAGTTTCTGCTTGCGAATCTCCTCCGGAACGCTGAATTTGTCCTCTGCGGAGAAGAACAACAGGCCCGGCAGCTGACGAAAGTCCGCTTTGACGTAGGTTTCGTCGTCCATTACCAGGCAATGCGGCTTCATCAGCATTTCGGTGTACAGCTTCCGGGCTCGCGTCTTCCCCACCATGTTTTGCCTTTCGTCGCGGTTAGGAGCCTTCTGAACCTTGGTCCGCTGGACGAATGAACTTGACAAATTCAGCTTATTGGCGACATCCCGGACCGAACTTCTCGGATCACGTCTAAACTGCTTAACTACGCGCTTGTGATCTTTTTCACTGACGAAGCATCCATTTTTGCCGTTCTTCACCTTCCGGTCGATGGTTGGGTTCTCGAAGTATCGTTTTAGTACTCTGCTGACCGTGGATTGGACGATTCCCAGCATCTTACCGATGTCCCGATGTGACAACTCCGGATTCTCGAAATGAGTGCGCAGGATTAATTCACGACGCTCTATTTCGTTCGACGACATTTTTCCAAATTTACGAAAAATTGACAGTGAAGCATGGCCAACGTGATCTATACACTCTTATCTGATTATAAGCGAAAGCTGAAGATATAATTCCTAAAAATTAAATTTCTACAGCGTTTTTTTCCGTGATGCAATTTGATGTGACACACCCTTTAGTATTCCGGATATAATGTTGCTGCGTGTTTATCACATTCTAGGCACACTGGCGGTGTTGCTATTTATGTCAGAGAATCAGTTCAATTCAATCTTCGCCTCAACGAAGTTATTGATGGTAACTGGCTCTCGGGCATTACAGTTGAACATGGCATGAAGATGGGTAATTTTGGTGTTTTGTATCATAGTCCCAGCTCAAGCGACTTGCGCTTTGTTGAAATTTTAGGAAACTGGCTTGAAATGTTCCTTGACTCTAGCAAATTGAATATATTAGCTGGTGATTTCAATATTAATTGGCGTGATGACTACAATTCGAACCATTTGAAGCGTGTATCCGATTTCTTCAATTTGAAACAAACGGTACATAAATTTACGCGCATTTCCAGGCACAGTAAAACTTCAATTGATCATGTTTATTCCAATTTTGATACTATTTACACAGTCACGGATACCAATTTGAAAATAACCGATCATGAGACTTTAATTATCAATATTGTACATAATCTCGTGGTAAACGAAGATGTTGTGAAATTAAATTGCTGGAGGAAATATTCGAAGCATGCTGTTTCGAATCTCGTAGTGAGAAGCCTGGATTTTCCATTCGAGGTCGGTAATTTAGATGAATCAGCGGCTGTTCTAACTAATACCTTAAAAACGTGTACAAATCGGCTTGTTACGCAAAAATTTATTCCGATGAAAAACTCAAACAGCTGGTACAATTTGGATCTTTTACGCCTCAAACGTGAGAGAGACAGATGGTACAAGAAATTTTGTAGATCTGATGATGGAAATCATTGGACTATGTACACAAATGCGCGCAATATATATACACAATCGATTAGGGAAACTCGTTGTGAATATATTCAGAAAATTTTGAAATCTTTATTAAAACCTAGTAATAGCAAACCGCGGTCCATAACTTTTAATGGCACACTTGAACAGTCTGAACAGGCTATAGCATCTAAGTTTAACGATTATTTTGTCAATAGTGTTTCATTGATCAATCAGTCCATTGAATTGGTTGATGAACCTGATGAAATAAAACAGCCGGTTAATAGTAGTTGTAGATTTGAAAGTTTCCACCCAATTACATTAAACGAACTTAAAACTATTTGCTTTTCTTTAGGAAAAAGGGCTGGAGTGGATAATGTTAATGCTACAGTTAGTCAAGATTGCTTTCATGTCATTGATCTCATCTTGCTGGACCTTATTAATAAATCTTTGCTAACTGGGTGTGGAACATGTGCCTAAGGTGTGGAAGGAATCTTTAATAGTTCCAATTCAAAAGGTTGCTGTAACGATTAAAGCCGAAGAGTTTCGTCCCATCAATATGTTGCACACGCTAGAGAAAATATTAGAAGTAGTCGTTAAAGGCCAGCTGTTGGAATATTTAAATTGCAATGCTTTGCTAATACCAGAACAATCGGGATATCGGGAAGGTCATTCCTGTGAAACCGCATTGAACTTGGTATTAGCAAAATGGAAAGAGAAGCTAGAGTGCAAAGAGAATATCATTGCTATTTTCTTGGATCTAAAACGCGCTTTCGAAACAATTTCTAGGCCCTTGTTGTTGAACACGATTAAGCGCTTTGGATTTACGAGTACTGCATATAAATGGTTTGAAAGCTATTTAAATGACAGAACTCAACGGACTATTTTTAATGATTCAATTTCCAATCCCCTAGGGAATAATCTTGGAGTACCTCAGGGAAGTGTATTAGGGCCCCTTTTATGTATTATGTATATCAATGACATGCGAAGAGTTTTACGATTTTGTGATATCAATCTTTTTGCAGATGATACTGTGTTATTCATTGCAGCTAATGATTTGAATCAGGTCGTTTTACATTTGAATGGAGATTTACATTCTTTAAGTAGATGGTTGAAGTATAAGCAATTGAAATTGAACATAAGTAAAACTAAATATATGGTAATCTCGCGAAATCGTTTAAATGAAAACGTCTCCATCGTTATTGATAATGAGACTATTGATCGAGTTCGGGACATTAAATATCTTGGCGTGATTATTGATGACAAACTCAAGTTCAACACTCACATTGACAATGTCATCAAGAAAATTGCCAAAAAGTATCATATGCCGATTGAAAAACGATTTAACTATTTGCAGCAAAATACAGCTATACAAATCAATCATCTCTCCTCATTTAGACTTTTGTTCTTCCATTTTATTTTTAGCCAATGACACACAAATATCGAGATTACAGCACTTGCAAAACAAAATAATGCGGTTGATACTAAAATGTAACAGATTCACTTTCTCAACTTCAATGTTAGACGCTCTACAATGGTTATCCGTGAAGCGAAGAATTGTTTATTTAACTATGGTGTTCATTTTTAAAGTAATTAACGGTTTGCTGCCACGATATTTGTGTGATCGAGTTGAAAGAGGAAGTGACTTTCATAGTTATAACACTAGAAACGTGAATGAATTAAGAACACCTAATTTCTTGTTATGTGCTTCACAAAATTCGTTGTACTTCAAAGGAATAAATGTGTTGAACTCGATGCCAAGACATATTAAATGCGCAACAACACTTACAGAATTTAAGAGGCACTGTATTTCACATGTAAAAGCTGTGTTTTATTAACAGTCGAACGAGTTTTTGCTTATTTTAATGACGAAGATCTTTACTGACGAAGTTTTATACGAACGGATAATTTAATGTGGACAATTATTTTGCAGTTTGTTTTCAATATTTCCAATGAATCTGACGAAGTTTTTGTTGAACGGGTTATATTATGTAGATTATTTATTTTTTTTTAATTTTCTTTTTTTAAATTTGTATTGATCTCTATTATGTCTGTAATGATCTTGGTGATGATGGACTATTTTTATTTTTATTTTGTCGTTCTTATAGTTGTATTAGTTAGAAAAAAAAATTAAAGTAGTCTACAAAAGTTTGAGAGTCGCGCGCGAGACACAGATATAAAGGATATTAAATTGAAAGTTTTTTAAGTGCCGGTCTAGGAATTTTTCGTAAAGGAAACTTTCTCGATTTCTCTGAATGAGGGTATTCATAGTCAATCCAAAACAAGGCTAGTGGTTGGACTTGTGCTTTGGTGGACCAATTGGCTGCAAGGGCCTCGTCGGAACCGTATCGGCTCTGTGGCGGACATGACTGAGTATTGGCTTATCTTTTGACATTGCAATTTTTTGAACTTATATCTGTAAATAAAATCAGTTCGTTTTTTATGTTTGCTAAAATAAATAGAGAAAAAATAAACAAATTATCTTTTAGATAACTCGTCTTGCTCAAACCTCTGTAGGGAAAGGAGGCGGGACCATCATCATCATCATCGATTCCCTTTCTGTAGTACCAAACGTCAATGTTTTCGAAATATGGTTGTCAGCCACTCTGCAGACTGCATCATCATCATCATCAACACGCCGCTGTTTTTGGTCGACCGTCAGCAAACGTGGCTCCAATCGCGCGGATAGCTTTTTCGTGTTCAAAATGTCGTGCAAAATATATCCCACTCGTTCTAATGAGATGTCTACGGTCTCAGCTAACTCGCGTAACTTCACAGGTGGTGACTCTAGAACAACTGTAGTTTGTGAACAAATAAACGAAATGTCATGAAACTTCACACATGAGCTAGTGACAGATGAACTCTCTTGAAATGAAGCTCGTTCATTTTTAGTGCTGCCATCTGTTGAAAAATCTCGGGACTTTTCGGACAATGTAGTATGTAACAAATTGATTCCGTAGTGTCAATACACGCTCCGGACTGAATACGCAATGTGTATGTCAAAGCATGCATTTGTATGTGAAAAATCCGCACAGATTCAGAACAACAACCAGCGGAGGTTGTACCTTCTTCTTTCTCTACTTTTCATTACAAATTCTCTAAGCAATAAGAAGGTCAAACCAATCTTTTTCGTGACCTTTATGCTCCGTTCTACCCAAAATAGTTGAAAATACTTGTTGATCTTCGAAGATAAAAAGAAGTTCCGTGTTGTATAAGACAATGTGAATCAGTCTTTCCAATACGTTGCTCAGTTTGCAATGCATAGATATCGTTCTGAATCATATTTCGGACAACATCATATTTCGGACACTTTGTTCTTATATCTTGAAATGCTTCATACACTGATGATATAACTATCTAATTGATATCACAATTGCTTCTTTAGAGTGATCTCTAGGTTTCACTATCATTCCACATGAGAACTACATTTGAATTATAACATAATCGGCAGAAATCTTACAACACCACTCATTATCGTTTGTGTTTGACGTTTCCTTAGCGTGAGCACTAGAATTTATCCGTTCATAAATATTTAAATTTCTCCCGTGTTTCATCAGTTCTCATCATCGTTAACAGTTTACTGTAATTGCTTGGTAAGTGTTTCGCAGTTGACTATAAAATGAGGGGCTTAGAATGAAAGAGGTATAAGTGATTTGATCGATTTCTCTACATCGACTCTCTCTTTGGGTCATAACTTAGCTGCAAATACATACCCAGCTGTATTTACCAATGTGGAAAATAGGTCGGAACCTCATCTATCGGATTCTATAGCAAACTTAAATTGGAAAATTTTTGTAGTTGAGTTATTAACTAAATAAAAAGTTGATGAAGAGAAATCGTCACTTACACCCCTTGCATTCTGAGCCCTTCAAATATAATCAAGTGTATTGTAATTTTCGTCCAAAAAAATACAAAATAAAGTGTCCAAACTTTGAATTCAATCTGTCCGAAATTTGATTTAGTGTCCGAAGTTTGATTCTTATTCGCTTAATTTGAAAAGCATTTTATTCGATGATTTTTTAATGTTTTCAATCAAATAGGTACCAAAGTAGAAAGCTCAATAGCATATTGAACTAATTTATTAAAAATATCAACCAAATAATACCTGTGCATAATGTTTAGATCTGTTTTCTGCATCATATGCCTTAAGCGTCCGAAATATGATTCAGAACGGTAGGTCACGATAATTTGTCAGCTGATTTCAATTGCTTGACTTAAGAATAGGAACGGCGACAGCAGAAATTTTATTTCATGAAACGAACGGTTCAATGAGCGGGAAATTGGATTCGTAAGTTCTATGCAACAGTTATTCAGCAGGAGGGGTAGTTTTCCGTTCTTTCTGACGTAGGACTACGTCTTTGATTTCTATATGAGAGGGTCACTCTACGAGAAATGTAACGAAAAATTAGGAGATTTCAAATGCATATTACGCAGAATCGTTCCTACGAAATATATATTAGGGTGCCAATGTATGTATGGGAAAAAATCGACCCTCAAATTAAAAAAAAATACCCTATACAAAATGTTCACCACCTCGAAAGAACACCCTATGCCAAATATCAGCTCAATCGGACTTAAGGAAGAGTGGCGCAAAGCAGTCAAAGTTTGAGTTTTTTGAAAATCGAAAAATCACCCAAGAGGGGAGTAAAGGAAATCGGGTTTGGAAAAAAAAAATTTGGTGCCAAATGTCAGCAAATGGATGAAACTTCGAGATCTAGTGTCAATTTTTTTTTGTCAAAAATGAATAAATATAGCGCCCTTGGTCCGAGTAAACAATAAAAAAAACGAATACAATCAATAATAACGAGATCGAATTTTTCTGCAGGTGTGGTTTTTTTTCAAAAAAGACTAGGTGATTGGCCTTAATTTGATATGTCGATCATCTGAATCGGTCTAGTAGTTCAAAAGTTATGAATTTTTGAAATAAGTCATTTTTTGAAAAAAAAAAAGAGGAATAAGTTGATTTTTTCGGACAAACCTAAAATGGAAATGGTCACCCTACCGAAAAAATAAAAAAAACGAGTCTAATGTTTTGCCATAAAGAACAAAACTATCACTTTTCACGAAAATCTGAGAACCACTGTATCGGGTTGGTATGGAATGGCTGTATATATACCATAAGGCAGCAAATTTATCCAGTAATTTTATCCAGTGGAAATTGTAAAACAAGTGAACATTTTAATGAATAAAAGATGTATGTTTTGCGAGAGAATACGAAGGTAATTCTGAATTATTTTCTTCCGCTTGGTTCCCGTGAAATTGATTTATTATCGCAATAAGCGCAAGTTCTTCTTCTTCTTCAATGGCACTAACGTTCCTAGAGGAACTTCGCCGTCTCAACGTAGTATTACTTGCGTCATTTTTATTAGTACTTAGTTGAGATTTCTATGCCAAATAACACGCCTTGAATGCATTCTGAGTGGCAAGCTCTAGAATACGCGTGATCACAGTGCAAGTCGGAGGAAATTTCTTTGACGAAAAATTCCCCCGACCAGAACGGGAATCGAACCCGAACACCCGGCATGTTAGTTTTGACGCTAACCACTCGGCCACGGGAGCACAAATAAGCGCAAGTGCGAATGTGAAAAGTGGTAGTTTTGTTCTTTATCGCAAAACATTAGACACGTATTTTTTTATTTTTTTTTTCAGTAGGGTGACCATTTCCATTTTAGGGTTGTCCGAAAAAACAATTGAATAACTGTAAAATGTTAAGCGATATCTACGATATGAACTCCCAGAGTTTAAAGTCTCTTAAATCCAACATCATCATCATCATCCGACTGAAATGTGTTTCCCCAACACAGACTTCTAATCCCAGGAGTGTGGGGAAATTGGCATTGCGAATACATGTTTGTCGGGGCCATATTTGTTCCTACTGAAATGTGTTTCCCCAACACAGACTTCAGAACCAAGGTGTCTAGGGAAATTGGCATTGCAAATTTATGCAGATCGGGGGCATTTTTCTTCCAACTGAAATGTGTTTCCCTAACACGGACTTTAAGTCCAAGGAGCATGGGGAAATTAGCATTGCGAATACATGTAAGTCGGGGGCATTTTTATTCCGACAGAAATGTGTTTGCCTAACACAGACTTCTAAACCACGGTGTCATCATACCTAACGTAAAAGGATTATCATTAAATTTACTTGTAAGGAAGAACACAATATATCACAATGCATGAATTGTCCTTATATGTCATTGTTTCGAATTCCAACCAGCTTTCAAGCCGTTCCAAATGGATTTTCCGGTGAAGAGTTTCCGAGTTCGTGACGGTACCCTTTTTACACACTGCTGCACCTGAACTTTTCTTCCAGTTGGAACAGGTTTCAGTTTCAAGCCCTATTTGACTCGTTTACACGAAGTGACAACACTAAAACACAGTTTAATTTGATGCACAAAAGGTTTATTTAACACAAACGATGATTTATTGTACTCGACTATTATTCAAACTACGTATAATTGAACCTAAAATTTGGCTGATTTTCGGCGGCCGACTTGCGCTGCTAATGGCTGAAGTTTTTTTACTACTACTACTATTGTCGCTCACGTGCGCTATTTTTCAATGAACGCGTAAAGAGAGAGAGAATCGCAATCCACTCAACAATATTGGATTTCCTACTCATTCCGTTAGTTTTCAGCTTAGTATACACTGGAGGGGATATTCTAGATTGTCTATCATCGGTCTAACGTTTAGTTAAATTCAACCCGAATTGAATTGACTTAATGTCTTCCTATTCGAATCCTATGCTTTGATACCAGTCATTATACAATCTTTTTACTCACAAAGCAAATATATTGAATTCAATTGAATTCGGAAATTGTTCCATTTGTGAAGGCGATCTGGCGTAGTGGTAACATCCTCTCACGCTAAAGGTCACGAGTTCAATTCTCACTCCCGACATTCTTCTAAAAACGGCATTAAAAGTGACGAACCAGCTAAAATGTGCTGAAAGTCAATATAATAGAGAAAAAAAAAGTTTTATTCAATCAAAAATTTAATCAATACAAACAAATGATTGCTAAGCTAAGGTAGTCCCACGTCAACCTTGCGGTTATATCATAGATATAATCCACCCATTTTTTTTTGTTTACTTCTGGAAAGCTGAGGATTTTTCACATAAAATATGACGGGTTATGATTTTCAGTTATTTCAGTTATTTTCAGTAGTTGAGTTATGATTTGGTCCCGTGCGACTTTTTTTTTGTTTCCAAACTTTAAAAAGTCACTCACCGGGCAGAAATTTGAGTCGAATGAGGAGGTCATCGCCACCACGAAGGCCTACTTTGCAGACCTCCTAAACCTATTTTTCAGATGGATTGAAGCAGTTGGAGCATCGCTGGGTCAAGTTTATCGAGCTGAATAGAGACTATGTTGAGAAATAAATCGCCACTTTTCCAAAATTTTTGTTTTTTTTTGTAGGCTAAGTACTTATCGCACTGCCCTCGTATGTACCTTGTAAGACTTTTACAATTTCATCTGTAGAAAATTAAATGATGGGTAGGTTGATGTTTTGTGGAGGAGTGTAAGCAAAATCTTCACTGTTTCGTACAGGTAAATTTTCAGGTTAAACGCATTCGACTTAAACCGTTAATTTTTGATAATAACATTGTATGGAACACTATAGGGAGTATATCTTATTTTCACGAAATTCCCAAAGCACGATGTGAATTGCGGTTAAAATGAACAGAGTTGGTAAAACAAACCAGTGCTCAAACATCGATAATTCAGCAAAAACCAACTGATACTTCTTGATTACCCTATTCTTAAAACATCTGAAGCTATTTAAGGTGCCCTGTAATGCATGAAACTGTCAAATGTACAAAATAATAAATGAAACTGAAATTTATCTCACGGTAGCTATTCGGATGTAGTTTTGCGCGCACCGTATTTAAGGAAATTCCCTTGAAATTCATTTTATCTGGCCTGATATCTTAGGCAAATCATCAGTTTGAACGACTTTTCACATATTATAGAAGAGGTAAAAAGATAGTTTGTTGATTTCAGCGATCAATTCGCAATTCGCATTCAAAATCACTTTGTTATTTGTGGCCAAATGAGCTACCACCGGATGTTATGTTTTCTGAAGTTGATATACCTTATCGCATGTTGCTTTTCAAGGGGTTCCTTTTGTGGCTTTGGCCCAGGAAAAATATGTCATCCTAACTAAACCCAGCCTTTTTATGCGAAACGTTATGTTTCTTACCACGTTTTTGTACTATTAGAAAGTTTCAATTAGGACTCTATGTGAATAAGCCCAGTTCATTTCATACATGTACCTATTATTCAAATCATGATTAAAACAAATTTCGATAAGAAACAACGCATAAATCTATTCCATTTAGCATGATATGATGAATTGTTCATTTTACCACCACTATGTGATCATTTTAACCGCACGATAAAAAAAATGTTCGATTTTACAATTTTTTTGAATAATATGTGTACTACATTGATTTTTAACTAGCCGACCCGGCGAATTTCGTCTTGCCCAAAAATATTTTTTTAAATTTGAACTCATTCGAACATTCGCGTTTTCTTACTAAGCGAACGTTTATGGGTTCAATCGCACAACTCTCCCTCGATTGATCTACTAATTGGCCCAATTTCCTCTTGCTGTAATTTTCCTATTACTTCTACCAAAACTCGTCATTATAATATACACGGGTCAGCTAGTAAGACCCGGCAAACGTTGTTCTGCCATTCAAATTATTTCTAGAGAATATTTTGGGTGTTAAATAAAACAAAACTAATGTATTTTAAGCGCGTTTAAATGTTTTAACGATCTTCAAAATTATTTGAATGTGATCGATAAAAAGAACCAATGAGACAATTTCAACGGAAGTTGTTATGATGTTGCATGATGCAATGTATTTCATTAATGTAACTGATATTATGTTAAATTAAATGTAAAGAGAAAAAAAGTAATAGATATTTGTCGTAAAGTTGAAAAATGAAATGAAGATATGAAATCGATATTGATATTGTTCAAGTGCTGTCTCGTTGGAGGATAATACGCGCTTCTCTTTTTCAATATGCACGGCTAAATTAACTTTTATTTTAAAAAAATGGTATAAAAGCGAATATCCATTTTGCATTTTTACTTCACAGAAATGGAATACGGAGCTCAATGTTACCTATCTCGAATTGCGTCGCAATGTTGACACATTTGCACAACTCGATTGGACTTGAGACGAACGGATTTCAGAATGCTAAATTGCAATCCATATGACCCTGACCATATGACCCCTAATTTTGACCCTGACATTTTTACGGTGTTTCTCATGATAGCGTTTCCCAAGTGAATGTTTTCTTCCTCAAGCCACTTATGTTAATTAGGTCGTAGGAATCGCAATCGTTCGCTCTCTACCTTCGGGTACATGTCGACCATGAATTGTTGGTACAGCTCACGACATCATATAATGACATCATACGATACACATAAAATCCATCGAGCGCACTCCTCTATGTTATTCGTCTGATATAGCTATTCATAAATATTATGAGTAATGATGTTCATAATGAATGGGGTACCTGTGGCAGGATCACGTTGTATAAAGTTTGTGCAATATTCATCTTGTTCTTTTGGAACGGTCGGGCATTTTTCGTCAAAGATATTTCTTCTGGCTTGCATTGTGGTCACACACATTCTAGAGCTTGCCACTCAGAATGCATTCAAGGCGTGTTGTTTGGTATAGAAATCTCAACTTAGTACTACTAAAAATGATGCAAGTAATACTACGATGAGAAGGCGAATGTTGGGAACGTTAGTGCTATTGAAGAAGAACATGGAGAGAGTTGTATGAACGATGTGCGTTAACGATGAATTCCAGATTATCGTTTTTTTTTCCGAATCACAATTTCTCGCGTCATTGTGCAGACACCTTCTATGATGTTAGTAACGCTTGCGCACTGAATCTAGACACGTGCTCTTCAGCAGATGTTTCATCAGAATTGATGACAATAACGTAATTGTCATTTTGTAAGTCGAGCAAGTGTGATTTGAAGTATTTCAATAATTCGTTATGCTCATTAAAAAATACTTCCAGCCTGGATTGCTTTTCACATTCTTAATTGATGGTGAATTCCTTTTATTCATTCAGATTCATGGTATCGGCTCCGAAGTGAGCCTATTCCGAAATAATACGCCTATACCAATTAACGAACGAGAGAACTCAATTCGATTCCAGAGAATGGGGCTGAGAGATGCTATGGAGTATAGCATTTCCCAACCTAATCTTCCCCAATTAATTTCAGTTCTCGCATCGAATTCTCTTCTGTGTCTCTAATAAGGTATACGTATTCTGTAAAACTTTTTTTTAATTGTTTGAGAATTAGTTCGTTCTTCCAAACCAGAAATGAATGCAGTAGCCCGGGTCAATTATGCCTAGAATATCGACATGGGACAATTGAGTTTGATGTTGTTTCTTTAAACATTGGGAACAAATAATATTTTTTTTGTATTTTTCCGGAAGATCTATATCTATAAAAATGGATTTCTGTCTGTCTGTCTGATTCTTATGGACTCGCCAAATACTGAACCGACCGACATGAAAATTGGTTTATAGGGGTTTTTGAGACCGGGGAAGGTTTTTATGAAAGTTCGAGACCCCTCCCCCTTCTCTAAGGGGGCTGCCATACGATTGAAGCATAAATTTCTGCATTACTCGAAAACTAATCAATCAAATGAAGTCAAATTTGACATGACATGGTTTCAGCCTCTCTAAAAAGAGGGGGGGGGGTGGTACTCAATAACTCCAGAACTAATCAAGCAAATGGAATAAAACTTGGCATATAGGAGTTTTAGGGGTCGATAAACGTCTCCATGGTGGTTCGACACTCCTTCTCCTTCTTTAAGGGGAGGCTACCATACAAATGAAACACAAATTTCTGCATTATTCGAAAACTAATCAATCAAATGGAGCCAAATTTGGCACGTGAAGGTTTTAGGGGACAATAAACGTTTCTATTGTAAATAGACACTCCTCGATCTCTCTAAGAGGGGGGCTACCATACAAATGTAGCATAAATCTCTGCATAACTCAAGAACTAATCAAGCAAATTGAGCCAAATTTGACATGTGGAGGCTTTAGGGGGCAATAAATGTTTCTAAGGTAATTTGACACACCTCACTCTCTCTAAAGAGGAAGGGACCGAATAACTCCAGAACTAATCAAGCAAATGGAATCAAACTTGGCATATAGAGGTTTTAAACAATAAATGTCTCCATGATGGATCGACACTCCTACCCCTTCTCTAAGGGTAGGCTACCATACAAATGAAACACAAACTTCTACATAACTCGAGAACTAATCAAGTAAATGGAGCCAAATTTGGGATTTGGGATGAGTTTATGGATACGAGAAATTTTTCTATGATGGTATGACTCCCTTCTCTTCGCTGAAATGGTGAGGGAGTCCAGTAAAAATAATACACATATTTCAACCAAACATGGCAATTGAAAATTTTCGGAAAACTCTGAAGGAAAATGGGAAAATTGGGAAAGTTCGCATATGTTCTACAATTACATAGCGACAAACGTTGTTAGTCCATTTGATGTTTGCGCTAAAGAAATTGATTTTTGTTCGAAAGTGAAAATGGATTTTACTTTGATAACACGCACTCCTATATCTTCTTCTATCTGTTTAAAAAAATGGATCACCGAATATGTTGATAGAAGCAAAACTCGAGAAAGGAAGTGTTCGAGTTAGGACTGTCTTTATTCTATCATATTTTCTGTATCAAACATTTATTCCATGTAACGAAGAAACATGTTATTTGCAAGTGGTTGGAAAATCTTGAACAAGAATTGTGTCTGAAAATATTATGATATTATAATGATGAGTTTTGGTGAAAGTACTAGGAAATATATTGTAAAAGGTAATTTTAAAGGGTAGATTAGAAGATCAATTAATGAACAGTTCTGCGATTGGACCCATGAACGTGCGCTTAGTAAGAAAACGTGAATGTGATAACGAAAAACAAATTTTGGGCGGGACGAAGTTTGCCGGGTCAGCTAGTTATGGATAAAATCAGTTCTATCAAGAAAAGTGAAAATTGTCAAAAAGTAACATGCGACAACTATGCGTAGAAAGACAATATAACGATCACTCAAATATGCGTAAAACTTTGATTGTTTTTAAGAATTTATCCATAAACATGACAATCTATTATGCATGTTACAGTGGTCCACCATTTTTGTTGAACGAATTCCAACCCGAAACCCACTGCGAGCGGCACCATAGCTTATTTATTTATCATTTTTTTCTGGAAACGAATGCTTTTGGAACGATATTACATTGACCACAAAACTGCATGTACGATAGAATGAAATCACACGGAAATTCAAATTGGAATATACAGAAAAGGTTGACGATGGATCTGCAGCAGGAAAAATCCGAATTAAGTAGAGTAGGAAGAGTATAATGCCGCGCCAGGAAAAAAATATTCGATTTCCAGAAACCTATCAATAATATGGAAATTTGTCATACAATTTATCTTCTATCATATTCCAGAGGATCTAAATATGGTTGCTTGCATCGCCGCCAATAGTATGGAAAGCTTTGAGCGGGTATTCAATTCAATTCTTTCCAACCGAATCAACTTATCGAATGAGCTGACTGCTGTTTTCAGCTAACTGCGGCGGACATCATTCGAAGCATTGCACACAAAAGCATCAAAAGAAGCTTGTGCGGACTCGAATTACGGCGAAGTTATCATCGATCTACATACATGTGTGTGGGCGGAGGGGTTGGTTGTGCTATTCTATTTCGAATACTATTAAAAAAATAAGCTTTTGGTTTGTTGGGTGAAAAAATAAAGCGGCTAAGTAGTTTGTTCTATCTAAAAATGGAAACACAATGGAAATCACAATAAATCGAAGGTTCAAGGATGGAATTTTATAAGTTCTCATAGGATGAGTAAATGGAACAGCATGTTATGCTTACATGCTAGTTTTGAAACGTTATTCGTTTGAAATTCGGCAATGGCATTAGCATTAACATATCGGTCTATTTCTTCTCCAACGTTAAATAAATCCTCACTTTAGAAAATAAAACTTCGTAGACTTCTCCCGTACATATACTTTACTCTCGGCCCAAGTTTCCTTCGACAACTCTATATTCGAGGGCGAAACAGAGCCAACTCTTGTGGAAATTCTTTCCGTTTTCGTTTTCCACCGAATATCGAAAACTTTTCCACTTTGACGGTGAGCATATACTCGAGCTTGATTGCGTCGAGCTGTCCTTGCAAGTTTTTCATCATTAAACTGAATCAAAATTCAGTTCACTCGTTTTTGAGTGATTTCGTGGGATCAATGGAGTTCCGTTTCGGTAATTTCACGATAAATTAGGTAAATGAGTTCGGCTCCATCGGTGCTCACATCAATTGCAAGAAACTTCTCCGATTTCGTATCCGAACTTCTTACGAATCGCAATCATAATCATTATTAAGTCTCTGCGGAACATTTGACAATTGATACCAGTTGAGTTTGAGAACAAATGCAGATGGAAGCTAAATTTGTTCAATGTTAGCAAAGTTCTTGCAAAAGAGAAGCAGCAATCTTCCATTCATTTGCACGAAGAAAATATCCAACAATAATAATGATAATGAAAACAGTGAACATTAAATAAGAACAATACTTTGAACAAACAAAGCGTTGGAAAACGTTAAGAAACGAGGACGAGCAAAGGATTGCTCCTTGTTCTCTTGCGCCAGTGGAAACAGACCAAGTTTTTCCCTCCGGTGTGCAGTGTCCACGTTTAAATTTATTTTAACTCACATATCTTCATTGCCGGGTGTCATTCTGCGAGAAAGCTTAAGCTGGCTGAAAGGCACAAAACATAATAATGAAACTTTCTCGGAAGAAAAGAAAAAGTCAAATGCAACTGCCGCCCGATGTGAGCCTTCTCCACTTTGAAGTTTTATGAGCCAGCTTGTCTCTCTCTCTCTCTCGGCTTCCTTTGGATGTCGATGCATTAGGCGCAAAGCTCACAAGACAATGGCACTTTTCTTCGGAACACAGCAGGCGAAGACAAACAGCTTTATGCCTAGCACCTCGCCTCTACTGTGTGAGGTAAAAGCTTAAACGGTAGTCGGGAAATTCATTTATAATTCAAATTTAAAATTCAAATAAAAATTATTAGACAAGACAAAAAAGCTGCCGAGAAACCTGCCCGGGAAAGGGATTTCTCATCAAGCTGACAGGGCTCAGAGCGAATGGAAATGTGAACATTAATCTAAGTGTGATTTTCGGAGTGAGCGGGATATTTTACCACCCCAGTCCAGTCGGGGTGAGGCGTGAAACTTTCATTATTTCGAGAGTGGAAAACTTTTATTCTCTTCACCGCTCGGTTTGCTCGGTCTTGACAGAGGTGTTTATTATTTCATGTTCTGTAGAACAACTCTAATTCGATGGAATTAAAGAAAGACATTGGAATATATTGTTTGCAGAAATAATATTTGGAAATTAGGACCGAAGCAACAGCACTCCTCAGCCTAAGAAGGGAGAATTATCGCATTTGAATGTTGTTTTATTTTCGTAGATCCATGTTTGACATTCTAATGGTGTGCAAATTATAGCATTCATTAACTCGGAATGGATTTGTACGATGATGTACCACTTCGAACGTTATTTTACTGTGAGTGTTCAAGTTTGAGTACATATAAAAATTCGAAGCGGGTTCAAAATGAAAAATCATTGAAATTGAACAGTATTTTTCTCGTAGATTTAAAATCAATCATTAGCTTCATGAAAATTCTTCTATTAATTCCAACAAATGAATCAAACTCAAATAACACTAATTGATCGAGACAAAGGTGTTAACTGATTCGAAGTTTTAACGAATATCTCAAAGTGATTGGTATCTCAAGTTTTTTCGTCATATATATCTCAACCACAAGTACTAATTAAATGAATGCACGTCATACTACACCGGAACAATGAAATTTCTCTACGAACGTTTGCGCCATCAAAGAAGATGGAGAAGATCCGCAACAGTCTTAGAGGAACATACCAAATGTTTGGGAGTGACGTGTTTCGGAGTACGTTTGTAATATTTTTCTAAATATAGCGTTTACTAGCTGACCCGGCAAACTTCGTCCCGCCCAAAATTTGTTTTTTGTTATCAATACATTCAAACATTCACGTTTTCTCACTATGAGCAAGTACATGGGTCAAATCGCAGAACGGTTCATTGATTCATCTTCTAATCGACCCCGTTGAATTTACCTTTTACCATAAAATTCCTAGTATTTCTAACAAAACTCATCATTATAATATCAGATTATTTTCAGACACAATTCTCGTTCAAGATTTTTCAACTTGTAAATAACATGTTTCTCCGTTACATGAAATAAATGTTTTATACAGAAAATATGGTAGAATAAAGACAGCCCTAAATCGGACAATTCCTTCCTCGAGCTCTGCTCTTATCAACACATTCGGCGATACTTTTTTATTGGTATAGATAGATAGAAGAAGATATAGGAGTGCGTTCCATCACATTGAAATCCATTTCCAGTTTCTAACAAAGATCAATTTCGCTAGCGCAAACATCAAATGGACCAACAGCACTTGTCACTATGTAATTGAAGAACATATGGGAATTTAATTTTCCAAATTTTCCCTTTTTCCTTAAGAGTTTTCCGAAAATTTTCAATTGTCATTTTTGGTTGGAATATTTTTGGTTGAAATATGTGTAATATTTTTATGGGACTACTTCTCTATTCCAGAGGAGGGAGGGGTATCATACCATCATAGAAACATTTCTCATACCCAAAAACCCTCACATCCCAAATTTGGCTCCATTCGCTTGATAAGTTCTCGAGTAATGCAAAAGTTTTTGTTTGTGTGCCCCCTGTAATTTGTGTTTGATTTGTACGGCAGCTGCCCCTTAGAGAGGGGGGGGGGTTGTGGAGAGTCTAAAATTCTGCATTGCTCGAGAATTAATTAAGCAAACGAAACCAAAAAAGGTATATGGAGGTTTTAGGACGCAATAAATGTTTTCACGGTGGTTAGACACTCCACCCCCTCTCTTAGAGGGGGCTGCCATTTAAATGAAACACAAATTTCTGCATTATTCGAGAATTAATCAAGCAAATGAAACCAAATTAGGCATTTGGAGGTTTTAGGCAGAGGCGACGCGTGACCAACTGAGCTACCTGTTCAATTTCATTTTCAACATTAAAACAACAGTATTGCGATGACAGATTTTAACATTTTTATTTCTCAACATTTTTCTGTACAGTAAAACCAGTTTTTGTGCGGTTTTTATGCGAATTTTTTTGTGCGACTTTTTTTTACGGTATTTGGAAGAAAATGAAGTAATCGGTCATTTTTTTTTCTATCTTTGATATGTATTTTATCGCTCTACATAGAGACAGTGTCAGTTAATTCCCATTCTCATGTTTTGTTTTGTTTGTTTTAGGGTGTTAGTAGGAGCTTATTGACAGGAGCAAAGAGTTGATTTTATGATCTGCGCAAGTAAGTAAGGCCGCTTATGAAAGTAAAAAAAGGAAATCGAATGTTGATCACGAATGGAATCATTAGGATTTGGGTTATTTTCTTAAGGATTTTTTTTTATGTGGTCCCTATCCACCACTTAACAAAAAGTTTTTTTTTCAAATTGTTTAGCGAACACTATTTTTTGTGCGGTTCCCATCATCACAAAAACAGGTGTCCTGTATAATAAAAGAATCCTACGGTCAACTATGAGCGCAAATTTATCAATAAATTCCTCATAAAATAAGGACATCTGCCTTATGTCATAAAGATAATCTTTTTCCACAGTCATCATCATAATTCCGAATAAACATTTGTGGTCACACCGTGGCCATCGACCGCAAAAAAAGTTCTTTCAACGGATGCCGTTGTATTAGGCAATGTCAGTATCATTCTGGCCAGTCGTTTCGGAGATGGTTTGATGCAGGTTTTGTCCAACGATAATCGGAATAATGACTATAATTTAAAAAGAACTGTCGGATTATTACAAAGCTTCGCTTCATCGAATTTCGAGTGGTATGAAATAAGCATTTTCAAATTCCCAGTAGGTAATGCGACATCGAAGTCGGCAAATTTTTCGTCATTCAACAAAGCGACGAATTTGTATTCATCTAGTTCCTTAAACCGCTCCGTCATTTCGTCAATAATTTTGTCTATAATCGATTCATATAAACGATGACAAATAATGACGTTACTGTCATGCATAGTTTCGCCAGATACATCAATTGCATCTTTGAGCGCACTATTGGAATGATGATCTGCTTCGAGTTCCTCTATAGAAGCAAGACAAGCCTTGACGATACGCACTAATTCCTTTTCTTTCCAAAATTTGATAAAGAACTTCCGTATGTACAAAAATATTTGCAAAAAGTTTTAGCAAGAATACAGTGTTAACTCAAGCATGAATGCGTGAGGACTTCTGGATGTAGTAAAAGTTTCAGCATCAAAGACACTGTCGCCAAAGTAAATTTCAATCTCTCAATCACATTCATTGATAGGTGCATAATTTAAATCATCTATTTTTGCAAACATTTGGTATTTTGGTCTCCATAAATTGCTTCAATGTCTCGCTGTGTTTTGACCAGTGCTGAAAATATTCACGTTCACGACATTCAAATTCTGCGAATTTTCGTCTTTCTTGTATTGATAACCTACTGCTCAAGCGAGAGTCGATAAATATGAAACAACACTATCAATGAACCCCAGTGGAACGAACATCAACATCAGCTTGCCATGAAGTTCATTTTTCATTTGCATCTTCTTTTTCGTCATGGTATTCGTAAGGTCGAAATTGAAGATCATTGCGTGTTAGTGAAAATCAAAGCATAAAATTCAGCGTCACCAATTGAGAGTGAAATCGATTAATGGTAAAGGATGACAATTCATCACAAAAAATTCTTGTTTTTGGTGACTTCGGCAATTGAATGTATAGAATAACTCTTGCTACGTTTTATGATTCTACTCACGATTGCTCGGAAATTGCATACAACACCATTTATATGTGCAATGAGTGACACGTTTTCAATAAAAAATCACTGCAAGCGATGAAGATCAACTTAACGTTCGTGATAATCACCTGAAATTATTGACAGTCATGAAAGTGCCTGAATGCAGGCTTTTCGAAATACGTTCATGCTGTTCTCGATCAAAATACCAGACACAGTTCACGCGTCTCGACTCTTGTGTTATACTCATTATGACAGATACGGCGTTGAGTTGCAACAGAAGAGAAATCATCCGATACTGGGAAAAATCTAACTCCTTCATTCGTGAATAGATTTTGATAATTTGTGGCACTGGTTTTGACGACTGCCAGAAAAATGCGGCAAGAGATGAGATCGTATTGAAAAACCTTGACGTTTTCTTGTTGTTTGTGCACGAGTGAAGGATGAACTCATGAACTTGCGCTTAGTAAGAAAACATGAATGTGTGAAGGTATTGATAACAAAAAACAAGTCAGCTAACTAGCTAAAATCCTTTACAGCTACTTGTACACCCAATACAAGTGGGCTATAATACAAAGCTAAGAGGTTAAGAGGGGAGTTTTAACAATTTGGACGCATCGTCCTACCATGTAGTAGATACTGAACCAACTTTCTCCCCTCAACAACAGAATGCAGTTGAAAGATTGATATAGTGCCAAAATTTCAATCATTGCTCTTAATTCATTAAAAAAAAACTTAGAACATATTCCAACAACAGAAATTGACGAGTTTGAGCAAGTGTGGGTGAAAGCACTTATTGCGAGAGAGATAAATATATTTGCATCTGTTGACTTACCCCTTTGATCATGCTCAAATTAGTTATTATGAGAATTTATTTGAAGTTGCTGAAAATATTTAATCTTCCTTTGCACAAAAATTAAAAATCAACGAAATGCGGATGCTATCACTGTTTTTGATAGTGAATTTATCTTGCTTCCAGTTGTTGGTGATGATAAGGATCGGCAAATTATTTTTGATAAAATAGTCGGTCTTGGATTGAATCAAATAAACTTTATTTATAATCGACAGAAAGGCTTCTTGGATTTCCTGTTGACAAAAATGACCGAAGATTTCTGTGTGACTGAATCATTAATTCCACTTTGGAAAAATTAAGCTTTCCACACAGCTATCAAATATTTTCTATTCATAGATAACATCCAAAAACCATTTGACTAGTCTCTGATTACACTAAAGCAAACTACGAATTATGAGCCTACACGGCTTAACTATATTAATTGGCAGGGTTTATTTTGTTTGTTTGTTTATTTAGGCTGATTAGCATTTTAGCTGTAACAGAGCCGGATTTTAATCGTGTACATGTCGCATGTTCTTGTCGTATCTATAAACAGCACATAACACAGTTGCCATTTTTAGGCGTAAGAGTATTCCTTCTGTTCTTCCCTTGTTCAGTTAGACACCACCGAAAAGCGGAGATAGTGGATATGATCATAGTTGTGTTATTAACCCTTTGACGGGCCGTGAAAACCAGTCAACACTTTTGAAAAAAATTTAAATATTGAAACACTTGAGAAAATTAGTGGCAATATAGTTGCCACTGTCCGTTAACTCCAAAAAATTGCCTTGTAAATTCATTTGATTGCGCCTTTGGTTGTGCGGTTCGGTTCGGTTTTTAATTATAGAGTTCATTCGTCTCTCTTTGGTTATACAAAAATCAAGACAATATTTCTAGATCCGCGATACTGATTATAATATTGGGATGGGGAAAAAGAAATGTCGTATATTGTCAATATATGGCAACACTTCAACATATCTTGTGTTGTACTTATCGCATCGGGTCATACTATACGGGCATTTAAAGACGACAATCTGTGCTACAAGTGTCGTTTTGACAGTGTTGTGATTGTCCTTTTCAGTCTCAAGTTATAGCGCGTCAAAGATGGAGTCCACCAAGCAAGAAATTCGCCATATTTTACGTTTTTACTTCCTGCGAGGTAAAACTGCAACGAAAGCGGCCGAAAAAAATCGTGTAGTTTATGGACCCGATACTGTAACGATTCGCACAGCACAGCGTTGATTTGATCGATTTCGTTCTGTTGTAGTGGCTGTCCAAGATACACCCCGTACTGGTAGGCCAATCGTCGTGGAAACCGATAAATTCGTTGAAATCATCCGGCATCCGGAGCACTCGCTCGATTGGCCAGAAACTTGGTATAGACCATAAAACCGTTTGGTACCATTTGTAGAAGATTGGATTCTAAAAAAAGCTGGATGTATGGGTGCCACACGAGTTGATGCAAAAAAATCTATGAGACCGAATCAAAGCCTGCGATGCACTGCTGAAGCGGAACGAACTCGACTCATTTTTGAAGAAGATGGTGACTGGTGACGAAAAGTGGATCACGTACGACAACCTACAGCGAAAAAAGTCGTGGTCGAAGCGCGGTGAGCCGGCCCAAACCATCGCCAAGCCCGGATTGACGGCCAGGAAGGTTTTGCTGTGTGTTTGGTGAGATTGGAAGGGAATTATCCACTATGAGTTGCTCAACTATGGCTGGACCCTCAACTCGGTTATCTACTGGGAGCAGCTTGACCGTTTGAAGCACGCGATTGACCAGAAGCGGCCAGAAATGATCAATAGGATTGGTGTTGTTTTCCACCAGGACAACGCTCGGCCTCATACATCTTTGATGACCCGCCAGAAGCTACGGGAGCTCGGATGGGATGCCCTATTGCACCCACCGTATAGTCCGGATCTGGCTCCAAGTGCAGAATTTATGCCGACGCTCTAAAATCGTAGTTTTTTTTTACATAAAAATGTCTCCCAAATTATCAAACATTTTAGCAGCCTAAAAAAATCGGAGTGCTGTCGGATACCTTTAGAAGTTTTTGGTAAAGAAAAATAATAAAATTGTATATCAAATGCAGCGAAAAAAAAATTTTTTTGTGGCAATATCAGCCATTTCACGTCTAACCGATATATTAGTTCTCAGATTTATGTAAAAAAATAGTAGTTTCGTTCTTTATCGCAAATCATTAGACACGTATTTTTTTATTTTTGACATAGGACTATGTCTTTGATTTCTATATAGGAGGGTAACTCTACGAAAAATGTAACGATTCATTAAGAGTTTTCAAATGCATATTACTAAAAATCGTTATTGCGACATATGTTGTGTTATATATCATTAGACCGGAAATTTACTCAGCAATTTTTTTGTTCAAGACATGAACAGTGTATATAGTAAAAAAAAGTTAACAATTTGACAATTAAAATGGGTATGTATTTTATATTCTACTAGTCACTCGTTTTCCCCCACAACGCAACGAGCTATATTTTTGCCTACAATTCGGCATTAGCTCACAATGCCGATAATACGAGGGTCACTGTTTATATTTCGGGAATAGGAACAAAAACAAATAGTTAAGCTGCATGCGCTTAAACCAATTTTCAAAGCATTTATTCCAATCGACACGAGCCTTTTTTTTTGAGCGATTGTCAAATTATGTGGGATCCAACGTGAACATAATTTTCGCACAACTAAGTGTTCATGTAAAATCGCATATATGCTGGTGGAACTAATGCTTAGGGATGCCTAAATCTCACAATAGGTTACATGACGATCTTGCTTAATCATTTCGTGCACAGCATCGATGTTTTCTGGCACTACAGTCGATTTTGGACGACCTTCAGGAGACTCGTCGGACAGCGAACTACGACCACGATTTCACTATACCAGCGATACACAGTGGTTTTTGATGGAGCTTCATCGCCAAAAGTCAAATTAAGTTGATTGACACACTCTTGTTGTGATAATCCACGTCGAAACTCGTAAAAAATCATCGCACGAAAATGTTCACGACTCAGTTCCACTTTTTTTGCCGAGACCAAACTTTCAACTAAATATAACATAAACAAATAGCGTCCGTATGACAAAATGTTCTGAGTACGTATATCGTCAAAAATGTCAAACTTTACGATGGAACCGTCAGATGGACTCACATGACATCAGTATTGCCAATTCCCGAAATATAAATAGTGACCCTCGTATGCATTCATCATTTGTCAGAATCAATGAAGGGATGATTTTGTTTAATTCTTCACTCTTGAGACTTTCAGCCTTCTGGGCTAGTTCGTCTCAGAATGGAGGGATGAACTGGGAATGAGCTTGAAAATGATATGGAATGATTTCATTCTATACTCCCCAAAGATTTGAAGAGATTTGATGGCTCAAAAGGTTAAACGTTGATAGAGATTTGATTCGATTAAAGTTCAGGTTGTTTTCCAATTATTTGCTACTAACAATTCATGGAATTGTGGTCCAGGATTTCATTATATCGAGCATGTTGTTTGGTTACGTAAAAAATGCAATTAATGAATTCAACTGGCTGTTGATTTAGAAGTTCGAAAGGGTATACTCACGCATTTTTTTCAGTGGTTCCATTCGATGTATCAGAAAAGAAAAAAAAATACGGATTTTGAGCAACAATAAAACTCTTTTCAAAATGCAATTACTACACACAATCACAGTCTTATGTCAAGATCCCTTCTGTGCCCCTAGGCTCAGACCCATCAACTTTTTTGTTAGGGTGCTCATTTTCATTTTAGGGTGATCCGAAATATCGAAATAAATATTTTTCCCCTTTTTTCCAAAAATGTCATTTTTCAAAAATTTATTACTTTTGAACTACTGATTCAGATGATCGGCATGACAAATTAAAGCCTACTAGCTAGTTTTTTTTTATAAAAAAAAAAATAACACAATCGCCAATTAATTAGATTATAGTCACATACATCCAGTCTAATCGCATAGGAATATTGAACGAAAACTGAAAACAGAGAAACTTTGAGAATTTATAACTTAAAAACGAAAAATAACTCCTCCCTGGTATTCGGATATATTATGTGAAAAAACCTCAGCTTGTAAATGAAAAAAACCGAAAAAAAATAATGTAATCAATAATTACGAAAACAAATTCCATGTTTATTCAGGGTGTAATATTTTTTTCAAACAAGACTAGACTTATTGGCTTTAATTTGATATGTTGATCATCTGAATCGGTTCAGTAGATCAACAGTTATGATTTTATGTAGTGAAAAAATGAGAAAAAAATGATTTTTCGGACCATCGGTTAATTTTGAAAAATCATAACTCAAAAACAAAAAAAAACACCTCCCTGGTTTCGACATATGTTATGTGAAAAATCCTCAGCTTTCCAGAAAACAATATAAAAAATATAGCGCCTTTGGTCCCGATAAAAAACAAATACAATCAATAATAACGGGACATAATTAAAATTTTCTGCAACTGTAGTATTTTTCCAATAAAGACCAGCCGATTGGCTTTAATTTAGAAGTGTCGAAAACATTGAAGTAGCAGTGACGATTTTGTGCTCGATAATCAATGACATTATGAAGGAGGAGATACCAACAGGACGAAAAAGAAGAAGCATTAACACAAAATATCCAGTTTTGTTTAATCAGAGCATAAATAATGTAAAAATAAAAAAAAACAGAAGGCACAAATTATAAGAAATACAAATTTGATGCTAATCTCGAAAATTATCTGAACATTTGCGAACAGCTCAGCTCAACTGTTTCAAAGGCCTTTGAAGATTACAACTCAAAGACAGAGTATGACATAGAGTCTAAATTAAATAAGCTTGACGTCTCGAAACAGCCAGGCCCTATATAAGGGCCAGGTAATTATAAAAAATTGGCATCTGAATAAACTCATCCACTTTTATGACTTTTCAGCAATTCATTGGAATCGGAAACCTTTGCCCCATAGTGGGGGCAAAAGTGCGCACTTATTGAACTGTACTTCTGAGGTAACTTGTAACAAAAATATATACTTTATCATTACCAACGGGAGAAGCATCATTACTAGAGTGTGTAGGCACCATCCAGTGGGAAGGAGGGGGGTGTTGCATGATGTTTTATGGGTGGAGATGGGTGGCTGTTATGGTCTAACATACTACATGGAAATTTTTGGAAGGGTGGAAACTGACAATATAAGATATCCGAAAATGTCCATCATTTGAAACAGAATTCGTTTTTATTAACAAACTAGCTGACCCAGCGAACTTCGTCCCACCCACAATTGATATAAAGTGGAACCCTGATTATCCGCGAGTGGATGATCCGCGGTGCGGATTATCCGCGAAAGCGAGTACCATGCTAATTCTATAGAGTTTTCCAAAATTTGTCAGTGTGACTTAAAGACATGCTCTTTTGTTTTTAATTATGGATGGATAGTTCAATGATTCCTTTATTGATAAAACATAGTTTTCAGGCTGAAATATCCTTATTTCGTGTTTACACCGTATATCGCATTATCCGCGATTTTAGTTGTCCACAGTGTTATAATCGGGGTTCTATTGTATTGATATAGATAATTTCGAACACTCAAGTTCCAACAAAAATTATTTTTATGTGCGTAATCTAAAATCACGGTATATACTTTCTTTTTTGGCATATAAACCTGATGCAGACTGAGACGCATCAATCCTGATACTGACTGTTTAAATCCGTTGCTCCGTTCTTGTGTTAAATCGTGAGGAACGGACACCAAATCATTTTTATTAATCTGGATCAGGTTTATAAATACATAGATACCTTCACTTGATTTATTTGAAACTTATTGTTGAAAAAAAAAACAATATTTATTTGAAGTTCATCGTGAACACATAAACATAAACGAAACATAACCGTTATTGAATTGAATGCATGGAGAAAATAAAAACATTTTTCATATCAAATTCATTTTGAATTATTTTTAAGCAATTGTTTATTTTTATTCCTCATCTTGGATTTCGGTTCTGAGGATTCCGACGCTTTGCCTTGGAGCGCTGTTGCTTCGTTGTGCTGTTGTGGGGTTCGAAGAGACAGACGATGGTTCCTCATGAAGCTAGAATCCCAATCTCTTCCTAACAGTTTTGCAACTTGGTTGAATTCCTGCTGGAGGTCGTAGGCTTCCGCAAAATCAAACGCCAGACGCCGTAAATATTTGAGAGTCATATCATAGAAAGCTTTGTCCAGTGCCCTGCAGTGGTCCGCCGGATTCTCAGACTACTCACTCGTAAATACCTGTCTGAACCGCC
Source organism: Toxorhynchites rutilus septentrionalis (assembly GCF_029784135.1). Classification (NCBI taxonomy): domain Eukaryota; kingdom Metazoa; phylum Arthropoda; class Insecta; order Diptera; family Culicidae; genus Toxorhynchites; species Toxorhynchites rutilus. Next base: position 227,513,578 of record NC_073745.1, on the reverse strand, counting down.
CTAGATACTCGCTGACACATCCCAGCAGAAGTAGAAATGTCCATAAAAAAAGTTTCAAATCAAAAATCACTTTGTGATATGCGCCTCTTCCTCAGAGATGATCCAGAAATACCGAGGTCTGCCGCAATCCGACGAAAAAACTCTTTTTATCTCATAATTTTTTGCTACTTTCATGAAATGTATCTTGTTTATATGTGTGAGCTGCTGGTGTAATAATGTATCAAACGAATACATTGTTGTCGAATTTTCATGCTCGTTTGCTTCTAAACGGCCAATGCGCACCTTTGCCCCGCACTACTCTAAATAGTTAAAATGATGTGCAAACACGAAAAAAATATTTTTTAGCATCAAATTATGTTCCATCAATACAGAAATCATTTAACTATCCATCTGTAGATCTCTTACACCTGTATTAGATGATGTGAAAGCCATGACCGTAACAAAAAAAGCCAAGATCGTGCCACCCACTGAAAAAATTCGGGAAGGTCTACAAAATTACTAGAAAACCCGCTTTAGCGGATAATCATGGTTCTACTGTAGTTCCAAAAAAATGGTGCCACTCAGTACACGAAACTTTGAAATAATTGCGCAAAAAATTTGGAGAGTAATTCACCCCTCGTTTTAGAGCAGTGAATTGACCGCCAAGAGCGTGAGGTTATGATATTTTATAGCTCTTTATATTAGGCTGTCAAAAAAGTCCTGCGGTATTTTTTTTGAATTTTCATTTGTTCATTTGAATTTTCATTTGTTCCTTGTTGGCAAAAAAACTCGGATAGCCAATTTTCACAGGCCTCTTTTGTGGCTAACTTCTGACTACCTATCTCGTTCGCCATGGACAAAAACAGGTGGTAGTCACTTGGTGCAAGGTCCGGACTATACGGCGGATGCAAAAGAACCTCCCATGCGAGCTCCCGGAGCTTCTGGCGCGTCACCAAAGAAGTGTGTGGCCTCTTCTTCATGAGTGCTACCTTCAAGCGGTCCAGTTGTTGGCAGTACAGGTCCGAATTGAGCGTTTGGCCATAGGGAAGCAGCTCATAATAGATTATTCCTTGACAATCCCACCAAACACACAGCAGAACCTTCCTGGCCGTTAATGAGGGCTTGGCCACCGTCTGAGCCGCTTCAGCGGGCTTCGACCACGACCGTTTGCGCTTCACGTTGTCGTAAGTGACCCACTTTTCATCGCCAGTCACCATCCGCTTCAGAAACGGGTCGATTTTGTTGCGATTCAGCAGCGATTCACATGCGTCGATACGGTCAAAGATGTTTTTTTGCGTCAACGTGTGTGGCACCCATACATCGAGCTTCTTTGTGAATCCAAGCTTCTCCAAATGGTTAGTAACGGTTTGATGACTTATCCCCAGCTCTTGGCCGATGCTACGGCTGCTACTATGCCGGTCTTTCTCGGCTAATTCAGCGATTTTGTCGCAATTTTCGACGACAGGCCTTCCGGAGCGTGGCGCATCTTCGACGACCTCTACACCAGAACGAAAACGTTGAAACCATCGTTGTGCGGTGGAAATGGAAACTGTATCGGGTCCATAAACTGCACAAATTTTATTGGCAGCTTGAGATGCATTTTTGCCTTTGTCTTTTGTAGTACTGTAAAATATGTCGGATTTTCTCTTTATTTTGCTCCATATTTGCGACACTATAACTCACGAACGACTTAACCAAACAAAACACTGTCAAGGACTATATTATAGCGCGCAAAAATATTTTTACAACAAGCTATAGTATGACTCGATACAATGAATACAACTAGAACTACGCGCTTACAACGACAACGGACTTTTTTGACAGCCTAATACTTCCATGAATTATATTCAGTTGTCAACTTTCAATTAATAATAGGTAAACAATTGTTATTTGTTCGTTGAGAGTTCATTATTTGTGTTGGAGTATCAAAAATTACTCTGTTTTGATGAGGCTGAACTGTTAAAACTGAATAAAGACGAAGAAAACCTATTTTTTGGGGTTTTTTCATTCAATTATATTCTCTTCTTCACATAAATGCCAATGAAACCTGAAAAATACATTAGAGCGGAAATACAGAGAAGTTCAAATTTCGATCTGTGACACCATGCGCGAGTATACGGGTTATGATTTTGCACGTGAGCACAGGAGTGTAATGAAACATATTTTCAACACAGCAAAACGAAATTAATGGACGCTCAATTTAATAATTCACACTCAACTGATTCTTTACGAGTTGAAATAGTAATCAGTAATCAGACCATGAAAGAGATTGCCGTAACTCAGATATGTTCCCGATCAGGTTTCCGAGGGAAGTGACCACTTTATGACCAAAACCAAATCTCATCATGCGGCATATCCAAAGTTCGTCAAAACATAGCTAGAAAACACTAAAAAATAATGGAAAAATTAATTAATCAATTTCACCCCAATACAAGTAAACTTCGATATAACGTACATTTCACTTTCAAAATTGTACGTTGTATCGAATTGTACGTTATATCGAAGCATAATAAAGTACTCACAAACGTAGTCTATAATACATTATTGTGTTGCTGTTTTAGTAAAGTTAATGAATAACTTCAATCAGAAGACGAAGCCAGCCTTTCTCATGATGTTTTCCTTCGTACTGTTGATTAAAGATTGATTCATTTAGAATCCGGAATCATAAAACCAGCTGTATTTCGGGATTTATTGAAGGTACAAAACTTGTTTTAGCATCACAATACAGGTAATTCATTGTTTTATCAGAAAAAAAATATTGAAAAATCTTTTCCTCTACACTTTGGAAATGTGTACGTTATATCGAGGTAAAATGTACGTTATATCGAGGGTACGTTATATCGAAGTTTCCCTGTACTATGTTTTGAAATTACGGTACAACAGGTCATCAAAAACCATTTTATTTCTTGTGCCAAGGAAAGTAGTAGAAGTAGTATCTGAAGTAGTTAGTTCCAAAAGCGATTGTGAATCGTAATCAAACAATTTGAACCGAACTGACTTCACTGTATCTTTATTATGACAGTATGTTTGTAAAACTGGCTTTTTTTTCTAGAACTAAGCGGAATGCTTTGATTATTCAATTCAATGTTATGCCCAATTTGCGAATAAATCATCGCGCATGTATGATGCATGTGCCATCGAACTATTTTGTTGCATCAATGAATTGGAATATACCTTCATCTCCTCGCAGGAGAGTTCGTACGAAAGCTTCTGCTCACCTTATCGGCGTCCAAAATGTGTTCAATTTGTCACTTGCTGATTCACATTGTTGATACTTAATCACTATTAAGTACAAATCCAAGCCATCCGTGCACAACAACACACACAAACACACACACGCAAACACAGTGTCGCAAGGCTTGTGCCGTTCGTACGGCCCCAAACACACAAGGCGAAGCAATTTTCCCACTAGGAAAAATTGGCAAAAGTTCAACTGGCAAGATATGAATCATCTCGTATATGCCAGCAACAGCCGGACGGTGTTTTTTCTGTGCACACATCCACAGCGCACAGTCACACAAACAAACTCATTCACCTGATGCATATGTATGAGCTCTGCTGAAAAGGGACGATCAACAAACAATGAGGAGGAAGTTCTCTGGCCTATCCTGTCCCACCCCACCCGTGTTTTCGCAACGTTGTTTCTTCGGATGATTTGGTCAAACATAGTTTGCCGTTTTGTTGATGAATTAATTTAAAACAGAAACGCTATGTTGCCCTAATTGGTTCAACCTAATTGATTTGTCGCTCTCACAAATGCTGATGGTGAAAATCGGTCCCAAAATTTATTAATGGAAGCATATCAAAATGATTGTTTCTGTTGGGGTTTAACTCATTGTACGTTGAAAAACGAGTGCTACTATTATCCACTTGTAACCTTAGATTAATGTAAACTAACGAGGTACTTTGCATGACATACAATTGTACTACAATGTATCCTTAAGCACTTTAAACAAACCTCTGAAGCTTGGGTCATGAAGAAGGAAGAACGAGAGTGGATTTTATACGTCAAGTAATCAACATTTTGCCTTCTAGCTGTACCATGCTTTAAATTTTCAGGAATTTTGTGTCTCTTGCCAAGCGGCGACATAAAGTCTTTCCCCGTGAGTGGTCACAAGCGACTCCAGGTTGACCTGAATATACACTGTCACGATGGTCAGGCGATTCTGTATGTGTGTTTCTATTCAGTATTGTTGATTCAGCAATTATAACGATTGTATAATTCTCGCCATTCCAATTTGAAATTGCACGTCGAGTATCAAATCGTCCAAAATGTCTGTGCATTAAATTTCACACAACAAGACGGTGCTTTCTCATGCTTTGTACACTGGCTTCTGCTCGAAGGCAAGCGACTTGAAGTCGCTCTTAATGCACGCTAGATCCTTGCTAAATCCGTTTTTGGCAAAAGATATGTCACTCATGGATTTGTCGGTCTACCTTGCCACTATCAAGTTCTGTGTGTGTGGGCGTGATCTGGGTGAGAGTGTGTGTGTGTGTGTGTGTGTGTGTGTGTATGTTTGCAAGGAAACGAGTGGTTGCCCCAAAAAGGCGAGAGCATTCGTTAGGCTGCCGGTGTTCTCCTTTCTGCCGCCGTTGCCTTTTTCTGATGTACAGAGCATCTTCAAAAAACACGAAAGCTTCGTTTGAGGAGAGAAGATTGTTAGGGATTTGCTGTGGAATAACGAGTTATACGCCGAGAAAATGATAAGGAAATGTCATTAGAGTGCTGTCAAAATACTTTGTGTTTGAAGGTAACATGAACACGTAATGATATCGGAGGAGCGGTGTGTTTAAAATGTACCCCGTTTGTTTTGTCTGCTTCCGATTTCCGTGTGGAGGGTTCTTATCCAACAAACAACTTTGAAGACGCTGTAAGTAGAGCATATCCGTCGGATGTGAAATGGCTGTCGGAGACAAAAAGCGGAAGAATATGTAGAGCACTCTCGTGACAATTATGCTCGCTGTTCAGATGCAATAGAATGGAAAGTAACGAGCGCTGTTGTGCAGACAGCTCCGTAAATCTGCTCAGTGTTCGGGTGGATGAAAGTCAAATCCACATCGTTAAAATCTATTTGCACAGTCGATCGGATATTTACCCGAAATGACAAATCTTAGCAGAAGTGAAGCAAAAAAGATAAAACGATTAGAAGATACAGCCATTCCAGTCATAGGGTTGCCATTTTCATTTTAGGGTAATCCAAAAAATCATTTTCCACGATTCGATCGAATTGACTTCACATTCTTAAATCCGTTCGACTTAAATTCAATCGGTCTTGCCTTGTCGTAAAATAAACGTCAAATTAATTTATCCGTATTCGTGAAGCAATTTACTCTCTATCAGATTGGCAGGCCCGAAAGCAAATTTGAATTGTTGAAATTTGAATGAAAATTATCACTCGATGTCATTGGAATACATAGAAGACATAGTCCTAACCGTAACTTAACTTTTTTTTTCTACAAATTTCCTTACATTTCCGTGAAAACTTTATCCATAACAGTTCGGCTGAAAAGTTTATAAGGTAACACAGTAAAACATTTTTTTTGTTTTGCAAAATTCACTTTTATTATTCAACATAATTGCCTTCGAGGGCGATACAGCGATCATAGCAATCTTGTAACTTTTCGATACCATTTTTATAGTACTCTTTTGGTTTTTCCAAAATAGGCCTCAGTTTCGGTAAGGGGCTGTCCATATACCACGTGGACAGAAAAACGTCTTACATTAAGGGAACCAAATCAGAAAACAGGTCACGTTTTTATGAAATAAAGTTAATGTTAATAACTATTTTCGCTGCGAACGGATTTTAATGATTTGCATACCAATCGAATCGGAAATTTTCTAAGATTTGTTTGATATGCTATACATTACAATCCCACAGTCTGTATATGGTTTAAATTGATGAAAATTGGAAGCATTCCCATTTTCTCATACATTTTTTCTGTCCATTTGTGTGCTTTCCCGAACAGAGCTGTCAATAACGAGCAACTTATGCAGCCGCTAGAATAGAAACAGTCGGAGACGAATGAATCGTTGGATTTAAGGTCTCCGTAAACAAAGAAAAAGAATAAGAAAAAGAAGAAGAATAGAAACAACGAAGGGGGATAGCGAAAAGAGAAGTAAGCTGTCGCTAGCGTATAAGTATTGCTTCTCCTCTGAGGAAAATTCTCATAATCTTTCTGTGACCGAAACAGCAAAGATCGCTTATTCTGCTCGTTTTGTGTTTTATGTTTCCCCTCGAGCTGTGAACGCTAGCGAATATTCCACTTGAAGTTTATCGCTATAACTGTGTGCATCTGTTAGACGCGTGTTTAATGCTTGTTGAATGACGATGCATGGAAGATGCCTCTCGTTAAAAACTCAGTGCAATGCGTGCATTGATATAAAGAAACAATTTGCGACATATGACCAATTAAAGCATTGTTCTCGCAAAGGCAAGAAAGAATCGTTGCTTCTCGAAATGATTCTAAAAAATCACGCAAGCCATTAAACCTTTTCAGGGTCCTGAACTTTCGACGTATTTGCAAATGATATCCGAAATGATAAACCAACAAATTTCAAAAAAAAAGACTACGTAGTCCTACGTCCTAAGCGGTCGTGTCTCGGATACAACCCCTCGATTTTATTTTATTGAGTGCAGTTCTCTGCCCACTCCGGAATATGATCGATCACAGCAAATGCCGATTCATCTTCACTCTGAATTTCCGATTCACTTTCAGTCGGTAACGCAATACAAAACATTTTCCGCCATAGTTAGGAGAATTTTCAGAGGGTATTGAAGGCGTATTGAAATATTTTATTAATTCATTAACCCTTTGCGGTTGTATGTCAAGGAAACAAACTAAATTTTTTATCCAACCACATGCAATAATTTACACTTCTTTTGTACGAGTTTTAATGTCTAGTGAATTTGATCACGAAGTTTCTATGAATAATAGATAACGGTACTCGGTGTAAACAAAAGATAATTAGCGTGGAGAGATAAGGGAATCTCTTTCATAGGAGATAATGACTAGTGGTGCATGGATCATCTTACACAAATGTAAATATTCAATCCTAGTAATTGACGAAATTTCAATACTTAGAAAAAATGTAACTTTTCGAGAGAAGTAATACAAAAAATTGATTTTACGCGTAATTCTGCATGAAAAACTACATAGACATTTTTATTCTAAGACTAACTGTTCTCGAGAAAGAACAAAATCTATAGAAAATTCTATATATTTGATATATTTGATGAAAAACCCATATAATAATATAATGAAAACCATTATGGAATTGTTCAATTATTATAGTTTTTGGATATGAACATCCATGCATAACCCGTAACTATAAAAGTCATGAGATCATAGGAAATAGCTCGGGTGTTCACAGTTTACGTGAGTTATTTTCAGAATATGGATTTCAGTGAAGAAGTCCAATGATTTAGTAAAAGTATATGAAACGCTCTCAGGCAACTCAATCAGTTTATTGATAATAACAAAAAACTCAGGTTGAGGGGAGTCTTAAAGTTCTTGAATACGGAACAGTTTTTGTTTAATTTAGAATGTATAGTATACGTATATTATATTGAAAAAAAAAAAATATTCTTCGTGTCCACGTGGACATAGTCTATACACCCTCCCCCCTCTCCGTGGTCAAGCGTGGACATTTTGATACCTCCTACCCCCCTAAAGTTGTTCACGTGGTATGTGGACAGCCCCTAATCACTTCATCATCGGTCTTAATTCTCTTACCAGCGAGCATTCTCTTCAGGTCTGCGAACAGGAAATAATCGCTGGGGCCAGATCTGGAGAACACGGTGGATGCAGAAGAAATTCGAAGTCCAATTAATGCAATTCGTCTCGTTGGATTCGCCCCTTTGGCTGAGTCTACCGATTTGTCTCTATCCTGTCAGCGTGTACCGCTAAAGTACAAAACGCGCGTCCCGCTGAAAAATATATCATTCTCTTTCAAACCGTAAATCAGTGTGGTTGTATGGCATCGATTCACATCGCATCGCATCACATCAACAAAGCAACACAAGCAGCAACGTGGACGTGTGGACGTGACAAAGGGGGACAAGTTAAGGGAAAGGCAAAGTCCCACTCGAACCGTGCAGGTTTGCAGTTCCCTGTTGGTCGCATTCACTGATTGCTCCGCAAGAGTAACTAGGCCGAACGGATTGGTGCCGGAGCACCAGTATACCTAACAGCGGTAGAATTTCGGCCGCCGGAGTGCTCGAGTTGGCTTGCAAAGCTGCTCACGACAATAAGAAAACCCGCCTAAAGAACATACCACATTCGGTTCGGTGTAAACAACTAGTTTCAGCGAGTGGCAAACGTAATCGCAAAACGGCAGCAGGTAGATGAAGGAAAAAGTTTGTTTATACAGACTGCTTTGGTGGCTAAACCAGCCACCGTAAAACACGGCACTGTTCAGGGCCATTAAACCATTCAAATAAGAGTTATTAAAAGTTATTCACAATACCAATGCATTCTAAAGTTACATAATATGACATATAATATGAACTGAATTATTTTGTTTATGCTTGTTTTTGGACTTATTGGTGGTTGGGGTCTTTTGAATTGATCATTCAGTTTTCACAAACCCATACATGGTTTCCGAATTAAAAGTGGCTTCAAATTACATTACAAATTACAAATTACAAATTACATTGTATGCAGGATGGCATTAACGAATTTTCCTGGTAGCAAGAACTGCTTTCTCTGGTTGATAACTGATGTTGAAAATTGACTGATGTTACATCTGCATTGTATAGAAACATAACTAAAGAGCAATATGATGAGCTATGCATTTACTGCTGCTCTGTTCTTATTTTAAAGGACTTCAATCCGAAGGTCATATTTCCCGGTATTTACTGTTGGTTTTTCAGAACGCTTATAGCTCGTCTATTTCTCGACAGATCGTAGAGTTCGTCTCCAAAACCTCAGTTCTTTTTCATTTTTATTTACTTTGTTTGCGGAGACTACAAATCTTACAATTCATTCTTCTCCGAAACCACAGTTTAAGGTACGGTAATGTGCTCAATAGTGAAATATATGATAGTGAAGAGCTGATGACCACCTATGCATTCCCTATCACAGCCATCATTTTGATTATACGATATGTGCATACGCCAAAAGATGCCCGGCGTTGAACATTTAATAAGTACAAAGCCTTCAGAAAAAAATCAAGAATCAACTATAAGATAGTGAGAAAAAATTGAGAAAGTTTGTACAAAAAAACGCAAAAACACAACACCAAAGGTTATTTTCAGAACCTCCAGCATGTTCATAAAGAGTAAACAGTAAACTAATCAATTTTTCAGGTAGATAGGTAGGTATTCACGTAGTAGAAGGAAATAAAACAATATATTTAAAATACATATTTAGCAAAAGCTGTCCCCTTTGCATAGTCCTATGTCACTCCGGTTATGTCCCCGACATTACTCACCCGTCTTTTTTTTCTTTTTTTAGTCCAAGTCTCCGCGTATAATATGATAGTCGAGGATTAGAAATTATATTGAGTATTGATAATGCAACCATGTTACAGTCACTATAAATTAATGTAGGCGCATGGTACAACATGATAACTTCGAAAAATCATAACTCAGAACCGAAAACACACATCGCTGAATTATTTATTTCCATTTTTTTATTTTTCTACAATCCGCGGACACGCCCGCTTCCACACACGGTCAAAACAAAACTACGAGTCCGATTCGGCTGAAATTTTGACAGTAGCCGTTTACGAGAATACACTTCACGATAAGTAATCACTCTTGCGATACTGACACCATCGGGCGATGAGGCTATATACTCATCAGACCACCCTCGTATATTAGGTTCTCAACTCAGATTTCTCCCGAAAAGAGCCATGAAAACGCATTTATAAAAAAAAAATTTCAATAGAAGTATTTTCCATGACTTTCTTAAAACTTTTGACGTGGGACTACGTCTAACCGGAGTATATGGGGGTAAAATGAAAACCTAAACACAGAACATGCAGGAAAAAATGAAAGATTCCGAATGCTTATAACTAGAACATTTCTTACTGGATCGGAAAGATGTTTGCATCAATTGATAGGGAATATTTCTACGCTTCTATCGCTATTGATGAAATATTATTTTTCATTAGCTAAACAAATGAATAATTGTAAAATGTTAAGCGTTATCTAAACGCCCTGACTGCCTCATTTTGATTGGCCCGATCTACGGTTTCCCTAACACAGCCGTTAAAACCAAGCAGCCTTGGGGAAATCGGCATTGCAAATACAAATACAAGTATGGGGACTTTTTTTCTCACCGAAATGAGTTCCCTAACACAGACTTCAAACCCAGCAAGCGTTGGAGAGATCGGCATTGCAAATTCATGAAATTCGGGGGTATTTTTGTTCCGACTGAAATGTGTTTCCCTAACACAGACTTCAAACCAAGATATCTGGGGAAATGGGCTCAGCAAATAAATGCAAACTGCGAGTACTTTTGTACTCGCTTGCCTTTGTGCAAACTAGAATATGATTCCTTAAAACGATCTTCCGAGGGTACTTCTGCACTCGCATGTTTTTTTTGCACTCCGAAAAGTGTTTTCCTAATACGGATTACAAAAGCAGGTACGAACACAACGCTTTGGCTTGGTTATTCAAGATTACATTGAAGGATATGCCTTCATAACCGTTTGCTACGATAACGCATATTGATTAAACACTATGCGTTCAATGAACATGTCAAAATCGAAACTGAGTGCCTGAAGTTCATCAAAACGTAAAATAAAATAATCGTTTGATAATTCTTCCGTTCCCATAATTTGTCCTAGGCATCATACCAAACGTAAAAGGACTGTCATTAAATTTACTTGTAACAAAGAACATAATCTATCTAAATGCATGAATTGACCTTATATGGAATTATACAATATTTTTACTCACAAAGCAAATATATTGAATTCAATCAAATTCGGGAATTGTTTCATTCAATCAAAAATTTAATCAATGCAAATGAATGATTGCTACGCTAAGGTAGTTTCACGTAAACCTTGCGGTTATATCATAGATATAACCCACCCATTTTTTTTTATTTCCGGCAACTGAACGACTACAAGTTGATAATGCATAAGCCTCTTCTCTTCTTCAGTTCGAAAAATATATTTGACATGCTTCAAAAACTTATACATATTCCTCTCAGATAGCACTGCTAGGTTGTAGCTAAGTTTTCTCTAATGTTTCACACCTGACTGAAAAATTAAGGTTATACAGCTAGTCTAAAGGAAATTAGTATCTATAAATATCATTCAAACCAAGCGCTTCTGTATCGCTATAAACTCAAATAAAATGAATGGCTCTATAGTTATGATACAAAAAGTGTGAGACCGAACGGCAAAAATCTTAGAAACAGGATTGAAGTGTATGTCGGTGTGCTTTTTTCATTCCATGCTGGATAATGCAACTCCATTCTCGTAATGTAATGGATGATCAGGATACATAATTCGACGTTTTTGACTGATTTTTGTAGGGCGAATTATAGAAATTACGTCTGCAGGCGATTCTAGTTAAGTTGGATAATGCTTTAACATATGCAAAAAATCGAAGTCTGGTGAGCTTATGTCTAGACTTCAGTGTGCGAGAGGCAACGGTGGTACAATAAATCAACCGTAATAGTTCCAATATATGCCATGCGAAGAGTTCGATCTTTAACTGTCACAGTATCGGAAACAAGTCTACTAAATTAAGCTACAATTCCGATTTTACAATCAATCGAAACTTAGTTCTCATGTCTTCAATTGCAACTTAGTCGAATGACATTACAATTGCACCATCTGCTATGTTTCGAAATCGTAATCTTTAGCACTCGATCTTCTTTCGATGGGCAATGGAAAGGAATACGTGCGGTTCGATGACTCACATTTACATGTTTCAAAATTATTCATTAGTCTCGAAGCTCCTGCTTTCAGCTTCTTTGAGCAACACTCTATAAATAGTGATTTCAGCACTGGGGTTCAGTTCGCAATAGCAGCAAAAATACACTGCACCCAAATACTACACCCTTTCTGGTTCTATATGTTTCCCCTCGTTTTATTTGATGAAATAGCTCTCTCTCCTTATGCACACGCTTACTCGGAATAACATGCCCGTATGGACTTTGTTCATCAAACAATGGTAAAAAACACAATATAGAAACTAGTAAAAAAAATCACGCTAAACCGATATGTTTGCGGTTCCTGCACACGAACACACAACCAGACACACATCGATGCAATGTGTTGATATGAAAAATCATGGTTTCAATCTTATTTTCGCTTTCGTGTGTCTGGATCGTAATTCGTTTTCATTTCCACACTTCGTCGCTGTTTTCAGTATAGATTCCGAATTTTCTGTTTACATTTTCCAGCTGAGTATTACAATTCCACTCCCGGTTAACACATACACACATGCACACATCCACCCACAGGCACATGGGTGCTATTTTCGAACATACAATCCGATCTAGCTTTGCTTTTTTTTTACGTTCGCCGCCCTTTCGAATGCTAAAATACAAAACACAGAATCAATGAGCGACCGGATGAGCTGTTTGACTTTTACAGGAAATTTTCAGCCGTATAAACAGTATGGACCCGTCGTCGTCAGACGGATGGCGGTTTGGCGGATGGAGAACCAAGAATTCATTTGTTTTGGCTTGTTTAACAATCCCATGGCGATCTGTGGTTTTGTGTTTGTGTGAATTTGGAATTGAAGTGGTCCGAGTTCAAACATTTCCGTTGGCAGCCCGGCGGCCGTAGACTTTTAGTGGTGGTATCTAAAAGTCGACAGTGTTGGGTTCCGCAATTTGGTGCTTTCATTTCATTAAAAAAACCAAATCATCCAAACTATTATCAATGTACATCAGTTGAAAAAGGTGATTTCAGACCATCATCGGTAATGGAAACTCTTTTTCGGATTGTATCAGGTCCATGAAGGTACAGTGACTCAAATCCGTAATCGTACTCCACCATGCAGATCTCTTTTCCCTTCTTTTAAAAGTAAAAAACAAGCTTTCGGAACATTCTATTTTGATAAAATTATAGTGTCATATGAGAGTTCAAAGGTTTGCTATCTGTTTTCAGAATAGTGGTTTTTATTTCTCTGAAAATGGCGAATGTATGTGCTAATATAAGAAAATTGACTCAAACTCATAATCGTACGCTGGTTGAAATCTCTACTCGATTTCGAATGCGTTGGCCAATTTCCGAATTCCATCATTAGTATTGTATCCCTTGTTCATTGCTACTACCTTTGACTGTCTTTAGCCTTATCTACGAGCTTTTGGTGTATCCAGAAGGTATATTTATCAATTTTTCCATTATGTGGTTTTAAAAATCATTATTTTTTGAAATTTAATGGTTTCTAAATTTCCTACATAGATAATTTCCTTAGTTTTTTACTGGGATTGATGTCGGAAGATTGTGGAGGAATATTAATAACTTTTAAGTAATTGTAATGTAACCATGTGCGAACTTCATATGTCTTGAGCTCTAGGTCATTGTCTTGGCAAAACATGAATCCTCGATTCCATCTCATTTTGTTCACACTTTGCTACGTACTACACCTTTAGGATGTTCAAGTAAACATTCTGATCCATTACACCATCGATAAAAACCAAATTGAGCAAACAAAAAGTTTGTAATGTGCCTAGGAAGGGCAGCTTGAATGCCCGGGCACAGACGGACAAACCGTTTCCCAGCAAAAAAAATAATCAGTAACTCCAATTTGATTATCCAAACAGCATGAAACACATCAATGTGTTACTGATAAGATGATATTTCCATAGATGGGTCTTAATTTGATATCTTTGGCAACGTTTAAACATGGTGGTGGTGGAGGGATGATATGAGGGTGCATGTATGAGGAATTTGGTTTTCATCGATGGTATATTGGGTCAGAATGTTTACTCGATCATCCTGAAGGAAAACATGAAGCAAAGTGTCAACAAAATGGGATAGAATTGAGGATTCAAATTTTGCCAAGACAATGACCCAGAGCTCAAGACATATGAATTCGCACATGGTTACATTACAATTACTCAAAAGCTATTGATATTCCTACACAATCTTCCGACATCTATCACAGTAAAAAACTAAGGAAGTTATCTGTGTAGGAAATTTAGAAACCATTAAATTTCTAAAAATAACGATTTGAAAAACTACATAATGAAAAAATTGATAAATATACCTTCTGAATACACCAAAAAACTCGTAGATAAGGCTAAAGACAGCTAAAGATAGTTGCAATGAACAAGGGATACAATACTAATGATGGAATTCGGAAATTGGCCAACGCATTCGAAATCGAGTAGAGATTTCAACCAGCGTACGATTATGAGTTTGAGTCAATTTTCTTACATTAGCACATACATTCGCCATTTTTAAAGGAATAAAAACCATTATTCTGAAAACAGATAGCAAACCTTTTAACTCTCATATGACACTATAATTTTATCTAAATAGAATGTTCCGAAAGCTTGTTTTCGACTTTCAAAAGAAGGGAAAAGAGATCTGCATGGTGAAGTACGATTACGGATTTGAGTCACTGTATATGTATATGAAACAGGAGTCCATACATTGATAGTTACACGTACTGATGTGAAAAAAGTTTAACCGGTCACATCGACCGCAAGGCCAGATCGCTTAAGGAGGACCCCGGTCTGGAAGGTCGACAAAATCGAATTTGGTTTTTTTTTTGCACTTTTGGGAAGTTACTCGACCGATTTGGTTGATTTTTTTTTATCAGCATGTAATAAAGAATTATCTAAAGCGTTACATAGCCGTTTTTTGATGTCTCATTTTTTCAATTTTTATGAGCTTCTAAACAGCGATTTTTCATGAAACATAACTAATTTTTCACAAAAATGGCCGCCATTTTGTATTTTTTTTCGAATTCTCAAAAACCCTATGTAACGCTTTAGATATTGTCCTAAAGTTTCAAAATACTCAATGGAATTCATTCTGCGGCACTCCGTTTCTTCAACACCGATACAACCAGCAAGGTACTAATTTTCAGACAGCATCTACGCATCTAGCTGTGTACAGCGTGATAATAATTATTGGTGCACTCAAAAAATGAAAAAATACATATTCAAAAATACCGAACACTTTACATCCGAAACAATATCAAGAAAACTCATTATTTTTGGACCTTCTAGACAGGGGTCCTCTATTAAGAATATGAGTTGTGCGTAATATTCATTCTTATTAATGGGCGTACAGCTCATATTCTTCATCCGGAGACAATTGATCGGATTGAACCGTTTTCTGTTCCAAAAACGAGCGTATTTTAATAAAAATAAACACAACTATTTTTTTCTTAATAATAATGCCCCGTCACACCGATCAGGGAAACGGATGAGCTAATCAATTCGGATCAACTATCGCATGAGACTTTTTCGCAAGAATTGGATCTTTTCGATTACCATTTGTTTCCTTCGATGAAACACACACTCGCTGAGCAGTACATCGATTTTTACAAACATTTTTTTTGCGAGACATAAATGACAAGATGGGAAATGGGAACATGGGAATAAAAGATGAAATATTTTCAACCATTCAAGATCAATGAATGTGTTTTTTAATTTAAAAAAAGGTTGTAGATCCATACAACAGACAATAGCAGATTAACACTACGTTTCATATTACCTGAGTTACTCAAGGGTGAATGTATCAGTTTTATTAGAGTCAAATAGTTGTCTACCCAATCCTCTGAATAATAAGGCACCCAGAACATATTTGTTTTTTTAGAGACCCTCTCGGACCCAAATTTTGTATTCGTCTAAAAAAAACCCATTCCACTTTTATCTCGAATTTCCGACCTTCAACATACAATACTCCTAGCAGAAAGCTGCCAATTTTCGTTTTCTAATCGCTATGGTCGTATGCACTTGGTCCACTTTAACTGCATACTATTATCAGTTTTCGCTGATCAGTCAAAATAAATTTATACAATAAACCTAGCTGTCATAAGTATTATCTGATGAATGTACACTCTGTCCAACTTTTATAAGACCACCCTCATTCTATTTCGTTGCAACACAAACAGTTAGAATTTCAGCAAGATATATACATACATTGTTGAATGCTTAGAATAAAGTATATTTAACGTCAATTTCGTTCAAAAGAATTGTTTGGAAATGGAAAATGGAATGGAATAGAAAATTCAAAACGATGCTGATTTACATGTTAATAATTGGTAATCTCGCCATTTCGACCGCGAAAATTCTTGTTGGAATGCTATTTACCAAATTCTGCGGAACGGATTGCTCCGTATTATTTCTATTTTCCCGAAATTGCGACCTTGAGCTCTTCAGTTGTGGTGTATCGTTTTCCCTCAGTGTAGATTCTGCGTACAAGAATCCCCCTTAGATTTTCAACAGGATTCAAGTCGGGAGAGCGAGCTGGCCAGTTCAAAAAATTAAGTTTCTGGTCTTTAATCCATTGCTTAATGTCCTTGCCGGTATGAAAAGCAGCATTTTTATGCTGGAATGTGATTTTCTTGTGACGATATCCACGCAAAAACGGTAGGAGGGAGGATTCCAGAACATGTATGTAATCCATGAATGATGTGAAAACTGTCTTGAGCTTCCCGGTTGCACAGAATCCCGCTCGAACCATGCACGAGCCTTCACCAGAATTCCTGGTATAAAAATTCTGTTCCTTCTTCCGTAAATCACGCCAGTACCCGTTGAAACCATGAGGACCATCCAAATTGAACTTTTTTCGTCAGTGAAGATAACCTATAGATTGAAGAACTTTCCATTTTGGTATATAGCAAAATGCATTCTTTTGGGAACATTATTTGTCACAACATACCATGTCCCACTGTCGGTTCATGTGAGCTTTGGCAAAACTCAGACGTCTTTCGTTGTGAGATGGTGTAAGATAAGGAGTTTTAACCTTTTAATCCCTCTTTATGTGAGGATTTTTTACCAAAATTTGACGAATTGTCACCCGAGCAGTTGAGTAGTTGAAATATTGATAAATATTGACGTAGGACTGCCGTTGGCATAGTAATCAATTGTATTTCTTCAATAAGCAAAAATCCCACCTCGGATGTTCCTCATTGGGTACGATATCGCCGCTATCTTTTATGTGTATTGATTAAACTAATGAATGAATGAAACTATTTACGAATTCAATTGCAAACAAATCCCAATTTAAGTCAATTCATGCATTATCGCAGCAAATAGTTATCAACATTTTGCCTAATCATCAAACAGTACGCGTAGAAGTTCAGTGAGCTGGCGACATGAAGAGATATCTTCCAATGCAGTCTTGAATAATCAAGCCAGAGTGTTGCATTTGTGCCCGCTTTTATAGACCGTGATGTCGAAACGAATTCCGGAGTGTAAAAATGCTTGGGGGTATAAAAGTATTGCCGACTTGAATGTATCGGCAATGCCGATTTTCCCAACTTCTTGGTTGCGGAATCTGTATTGGCAAAACACATTCCGTTATTGCAAAAATGGATGCGAGTACAAAAATACCCGTAGTTTGCATCTATTTTGCTATGCCGATTTCCCCTGGCTCCGTGGTTTTGAAGTCTGTGTTAGCAACACCATCTGTGTGTGAAACCGTCTGTGTGTGAAACCGTCTGTGAAACAACCATCCATTCGAGCGATCGTACCTCAATAGTTGCGCAATCATAACTGAGTGGATTTCCGAGCGGCTCTCGCTTATATACCGATTGGTTCGATTTCAATAGCCTGTTTTGAAAGCAATTTTAGGGCTACTGAAACAAGTTTTTGGATCAAAAAGTAACAAGTATATAATGCGTGAACATTTTATCTGTCGAATGAAGTGTTTATCATACCATTTCGTTTAGTTGTTTAGGAGTTATTAACGCTCAAAATCTCGTTCTCCGGCGTAACGCTTTCGTTTTTGAAACTTTGAACTTACACCCCAGTATAGAAATGAAAGACCTACGTCAAAATCGGAGAGGGTCAGGTCGAAATATAGAGTTGTGCAAGCCATTGATGACAAGCACCTGTGTGAACTTGTTAAATAATTACTAAGCAATAGAAGAGGGTCTGTTTGGGACCATCTTTTTAGGTAGGTTCAGGACTGCCCCGACATTCTTTCAAACTAAGTTATGTTCTGTACTGCGTTTTAATTTGCAGACCATAAGCAATCGAACTGGCTTAGTTTTGTAGCTTTTCACCAATTAAAAGAACATTCAACTCATTTTCCGTAGAGGTGATAAATAACTATCGCCAGAATTCAAACAATTATGATGCAAAAATTGGAGTTGGGTTTCGAAATAACTCGCATTTTTCCAAAAATTCCTGCCGTATCTAAAATCAATAAAACGATTTAATTCAAACATTGTGTGTTGATAACCAGGCCATGAGCTTTAAAAATTGCGTAAATAGCTTTGGAATTTCCCCCAACCTAATATCACATTTAATTGACGTTTCCTATGGGACAAAACACATTTTTACATTTTGTTGAAGCACTAAAATCAAACCGAAGCGGAAAAATACTTCTCTTGATGCGAATAATGAAGCTCTGTTGCGGTTCAAGGTGTCAAGGACGTCTGATATTTTCTCTGGATAAATTTCCCACCAACTACCGTTCTGAATCATATTTCAGACACTTTGTTCTAATACCTTGAAATGCTTGAAGCACTGATGATATAACTATAAAATTAATATCATAATTGCTTTTTTAGCGTAATTCCTTGGTTTCACTATCACTTCATTTGAGAATTACATTTGAATTATTACATAGTAAGAAAAAAACCATCCAAAATCCAAAATCCACTCATTATCGTTTGTGTTTGACATTTGCTTAGCGTATGCACGTAGAATTTACCCCTTCATTAATACCGTTCTGAATCATATTTCGGACACTTTGTTCTATTATCTTGAAATGGTTAATGCACTGATTACATAACTATAACATTAATATCACAATTGCTTCTTTAGAGTAATCCCTTGGTTGCACTATCATTTCATATGAGAACTACATTCGCATTTTAACATAATCGGCAAAAATCTGACAACACCACTCATTATCGTTTGTGTTTGACGTTTACTTAGCGTGAGCACGTAGAATTTTCCCGTTCATCAATATTTAAATATCTCCCGTGTTTCATCAGTTCTCATCTTCGTTATGAGGTTACTGTGATTGCTTGGTAAGTGTTTCGCAGTTGATTATAAAATTCAAAACATTCAAAAAGTTCAAAAAATCACAAAATAAAGTGTCCGAAATTTGAATTCGATCTGTCCGAAATTTGTTTTTAATATAAATGGTGTCCGAATTCTTATTCGCTTGATTTGTAAAGCATTTTATTCGATGATTTTTGTATATTTTCAATCAAATAAGTACCAAAGTAGAAAGCTTAAAAGCATATTGAACTAATTTATTAAAAACATCAACCAAATAATACCTGTGCATAAAGTTGAGATCTGTTTTCTGCATCATAGGCCTTAAGCGTCCGAAATATGATTCAGAACGGTATTTCGACCAAAATTTCCCAGCAGCTATAAGAAACGATTCCAATGGACGTAAAGCAAATATTTTTCTTAGCATGACAACGCCAGAAAGCATACTGTAAAATGTCGTAAAAAAGAAAGTTTGTCCACTCAGAAATCGTAACTAACAAATCAACTCTGTATCGAAATTTGTTTGACTTGAGAAAAATGTTGAGTTGTCCAAATGAAGGCATTTTATTACATTTTAATTTTGAAAATTGATGGTTTTAGGGGCTTTTTTGAAAATTCCCGCCATCATTCACCACAGCTGCCAGATTGTTTCAATAGCTGGCCATATGGGTAACATCTCGTGTCACCTTTCCTTCCTTTTTTAGCTTCCTAGAGGATTGCTTAGCATTTTCTAAATGGGTTGAACTGACGAGTGTGGAATAATATCTTTTCTATACTCTGAATAAAAGATCAATTTCTAATCAAGATCATTTTGTGTTGTTTCCAATGAGAAATAAAGCGGAGCAAAATTCTTACACCCTATATTTTGTTGAATTATTATTTCATTGTAAGAAAAAAGATTCGAAGATTTCGAGGATTTTTCTAATTTTATTAAATAGCATCACAAAGTATCATCACCAATCCAGCTTTAGCTAGATTTGAAGCAAAATTTCGTAATTGTCGATAAGGCCAATTACTTAGCATCCATACATTCAGCTTGTGATTCCATACAACATGACTAAAGTTGTGTCTCTTACCACTGATTATAACCCAGTTCTCTTTTTCACATGCATATAAATGTGCAAGAAATAAACGTATCGTTCGATAAAATATACCCCGGGCAATAAACAGCGAAAAATTATACCGTAAACCCCCTCCCATAGTCAACATCGATTGCAACACGGATTTGCTTCACGAGCGTTAAAAAAAGTACACAAAACAGGCGAAGTATTTGCACTGAAAATATTTGAGATTTCCACCAAAACCCGAACCACAGCTGCGCATAGCAAATATCCCAAGTGATAAAAACTAAAGTACACAATAAACAAAGACGGGGTACGTACATCTAGGAGAACACATACAACACATGACACCACACATATCAAAAGCTAGAAATTTCCGAACTGTTTTTTTTTTCTCCGAGGCGCTGATTTTTTCTTCCTTATTTCTAATATGATCGCATCGTACAAAACTATGAACCGAAACGGCGCGTGAAAGTCACGACATAATAATGACAACAATCACACCCCACAACTCGAAAAAGGGGCCACGTCTTGCGCTCAAAAACTTTCTTTCCCGAATTCGTGAGTTTTTTTCTTCTTCTCATCATCACCAAAGACATCCAGACGTGATTCCGTTCGTTATATTCTGTAGCTTTTTTTTTCTTTATATCTATTATCGGCGCTTGTGCTCGCTTTCATTTCTTGGCACGGTCCCATCCCGGAAGGAAAAATGCTAGCTTTTGATAATAAAGTGACGTACCGATTCATTTTGCTAGTAGAAGAGACGGTCTCTTCTGCATCGCGTGAGAGAAGAAATTGGTTGAGATAAACCTGAAAGTAAGGGAAAAAATGGATGACACGCTTTAAAACATATTCAACATAGTTGTTTTTTTTTCGATTTATGGTTTCTATTATTGCTGATTGTCGCTTTGTACAAATGGGTACGACAGCATTTTTTTTGTGGTTAATGAAAACAGATATGCATACGGACAACAATCAGGACAACATGAACAATTACAACATCAATGTGTTTGGCTGCTAGGAAGTAAACCATCGTTACCTAACGTGTTCCGGTTGTCATCAATGGTGTTCTGGGTTGCACGTGAATACAATCCTTTACCTACCTGCTGGGCTTGTTTGGAATGTAAATAATACCCCTGGCCTTCCAAATAATCTATCATGTTGATAGACAAATGATAAAAATTTCAACCCTGAATTAGGTTCAACGAAAAAAGCACCAAATTCAACGAGCGTGCGCATTAAATTTCGTTTCGTGTGAAATGAAACCTATCAGGACCTACACTTTTCCAACATCGATTTCCTTGGTTCAGTTTTCTTTTTTTTTTTGCCCTCAACGTTCTGCGTAACACTCTTTGACAAAACGAAACCTCTGAGTTCTTCCGTTTTTGCAATTCGATTTCGACGCCCGTAACGTCATCTGTCCTTCATTCGTTTGGAAAACCTTCCAAACCGCTCGGACATCTGAAACGATTCTAAAGGATCACGTACACAAAATAGGCTACCACACGAAGAAGAGTACGAAAAAAACATGGATACTATTTAGGAGCATTTAGCAACCTCTAATAAAAAACGCACAGAAATATCATTGATTATGTGCAGTGCAAACACGATTCCCCTTTTACTGCTCTCTCGCCGTTATTCGTTCTGAGTGACGGACCGATGTCCCCGGTCCCGTTCGGAATACGTGCTGGCGAAGCTCACCAGTCAAACGTCCTCTGATTTATCCACCCTCGGTGAGATTGATCCTTGTGTATCAATTTAACCCTCCTGTACTCGCGTGCAAAATCATAACTCGTACACTCGCGCACGGTGTCACAGACCGAAAGTTGAACTTCTCTGTAATGTTGATATTGTGTATTTTTCAGGCTTTAATGGGATTTATTTGAAGAAGCGGGCATAATTGAATGAAAAAATTCCAGAAAACATGTTTTCTTCGTCTTTATTCAGTTTTAATAGTCATCTAATCTAATTCAGCCTCCTCAAAACAGAGTAATTTTTTTTTGCTCCAACACAAATAACGAAGTTCGACTTTTTTTTTGTTATTTATTAAAAGTTAGCAACTGAACATAATTCACAAAAGTATGAAGAGCTAGAAAATAACATTACAATGTATTAATCGATTGTGGTTTCATTGATGTGAAAGGAATTTCAAGTTTTCATATTCCTAATATCCTTTGTCTCTGTGTTTTTGGTAAACTAAGAATTAATGCCTGTTTTTGATGGGGCACAAAAAGATGATATAAAAGGGTGTCTAGGAACTTCCTTGTTTTCTTGTTGATATTGTTCAGCCAAAGCATTATAAAAAATATCCCCGAAACTGTAACTGTTTGAAAATAACCATAAGCCACCGATTAGTTTATAGTTTACAGTTTACAATTCTTCCACAAGTGAATTTCTTTCACAAAGATGTTAAATGACAATTGTATTTAGCGAATGACTATACGAAAGTCAAACATTTGTATTTTTCTTTTTCACGTATGAGTGACGAATAATACAGGGTGGGCCATTTAAAGTGGAAGGATTTGTTTTTGCAATAGCAAAGTAAAGAAGTGGAATTTTTTTTTTTTTTTTTTTATATTCATTTATTTTGGTCCAAGGAGATTTGTTCTAACTACTTTTAGATTATGATATCTCGTAAATGACCGCCTCTGGCCTTGACCGCAAAATGTGCCCTTTTTTCGGCATTTTCCATCACTTTGCCCAATGTTTCGGCCGATATGGCAGCAATTTCTTGTCGGATATTGTCTTTCAGCGCAGCCAGGGTCCTTGGTTTACCAGTGTATACCTTGGATTTTAAATATCCCCATAAAAAAAGTCAGGAGGCGTTAAATCAGGTGATCTCGGTGGCCAGTCATAATCGCCGTTTTTCGATATTAATCTTCCGGGGAACATTTCGCGCAATAATTTGGTCGTGGCAGCCGCTGTATGGCATGTAGCGCCGTCCTGTTGGAACCAGTAATTGTCCAATTCATTTTCACGAACAAATGGTAATAAAAAGATGCCTAACTCTTGCGAACGATGGCGACCTGATGTCGATGGAGTCTCTGCAACACTGGCTCGAACGGCATCAATATTCTCGTCGAAACGTCTTGGTCGTTGTCTGGACAGATGACTGGCATTACCAACACTACCAGACGATATATATGGCATATAATCGACGTATAGTGTTGTCTCCAGGCGATGTTTTAACTTTATTTTTATTTTTCCACGCACGTTTAGTTAACACAATTGAGAAGTTATTTTGAATGTACAGCTGAACAATTTCAGCGCGTTGTTTAGGTGTGTATTGTTCCATGGTTAAAATTGTACTGAAATGACGCTTCCAACGCGGTATGACATTTGTTAATCTGACATCTCTGTCAAAAGTTATGGGGTTGCCAGATGCTTCCACTTTAAATGGCCCACCCTGTATATGTCACCGTTCAATCCGGCGACAAAAAAGACAAAAATCAAATAAGAATAGTCCGGTATTGATCCTATGCATTATCGATACACTCTGTGCAACTTCTATAAGACCAGTTGATGACAAACAAATAAACAAATAATGCTACAATTTATATTCTAGTGTGTAGGTATTGGTGACTACCATACTCTGCATGACTTTCATATGTGTGCGTGCAAGCGCTGAGCGTAAACGAATGTTTTTGTACTTTTTAAGTGTCAAGTTTCTATAAGACCAGTTACGTTTTCCGTTGTTTTAGTTGTTTTGATCACTAAATCTGAAAAATACCGAAGGGAAAAGTGCTCATGGAGAGAGAAGAAAGACAAATCGATGCATTTTAACAACAAAAAATGGTGGTATCAGAGAAATTGGTCGGATTGGACGATCCCATCAAGCTCAATTATTTGGCGAATCCTCATGGATACGGCATGAAGAAGAGAGATCCACATATATCGAAGCTCTCTGATCGGGAGAAGCGAGAAATAGCTAGAACAGCTTCGAATACCTCAAAACCGCTGATACAAATAAAGTAATATAGGATTGTGGAAAAAGAAATGTCGTATTTCTAATCGAAATTTGACGCTTTATTTAACATACTTAAAATTATCCAATTTAAGTCAAATATGCGCCGTTTTGTTCGCAAACTTGTTGCCATTTAGAAGGTAGGTACAATAGGACATCCCATCCGAGCTCCCGTAGCTTCTGACGGGTCATCAAAGATGTGTGAGGCCGAGCGTTGTCCTGGTGGAAAACAACACCATTCCTATTGATCATTTCTGGCCGCTTCTGGTCACTCACCTGCTTCAAACGGTCAAACTGCTCACAGTAGAGAACCGAGTTAAGGGTCTGGCCATAGTTGAACAGCTAATAGTGGATGATTACCTTCCAATCCCACCAAACACATAGCAAAACCTTCCTGGCCGTCAATCCGGGCTTGGCGATGGTTTGGGCCGACCACGACTTTTTTCGCTTTAGGTTGTCGTACGTAATCCACTTTTCATCACCAGTCACCATCTTCTTTAAAAATGGATCGGGTTCGTTCCGTTTCAGCAGTGCATCGCAGGCGTTGATTCGGTATAAAAGATTTTTTTGCGTCTACTCGTGTGGCACCCATACATCCAGCTTTTTTTGGAATCCAATCTTCTGCAAATGGTTCCAAACGGTTTTATGGTCTATACCCAGTTCCTGGCCAATCGAGCGAGTGCTCACATGCCGGATGATTTCAACGATTTTATCGGTTTCCACGACGATTGGCCTATCAGTACGGGATGTGTCTTCGACAGCCGCTACACCAGAACGAAATCGATCAAACCAACGCCATGCTGTGCTACACGAATTTTTTCGTTGCAGTTTTACCTCGCAGGTAGTAAAATATGGCGAATTTCTTGCTTGGTGGACTCCATCTTTGACGCGCTATAACTTGAGACTGAAAAGGACAACCACAACACTGTCAAAATGACACTTGTAGCACAGATTGTCGTCTTTAAATAGCCGTATAGTATGACCCGATGCGATAAGTACAACACAAGATATGTTTAAGTGTTGCCATATATTGGCAATATACGACATTTCTTTTTCCCCAACCCAATATTTCAGTTTAAATGTTACTCGGGTGACAATTCGTCAAGTTTTGGTAAAAAATCCTCACATAAAGAGGGCTTGAAAGGTTAAAGCTTTTCATCTTACACCATCTCACATCGGAAGATGTCTGAGTTTTGCCAAAGCTTACATGAACCGACTGTGGGACATGGTATGTTGTGACAAAGAATGTTTCCAAAACAATACATTTTGCTATATACCATAACGAAAAGTTCTTAAATGTACAGGTTATCTCTACTGACGAAAAAAGTTCAATTTTGATGGTCCTGATGGTTTCAGCGGGTATTGACGTGATTTACGGACGGAGGAACAGTATTTTCCAACCAGGAATTTTGGTTGAGGCTCGTGTATGGTTTGGACGGGATTCTTTGCAACCTGAAAACTCAACATAGCTTTCACATGATTCATAGATTACATACATGTTCTGGAATTCTGTCCCCTACAGTTTTTGCGTGAATATCGTCACGAAAAAATCACATTCCAGCAAAACAATGCTACTATTTATACCATTAAGGTAACTTAACAATGGATTAAGTACCAAAAACTTCTTTTTTGGACTGGCCGGCTCGCTCTCTAGACTTGAATCTTTGTACGCAAAATCTACACTGAGGGAAAACTGTACACCCCGATTGAAGAGCTCAAGGTCGCCATTTCGGAAACATGGAAATATATCGAGAAATCAGTTCAGCAGAATTTGGTAAATAGTATTCCAACACGAATTTTCCAGGTTATTAACCGAAATGGCATGGTTGCAACTTATTGACATGCAAATCAGTCGGTCGTTTTGAATTTTTCATTGATAATACTTATGAATTTCGAAATGGTCTTATAGAAACTGGACAGCTGAAATTATCATATTAAGCACAATAAGGGTTGAGGGTTGGTCTACCGTACAAATGAAACACAAACTTTTGCATAATTTGTATTGATTGTATTCGATTTTCATGGAGAAAAATCGATTTGCATTTGCTAGTTGCGTGAAAACATCCTAAATCGAACAAACCAAGATCATTTACCTTACTAGGAATAAAATCGTGGGGCATAGTTTTATTTTGAAATTATTAAAATTATGATTGAAATAATATTTGAATTGTATTAACACTTTTTCCATGTTACAACGACTATTAACATAATAGGTACACTTATTACGAACCTCCAGGAACACTATTTCCATAACGGGTACATGGCATGTGGCATTTTCAAACATGTTTTTATACAATTTAGTCAATTAATCATCGAAATATCAGTGAGAATCTTCAAAAACAGAGCTTAAACTGCTAGAATTTTTTTTTTTAATTTTTGCAAGTTGGTGACACATGTCCACAATAATTGTTATACTTACCATATACGTATTATCAAATATGAAGTTTTCCAACAGTAATACTCAATTTGCATATACTTAAATAGTGCATTCTAAAACATTGAAAACTGTTACAAAAATGATCCTTAAAAGACACACCTCCACTAGGGGATGAAGGGTTGGTGAACTAACCTCGTTAAACGAGATGAAATGAACTACGCGAACTGCCGCCAGTGGAGGCATAGGCAGAGAAGTGGAGACATGTGGTGCATATACCGATAATTCTATACAATCAATTTGAAATCGTTTTATGTGCACATACTATCAATGAGTTGAACATGAGAACTCGCACTCGCCACACTCTCCATGACGTGAAGCACTGAAAGGATACACAGGAAGAAGAGCGAGCAAAGAGTACAAAGGCACACGGAAACACGGATGGGTGGGAAACGGTTTGTGTGATGAATTTTAACAAAAGTGTCTCCATTCGCCCCATCCCTATTCAAGCTTCGGTACGATTGACAGAGTCGTTTCGAGTGCAACAGTCCGTACATACGGAGAAAAATTATTTCGATTTATCAGATGTACCTATATTTTTCAGCCGGATAAATTTTCCTCCCTTGTGGGATCTTCTCCGCACATCAGACGGCCTGTTCTTAGTAACTTTGATAAACTCATAAAAACGTCAAAGTAAAAGCATTAGGAGCATTAAAAATTCACCAAATAAATTGCCTTCTTGGTCTGCTCCACTCGAGTTTCTTCGCCCAAACGAGAAAGTTACAAAACGCAACCGGCAATGGCCTCCGGTTGCACTCTTGTGGCGAGCGCACGGTGCACATCTATAAACCTTGCAACTCAAAAGCTTTCCCATGATCCCACAGGACTTGTTGTCTTTATTGTCACATTCAACGTTCTTGTTGGCACTCTAAAAACGAGATGCTACGCCCTGCAGCGAGGCTGTTATCAATTGAATTTTGCAAAACTATTAGGAAAAAGGACACCTGAGACTCATTCGGTAATGTCGGCCGTGTCGTACTTTTTTTTTTGTTGGTACACGTTAGCGGAGACTCGCCGTTACAGTTTCGACATTGTACTTGCGCTCGATTCTCCAGGCTGTAGAATATATTCCACTCTTTAATGCATTGCCAATTGCGACGGAGTCTTCGTTTCGCTTACAAGTGCATAGGGGCAAACGGAGCGAACCGTCTCACTGATGGGCTGCTGCTCAGTATTCGAAGGAAGGCTTCTCAGCACTTTTTATTTGTAATAAAAACAAATGGACTCTTAAAAGGTATTTATGTGCATTTTATATCGATGGGTCGCTTGTTCACAACCAGTCGGGCAATTGAAGAAGTTGCGCCGCTGAGGTGAAGCATTTCGGTGTCGCTTCACCGGTTTGACAAGTGCTAACGGGAAAGGATTAAGGGTGGCTCAACAGGGTGGGAGCTGTTAGAGAGAATGATTGCCGGAACGTTGCAGACGCGGGCAGCAATGATGCCCGCGACCTTCATTCGGTCCTTTGGGGGTTGTTGAGGGATACTGTGTTTAATTGAGTCGTCTCTGGGAATGAATTATTTCATTTCAACTCATTTTTACGGCATTGCTCAGCATGGTTTTTTATGATGGCGAGTGGGCAATCCTGAAATTGTAAAATGCTCTTGGAAGCCATCTGTACGATGATATAACGTTGAATTCTCTTAGTTTATTTGTTATTGACACGCTTGTTGAGTTTGATAAATTTTAAAAGGAATTCGTAGCAATGATAACCAATTTACACATGGATTTAGTTTGTTTTCTCAAGATTGTTTATTTTTCTATATGCGTGAAGCCTTTGTTAACTTTCAATCGGTAAAAGCAGAAATGTGTTATGCCGGGTTTACATTAGGGAGATCTATAGCTATAGATGGATTTATTCATGTGAAAATAGGTGTAAACGGGTGAGAATAAATATGATACACTTATTCGAGGTATATATAACTTGAATAAATTCAGCATATGTAAACGCTTGTGAATTTCTCACTGGTGAGAAATCACTAAAGTTGGATGCAGTTCTACTTCAGGTGAATAAATTCATCGAAAATATGAATATATTCATTATAGAAGTTCCATTCTTCGCCGATTGCCCGAAGTAACCAGACGAAGGAAAGTCGCGTCCAAGTTCCGTTATCGGTTACCGCGTGATTGTTGTTTTTTTTGCCGCTGAAGAGTTCATTTCGCTATCTGGATAGTGAGTGAAGTGCCCTGCCTGCAAGTGGATAGAGGCTTTCATCCTCGGAAAGCCAAGCATTGGTTTTTGTTTTGTCGCTGATTCGCCGACATTGGAGATTTCGCCGAGTCATCGTGCCAACAGTGACAGTGCGGGTAAGCTTTCACCGACGACTGTGTGTAGTGGTGTCGTAGGCACATTCCCACCACCAACGAGCTTTCAGCACGCTCCCGTTCATCTGCACTGGAGTGCGTTCATAGGTGAATGACATTAAATATACTGAGAGAAAATATTTAATAATTATAAGTTTTTTTTTTTTTTGTTTTTGTGAATTATTTTATTGTGAAATATTATTTAAAAAAATACTTAGAATATAAGTGAAAATTTAAAATGGCAGAGAGTGAGGGACCTTCGGATATGGAGGTCTCTGACTCTAGTTCCCTCCTAACGGATAAAAAAAAGTCACTCAAACGTGTTCCAAATACGGAAGATACTTCTTCTGGGGACGAGTCAGCTAACCCTACCAAGCCTCCCTCCAAAAAACTAGCAAATCTCCCATCTGCCATTAACGATCCCACTCTACCTTCAACCTCGTCTTCTCCCTCTGTTCTTCCCGCTCCTTCTCAACCTTCGCCTTCCCACTCTCAATCCCCGTCCTCGCCTTCCCCCCTGTTATTCCCACTCCCCGTGTAAAGGTCTATCCAGAAGATGCGCCCGGAACTGGTCCCTGGGTTGTTTTCTTCAGGCCTAAGCCAAATGGAAAGGCGTTGAGAGTCATGCAGATCGCGAAAGATCTGGCGAGGTATACCTCCGTTTCGGAAATTTCGAAGGTTAGACCAAACAAATTGCGAGTTGTCGTGAATAATCGAAAAGACGCAAACAAGATTGTTGTCGATCAGCATTTTACAATTGAGTATCGGGTCTACATTCCCTCTCACATAGTCGAAATTGAGGGTGTGATAACCGAAACGGGCTTGACGTGCGAATACATTACGAGTGAAGGTACCGGCCGTTTTAAAAAACTGCCCTCGACGACTGTTAAGATCTTGGGTTGCCGCCAGCTCGGAACAGTCTCCCATGAAGGAGAAGAAAAGAAATTTACGCCGTCCAACTCGTTTCGAGTCACCTTCGCTGGTTCAGCTCTCCCTGACTACGTGATGGTAGATAAATTGAGGTTAGCCGTGCGACTTTTTATTCCAAAGCCAATGACTTGTCTAAAGTGCAAGTCAGTTGGTCACACGGCTGCTTATTGTGCCAATAAAGAACGATGTGCCACTTGCGGAGAACAACATGAGGGGAAATCCTGCAGTGCGACTGAGCATAAGTGTCCATATTGCGGGGGATCCCCACACGTGCTCTCAGCTTGTGAAACATACAAGGCTCGCTGGGAGAAACAGAAGCGCTCTTTGAGGGAACGCTCTAAACGCACTTTCGCAGAAATTTTGAAGGGCGCTTCTCCACTGGCTCAAGAACAACAACCAATCAATACACACAATGTCTTCGCTACGTTGCCAGTTGACGAAATGGAAGCGGATACAGCTAACGGGGGCACGCCGTTTATTTCTCAAGGTAATCCCCGGCGCAAAAATGTGACCACTCCCAAAGTTCAAAGACAAGTCCCTCCGGTGATACCCCCTGTTAGCTTGCCCAAAAAATCGAGTGCAGCGGATAAGCAAAATCAGGTCCCTCCTGGCCTCCGTGGTAATAGTTCACCTTCGAACGACCCAGTACTCGAGGGGACATCAAAAACCCCAACTGTCCCTGTTTTTCCGTCAAGATCAACTTCCCAATCGGGATTTATAAAGTTGTCTGACCTTGTGGATCAAATCTTCACGTGTTTTAATGTTTCCGACTCCATCAGAGCCATTGTCACCGCAATGCTTCCAGTACTAAAGACAATTTTGCAGCAATTGATGCAAACATGGCCCCTCCTTGCAATGATTATCTCTCTTGATGTCTAATTTAAATAGAGAGGTCGGAGATATCACTGTTTTACAGTGGAATTGTCGTAGTCTTATCCCTAAATTGGATACATTCAAATTTCTAATTCATAAACTCAATTGTGATGTTTTTGCTCTATCCGAAACCTGGCTCTCTTCTCAAAATGATCTCTCTTTCCACGATTTTAATATAATACGCTTGGACCGCGATGACAGATACGGAGGGGTACTATTGGGGATCAATAAGTGTCACTCATTTTTTAGAATTGACCTTCCACCTATTGGAGGGATCGAAGCTGTTGCTTGTCATGCAAACATCAGAGGCAAAGACCTCTGTATAGTCAGCTTGTATTGGCCTCCGAGAGCTGCGGTTAGCCGCAAGCAACTTGTTGACATGTGCTCACTCCTTCCTGAGCCACGATTAATCTTGGGAGACTTCAACTCTCACGGAACTGCCTGGGGGGAACCGTACGACGATAATCGTTCATCGTTGATATATGACCTTTGTAACAGCTTCAATATGACCGTTTTGAACACTGGGGAAACAACACGTGTACCTAAACCTCCTGCTAACCCAAGTGCTCTTGACCTCTCGCTTTGCTCGAATTCACTTTCGTTAGATTGCAAGTGGAATGTAATCCAGGATCCCAACGGTAGTGACCACTTGCCAATCAAAATTTCTATCACCAATGGGTTGAATTCTTCTGAATCAATAAACATGGCATACGACCTCACAAGACACATTGACTGGAAAAAATATGCGGACGCGATTGCT
This sequence comes from Toxorhynchites rutilus septentrionalis, assembly GCF_029784135.1. Classification (NCBI taxonomy): domain Eukaryota; kingdom Metazoa; phylum Arthropoda; class Insecta; order Diptera; family Culicidae; genus Toxorhynchites; species Toxorhynchites rutilus. Next base: position 227,482,169 of record NC_073745.1, on the reverse strand, counting down.
CTAGCCATCAATTCCAGAGATAGAATTAAGTTCAACTTGCTGAAAAATCTCCCTGATGTGGCGAAACATCGCTTGTTGAACTTATTCAATCGGTTTCTGGAGCATAATATTGTTCCAGATGATTGGAGACAAGTACGAGTTATAGCTATTCAAAAACCCGGAAAACCCGCGTCCGACTTCAATTCGTACCGCCCAATAGCAATGCTGTCTTGTATACGGAAATTGTTGGAGAAAATGATCTTGTTTCGCCTTGATCGATGGGTTGAAACGAATGGCCTACTCTCAGATACACAATATGGGTTCCGCAGGGGCAAGGGGACGAATGATTGTCTTGCGTTGCTTTCTTCAGAAATTCAAATGGCTTACGCCGAAAAAAAGACGGGTGGGTAATGTCGGGGACATAACCGGAGTGACGTAGGACTATACAAAGGGGACAGCTTTTGCTAAATATATATTTTAAATATATTGTTTTATTTTCTTCTCCTACGTGAATACCTATCTACCTGAAAAATGGATTAGTTTACTGTTTACTCTTTATGAATATGTTGATGGTTCTGAAAAGAACCTTTGGTGTTGTGTTTTTGTTATCACTCGATATTCCCATCTTGATCGGTTAAACCTTCCTGTTTAGCTATTGCATTTGCCTCTCGCCACAGCTTTCACAGTTGGAAAATTTCTTTCCATCCAGCTTGTGACATGTTGTTCAGTAAATTACATTTAATGCGACGTGCCGGAGAAACACTTTGCCACTCACTGAAGCTAATTGTTGCCTTGATGAGCGCCGAACCGAAGCTGCTCTGTTCTTGATGCGGGTGTTCTGATCGTCGTGAGCAGCTTTGCAAGCCAACTCGAGCACTCCAACGGCCGAAACTCTATAATCGCTGTTAGGTATACTGGTGCTCCGGCACCAATCCGTTCGGCCTAGTTACCCTTGCGGAGCAATCAGTGAATGCGACCAACAGGGAACTGGAGACCTGCACGGTTCGAGTGAGACTTTGCCTTTCCCTTAACTTGTCCTCCTTTGTTACGTCCACGATGCCGATGCCGTACAACCACACGGGTTTACGGTTTGAAAGAAAATAAGATATTTTTTTGGGGTCCGCGTGTTTTATACTCTAGCGGTACACACTCACAGGATAGAGACAAATCGGCAGACTCAGCCAGAGGGGCGAGTCCAACGAGACGAACGAATGAGCGTTAAAAGGGAGCGATGGCAAAAAAATACATTCATTACGATTTGTTCGCTCGTTGGATTCACATGCAGGCTAAAAAGAGTCCTTTTCAGGATCACAAAATTATCTTCAATCTAAAGAGTTTATTGTTTTGTTATCACTCGATATCCCCATCATGTTCGGCTAAACCTTCCTGTTTAGCGATTTGTTGCCACTCGCCACAGCTTTCACATTTTTTTTCACAAATTTCATCCCATCCAGCTTTGTGACATGTTGTACAGTAAATTACATTCAATGCGACGTGCCGAAGCGCCACTCAGTGTCGCATTGGAGGCGATTTTAACCTGTAATTGAACATTTGCGATGACAGTGGTACAGTGTCAACTTTCAATGTGGGGTCATAATTTGGACCCCGAACTCTATGTTTACAAAAATGTCCAACTAAATAAGTCGCATTACATGTCCGTCCAATTTGCTAAATGTCGAACTAATTGTAAATTACTGTACTTTCAATTTGGAAACAATTTAAGAATTGGTGAAAATTGAATAATCAGGAAAGTCCCCAACTATCAATAAGCTCAGAACAACTGCCAAATTCACATACTCATCAGATCCTGGCAAACAAATTATGAAAACATCAATTTGTGTTTTATTATTATTTTGGATAATGTTTTAGGAAGCATTGAACTTTATTTCCTAAACTCTTTTTTGGAAGGTTTAATGGCCCTGAAAAGCGCCTTGTTTTATGGAATGGTTCCAATTTAGAAAACTTAGTACTCGTGGTTTTGAAAAAAACCATTTCGAACGCCCTCGATGCCGCCTTGTTCTGGATTTGCCACCAAAGCAGTTTGTATAAAGAACAAACTTTTTTCTTCTGCTACCTGATGCTGTTTTGCGATTGCGTTTGCCACTCGCCACTCGCTGCAACTGCCTGTTGTCTTGATGTTCATCGAACCGAATGTGTTCTGTTCCGAATGCGGGTTTTCTTATCGTCGCGAGTAGCTTTGCCAGCTACTCGATCACTTCGGCGGCCGAAACTATATAACGCCGGCTAGGTGGACTGGTGCACTGGTACTAACGCGCTTGGCCTAGCTACCCTTGCGGGGAACTCCAGATCAACACGGTTCGAGCGGGATTTTGCCTTTCCCTTCACTTTTCCTCTTTTACCATGTCCATGACTGCTTGGGTTGGTTTGTTGATGTGTTGTGATGCGAACCGATGTGGTGTACGGTTTGAATGAGAATGATCGTTACGGCAGCGGAGCGGGGATTTTTAAGCTGACTGGCTGGCTCGAGAATTACGCATGTGTGAGACAGCGACCAATGTTTCGTTCATTTTTTTCTTTTTCCTTTCCAATCGTGCTTCATTCTATTTCGCTGCTGCTCTGGTTGCCCGTTTCGGTCAGTACGATTTGAGGAGCACAAAATGGACCAATCAAAAATGGGCACATAGGGCATTTTGACAATGCTTGATATTTCACAATTATTCAATTATTTATCTCATGAAAAATGAAATGTTATTCGTTATGATAGATGCGTAGATATATTTCCTATCAATTGATGCAAAAACATTTGCGATCTATTGAGAAATGCTCGAGTTATAAGCGTTCCAAATCTTGCATTTTTTCCTACTTGTTCAGTGCCTAGATTTCCATTTCACCCCCTATATCTTCCGGTTAGACGTAGTCCTACGTCAAAAACAAATGGCTTCAGTATTCTTGGACATAAAGGGGGCCTTTGATTCTGTTTCAATAGAGGTTTTGTCAGACAAATTACAATCTTGGGGTCTGCCGCCTCTATTGAATAATATGTTATATAACTTGCTTTGTGAGAAACATTTGAACTTTTCTCACGGAGATTCGGCAGTAAGTCGGGTCTCTTACATGGGACTCCCCCAGGGCTCATGTTTAAGCCCCCTTTTGTAAAACTTCTACGTAAGCGACATTGACAATTGCCTTACACAAAATTGCAGCCTAAGACAACTTGCAGATGATGGAGTGGTGTCTGTCGTAGGATCAAACGAATCCGACCTGCAAGAATCCTTACAAGATACTTTGAACAATTTTTCAACCTGGGCCATTGGGCTAGGTGGCCCGTACAATTACCGGCACCTGGTGGGGAGCCCATCCCGAAGATCTTATAATGTTGTATCGAACAACTATTCTCTCAGTGATGGAGTATGGCAGTTTCTGTTTTCAATCAGCTGCCAAAACACACCTCATTAAACTCGAGCGAATTCAGTATCTTTGTCTCCGTATCGCGTTGGGATGTATGCCCTCAACGCATACCATGAGTCTCGAGGTTTTGGCAGGCCTACTCCCACTAAAAGATCGCTTCAATTTATTATCTCTTCGGTTCCTCATCCGGTGTAAGGTTATGAACCCATTGGTGATTGGAAATTTTGAGCAGCTGATCGAGCTAAATTTTCATTCTGGATTCATGAGCTCATATCATGAATTCGTCTCCATGCAGGTTAATCCTTCTTCGTATATTCCCAACCGTGTTTGTTTTCCTGACTACATCAATTCCTCTGTGCATTTTGATCTGTCCATGAAGCAGGATATCCATGGAACATCAGATTATCTTCGATCGAGGATCGTTCCAACGATCTTCGATGCAAAGTATGGGGATATCAATTGTGATAATATGTACTTTACTGATGGGTCGTCTATGAATGAGTCCACAGGATTTGGAGTGTTCAACGAATTTTTTAGCACCTCACACAGTCTTCAGAATCCTTGCTCAGTGTATATTGCTGAATTGGCAGCGATACACTGGGCGCTGGACAGTGTCGCTTCACGACCTGTTGAACACTATTACATTGTAACGGATAGTCTTAGCTCTGTCGAAGCTATCCGTTCAGTGAGGCCGGAAAAGCACTCGCCGTACTTCCTTGAGAGAATACGAGAAATTTTGAGTGCTTTATCCAGACGCTGTTATGTCATTACCTTTGTCTGGGTCCCTTCACATTGCTCAATTCTGGGTAATGAGAGGGCTGACTCATTAGCAAAGGTAGGTGCAATTGGAGGCGATATTTATCAGCGTCAAATCGCCTTCAATGAATTTTATTCTTTAGTCCGCAAAAATACCATAGTTAACTGGCAACGCAAATGGAACGAAGATGAATTGGGCCGGTGGCTCCACTCGATTATCCCTAAGGTTAGCCTCAAACCATGGTTCAAAAGTCTGGACTTGAGTCGAGACTTTATTCGCACCTTCTCCCGACTCATGTCCAATCACTGTTCGTTAGATGCGCTACTCTTTCGTATTAATCTTGCCGACAACAATCTTTGTGTTTGTGGCCAAGGTTACCACGACATCGAGCACGTTGTTTGGTCGTGCGAGCTGTATCTTGTCGCCAGATCGAATTTAGTAGTTACCCTTCGGGCCCGAGGAAGGCAGCCCATGGTGCCGGTGAGAGATGTGTTGGCTCGGTTAGACCTTGATTACATGTCCCAAATATATGTATTCCTTAAAGCTATCGATCTTCGTGTGTGATTGTCCTTATACCCTTAGTTTTTCCTTTTCCTTTTCCTTTGTGAGAGATCGGATCCCTTCTTAAGAATAAGATGAAATGTAAATACATATTAGATATAAGATAGGTTTAAGAATTGAGTGTGATGAGTGTGATTGAGAGTGAGATCATTGTCAACATATCCTCATATCCCCTCCTTTTCCTGAAGAAAATATATACCCTTCTAAACTCGAGTTGACCGCGAGTAATCGGTTTCCTATATTATTAACATTAGAATTAAGGAAAATGTATATATACTAGTAACAATACAGTAAGGAGTTCGGCTCCTTTAAACCTATGTAACTGAGCCTGTAAAAATAAACGATTTAAATAAAAAAAAAAAATTATAGAAGGTTGATGCGATTTCTATAAATCTCATCATATTTCTTCACATGAATATATCACTAGTCTAAACCCACCCTTAGAAACATTAAAATGGGCTGATCATGGGTTATGATTAATGATGATTATTCTTAAACAACACGAATTACAACCAAATACGACGGTGCCTTTATGGAGTAGTTGTACACATGGAAAATTATTCCACGCCAGTATATTCTCCAAAAATTTCGGATGAAATGCATAAAAAAACATGAAGGAAGAGAGCGAAATACTCATTCTACATTAACAGTTCCAGCAAAGTACAACTTGCGTGTTTGGATCTTAAGAGATCTTCGAATCCTGGGCCAGATGGCATCCCTTCTATCGTATTGAAAAAGTGTTCAAGCATACTCTCTTCACCGCTAAGTCTATTGTTCAGTCGCTCACTACGCTGTGGAGTTTTCCCGAAGGCATGGAAAAATTCATTCGTTTACCCCGTTTTAAAAAAAGGCAGCAAAAAGGACGTCAAAAATTATAGAGGTATCGCTTGCCTTTGTTCTATCTCCAAACTATTTGAGATAATAGTTTTGGATTTCATCTCACACGCCTGCAGTAGTTACATCTCCGACCAACAACACGGTTTCGTGCCCAGAAGGTCTACTTCTACAAATCTGGTGCTGTACACATCGTTCATCGCCCGCTCTCTGCAGTCTCGTAACCATATCGATGCTTTTTATACAGATTTTTCGGCCGCGTTCGACAAAATCAATCACGATATCGTTGTCGCCAAACTCCAGCGTCTAGGTTTCCATAGTTTTCTTTTGAACTGGTTACACTCATATCTGACTGATCGTGTGATGTCAGTGAAAATCGGCGATACCGTTTCATCTCCTTTTCGGGTGACATCGGGCGTACCTCAAGGAAGTCATCTCGGTCCTTATATATTCCTGCTTTACCTCAATGATATTAATCTTTGTCTAAAGTGTCCCAAACTTGCATACGCGGACGATTTTAAATTGTTCTACACTGTGAATAGTGTCGATGATGCGATATTCCTACAGCAACAACTCGATATTTTCTCTGATTGGTGCGAAACCAATAGAATGGTTTTAAATCCAGCAAAGTGTTCAGTCATATCGTTCACGCGGAAACGATCGCCTGTAACATTTTCGTATAAAATACGCAATATCTCTTTGAAACGTGTTGTAACTATCAAGGATCTTGGTATCGTCTTAGACTCAAAGCTAACGTTCAACGACCATATCTCATACATCACCACCAAGGCATCTAGGATGTTAGGTTTCATTTTTCGCATCACAAAGCAATTCAAAGACCCACATTGTATCAAAGCTCTTTATTGTGCTTTAGTGCGCTCTCATCTTGAATATGCGTGCATAGTATGGTCTCCCTACTACCAAAATAGTGTCCAGCGAATTGAGGTGATCCAGCGGAAATTCGTCCGTTTCGCCCTACGCAACTTGCCCTGGAGAGATCCTTCGAACTTACTCAGCTATGAGGATCGTTGTAAATTGATCGGACTCGATTTGTTGAGCGTACGTAGAGATGTAGCGAAGGCAACTTTTATATCCGATCTAATTTCCTCGAAAATCGATTGTGCTGATCTTCTTCAGTCGATCGATTTTAATATACGCCCTCGTAACCTGCGTTCACATACATTTCTCTGCCTTCCTCACTCTCGCACAAACTACGGTTACAACGAACCCGTATCGAGTATGTCTCGTGTATTTAACCGCTGTTACTTATCTTATGACTTTCACTTATCTCGCGCCAGTTTAAGAAAGGCATTCTTGACCGCTCTTGCCAGTTAGGCATAGTTTTAAGTAGATTAAGTATTTTATGTTATTAATTTATTAGGTATCATTAGGGCACTCATGTTCAGGCCTGTTGATAGTAATGAATAAACAAACAAATCGAAAATTGTCTAGTAGTAACAAGTTCTTTTCGAATGCTAATTTCTGAAAATATATCCACTGTGGATCTTTCCCGCGGCATTCAAAAATATGAAGATGACCTCATGAGTAGGCTGACCAAACGTACCGTTTTCAACGGAACAGTACCGTATTTTCGGCCGTTTTTCGTTGTTCCGTATTTTTAGCAATTTATAGCGTATTTTGAGTATAAAAAAAACTACTATTGGTAATCTTCCAAACATTTATTGGTCTTGTTTAACACTTTAAGGACCGGGAAGAAATCTGTAAGACATACGCCTGCGACCGCACGTTTTGACTTGTGTGAAGTTGCTTGCTTTGCTTGCAAGTTTTTAAGAGGCTTTAAACTTTGTTGTTCGTTCGCCTCTATGTGTGAAGTTAGCGGATGAAAGTTTAGCGGATAAAAGTTTTTGTTACGTGCAAGTTTCTGTTGAACGTGTTGCTGGATTTAATGAATAATGATTTTTTTCGGTTGAAATAAATTGATGGTCTATCAAGTAACAACCTTCAAAACCATGCTCATTAAATAAACAATTGAGTCATTCATCTTTCCTCATACTTCATTTTTTCCTTGATCGTGACAGAGAATACTTATAGACTGAAACGTGAGCATGGGTCAATATAGCAAAATATACAGAATTTTGAAAATCAAAAAAAGTTTTCATTAGAGTTATCGAAGTTATTCAATAGAGAAATATTTTACCTATCTTCCAGCCACAATTTTATTAATCGGAAAAGGTCTGAGAAAAGTTATAGGCCAAGTTGTGTGGTAGAAATTAATTATTTTTAAGAAAATTGGAAAAAGTTATTTAAAAGGACCGAGAACACATTCTCAAGATAGTACTCATTCAATAGAGAATATTTTTATTTATCTTTTGCCAAATTTTCATTGGTCCGAAAAGGGTATGAGAAAAGTTATTGGCCAAAACGTTCACGGGTTGTACGAGGGAAAGGGTCTGGCTGGGTAAGGAAGTAAGAAGTAAAAAAGAAGTAAAAATTTCTATTGTATAGAAATTTTGAAATCAAATGAAAGATAGTTGATAACGTTGATAATTGGAATTGCTATCTTTGATCGATTTCGATTTCTCGATTTCTCATTTCTTCCCGATATTTTTATCGACTACATATACATACATCGAAATACAAATTTCTCTGCAAAAATTAATGTAAAGTATGCTTTAAATAGCTTTAAATATTCCACGATTTTAAAGCATTTCAAAAATCGCCTGAAAATTTCGACTTCGACTTCATTTTTTTTTTTTTTGAGTGTGAAAAAGTTCTATTTCTATTTTCGATAAATTTATTAATTTCCTTCCTACAACTTGTATATGGTTTGGTCCATACCTTTTCTCAGACTCTTTTCCGGCCAACAAAAATTTTGTTGAATAAAAGGATAAAAGTTTCCTATCCAGGAGGCGATCTGGCGTAGTGGTAACATCCATGCCTCTCACGCTAAAGGTCACGAGTTCAATTCTCCCGACATTCTTCCAAAAATGGAAGTAAAAGTGACGAACCAGCCAAATGAGTTGAAAATCACTATAATACAGATAAAAAAAAAAAAAAAGTTTCCTATCCAATGAGTATTATTTAAAAAAATTGTTTTGGGTCCTTTCAAATAACTTTTTTAAATTTTATTTCAATTAACTAATTTCCCCCATACAAGTTGTATAGGTTTTGGGCTATAACTTTTCTTAGAATCTTTTCCGACCAATGGAAATTTTGCTAAAGACAGATAAAAATATACTATATCGAATAAGTACTATATCGAGAATGTGTTTTGGGTCCTTTCAAAAATTTTGATTTTCAATTTTCTTTCTCATAATTTATTTCTTCTGAACAACTTGGCGGTTCAGTCTATAACTTTTCTCTGTCACGATCAAGAAAAAAAACTATGTGGATGAATGAATCAATTCTCTATCTAATGAGTATAATTTTGAAGGTTGTTACTTGATAAACAATTAATTTATTTCAATTGAAATAATTAATTATTCATTAAATTGAGCAAGACATTGGACAGAAACTTGCACACAACAAAAACTTTTATCTGCTAATTTCACACAAGTCCGTAAAGAAGGAACTCAAAAACGAGATATCTCGTGAGCGCTCCGCAACGGATAGGACGCGAAACACGAGAAATCTAGTGAGCAGTCCGCAAAGTGTTAACACTAAACCTACCACGAGGGGTCAAATGACTATCCAAGCGAGCTAACAGTAACCATTCCAAGATACAGTACTATTTTGCGTATCAAAAATTGTAATTTCATTATTTTGCTAATAATTGTTATCCTTAAAAATGTCGAAATATACAAGAGAAATGTGTTATGAAACGTTTCTCAGCAAAACTATATAAATCGAGTCATTGTTCACTAACTATTCATAAAGGGTCACTTGACCCGTTGTGGTAGGAATAGGTGTACATGAAACATCGGTAGGTTTGGTGTTAGGGAGATGATGTATCTGCCACTAAAGTTACTGTTTATTTTGAAGATTACAAAAGAATTCTTTAACATAAAAAGGAAACAGTATTTTGACTAGCGATGTGCAAAGTGTTCTATAAATAGAGAGGCATATGTCCAAGACAAGACAGCATTGTTGACGCAGGACGGCGGAAGTATTTCACATGTTTATCACTTCGGTTGTCGCTCAGTTCGTATCATTTGCCATCACCATAATAGTTTGGTCGGGTCAATATCTGGGCTTCGTCATCCACCTCTTTCATGAAAACGCTATTTTAACATTCCCCTATGTCTAAAGCAATGCGAACATGGTATATCCGTGTGACTGCCACAGGAAGTACAATTCTAAGGGGAACATTGGAAGGTATAGGAGTTGAAAAACTCCTGAAAACGTGGAACGAGTAAGAGTTTCATTTGAGCAGACGAGACCGTCTGTGCACAAATATCTTGTTGCCTCGCTTTGGTTTGAAGTTCCATCACTACAAAATCATATTAACTTAGGAATTAAATGTACGTGATCTGTCGCGAAAGGCATTGTGAAGAAATGCTTCGGTCAATCTCTCTATATGGGTTTTTCGTGAGCAATGAAGTGGATCCGTTTCACCGGAGTGGGGTTAGAAACAATCAGAACCTTCGGTATTTGGTGTTTTCCAATCCAAGGGAACCATATTTACACTCTCCAAAGGTTAGAGTACACAGATTTTTCACCGTTTCAGCATCTAAGTCCGATTCAGCACATGGAATGTGAAAATGACGACAGAAGGCTCTCTGTCGCATCACTGAGCGATTATTTTGAAAAAGGTTCTTTTCCGATCCTCCGAGGTTATTTTGCTCTTGAATTTTGTATTGAGCAAAACCGTTGTGTGTGACATCAGCTTTAGGAAGACTACTAACTGTTTGCTAATTGGAGCGAGACTGAGTATTAGACTGACTGACTGATATTGAATTATAGAGACTTAAAACTTTTCCAGTTCATTTGCCTCTAGTTCTGGAAAGGGCAATGTTCATCAATCCAAACTCCATTTCCAACTGTCTTGACAAAGAAACTTCATTGTCGTTCTACGCTCCTCAGTAAACCGTGTCTGCTTTCGGTACCATCAAACGACTATCTGTTGCAGTATTGGAAAGCGCGAACGGCAGGCTTCCCAATACCTCGATAAGCAGGCGGGGCTAATATGCAATATCTTCTCTCTCCACAGAGCACAGTGGGGAATCGCTGGGAATCAGGTAAAAATACGAAATTGGCATCAGCTGTTTCGTAAAATTTATCCTTTCTTGCTATAATATTCAAGCGCTTCAATCCCACATTTGGGCGTAATATCATCAAATCTGATTTTTTATGACTTTTCAAAGCTTGGCACAATGAAATTTGTGACAATTTTATGAAAGAAAGTACATTACTTTGAAACGTTCTGAAGTTTCAATGATAGCTTGGATTTTTTTGGCGTCAAAGGAAAAGTTGTTTGAAAAACTATACAAAACAAATCTCTTTCGTTAGATATTGTGAAATTTGATCATAGTAGGCCTGACCCAAAAAAGTTCATGAAAAACTGATTTTTTTTGTAGAAAACCAGCTTAACAGTTTTGTTGCCGCAGTTTGCCACGGTTGTGACTACATTCAAAATTTAGGTAAAAAAATAACCTTTCAATCGAACACCATCCGAAGCTGCGCAAAACTGCGCGAATTGTCGTTTTAGTTAGAACAGAGATAGCAGAGATAGTTTTTTTCACTATATTTTTTAATATTTAAATTTTATCTAGGATCCAATTAAATCAAAATCATAATAATCCATTGATGAAAAATTTCGTATCACAGTAATCTGTAGAGGATGAAATATAAATTTGGGCTAAACATCACATAATTTATCATGAAAAAGTTACAAAAAAGTGTGTGATTAAAAAAGGAGTAAAAGTAGGGTAGAGGGTAGAGTAAAATAATATTTATGAAATCGACATCATATCAAACCAATTTATCACTCAGAGAATTTTAAAAACAATATCTATTGAAAGCATTCAGTCCTTTTCAATTGTTGAACAAGATTCGCATCACACAAACTAATTTAAGAATAGCCCGTTTGCAGGTTGATTTTACTTCGTACTCCTTTGCAAACAGAAGTAAAGCACTTAGTTCGTTGTATGAGAAAAAACAAAGAACATTCGTGGCAATACCGCCTCTCTTCAGTTTCATTTGCAACGTTATGTGATTTGAGTGTCATTGTTTCTATGATTCGTTTAAAATGAATATCAGCTAAGAAGAGAAAAGTAATTGCAAAAAACTTCAAGATGAAGTAATATTTCTATTGAAGGACACAATTGTTGATTCAGGAAAAGATGATTATGAATCTGATGGCAGTTATGAAAAAGAAGAAGATTTTTTCTATTTGTTATTCTTTTATTAACTGTATTGTATTAATTTGTAATCTAAAACAATCTTTTTTATTTATGGCAGAATTGTTTGATTTGAGGAGTCGTCCAAAAACTACGTGACCTTTTAAAACACTCAATGAATTTGCTTGTGCTCAGAGATCATAAAATTATATAGAAAAGTATGTGAAAAATACTGCGTAGAAGAGGGTGCCATCAAGTCTAAAAAAATTTAAAACAAATGACTACAGATTTGTGTTCAGCACCCCGAAATTCTGTAAATACCATGTTTTTTCGCATTCAACGACACTTTTTTTTGCTTGTCCAGTCTTTGTGTGGAGTCACAGTGTGCAGTATCCGTACGAACACTGCACACTGTGTCTGTACGAACGAGCGCTGCATTTGATTTTCGAGCGAGCGATTTACGCATGCCTTTTTCTCAGTGTTATATAAAAAATATACCTCACGACTCCACTTGTTCCTCGATATAGAGAGCACAGAACAAATGTATGGGAATTGGACATGTTTCCAATTTTTGTTAACTTAAACAATTTATGAATTAAGGATTTGTAATGTTTAACATATCAAACATTTCTCAGAGAATTTCCTATTCGTTTGGTACGCAAATCATCAACTTCCGTGGAAAAAAAACAGTTATCAAAGTTAAAACAATTTCATAAAATTGTGACATGTTTTCTGATTTGGCTCCCCTGCTGAAGGACGTAGTTTTGACGTAGGACTAGTTGATTCAGGTGAAACACCGGAGGCTTAATGTATCAAAACTGTGAAAAATCTTTATGAAACTGCGTTGGAGTACATTTAAAATAGAAGACTAGTCTAGAAGAAATATAACAGTGTTATATTATAGTCCATTCCGGAATTGCCCGAGATTTAAAGTGGCTTTAGTATAAAAAACTTTTTGCTCATGTAATAGGAGTACCGGTAAGTTTCTTGGATTTTTTCAAAAATTAATTCTACATTCTGCAAAAATGTTTACAAATTCAATATTCAAAGTATTGCCCATCGCTAGTCACAACTTTTTTCCATCGTTCTGGCAATCCCTTTGCGGAAATAATCGGCCGATTTGTCGGCTAACCACGAATCGATCCAATGTTTGACTTCATCAAAATTGAAGAAGTGCTGGTCAACCAGGACAAGTTGCATCGATCAAAAAAGGTAGTAATCGGACGGAGCAATGTCTGGAGAATACGTCGGGTGGGATAGGACCTCCCATTTCAGCGCTTCTAAGAATGTTTTGACCGGTTTCGCGACATGCGGCCGAGCATTGTCGTGTTGCAAAATAACTTTATTGGGTCTTTGCTCGTATTGTGGCCGCTTTTCCTTCATTGCACGGCTCAAACGCATCCTCGGTAGAGGTCCCCCGTTATGATTTAATTCCGTTTTAGCAGCTCATAGTCGACCACACTCAGCTGGTACCATCAAATAGCCAGCATAACCTGCTGGCCGTGAATATACCGCGCGGCCGTCGATGTTGATGCATGGCCGGGGTATCCACACGTTTCCCGCCGTTTATGATTGTCGTGGACCCGTTTTCCATCGCCAGTAACGATTCGATGCTAAAAAAACCTTTCTTTTATGCCGTTTAAGCAGTTGTTCGCACGTGAAAACGTCGTTCGACGTCTCGTGGCTTCAATTCATACGGCACCCCAATGATTTTTGGGATCATTCCCATTGCTTTTAAACGATCGGATATGGTTTGCTGAGCTATTCCAAGTGTATCTGCAAGTTATTGTTGCGTTTGTGAGGGATCTTGACCGAGTAAAGCCTCCAATTCTTCATCTTCAAACTTGTTTGGCCGTCAAATGCCTTCAAATGTTTGACCGTGCAAATCACGTCTGACACGTTCGTTCAGTTTGAACATGGTCACCATAAACTACCACCAAAATGGGATGACTTTCCGCAGCTTTATTCTTCATATTGATGTAATAAAGTAACACTCCCCGCAAAAACAAATTTGATTCACTGGAATAATAAAGGGTGTGCCACATCAAATTGCATCACGGAAAAAACGCTGTAGAAATTTAATTTTTAGGAATAATATCTTCAGCTTTCGCTTATAATCAGATAAGAGTGTATAGATCACGTTGGCCATGCTTCACTGTCAAGTAAATTTGGAAAAATGTCGTCGAACGAAAAAGAGCGTCGTGAATTAATCCTGCGCACTCATTTCGAGAATCCGGAGCTGTCACATCGGGACATCGGTAAGATGCTGGGAATCGTCCAATCCACGGTCAGCAGAGTACTAAAACGATACTTCGAGAACCTAACCATCGACCGGAAGGTGAAGAACGGCAAAAATGGATGCTCCGTCAGTGAAAAAGATCACAAGCGCGTAGTTAAGCAGTTTAGACGTGATCCGAGAAGTTCGGTCCGGTATGTCGCCAATAAGCTGAATTTGTCAAGTTCATTCGTCCAGCGGACCAAGCAGCGGGAAACGGGCAGGTTTACCTTAAGGAGTGCCTACAGAGGCGCTTACTACCACTATTGAAGCAGCACGAGGGCCCGACCATCTTCTGGCCGGATCTCGCTTCGTGCCACTATTCAAAGGACGTGTTGGAGTGGTACGAAGCCAACGGGGTCACCTTCGTGCCAAAGGAAATGAACCCGCCCAATGCGCCGGAGCTTCGCCCAATAGAGAAATATTGGGCGATTATGAAGCAGGCCCTCCGGAAGAACCCAAAAGTTGTCAAATCGGAGGCGGACTTCAAGAGAAAATGGATTTCTGTTCAAAAAAAACTACAACCTAACGTTGTACAGAACCTTATGGACGGGGTAAAGAAGGTGCGAGCATACGGGCTTGGGCTCGAAGTATGAATAAAAAGAAAATGCCAAAAGTTGTTTAATAGTTTTTATTTTACTGTCTAAAATTTTCAAAAGGATCAGTCTACTGGGCGAATTTCTACAGCGTTTTTTCCGTGATGCAATTTGATGTGACACACCCTTTAATCTTGTTACGCCATCTGTTGTATAGCCGAAGAAACTTACCGGTACAACTAATAGATTACAGGAATTATAATTAATGAGATAAAAAGGTGTAACATATATTTCGTACTAGTTGCAAATCGTTGTATATTTTCGAAAAAGGAAAACAAATTTAGGAAATTGAGGTATTCGCTATATTATATTTTGTGTTTGGCTGGCAGAATTGCATCAGTTGAAAGATTCTTTCTACGAAGATTAATATTTGGACAACAGATAAGTCACTACATAAACGCTATGATGATAATCAAACAGAATTTTTATCTGAAATGTGACAAATTGTATGATAAAATTTTCAAAAAACCCTAAACAGATTCTAGCAAAGACCAAAGCAGGTGCATCTAAGGATGCTTGATTGATTGATTTTATTCTCGTTCACTTTGTTCACTCACAAAAAATCCTCAAAACATTGTTTGTTAAGTTTTTTTTGGTTTACTTGTCCCGTTTTTATTCCTGAACTATTTGGTCAACCTACTCATGAGTCACATTCAATTTATCCGCTAGTTACTTTTCATTTTGAGTGTCATCTTTATCCAAATTATTGTTCTCATTTTTTTTTTGTAACCTTTTCACGCTCTACGTTTTATCTCATCAAAATCATAACTTTTCATTTTTTGAACCTCTTTGAAATAATAGCAGAAACGCTGACCATATTGCGTAAAATTTCGATAAATTATGTGATTGTGTCGAATGCTTTGGGAAAAAGGATGCTTAGCAACTAATGACACTTATATGTACTAGATAAGTAATGCTGGCGTGTTTTCAGCAGCGGTATTCTTTTTTTCTTCAACTCCACCTTGACGATTGCACAATGGCGGAAGGCATTCATGCTGAAATAACAGGAATTAATGACACAGCAGCAGCAGCATTTGCGTCGTAACTCGCAATTGGTTCAAATGAATGAAGATAAATCCTTATTTGCTATACAGCAGCGCAGGCTTCCCACGCGTATGCACTGCAAGTACCGAGTCCCGCGCCCAGGAACTGAGTGTTATTGATCACTCTGCCAGGAAACGCGAGTTCGAAATGCGATTTCCGTGATTCGTAGCGCTCTATTGCACTTTTGTGCCGATACCCATATATGCAATCACATAAATGAATGCTCCGGAGTCGGGCTTCAATTCGAGAAGTTGAAGTTCGTTTGTTGATATCATCTTTCATCATCATCATTTTAAATTATGATAACCGATATATGCAAAACAGAGCTCAATCAACACAAACACACACACTCGCACTCACACCCACGCGTTTCGCGCGTGTATTTTGCTCGGGAAACAAATGTCGATTGGCAAACCAAACCAATGGCGGCAATACGATTTAATCTCCCCGGCGCCAATATGCAGTGCTCCAAATCGACCAATAGTCCAGCAAAATCACATCAGAAGCTACTGTGCAACTGTCATAAAGTGATTGGTAAAAATCAGTCAGTCAGATAAAAATAATTGGATTGCATTTATCATAATTAATTTCTCTCTCTCGCTCTTTCGTTGGCACCACTATTGGATCGAGTTCTCGTTTGTGTGTGTATGGGTGTGTCTGTTTGTGATTGTGGAGAATGGTTTTTTTCTCATTCGGAATTCTGCACGATGCAAGGTGAAATAACAGTCTGACGATATTATTACCCCATTGTTATTTGCTATAACACTCGTTCGAGAAATTGGAAAACGGAAGCCGGATTACAGTTTTTTCTTTTCAAATATATTCCACAGATCATGTGATTTGAGAGCATCTGGAAAAGCTGAGGAACCGTGAGTACTATTCCATTATATCACTTTGGTTTATCATTTACGATTTCAACGAAGTCAGTGACTTAGAATAGAAGAAATGTTATAATTTGAACTTCATTCACATTATATGTTTTTCGTTTACTTGTGCTTACGTAATTCAAGGAAAGTTCATATACAGGGCGGTCTCGATTATATACAGTCTCCGATTTCTGTTCACTGTATATAATCAAGTCAAAAAAAAGTTTTTATATGTTTTTTATACATATACTAGCTGACCCGGCAAACGTTGTTCTGTCAGATAAATTACTTCTAGTGAATATTTTGGTTGTTGAGTAAAGTATAACTAATGCATTGTAAGTGTATTTAAATGTTTTAACGATCCATAAAATTTATCGATTGTGATCGATGAAGGATAGATTCCACCTGAATATCGAGCAGATACGTGAAGGTTTGACCGTGTATTGCATTGGACCGTGGGAAAATGGACTTCTAGAACCCGAGTGTGATGTGGAGATGGAGATGAGATCAATGATATCGAGAAAATGGAGCGGTTTAGACGATGACCACCAACAAAAATTGAACAAAAAACAAAAAAAAACATTTTCACTTTCATTTCATCACACCATTTTCGTTCATGCATTCTGAAACCAAAGATACGCCAGACAACTTCATTGGAGCTGATGTACAGGCCAATTCGGTACCTTATTATTTCGTCGAAGAGATTCTATCAAGGAGTATTCACATCGGTATTCTGAATTCGAAACACATCCATATTGTTTCCTTTCTCCACAGACTTGCAAATGTATTTATTGCTCTTCACCGAACTGCAGAGCTTGACATTAATATGAACATTGAATGTTTGCTCAGCTGAGGCGAATATGGTACTACCCAACGATTTGGTATGTGAATGATATTTGTTGATATTTTACCATTTGCGCTTCACAGAAATAGTTCAATGTCGAATTGCATGGCAAAGCTGATTGCGATTCGTTCGGGTAGTGCTGATTCGATTGGATTTTATAATACAGGAGGAAAGTTGATCAGTAGATAGATCTAGAATTTCCGAGGAAATTACTCTATCCTTTTGCTCAGAGCGTATTTTGTCGACTAATCAAACTAAAAAATTTCGTATAAGGCAATCCTCGCTTTTGTCATTCAACCGAATACATCCAGCAACATGTTGGACGACATACGTGTAATTTCGTAATGGAGCTCATTAAAGACTGCATTTCTTTTGTTGAACACACGTGCACACGAACAAAAGCTGTGTAGGTGCTGCCCATGATAGTGTCTCGCAAGTGAATTTATTCTTTCTGGAACCGCTTCTGTTGAATGTGTCATAGGAAAAGCAAACGTTCGTTCTTTACCTTTGCGAATATGTTGACCATGGATTATTGGCACAGCCCAAGACATCGTAGAATGAAGTTGTCCTGACTGCGTCAATTCATCAATCGACACACATAAGAATCCATTGGGCGCTTTTTTCGTTTGTTTTGTCTCCTCCAACCAAATGTTCAAAAATATTAATTCAAAATGAGTAATGAT